>NC_067418.1:22148370-23351495 GCF_009764475.1 Pristis pectinata | reverse complement strand
TGAGCTAGGCTGTCAAGCATCAGCAAGCAGATGCTGCATTTGATTGATAGGCCAGCTAATGTCTTATTGGAGTCTGATGGCTACCTTCTGTTTGCGATCTAGGAATTCAAGGTCTTGAATAGCAGCATTGCCCAGAGAAAAAATTATTGTTTATCATGGAATAGATGAAATAAAAGAGTGAATTTAGAATTGATACAATAAGCTCGCTGTGTACACCTGGGATTTTGGTCACTCTAGTCACAGCCCGAATCTACACACTGTATTGAGACTATTGAGGGTAAATTATTTATTCTTGACTTATTCAGTGTCACGTCAAATTTCTAAACAAACCTATTTATATCTACATGGAAGAGAAAACTTTTCTGCAGGGATGATGTGAACTGCAGAAGTGAAAAAATGCAAACCCTTGTTCAAAGAAGAGTGTAAGATAAATTCAGTGACTGAAGTCCAGGTGGTTAAAACAGTGTATTGTATGGAGAAATAAAGCAAATAGGTCATGGCAAACCTTCATTAAACACTGGTTCTGCTATGAGGTCTTTGTGTTGCACTTTATGAAAAATGTGAAGGTTATAGAACTCATGCAGAAGAGATATACCAATATTATTCCAGGGTTGGTGAATTTTAGTTATGTGGATAGACTGTTTTTTTCTCCAAGGAACAGGGAAAGTTATGAGGAGATCTGATAAAGATATTTAGAATCATTATGGGTATGGACCAAGAAGATAGAGAGAAACCGTTCCCATTGACAGTGGGATTGGGAATCATGAGACACAGAATGACGGTGATTGTAAAAACACCATAAATGACAGATAGGACTTTTTTAATGCAATGAATGGTAAGGGTTTGAAATGTAAAATCAGGGTTAGTACTATTATAGAATTCAATGTTGTGCTGGATAAGTATCTAAAAAAGGAAAGAATTTGGCAGGGCTGTAGGAAGTCATTTGAGAGTGGGAGTAGCTGGATTGCAATTGCATAGAGCAGGAAAAGAATTGATGGGCTGAATAGCCTCCTTCCATGCTGTAGCAATTTTGTGATTCTATAGCTCTAGACAGTGCCGGAGCACACTGGCCACACAGCAAAATGTGGCAGAACTGAACAATGCTGATTCGTACAGATAATTCTTCATGAGGAAAGTTCCTGACCTCAGTTCTGCTAGTAGGAGTTAGTGTTGCATGGAAGCACAGCACTGACTTGAGATTGAGCAGAAGTTTTAAGTCATTCCTACTTGTTTCAATGCAACACCTTGCAGGTAGCTGCAGAATACTGCAGAGAACACATTGAATTTCCATGTTCTTCTATCAAAACAGGAAATTATGCCCAAACTTGAACTGGTTAAGTTATATTCCTTAGGTTAGTTTCCTTAAAAATATCATATGCATACATGTTCATTTTTGGCATTTGGGATTGAGTATGAATTGCTTCCATTGTGAGTTCTGGGTGGAATGATAAGGCCAAAGTTGGAACCACAGATTCTTACACAGATGGGGTAGGGGTGCAGGATGGGATGGGCAGTTTGTGAGGTGGTGCGTTCCTTCTGCCATTGATGCAGTGTTGCTGTGTGCTCCTGATGCATGGACTTGAGGCTGTCAATATCATTCCAAATATTCCTTCAACACTTTGAGTAGTCATGAGCCATGGGTTCCTAGGAGATTTGGTGCTAATACTTACAGCCTTTCAAGAATTCTTTAAAAAAAAGTACCAAAGACATCCCGACAAAATTGGAGGTGGACCACACAACCACTCCAGAGAGTTCAAGTTTATTTTTGACAAATTTCTAGTTCTTACTGATGCTCATTCCAAATGGATTGAAGTTAGGTATGTGGAATTATGTACAGCAATTGAAGATCTGAGAATAATTTCCCATGAGTTAGCATCAGGTAATAGACTTCAACTTATATCATATTTGTTTCAACATTTCATGATGTAACAAGCATTTATTTAATCCCTATACCATTCAACTTCAAATAGTGCCTGCAAAAGGTCTGAATAAATTCTTTTGGACACCTTGAAGAGAAAAGTTTTCTAAGATTATGCAAGTTTAACCATGAATCATTAGTTATTTAATTACTTGCTCACATACTGGACTCACTTCAGCAGAGCTATTGATATGTTGCAGACTTCGAATGCACTTGGCTTTGTTGAAGCCTGGGAGAGAGAAGGGGGACTGCTGTTGAAGGCATATCATGATTTGTAGCTTAACAATCATTTGGAAGAAGCAAAGGCAACATGGGGAAAATAAAAGCATTAATAATGACAAATAAGCTGAACACATAGCAATGTGATATTGGTAAATTAGTGGAAGTCTTCAGTACGAAATAATATTTTGTGGGGATTGGAGGAATGGTTAGAATTGTCCATGTTGAAAAAAAATCATTTTGCAAGTGCCATACCAAAACTATTGACAAGGAGACAGCGGCCAACAGCAAGCTGAGTCAGGACGTCTCACATTCTTCAGAGCTGCCTCTGCATGATGCATTCCATAGAGCTGCACGTTCCAGTGGATGACCTCCACTACTAGTGATGTGGGCAACACAGATCTGAATCAATGTAGCTGGACTGCTGTAATGACAGACTGCACATTCATGTCAGGAGCAAGGAAATGACACAGCCAAGTCTTGACATCATTTTGTCGACATTTATTGCCAAATCCATGACATTCACAAACATTCAAACCCACTCATGACCAACTTGTAAATAAGAACAATTCAAGCATTTTTTAAACAATTAAAAAGAATTAAAAGTGAAAGTTTTGAACACACACACACACACACACACACACAGAAACAAAAAGACACACACACAAGGACATACACAGGCACAAGTACTAGCTGTGAGACACCACGTTGGTGGACTCCCACACAAGTAGGAATCCACTAGTGACACATACAAATACTTGAAAACAAATAAAAAATCAAATAGCAATTAAATCAGACAAAAAAAAAATTCAGTCTCTTTCTTCCAACAGGCAATTTCTACCATTCATTTCATAGGAAATCTTTGGAAGTTCACGCTGCTCTGTTGGTTCCCATGAGGGAGTCCACTAGTGTGGTGCAGGTGTCTCACAGCTGGTACTGTGCTGAATGGAAGATTGTGCCTGAGCCTCTGTTCAGGAATAGACCGATTACTGCCATATCTGTTGGCTGATCCATGCAGATCTCAGCTGAAATCATTCCCATTGTAGAATAGAGATAAGTTGAAGATGTTGGTGGAATGACTCGATGCATGAAAATTTGCGCAAGTTGTATTTTTTTAGAGCATTTAAGATTCATGAGTGTACCAATTGGAATGCTTCACCCAGTGACAGCTTTAAATATTTAATTTATTTAATACTACTATGTATAGAATGATAATGATATAATTGTTTCCTGGTGCATTGCATAAAATTATTTGCATATGAGCATTGTTATTTTTGTTAATCTATTCTCTGAACTAATGATAATGTTGGACTTTGGACCAACTGGTGATAGATTTGAGGGCCTTTTGTAGACTGTCATGAATTCTTTGGTAAAGAAATACTAATATTTATTTGGATGCAGCACTATTAGCCAGCTTGACCCTCATTAAAGCTCTGTACATCATGATATTTAATCACTTACTGGATTTTATATTCTTTTCGATCAACTGCTTGCCCATAAGTTACACATCTGAAATGAGTATCTGATTATAGTGCTGGTTTATAAGATAAGTTTCTTAAAAATATTTTGAAATTTTTAATGATCAAAAAATTCAGAAGTATTTTTCTCTCTACTAAATTTCTGGTCTTTTTATTGCTGCATTATTATCTGTTGGTGTATATAGCTCTGCACGGGCACAGTGGGCTAAATTGAGTGTTTTTGTGCTGCATCATTCCATAATTTAAGACCTCTATTTACCAGTTCTCCTCCCACAATCTGTGTCTTAAGTCAAAGTCAAAGGTGAGTTTATTGTCATATGTACATGTATGCACAGGTGCAATGAAAAACTTACTTGCAGCAGCATCACAGGCTCGTAGCATCATATCAGCAGTATTCATAAGAAAAACATAAATTAAACACAATTTTTACAAGAAAGAACACAATTGGAACCAAAAGCAAAACAAAGTCCATTTCAATGCAAAGTGATCAAAGTGGTCATAGTGTTGTTAAACTTTAGTGAGTTGTGCCGGTTGGTTCAAGAATCGAATGGTTGAAGGGAAGTTGCCATTCTTGAACCTGGTGGTGTGGGACTTCAGGCTTCTGTACCTCCTGCCCAATGATAGCTGTGAGAAGATGGCACGGCCTAGATGGTGGAGATCTTTGATGATGGATCTTGCCTTCTTGAGGGAGTGGCCTCCTGTAGATACTACCGATGGTGGGGAGGTAATGCATTAATGGCAGCAATGAATTTACTTTCAATGTACAAAGTGTTGAGGACAGAAATTCCTTTTAGAATGTCAATGGCATACCAGAATTTGAAGGAGGAAGATACATTAGTGAGGAGGCAACACTGGCAGATAGGGCTATATCTCTGTTACTATGTACACATCATTCATCCTTTCCTCATGACACACACTTATAGATCTAGACAGTGTCACATGGACTTGTCTGTTTTTTTTTGCTGTCTTTACAGGGAGTTTATAATTGAGCTCTGCTATCATTAATAAGTTGTTTTGCAGGTGTCTTTGACAAAAAAGGCATGGACTATCCAAAAGATAAGAAGGAATCCAGTGCATTAAGCTTTTATTTACATAGAAGTATTACATATTAACTAAGCCATTTGGTTATTCATCATACTTTCAGGACTGGAATACAGGCACGAGGATCACGTGCAGGATCAATTCCCTCTCATTTGATTCAGTGTAAGGCACACACAAAATTTGTGCCCACCTCATTATCTAACAACTAACTGCTCTGATCATCACCTCAATGCTTATCCAGGGGCTTGAATTTTGTAGGACACTAGCACTAGCTGAAACCTGTTGGCCATCACTAAAGCCATACCTGCACCTCTTGAAGAGGAGGTGGTAATTACCTGCACATTGATTGTGAAGGATGGAGCAAATCACAGAAGAGCACAGAACAGTGCACATGTTG
The DNA here is from genome assembly GCF_009764475.1 of Pristis pectinata. Taxonomy (NCBI): domain Eukaryota; kingdom Metazoa; phylum Chordata; class Chondrichthyes; order Rhinopristiformes; family Pristidae; genus Pristis; species Pristis pectinata. The sequence goes on along the minus strand of NC_067418.1, from coordinate 23,346,442 downwards.
TGGTTCTTAGACGCAACTTATGAGCACCCTGGTTGATGAGATGAGGGAACTACAGATCAGGAGGATCACAGGAAGCTCTTCTGAATTTACATTTGCAATAAAACACGATTTAGCTTGCATCATAAAGCAAAATAACAATTTACAAGTGAATTCAAATAGTTAATAAATATTGAACTGAGAAAATTGACAACAGCATCTTCAATCTAAAATAACTGAAACAATAGAGCAAAGAGTCAAGGCCAGCAGGGCAGGTGCATCTCCAAAGAGAAGGAGAAAGGATGAGGCTAAATAAGAAGGTGTTGAATGGGGTTAAAGGAGCTCAAATCTGGTGAACACAACAAACCTCTGAAAACTCATTGCAGGACTCCCTGGATGTACTCCTCCCCCGACCTTCTTATTCCGGCTTCTGCTGTCTTCCTCTCTAGTCCTGATGAAGGGTCTTGACCCAAAACATCGACTGTTTACTTCCCTCCATAGATGCTGCCTGACCTGCTGAGTTCCTCCAGCATTGTGTGTGTGTGTTGCTCCAGATTCCAGCATCTGCAGAATCTCTTGTGTCTCCACTCACTACAATCGACAATTTGAATGGAAGCTACAATGGGGAAAATGTTACAGGACTCCTCAACAATTTGGTAAATTGGTTCATTATTGTCAGACATACCAAGGTACAATGTAAAACTTGTCTTGCGTACCGTTCATACAGATCAATTCATTACAACAGTGCATTGAGGTAGTACAAGGTAAGACAATAACAGAGTGCAGAATAAAGTGTTACAGTTACAGAAAAAGGGCAGTGCAGGTGGACAATAAGGTGCAAGGTCATAACGAGTTAGATTGTGAGGTCAAGATTCCATATTATTGCACTATTGAACCATTCAATAGTCTTATAACAACAGGATAAAAGCTGTCCTTGAGCCTGGTGGTACGTACTTTCAGGCTTTTGAAGCTTCTCCCCAATGGGAGAGGGGAGAAGAGAGAATGTCCTGGATGGGTGGGGTCTTTGATTATGCTAGCTGCTTTACCGAGGCAGTGAGAAGTGTAGACAGAGTCCAGAGAGGGAAGCTTGGTTTCTGTGATGTGCTGAGCTCTGTCCACAATTCTCTGCAGTTTCTTGTAGTCATGGGCAGAGCACTTGTCATACCAAGCCGTGATGCATCAATAAAAATTGGTGAATGTCAAAGGGGACATGCTAACTTTCTTTAGCCTCTTGAGGAAGTAGAGGTGCTGGTGAGCATTCTTAGCCGTGGCATCTATGTGGTTGGACCAGGACAGGCTATTGGTGATGTTCACTCCTAGGAGCTTGCAGCTCTCAACCCTCTCAACCTCAGCACCATTGATGTAAACAGGAGCATGTGCACTGCTCCTCTTCCTGAAGTCAATGACAAGCCTTTTTGTTTTGCTGACATTGAGGGAAAGGTTGTTGTCATGACACCATGTCACTAAGCTCTCTACCTCCTTCCTGAGTTCGGAGATGAATTTGCTTGGAACTATAGTATTGAAGTGGCTGTTTTAGTGTATGCAGAATTAGGACCAGCATGAGTAATAAATCTTGCATGGATTATAATTTCATAGATTACTGACATCTGAGTTTTCAATGTTCCAGAGCTATTTCATATGGAATAATCTCCTAAACTCTCACTGTATGAGGCTTATGCAACTACTGGCTATGTGTTCCGTCTCTTAGATATAAATATATGCTTTGACAAGAAAGGCACAAATTTCTTTTTGTTGAAATATGAATCCAAGAAGATCCTCACCCATAATGAAGACAGAGCCCAGCATGTGAGTGCCAAAGGCAAGCTTAAACTATTTGCAACTGTCTTTCGCCAGAAATGCTGAAAGATGATTCCGTGTTGGCCCCTCCTGCTGTCCCCATTTCTGTACAAGTAACCCACCATCCTGATCTGGAAACATATTTCAGTTCCTTCATCATCATTGGGTCTAAATCCTGGAACTACTTACCTTCAAATAATATGGAAGTATTATTATCAGTGGAGAGGTTCAAGAACGGGATTTGTCATTTCCTGCTCTTGGCCATTTAGAAATGATCAATAAATACTGGCCTTACTAGAAAAGGCCACATTCCATAAATAAGCAAAACAAAACTGAAAGCAAACAAAAGTATTTAGTTTCCAAACAATCAATAACAGCAGGTTTCATATCCTGTAACGATCAGTCCGATGACATATTCTATTATTATAATGGACATAATGCGAATTAGTTTCATATCCTAAAAAGAAGATGAAAAATGCACTTCTATAATTATTTATAAAAGCACTTCAACAAGATTTTACTGTTCAGGGTTTGAGAACATTGATAAATTAATCATTCCATTTAAGAAATTAGGAAGACAATTTAATTCAATTGTGTAAGTATTATGATATGATTACTTTTATCACAAAGATCAATATTTTTAACAAGGATTTGCACTTCTGACCAATGAGAGGTTAAGTACCCTTCATTGAACAAGTACAACATAATACACTTTAAATAAGGTAGCTGGTTTGCCAGGTGTTAATGAAGGATTCTGAATTAATGTCCAGTGCACCTTTTATAGTTTGCCCTTTAGCTCGCTCCATAATTGAGCCTTTATTCATTTCTGAGCAGGATTTCCTATAACTGTCAAGACATTTTCAGGCAGAAGACTGGTGGAGATATAAAGCACATCTATAGATTTTTATGCAACATAAGAGGCCCTTATATCTGTGCAACTTCTTTGCAAGAATCATTTGGAACAGCTCCCTGTCTCACCTTCTCCCCTTAGTCCAGAATTGTTTTCTGCTGCAATTATTTATCCAGCTTGTTCTTTAAAGCATTGTTATGAGCATCTTGCTGTCAAGCATTTTCAAATAGGTTCTAATAACCTCTCTTAGGGATAACCTTCATTTGATGATGCACAGTTACTTTTTTTTCTTGCAATACACACTATCAAAATAATTCCTTATCTTAAAAACCTGTTCTAAATCTCCTCTTGGTCTTCTCTATGTTACAGGAAATGGCCCTGCTATCACAAGTCTCTCTTCACAACTATGGCTTCCCTTCCTTCACATTACATTGGTTTCTCCATTGCAAACACTTCATGTGGCTTTAATACACTTTCTCTAATGTACATTTAATATTTCACACTGGCCCAACTACTGCTTTAAACTGGTGCTTTATTATTGCCTGTTGTTATTAATAAAACCCAGAATGATACAGGACTTTTTCAGGCCTTACATGTGAACACAACACTTGCAAAAAAAATTGCATTTGTGCCTTCCTGTGTCTTTGCATCACTTTTCACCATTTTTCCCTGGATTGGTAAAATTGGATGGATTGTGCTTCCTTATTAGTGTGTTATGGATGGTGATATCCAGCAGGGCAAATGGGGTTCTACAATTTTACAGCTTTGCTTGGGTGAAATGCCTTTAATATCAAACACCACAACTTGGGTAAGAGTAAACAAAACTTACCAAGCTAAGGGAATTGAATCTGAATGACAGGCAGACTTCAATTCAACTTGAAAGCCCAACTTGCATCTATTTGCCCAAGGGGAATCTATTTGGTTTATTGAAGTTTCTTTGACATATAAGTCCCATATTTTAATGACTTATTTTGGAATATAATCAGCATACTTCTGGTTATAAATCAAAGGGCTGTGCTTCAGGCAAACATACAAAATCAATGTACAAACATAGTTTCAGAACCAGGAATTGCAGTTCTTCGTACATTTGGAATAGTAAAATAATCCAGAACTTTTCCATGGAGTTACTCTCTTTTTCACTTTACAGAAATCCTGTTATGTGCAAAAATAGAATTTCTGTTGCATTGCCAGTGATAGGAAGGGCATAGAAAAAATGAGATCTGGGGCAATCCTCAGCAAATTTTCACCTTACTCTTGTGGTTCAATTACTATTTGTATGAACACCAAATAATTTTAAGCTCTGGCTCTAGAATTAAACAACTAATTTTTCAAACAAAATGCAAAATAATCTGTTATGTGAATGTTTTCATAATGATATTAGGCAACTAATATTTGCAAATGGTATTGTCATTCAGCAGATGGCTGAGTTTTTTCATAACTGATTTGGCTTTATGTTCACCTTTGCAATATGTTTATATTAGTACAATTAAAGGAAAGGTATTTGAAGACATTAATTTTAATATTATAGCAATGGTCAATAATGAGATTTTTACTTTTATATATAAAAAAAAAGTTGTGTTTTCTTCTCTGACCAACACCCAGCTATCTTGGTCGATCTAACTTTTGCTGCTTTCATGTGGAAAAGGAGGATCTTTCAGGTGCCAAGGCAAGAAGAACTGTCTGTTCATCTTGGTAACTTGGTTATGGATGTCACTCAGGTTAATTTGATTACTTTAGTTGTAGAAGATAGGGGCACAGACTGTTCTCTTTTGAGTTTATGCACAAGCCGCTGGGAGTGAATGCTAAAATTAGACATATGTTTTGTGTTCTAGCTATGACATTAATGAGAAGTCCACTTGAATGGACTGTGTAAATTTGTGTTATTGGGTAAACTCCGTCAATCGTGAGAGATTATGGATTTGTGAAGTCCTCAGGGAGAAAGATAATTGAGTAAACATACCTGTGCTTCAAAGACATCTGTAAAAGTGATCTTAAGGCACTGGTCATCATTATGGATAACTGGGAGGCATCTGCTCAGGACCACAGTTACTGTAACCACAAATTCTTCAAAGACCTCCAAAAAATGAAGAGACCTTCAAGTTAGTCCTCCCATCCACCCAAAAGAGACCCCAACCTACCTCCAATTTATGACCCTCACCTGACCCATGACCCACTGATTTCCCAACCCTACAACACTGTGCACTGATATGTCACCCACAATACCTTCCTGTCATCCCACAATCTCCACCCATTAACCTATGCTCTGACCTCTCCGCCAACTTCCTGACCTGATCACTCATCCAACCTTAACCCAATCACTCTTCCAATCTTGCTGGTCAACAACTCTACTAACTTCCCTAACCTTAACTCTCTACTAATCCTGGTCATCTGACTCCTCTGCTGATCCCAGCCTAATAATCTCTCTACCATTTTTGACCAGAAACCTTTCCTTCTGAATGATGATCCATCCATCACTCCCTGTCCTGTGATTCCTTCCTGATTTGGCCCTGGACATCCCTTATTTGCTTTGCATGCTCCTGAATGGTGAAACACATGAAGCATAGGCCTTTCCTAGTCCAAGGCTCATTCAGTGGCACACAGTTCTGTGGCCCTTCCATGCTATTGAATTTTCCAGTTGCTGGTCTTCAGTTGAACCTTCATCAGCACACTACACACAGGCACTATTCAATTTCTAGTCAAGTGTTTTCAAATCGAAATTCTGCCTAATTTATTCCTAGAATTAAGTTTTTACACTGAGAAATTTGTTCTGCTAATAGGTAATGATTACCCTAAATTTATCAACCAGTGAATAACCACATGAGTGAGAAAGGGATAGAAGGCTTCCTTGATCGGCTTAGATAAAGAGACTTGGGATGAGGCTAATGTGGAGCATTAACACTGACATAGACTAGCAAGGTTGACTGGCCTGTTTCTCTGCTGTATATTTGAAATAATTCTGTCTACATTTTGTTTGGTCAGAATATCAAATAATCTCCACTATCTTATTGTGAATATCTAAGTTATAGGGTGTATTTTGGAAGCCAGAATTTCAGTTTGGGGTGACCAATGAGATGTAGATTATGCAATTATGTTGATAACAGTACTAATCATGTGACATTATCTCTTCTTTAGTTATTGTTTACCATAATTATAGCAGCTGCAGTGAAATGTTCCATATTGCACAGGAGCTTTTATTAAAATGAAAATGAATCTGCAGACCAAACATATATCCCAATCAACAATATAAAGAGCTATTAAGGATCTGAAACTCTGCATGAATGTTCCATTCTTCCACTGTAATGCTGCTAAATGGTGAGTGGAACCACACAGGGATGGTATTAACTGTGCAATAGACACTCCCAGTACTCTTAAAAGTAATTCTCGGTGCATTTATCCCATTGTATAATCTTGCACAGAAACTATCTGCTATATTTACCTACTTCACAGGAGCAAATACGGTTCAAAGTAATTTAGTGACTGTAAAATTTTTTAGGGTGCCCTGAGTATGTGAATTGTACTAAATTATTGTAAATTTGTTCTTTCTATAATAATGCTATTATGCTACTACCACTACTTTGCATTGAATTATGCAGAACCACTGATGTTGCTGATGATAAATGCTTCTTTACCAATGGAAGCTGGTAAACCCAGGCCTACGTCAAGAATGCATTTAACTCAAAGTAAAACAAGATCAAAGGGGTCAGGATGCTAACAGTTTTGTGATTTTCATACATAAAAATTGACCAAGATTCATATTTCAGTACTTCACAAAAGGAACAAACAAGGATTCAAATAAACTTTTAAACAAGCTTTGAGTCAAAAGGAAAACAGAAGGAGTTATTCATAGACATAGACATGATTGACTAAATCTATGAACATACTAACCAGGAAAGTGGCCGAAGTAATCAAACAACACAATGACATGACTTTGTTCAAAAATATAACTGTTTGTCCTGTCTATTGAACCGCTCTGATCAGTTCTGTTAAGAGGATTTGCATGTTCACATGACAGAAGACAATGATGCTTTCACTGAATTGATATTAGTTCACATAGTTTTTGGAAATGTTAACATCAAAGTAAAATCCATTCTCCAATCTTTCAAAATGCTGATAAAGCCATAACCTAATCCCATAAAATGGTCAAACATCAAACAGAATGACACTTCTGTGAGATGACAATAGATCAATTCACTAAATCAACCACTTTATGGAAGTAGAACAATCAAACAGGATAAAAACAACGTAATCAAAAGGAAAGATTGCTTCAGTCACTGGTCACTGAGATTATTTTTTATAGTATTATGAGAAAGTTTGCATTTAAGGAAAAACCTTAATGACTGACGAGGCAACTGTAGGCAGATTTGATCAAATCAAACTGAGTAATCATAAGGGTGAAATCAAAAAGAGATAATGAGGACTGTGTGTGTGAGTGGTATTAAATTAAAGGGAATGCTGTATTAAGGGGGATAATCTATTAGTGCCTGTATGACATTTGTAGTAAAAATAAAGCATAAAAAAACATTACATTGTACTGCTTCTGAACTGAATGTGTGTTTTTTTTCCACTCCAACAGGTTCAGATAGAATTTTAATATAAAGAGGGGAAGGGTGGGTTCACCCGTCTATTGATGGGCAGTTAACATTGTTCGTGAGAATTTCGCTCCTCTGATCCTGTTGCTTTCCTGCAGTTCCCAATACCTGCTGTTCTGGTATTGCACAGGCTCTGATGGTGCCTATTAGCCTGAAATCAGTGTAAGAAAAGATTATGCCTAATCTTTTAGGTTATCCTGGTAGCCAAGGAAAGCCTGCACCAAAAATAATCCAGAAAGGTAATTTATTTTAATGGTTTCCAGGAGTGCTCATCCAGACCCACAGGGAAATTTTGTCCACTTTGCCCCAGACTTCCCTCCCTCTCTCTCTTGTTCACTGATATTCTTATATCTGAGGGAATTTCAAACCAACTTCTCCAGTTTTGCATTACTGAAATCAGGTCTGTGGTGATCAGAAAGCTTTGGTCTATCTTCAGTTGTCAACTGCATTCAGGATAAAATTGTGTCCCTGTGGAACAGTTCACTTTTTATCAAGAATGTAAATGCCAAACTGTGCTTAGCTTTCATATAGCTGGCATTATTTTTATCAGGTAATACACCATATCTTCATGTGAAATCATACTTAGTGCTCGGATGATTACATTGAAATGTTGGCCAGGACAATGCTATTGCCTTATGAGAGAAATGCACAGTTCAGCTAACTAATAACATGTAATTAGTTTAGTTTGAATGTTTTATGAATCAGAGATCTTGAAATACTTTACAAAATTCTCTGTCAATTTACCTGGCTAAATTTTAGTATTATTTACGAACTGTACATTTTCTGCAGTTCTGATGAAGTTGGCTGACTCCACAATATTGTCTAGTGTGGGTCATCTTGCATGCATCTTTACATTTTTACCTTGTCTATTTCTCAGTTGGAATACCATACTCTTAATCATTACAAATCCCATTAGCAAACCTTCTCTGACAGCTGGTAGCACACAGAGGTGGAAGCAATAAAGGATGATTTATGGGTACAACATTAACCTTCAGATCTTTTAGATAATCTAGGATCTGCTAATACCAGAGGAGTGGAGCTCACAACTTCATATCATTGAGTTATTTTTAATACCTACCAGTTTAAGTCTTCCCCATCTCTTGGGAGTGTAAAGGGCAGACTCCATTCCACAATTCAGTGTATATACTGCATGTGTTCTCTTTTAACATTGCTTATTCTGTGTTTTTTGCTGAATACACAATTGATCTATCAAATGTACCTTGGATAATTTTCAATTCCATACCCAAAATATTCATTTATAACTTCCTAAAATGCAATAAATTGTCAATGAAAAAGAATTATCGGGTTGCTGTCTCAGAAGGATAAAAGCCTTCAGAAGGATAAAAGCATCCTAATTTATGAAGACTGTTCGCTTTTTTTAAGTGGATAATGATAGGTTTACCAGTAACAGTAATGACAAGTACATAAATATAAGCAACTTTTTGGGTAGTGGCAAATGACTTTGTCGGTGGTTGTTAGGGTCAACAAACACTCAGTAGAACAAGATGAAAATGGCATTTTTAATTTCATATTCTCATATTTTCTTAAAATATAGAAGGAGATTGTTTGGCCCATCGAGTCTATGCTTGCTCACAAAGCAATCCTATCAATCCAATTCCCCCTTGTATTTCCCTGCAATCTATTCTTCCATCACATGCTCAGGTCTTTATTTTGTCTTCTCTGTTTCCACCTATCACCTGCTGACCCCACTGTCAGCTGTCCCCCTCTCCTCTTTGTACTGGCTATCTTCCCTCTCCACCTCAGTCCTGATGCAGGGTCTTGACCCGAAACATTGACAATTCCTTTACCCCCCAAGATGCTGCTCGACCCACTGTGTTCCTCCACTAGTTTGATTTTAAAACTTATCAGAATGTCTTTGGGATGTAGAAGGAAACTACAGCACCTGGAGGAAACCCTCATGATCAAATGATATCTTTGTTCCTTTGGATCATTCTGTAATTTTAAAACAGTGGTAAGAGGCATAGATAAGAATTTTTCTGTACCACTTTTGCAATGTTAAAACAACCTTGCATTCCTTCCCTAACATTACTTCAGAAAAGATTATGATATTGCACCGCATGGTTTTAAGAACGAGTTGTCAGTGTCCCAAATATGGACCACATTGTTTCAGAAATCACATGCACTTCCAAAAAAATCATCAGCCAGCCCTTAAAGGCACATGCAGATAACACCAGCAGCAGTCTTCCAACTTAGCCTCCCAGCGTGTGCAAATACAAATGTCACCTGCATGCTTTAGTTTGATTACTGAGGTAGGAGTGGACACTTGCGCTCTCTCACTCACACAGACATGAATAGCTTCTGCCTTCTCTTCTCTCTCTCTCTCCTCTGATTCTCTGCCTCACCATGTCCCTGATGCTCTCCATGTCTCTGTTTTTCCTTTTGTCTGTTGCTCTGCGTGTGTCTATCTCTCTCTCTATCCTCATCTCTTTCTTTGCTGCTTTCTATGACCAGCCTCTGTCTCTCTCTAAGCCCTGGGACACAATCTGTCCCTTCCTCTTTGTGTGCCTCTGTTGAGGTGCTTTCCTCCATCTCTTCCCTGTGTGCTTCTTTCTATCATTCTCCCTGTTGTTCCCTCCCATCTACTCAGTCTCAGGACCTATGTCTGCACATAACAACAACACTTCCAACAACATTGGCCATCAGTGAGAGCAATGTTGTTGCCTCAAGAGATCTCCCTGACAACCTTCTTCTGGTGCTGCCTACAACTAGCCCTGGAGGGTCTCTATGACCTCCTTGAACACAGCACATGCTTCCTGCAGGTAATTGTTATATATTAACATTCAATAAAAAGGTGGAGGTAGATCTTTAGGAAATTTATTTATATTTTTGAAGCCTCTTGAGAGCACCTGAAAACACAGCCTGTACAAAGATAAACTCAAATAGTTCTGCCAAAGAACAAAACAGGGTCACAAGGTAAGTCCCTGCTTGCTTGGAGGAGAACAACTATCAGCTATATACATTCCATTTTATTTATTCATTTATATATATATATATATATATATATATATATACACACACACACACACACACACACACACACACACACACACACACACAAAAATAACTACATAAACTATAGACATGGTAACATGATCCACCTGCCTCTCCAGGTCTTTCTCACTAAAGCTGGCAGCAAGTCCAATATCTGCTTGGTATCATTTCTTTGCACTTTAGCACAACCTTGCTCTTTTGCAAGTGGTTTGGCAGGCACGGTAACATAGTGGTTAGCATAATGCTTTACAGCGCCGGCAACCCGGGTTCAAATCTGGCCACTGTCTCTAAGGAGTTTGTACGTTCTCCCCGTGTCTGTGTGGGTTTCCTCTGGGTGGTCTGGTTTCCTTCCACATTCCAAAGACGTACAGGTTAGGAAGTTATGGGCATGCTATGTTGGCGCCGGAAGCGTGGCGACACTTGCGGGCTGCCCCCCAAATCACTAAGCAGATGTATTTCACTGTGTGTTTCGATGTACATGTGACTAATAAAGAGATCTTATCTTATCTTCAGTACAAGTATCTTTATAGCTTTAGGAACTGTGCCCATAACCAAAATGGCTCATTCTCCAACTGCTCTCAATTAATGGAGACTTCACAGTACTAGAACATTGAAATGGTAATTTTGCCACTGTGAACAGATGGTGCTTGCACCCATGAGATAAAAGCAGATGCCCTAGTAAAGTCAAAAGTTTATCCACTGTAGCATTATAAAGTCCACAAATCAGTATTTAATTTGCAATCCATGCATCATAAAATGGAAACTCTTGACTTTTAAATCAACTCATTTTTACATGTATGCAATCCAACATTAATGTTTTAGACAGTCAACACCACTGTACATGTATTCAGTTTCCATTCTCACACAGATATCATACAGAGGCATATAAGAACAAATGCAAAAGAAACAGGAGTAGGCCATTCAATCCCACCTGTCTGTTCTGACATTCAGTGAGATCCAGACTGATCTTTTATTGGAGCAGAAATTTCTAGCACTAACCCCATTTCCCTTTATGTCTTTATATCCAAAAAAATATTAAACTCTTTCTTAAATATTCTTAGCAACTAGTCTCCACAGCCCGTTTGGATAGAGAATTTCAAAGATTCACAACAATATAGGGGAAGAAATTCCTCCTATCTCAATCCTTGAATGGCTGACACCTTTTTTCTAGATAGTGATCTCTGGTTCCAAACACCCCAAACAGGTAAAATGCCATTCCTGCATAAATCCTTTCAGGCACCATGCCTCAATGAGATCACATCTTATGTTTCTAAATTCAAAACAGCATAGTCTAGTCTGCTTAATCTCTCCTAATAAGACAATCCCCATTCCCGTCATCAATCTAGTAAACTTCCATTGCACTCCCTTTGTTGTATGTATTTCACTTCTTAGGCAGGGAGATCAGACTGTACACAATATTCCAGCTGTAGTCAACAGACACCAGTGGAATCCCCGCAGAACACCAGCTGAGATACTGGCACAGCAAGGGAACATTTTGATTACATAAAGACATAAGGAATAGAAGCAGTAGTAGGCCATTTAGCCCCTTATATCTCCTCCAGCATTCAATACTACCATGACTGTATTTTCACCTCCTTGCCACTTTCCTGCATTAGCCACACATCCCTTGATTTGACTGAGTATCTAAAAATCTATCAATCTCTTTCTTGAATATATTATGTGACTAAGACTCCATTATCCTTGGGTAGCAGATTCAAAAAAATTCATTACAGTCTGAGTGAAGATGTTTTCCTCCTTCACTATCCTGAATAGTTTACCCCTTATTATAAGACTGTGACCTCTGCTTCAAGATATCTCAGCCGGTGAAATTCCTGCATTAATCCTGCCGAGCACTGTGAGAATTTTGTACATTTCAATGAGATCACATCTCATTCTTCTAAACTCGAGTGTATAGGGCAGGTCTGTTTAATCTCTCTATTTAGAATAATCTCCCATCCCAGAATTAAACTATCCATTCTAACCCCTAAGATTTTTCAAGGTAATTACCTCTCATTTCTCTAAACAGAGAAGGATGTGGGCCCAGTCTGTTTAAACTCTTTTCTAATGATAAACCCACCCTCCAAGGATTAAATCTGATGAGCTGAGATTAGAGGGGCACCACTTTTGTGGGAAGACTCCTGGCAATTTTGGGTCACAGTCAGGCAGGAGGGAGAAGGGTCGACTGAAGGTGAGTGCAATTAGTGTGGTGCTGGCTTGGGGAAGTGAGATGAATCCAATGGTAGAGAGGAAATTAGGAGAAGGCTCTTGAGTGGTGACACTAAAATGCTTGGAACGTCATATTGCCTCCATGAGCTGCAACATGGAGGAGTCCATGTTTGGATTATTTTAGGGACTGGTGCAGAGCCAGAAGAACCTCACTTCTACTTTATTGTGATTTGCTCATCTCTGTCAGGGCAACTTCAACCTAATGGCCAGGGGCACCCTTTATTTGACTTTACTAGGACAACATTGTCCTCTCAGCACAGTGCTAATCTTGTACACCTCCCCGATAAGTAAATGGATATGCTCAAATTTCTAATCACCTTTGTTTATAACTTGAAATAATACACATATCATACTGTACTTGCAAGGGGTAGTAGTTAGTTCCAAAACTTGGCTCCATTAACTACAAAGGTAGCAAATTTTAAAAGTGAAGTTCAATGTGCAGAAGTTACTATGTTATGCACCTAGTGCCACAATTGAGTTTCTCTACCTGAATGGGTTTTCTACTTCAAAGTTTCATGCTGCACACATACCTTTTATTCCTTTAAATCCGTGTCTGGTTTATGTCCTTCATTTATTCATCTCTGTGGTGGAATAGAGATTTTGCCGAAGTGCTCCCACTAAAATTGTAAGTTTAGTTTTATGCCCAGTATGCACCAAGTTCTATCTCCTTATGGTCTCATGGAGTATATCCATGGGTGCATCCATGGGTGCAACATTAAAACCTAGTTTAATGGTAATATAGCTTTTAAAAAAAGTAGTTTGAGTTTCACCAAAGTCCCTCCTCTTTTCTGCCACTGCTATGTTTTTGCTCCTCATGTTGCACTTAATTTTGAAACCAGCACATGAGAAAAATTGTTTAATAACATGTCAAAGCAATCTCTTCTCACATAGGATGTTGCAGGAATGGCCCCAGTGGTGCATGAACTTGTTTTTAGAGAATGCCACATTTTTCATGAAAACCTGTAAGATTTTCCTTCTGCTGCTGATGGATAAGAAATAATATAGACACCAGCATGTTGAAGCAGAACTTCAAAATGTTCAGTGTGATCTTTTGCTGATTCCTGGAAGGACCCTACAGGGATCGTAATATTGATGTTGGTCATTTTTATTTATGAAGTATTTATTCATAAAATTTACAAATATATATTACGTTCATACATCAATGTTCTCAGCACCAGCTATGTAATTCCATTTACATTAATTTTCCTTGAACAAACATTCTGAGAGATTTTTTACACAGATTTCATCCTCTCGGTGCACAGTAGCAGGAGGACCATGAGTTGTGGCCTTTTCCCATCGAGCTTTAGAGTGCACCAAGCTTCAACACATCCCTCAGTATAATAGTCCTAGATTGTGTCCATCTGTAACACTCAGTCATGGCCAGCTTCTTGCACTGGAGGATCAGACAATTTTGGGCCCACCAAAGGGTACCTTTTACCTCACTGGTAATCTTCCAGCAGCAGCTGGTGCGCGACTGAGTGCATGCCCCGAAGAATAGCTGTAGAGCACAGGGTCCTGTGTCAAGAAACTGTTCTAGAAGATTTTCACCAAAGGCTATGGTATCTCTTTCCAGACATCCTTTACGAACACACATTCCAGAAGTGGATGGCTGAGGATCTCACCTTCACCATAGCAGCCTTGAGGGCAGCATGCGGTGGTGCTGGGCCTTCTGCTGTATATGCAGGATCTGACAGGAATGGCCCTTCCCACCACTAGCCAAGCAAGGATTGGTGCCTGCTTGATAGCTTCTGGTGATGAGGTATCTTTCCAAATGATCCTGTCAGTCTGCATGCAGAACTATCCGGCAGAATACACCATCTCCCTTTCTCACAGGATAGTCTTGAGGATAGTTCTTGCAAATCATTGCCTTCTGCATAAACATTTCTTTGAAAGACAAGTGGTCGAGCTGAAAGGAATGTTCTGTGGCAGTATAGCCAGACCCATCCTTCACAGTACTGGGGACAGATAGAACCACAGCACATGGTATTGAAGTTGGTCCTTCACTACAGCTCTTGCTCAGATGATTGAGAGAAAGTATTTTTGACATTCTTAATGAGGTGCCTTCTGACATCGTATTCTTGGTGACATTGAGTTAGTTCTGTCACCTGAGGAAGACCAGCTGAATGGGTAAGAGTTCAGTGTTGATGGTCTTCTATTGATTGCTTTCGATCTCCATTACATTCCAGCAATGCAGCTCCTCCTCCTCACTAATATACCAAACAAATTGCCACATAGACTGAAAGAGCTGAGTTGCTGTTTTCCACTGGATATTTGTCGGCTCCTTCTGCTGCTTTCATGCTGAATTTCATTAGGGTTCCATTAACATGCTGCGCAATCAAAATCATGCCTGAGTAAGTTTACATGGTTCACATTGATTGTAGCTTATTAATCCTCCAGCAGCAAAAAACATCTAATGCTGACTTTATACATTTGTGAGTTTAAATTGGTTTACTCCCAGGAATAATTCTGGAAGTGCAGTCAAAGTTTAAGTCTGCTCCATTGACTAGCACACATACAGGCTGTGCATTGGTGCAAATGTATTGCCTAACTTTTTAAACTGTGGAATAGTTTCCAAAGAGGACTGGGAATGGTAATTGTACCTCAATCAGTAAGTAAATATTTTGTAAGCAAAAGCAAATTTGCTTAAAAGACAATTAGTGGCTCATCACTATTGCAACTTTACAATCAGACTTCAAATCCAGGCTGGATTCATGGACTGAAATCCATTTCTAGCCCTATGATTATTATGTGAAATTTTCCTTTATGCAGTCACAGTCCAGTCCCTGGTCAGCATGGTTCCAGAATTCACAATCATTAACCTGACTGATTGATCTGTAAGGATTGTAGCTGTGGGAAGTGGAACTGTCATACTGGTGCATTAGGGATACTTTCCTATGGTCAGAGTAAATGCATATAACTGGGATGGGTTAGAAAAAGATTCACCCTGCATTTAACCCATATCTCAGAATCAATGTACATTTGATAACCTGTTTTGGATGCCATAAATGATCCATTCTTGGCACTAATTTACATTGAGAAGGTGAGTTCAAAAGAGAGCAAGTACCTCTTTTTTTTGTTAAATCCAAATTAAGAAAAATTCTGGAGATAGAATATTATGCTATTTTTGCTTTCTTGAACAATGTTTTTGAAATGAAAATAGCACATCGGTTCTTAGAGGAAATGAAAACATATGTCGAAGAATTACGTTTTCAAATGCACAATAAATTGTTACAAAATTTGTGAGCGTAAGAGAGGATAAAATACAAAAACATTCTGAAAAAATGCAATTTTAAGACAAAACTTCTGGAATTATGAATAATTTTCCCCCGAATAATCTTTGATCCAGAGCTTTAATATTCATTTGGTTGCAGAATACTTGGGCTAACACATCGCTCTGCGCAGGATAAGGGGCATTCCAATATTGTAGTTTAACAGTTGCACAGACATGCATATCTTGATATGCATCTTCAAACAAGTAAAAGTTAAGGTAAATTATAACTCAGATCTAAGATGGTTCAGTAGCAACAATAAGTAAATATTTTCAACTATTCATGAAGCTTAATCAAAACTATATGTTGATCAGTCTGTACCTCTAGATATTTTTATGCATGTGTGCATATTGCACATTAATGAAAAATTGGCAATGGTAGCTTACTGCACAGCAAGTGTTAGAGACATTAATTTTCTTTTGATTTTTTATTTACAGCGTGGTAACAGGCCCTTCCGGCCTAATGAGTCCACGCCGCCCATTTTTTTTTAAACCCAAATTAACCTACCCATACGTCTTTGGAATGTGGGAGGAGACCGGAGGAAACCCACGCAGACACGGGAGAACGTACAAACTCCTTACGTAATCAAATCATAATTTCAAAGGTTGCTTTCTGATGGTTCAAAGTTATATGTTGTCGTGAAGAAGCCTTCAATATTTATATTTCCTGACAGAAAATTGAAGTCACATTAAGAACAGCTTGATGAGCAGCAAACCAAATGTTTATAATTTTGTAGAGTTTGCTGAAAACTCTGTTGTTTTACACCAAAGGAAACAGCAATCGGCTTTAATATATTCCCAGCTGTATCCTGTTGCGTGGTTGAAATTCTAATTGGCATGCACAACTACCCAGGGATGCTGGGAAACATGATGCTTAAATTGGAATTCCAAGCCACCAATTTAAATATATTTATTTCTACCTTTTTTTTCAAGCAGTCCCAGGATGTGAGTGTCATTGGCAAGATCAGCATTCAATGCCCATCTCTGGTTGCCTTTGAGAAGGTGGTGGTGAGCTGCCTTCTTTATTTTGTCCTGACAGTGTTCTCATGGTGCAAATAGGTGAGGATTTTGATTTTACAATCAAAATAAAAACAGAGGCAAAGGACTTATAAAATTATTGGCATTTTGAACCCTATTTTACAGACAGCATAGAGTTGTCTTTACACTGGAGTATTAAGATATATTAGTCACATGTACATCGAAACAAACAGTGAAATGCATCTTTTTGCATAGAGTTTTTCTGGGGTCACCATGCTTCCGGCACCAACACAGTATGCCCACAACTTCCTAACCTGTACATCTTTGGAATATGGAAGGAAACCGGAGCACCTGGAGGAAACCCATGCAGATACGGGGAGAATGTACAAACTCCTTACAGACAGTGGCCGGAATTGAACTCGGGTCACTGGAGCTGTAATAGTGTTACGCTAACCGCTATACTACCGTGCCTGCCCACAAATTGCAATATACTTCAATTGTGTGATGCAAATAATTTCTATACCACCAAAATGTCAATCCTCCTCAGACTGGACACTTCAAATTAAAATGGTATACTACTTTGTGCAAAACTACTTCAGTTAATAATTGGTGAATTGACCACCATAAATTGCCCCTAGTGTGTACATGAGTGGTAGAATCCATGAGATTTGGTAAGAATATGGGAAGAATGAAAAATGGCATTAATGTAGGATTAGTGTAAATGGTGTTTGTTTGTGGGTATGGATTTAGTGGGCCAAAGGGCCTGTCTCTATGCTGTATGACTTCATGACTCTATGATAGATCCAGAGGTAAGAACAGGCTTTAGTTCCTCCTAGTACAAAAGAGGAAAAATATCTGCAGATGTTGGAAAATCTGGAATACTTGGTAGATCAAACCAGGTGAAGAGAGGCTAATGTTTCAGGTTGATGACCTTTTATCAGAACTGAGAAAAGTTAGTTTCCAAAGAAAGGGGAAGAGGGGAGGAGAGGATAAAAGGGAAAGTTTGTGATTGGGTAGAGGGTTGGAGAGATGGATGATAAAGGAGATGATGGGGCCAGGTAAAGGAGTGTAGTAAAAAGGTGGAAAATAATAAAAGATAGTCTGGAGAAGAGGAATAAATATGTGAGATTAACATATAAAGATAAGTGAAAAATACAATGAATACTGCAAATATGAGTTATAAAGACTGGAGTTGCTGACTATCTGAAAATGTTGAGCTTGATTCAGGAGGATGTAATGCATCTGATTGAAAAATGAGACCATATTCCTCAAACTTGCATTGCTTTGTTGGAACAGTGTGGGAGCAGGATAGAAAATTAAAGTGTTTGTACTATTCATCTGGCTCATCCAAAAATATTCAAATGTGGGAGTGGGGTTATGTTTATGATGGAAACATTTCAGTGCCTCAGGAGGTGCTTTGGTAAAAGTGGAGCTGTTTCGATCATTATAGTGTTGTTTTGCCTTTAAGTTACTATTTTTTTTGCATCTCAATATGTCAATGGTCTCATCAGGAATAATTTCGAAGTTACTTAAGAAATCTCGTATTCTCTCGACAATGATGCCCATGCCTCTTGTAGTATATTTGGTCATTATGAAACAGGCTTGTTGAACTAATAAGTACTATTTATAATAATCTGTGGGAGATATCAGGAGCTTCAGAATACATTGAGGGCAGAGACTGACTGACATTTAAGCCTCAAGGGTGTCAAAGGGTCTGTGGAGAGAGCAGGAATTTGTTGCTGAAACCCAGATTAGATCAGCCATGGTCTTGATGAATGGCAGAACAGGCTTGACATCACATTCAAACATATTGTGCTGTTATAACTCTTTGAAAAATGGTATAAATGCAGACAGGAGTTACAAGTTCAATTTGTTAACTGGTTTTCTCAGATGCTCGGATGTTACAAACTATGTTTGGATCTCTGGTATTGTAGTTATTACTTGATCTGAAGAATATGTGACGTTCTGACTCAACTTACCATTGCCTCCTGCCTCCCCTTCAGTAGATGATGTTATGTACACTTTTGAACTAAATTGAACTTCACACATTTCTTTAATATGTCTCTTACTGAAATCAATTAGTCCAAATGGACCCTTTGACATTGACATTTCCTCCCATCCCCACAAGATTTTGTTTAGTGCTGCAGACCTGTACTAACTCACCAATATTCCAACCCTGTGCATCAGATTTGCTCATTGGTCTTAAACTTTTACTTTCACATGTTGTCAGAAGTACTTCTCAGTGCCTCTTCTTAACGGGGAGTTCAGATGCAAATCATGATTTTATTGTTAACTGTTGACCCTCCTCTCTCTCCAAAGTTGTGTGTCAAGTACATTGAAAACAGTACCATGCCAGCAACATTTTCCACCAACTTAATATTATGGAGTTAGAAAACATGCCAAACACTGCTCAGAAGTTGACTGTCAGCCTGAAGAGCCATCTTATAGTTGGTGGGTAATCTGCTTAAACCAGGCAGATGATGGATCTTTCCTGGCTTTTTGCACCATGAGTTGATGAACACTTTAATCACTTAGTGAGTAAGAGACTGGGATATACCAAAATAAATAAATAGTTTTACAACAGATTAAGGCCCTAAATTACATAATTTATTAATTGTTGTAAATAATCGTGGTTCATGTCTCGAAGTGGGGAGAGGTTTGAACCTATAGAGCAGGTATACAGTGTGTATACTTCCTGCTCACCATATTGAAGGATTTTGTGGCTATTTAGTGTCCAAAAAGTGGATGTGCAATGATATAATTTCTATGTCTTTGTATTCAAGGAGTTAAAGTTAGATGATACTTTCTTGCTTTAACAGGCAGGCTGGGAAACCTATGAAAAATGCAAGCTGCTATTGTCAATATGGCAATTGTAATCTCATAATTCATTCATTTGTCTCACAATATGCATATTGAGCTTTTTCAATCTAATTATTCTGAAAGGAAAGATAAATGGTGCCTCTCAAATGAACTATGAAATAATGTTAATTTTGATTACTCCCCAGAATAGAAGTGCCACTTCAGCTAGTTTTATCCCCCATGGGTTAAATGGCACATCATTAGTCAGACATTATAGTTAACCCTTTCAAAGCCATGGAATGGCTTTTTTTTTGTAAAAAAGCTAGTCTTTTCAGTTCAAATCAGTGGTTAAATGGGAGATATATATTTACCTTTATTGAGTGTTAAAATTCTGTCCCCTCAGAAGTGAACCCTCAGCTTTCACACATTCACAATGGTAGTGGTCAGCTGTTGTGTTGGGGAAGTTGATTCGTTGTGTAGATTTTCAGATGGATAAAGACTTACTTAAAATTATCACAGTCATAGAGGGATACAGTATGGAAAAGGCCCTTCAGCTTGTCAAGTCCACAACCACATCAACCACCCATTGACACTAATTCTATGTTAATCCCATTTTATTCCCTCTACATTCTCAACAACTCTTCCCAGATTCTAGCATTCACCTCCACACTAGAGGCAATTTACAGTGGCCAATTAACCTATCAACCTGCATCTCATTGGGATATGGGAGGAAACTAGAAGAAATGCCTGTGGTCACAGGGAGAGTGTGTTAATTCTACACAGACACAGGTCAGGATTGAACCCAGGTCTCTGAGGAGCAGCTCTACTAGCTGAGTGATGGTGCTGGCCAGTATTATGTACAGTCAGTATTTAGTTTCAAACTAGTACCTTCATATTCAACTTTTCACAATGCTCTTTAAAATGACTTTCATTTTAAGCAGGCACCTCTTTTCAGACTGATTCAACATTGGCATCCATGGTATGACTAACTACCTAGCAACTGAAACTTTTGAGGAGTTGGTAGAAGTATTGATGGTTTGGTCTGGAGAAGATGGGTGTGGGATGATAGTTATCTCTTTAAAAATTACAGAAGGATTCATTGAAAAGCAAAGTCATTCTTCAACTGCATGTTTTTAAACTATTGAGTACTTAATCTATTTGTAGCTTTCAGATATTTTTCACAACATGCAGGAAATTGAAGGAGTAAAATTGAAATCTCAATCTCATCAAAGCCATTTATCAAATGGATTAAAAACAGAATGCGCTGGAGATATTCAGCAGATCAACCAGCATATGTAGAGGGAGAACATTTCAGTGACCTTTCATCAACCTGAAATATTGACTCTGTTTCTTTGTCAACAAAGCTGCAAGACTAAATATTTCTGACATTTTCTGTTTTTATTTCAGTTTCCCAGCATCTGCAGTTTTTTCTTTTGCTTTTCCATCAAATTGATTAACTTCTTTAAAACAAATTGATGCAACAAGTACTCTTAACACATTGATTAGTTTCGGTAGGAAAGATAAAGCAAAACTGGGAACATGTGTATTCCTTGTTTAAGTGGGCATGCAGTTATCCAAATATGCATTGGCATAGTTGAATAATTATGAACAGAACTTATGAAGTATCCAAATTAGCTGAACTTGAGTAGGTTCAATTATGCTGAATTGAAACTGAGGTTTAATTAGTGTTGACTTGGGTGACTTGTTACTCTCCCCCATCCCCATCAGGTTGCAAACTGGGCCCGAGCCAAGATTTGATATGGGCTGTGATAGGATATCCAGAACAACTGCAGAAAGATGAGGGAAGAATAACAAGTATAGGGGTGAACAGAGAAAGGAAATAAGGGTAACTGTATGTGTGCATGAGAGAATGTTGACAAGGAAACCTTGAATGAGGATACATGTATTTTGAGAGTATGGAAATACCTAAAGAAAGAGAGCTAGTGTGTAATCGGTCAATTTGTACATGGAGCTAGAGATGCTATGTAGTTGTATTATGGAAGGCATGCAAATATAGTTCTTCATGAAAGATATATAGTTGAGGAAAAGTGTGAAATATTCAAAGGGAATAAAACAACAAGAGAAAAAAAGTATTCAGGAGTTTTGCACCTTTGTGGCAGTTAAACTGCCAGGCCTGTATGAAATTTAGGCTGTGAAGAGAAGCTAACATAGAGATGGCAGAGGCTGTGACCTTCAGTTTCTAATCTTCTGGCTATAGTAATTTTCCAACATTGTTTAAAGTGGGAGAACGGGATAACTCAGCAACTGTAGGATGATCACCCTAACCTCACTGGAAAATCGTGTGATTTTTTTTGGAAAAGAATTCGAAGGAACAGTATTTAGAAGAGTGCAGATTAATCAAGGACAGTCATCATAGATTTGCTTAGGAAACATTATATCTGATCAACATGATTAAATCTTTTAAGGAGATAATAAAGGGGATTGATTAAGCTTGGATGTTTTATCTTCTGTTGTATGACTTAACAGAAACTGTTTCAATTTAAGTCTCCTAATCCATCCAATGTTATGTGAGAGATAAGATCTAACATTAAGATAATGCCCTGAAAATTGTGTTGTGGGGGAAGGATATTAATACTACCTTGGTTTGACCAGGGAATGTAGTCTCATGTGGCAGGTGGGTTGATTTTTAAAAAAAGCAACAGTTCTTGAGATCCATATTTGAAATAGTCACCTATGCTACATTTCAGCTTTTGTAATCACCTGTAGTGATTAAAAGCTAGATTAATCATTGGAAGTAAAGCCATAGTTATTTGTTGTTTTTTATTAAAAGTTGAACCAAACTTGCTATATAAAACTTGTAGCACCCCAAAAAGCCATTATCCATGTGCCATCTCAATGTAGTTTTCTTTGCATCAAAGATTCTGTGCACTTAACACTTAACATGATCTTTGGCTGAATTATTGCCTGCATCAAAGCTTTTTGTATTCCAAGATCTCCCAGCTCCAGTCACTAAATGACCTATCATTATGGATTCCATGATCAGTCTTTCCTTATTTACTTGTAAAATTTGTAGAAATCCTCTACCAACTCCTATCTGGTCTAGTGGAGTCTTGGTATTATTTGTAACTGGATTCTAAACTCTGCTGTCAGCTATCTGTATACTCTCAATGGCTCTAATATACTTTCTTCTTGGGGAGTGGTGCAGAGTGCATTAATTGTGGCCTAAAGTTGGTGTTCACAAATATCCTAATACTTCTTTAATCTTATATCCTGCAGCACTATTAATTAAAATGTGGCTTTATTGCTTTATCTATTTGCAGCCTCACTTTTAAGCAATTATGCATTTGAACCTGCTGGTATCAAAGCTGGGCTCTGTTGCTTAATCTTATTTTCAGTGCTGTGGATGCCAATTTGCTTCTAACTTAATTTGCAAATAGCAAGTGCATATCTTAAGTGTGACTTGTGTCAGTGAGCAAATTGGAAAATGCATACATCACAGGTGTGCAGAGTATAGAGTACACCACTGAGTTAACACCAAACTGGGTCATGAAAATCCAGCCAATGCTATGTGTTAATAATGCATGGGAACCTGGATACAGGGAGGATGTTTCCCCTGGCTGAACAGTCCAGAATCAAGGGTTTCAGTCTGAAAATAAGGAATAGGTTATTTCAGACCTAGGTGAGTGCAAAATTCTTTGTACAGAGGTAGTGAATCTTGGGAATTTTATGGAGGCATTCCATTGAGTACATTCAGAAAATAAATTGATAGATGTGGATTTTAAGGGAATCAAGGGATGTGTGGATGGTGCTGAGGTAGAAGATTAGCCATGATCTTGATGAATTGCAGAGCAGACACAAAGGACCAAGTCGCCTAATCCTGCTCTTATTTCTTTTCTGCTTCATGTGTATATGTACTTGATAGAGTTGGAAAGCATCTAGGATCTCTGCTTTTCCAAGTAGATAGTATCAAAGCTCTGTCACATATTGCAGCCACAACAGCCGACAGTGTCATACCTGGCTTACTTTACTGTGGCTGTAATGGTCAGAGTGGCCTTAATTTTTTCCCCTCAGTGATTCCAGAGCAACGCTGGAACAGTAGCTACTAAAAGAATGACACAAGTCAGGTCATAATGAGAGAAATACATGCATTCACTCAAACATTAAGCTAATTCCTCACTGATCCCCAACAGCCAACCCTTGCCAGAAACCCTCAATGAGTGGCCTGATCTCTCCCTTCCCTCCCAACCTCAGGATCTCCTTCTCCCCACCTGCTCTAGTTCTCCCCGGAGGTAAACCTGGATCTGCCCCAGCTTCAGCTGACTTGGTTTGTTTGTGTGCACTGTAATGGTGGAGTATCTGATAGTAGAACCTTGAATATTCTTTAGTGCATGATGTTTGGTCTCCATTTGCTGTTGAATATTCCAGGCTCTTGTCCGAACATTTGTTGGTCCAATGTTAATCATCTTTATCTTTAAAGGCACCAGCAGGGTATTCTGAGATCAAATTACACTTGCACTAATTGAGTTCCTTCAATCTGTTGCTCTGGTTTAAAACTTCTGCTGGACACTTGTACTGCTGCAAAATTATGCACAAGCCCAGATCAAATCAGTCATTGTGAGTTTTTACTAATTCACACTTTTTAGGGCCTTCAAGGAAGATCTTAAAATCAAACTAGTTTCTTTAATCACTATTAGGTTTATAGCTCCTTCTAAATATTCAAACTATATAGCTTGTTATGGAACTTACTGCTTTCAATAAAACTTGTAAATGTTTCTGTATAACTTTTTAAAAAAGTATTTAAAACATTTTACTCCTGGATGTGATGTAGACACCATGATTAAAAATGCTGTTTTTATTTTGTGATTAATCCCATTGTCAACTCAAAGCAGTGTTGATCTCTCATGATTGATGACAGTCTCTTCATGAAACAGACAATTGTAGGTGAGTTTGTTGTTGCTTGCAAAGTCCAGTTCATTGACTTTTGACGTGGCAAAGTCAGACCACAAGTGTCTAGGTCTAGTTACCTTTACAGCTGAATTAATAGAATGACACCAGGCTACTATTAATTAGTAGATTAAGTACTATGTTTAATAAAAGGAAAAGAAATTACAATTGAAAATCATTGCCTTACTGCTGTAGTTCATAGAATATTTTAGTTTTGTGATTATGCAAATAATTTGAATGTAAATATAAAGCATACATTTGAAGTACTGCAATTTGGAGAGCAATTTCCACTTAGATTGTTAACTATGTTGGAAGCTGAAAGATAAGATAGAAGATATGATATCTTTATTAGTCACATGCACATCAAAACACACAGTGAAATACATCTTTTGCATAGAGTGTTCTGGGGGCAGCCTGCAAGTGTCGCCATGCTTCTGGTGCCAACATAGCATGCCCACAACTTCCTAAGCCATACACTTTTGGAATGTGGGAGGAAACCGGAGCACCCAGAGGAAACCCACACAGACACAGGGAGAACGTACAAACTCCTTACAGACAGTGGCTGGAATTGAACCCGGGTCGCTGGCGCTGTAATAGCGTTACGCTAACCGCTACACTACCGTGTCTGCACTCTATTCTCAGACATAAATTATCTTAGCTCAAAATGGAAGGGTATATTACTTAGTAAACAAGCATTATGACCATGTTATCAGTATGTCTGAAGCAGGTTGGTTATTTTGCAAAGTTAATAAACTACACACGATGTATGCACTTTACATTCAGTGAGGAGAAATAAAATACAAAAATAATGTAATCAGAAATGTCTTCAAAATGTTGTTTTTTATATATATTTGTTTTTACATTTCTATGGAATATGTACATAATTTGTAAATAAGTAAAATTCCACATACAGTACAGAAATTCCATGTCTACCAACTTCCTCTGACTTTAGTAGAAGTATTTGAAATTGCTGGGAAATCCATTTAAGTTGTTGCCAATGCAATTGCCAGCATTAGTTGTCATGATCTGCAGATGAACTGAAAGTTGGTTGTTATTTGTGGATTGAATAGTTACAGATTCTGTGGGATTATTCAAGAACATCTTTATATTCCTAAGTGTTACTGCTCTCCAAAATCAATCTAAGATGATCCGGTAAAGAAAATACACCTTTATATATATTCAAAGCATTTACATTTTAGTAATGTCAAAAAACATGACAGGGAGAAGGATTCATCAGGAGGCCTGAGGAGAATCCCTCTGCCTTTATTCAAATTGTGTCATAGTTCTCTTACGTCAATCCAAGAGAGTAGACAGGGTGGATCTGTATGAGAGCACCATTGATGATGCAGCACTTGCATTATGTCTACGACTTAAAAAACAAGTATGCAAAAGGAACTAAGTTACAAATTTTAGTATTTGGAAGTAGTTTTGCTTCAAACCACAGAAGCAAGCCCTGTCAGGTTACATATTTTTACTGCCAGCAGCATGGGGTGCAACATTGCATTGAATTTCAAACCAACACTTGAGCTGAACTGGAATCAGCAGTTTTCTTCATTCCCAGCTTGTGCCTTAGAAGGAAGCTCATAAACATTGATGGATGGGAGGCGCAACCTTGACTAAATTCTCCCTTTTATGCATTCATTAAAAATGAATGCTCTCTCTTTTCAATGCATTGAGGTTCAAAGTGATGATGGGATAAATTATTTAAGTTACTTCCATGACTGATGTTACAGTCAAATATGCATTGCAAACCATATACATTGCTGTTTGCAAAGCAGTTATACCTGTAGACACTTCTGTTTTGGAGTGGATGTAGAAACTTGGAGAAATGAATTGCTATGGGAATGGATCTGGAGAGCGCTTCTCCCATTCTTCTGCTATAACTTTGGAGGAAGAGCCAGGGAAATGCAGAGAAAGCTCCTTTAATTCTAAGGATTTGTATCTAAAGTTATAATGGTACAACCTCTGCTTTAGAAGCAACTTATAATAAGGTTTGAGCAATTGTGCTATTTCTTTCTCTTGTTTGTCTGAAAGGATGATTGCTTTAGTATAGTTCTGTTACATAGGCCAAGTAGTTCTTTTCCTATGCTGGCCAAGACTGTGAGAGAGAGAGATCGTCTTTGTGGCTTATGCTGGCTCTATGTGGCAGCTCCAGTGCAGTGAGAGCAGAATATTGAGCAGGGATTTGTTCTCTCAGTCTTCTGAGTCCACTGGCAGGTTTTTCCTTTGGAAAATACGTCTTCCAAAGGTTTATTTTTATTGAGAAAATAAGCAATGTGTCATGTGATTCCTATCCCCAGACTGAGTGTTAGAAATGCCATGTGTTCCTTATGAAGAGCATTGAAAGGTATCACAGGTGAATCCATCTCGGAGCTCATTATATTATTTAAATGATCCTTCTGTCAAAATAATTCAACAGCAGAGGGGACAGGCATGAGGCAAGCAGACGACCCAAGCAGCTGGAAATCATCCAGGCACACAGTCAAGTAGTAAAATAAGTTTCCAATTGTCAAACATGCTTCTTAATCATGGCAGCTGTTACAAAACTGGATGAATCCTTTCCTCATCTATCTCCAAGGAAAAGTACTTTCCAGTAATTTTATTAGATGTGAATAGGAATTGGCATATTTTTGGGTAGCTTAGAAATACTGAGGCATTTTGCCATGCCAGATAAGAAAAACCAGTATTTCAGAGGTTAGACCTAACAGCTTCCAATACTGAACTGTAGTTAACATTGACAAATCTGCAGATCTCTTTGATAAGGAATTCAAAAATAAAATCCAGAAATAATTAATTCATATCATCCAAAGTTAAACAGCCTGTTGTAGATCTTCCTCTCAACACTAATACTTTGGAATGTCTAGTAGGTAGGAATTATCCTGGAAAGGAGTATTTTCAGTTATAAGATAGTTTGTATTGTGTGTTTGTTGCTAATGACAAATCGTAATGGCCTATGCTTCGTTTGGCATCATGAGAAATTGCTTTTAGTTTTCCTTACAATTGCCATCATGTTAAGTCATAAAGAAGAAAGTTGATTTATTTAAATAGATGACCTTAAGGACTAGGGTTGTTTAGCTACTAGGAGACATCTAAGACAAGCCTGAATTAAACATGTTTGCATGTGTCAGCTGTATAAACTGAATCACTGTCACTTTTTTAGAGTGCCCTAGCTGTTCATAATGTTTACTATAATATGGTTTGCAAACTAATTAAGCAGTAGGGTGAACACATTTATGGACATAATAAACAAGAGAATTTTTTCAATGGAATGCTCAACTTGGTAAAATGAGTGTATACCTTGGGATACTGTTAATGACAGTAAAATTTTATATACAAAATTTACAATTGCATATCAAAGACATTGTCACTTTTGTTTGTCCTCTGAAGTAAGCACCTTGAGTTAAATATTTAGCAAGACTTACATTCTAGTCACTCTCTGGGTGAAACATTTTCTTGATTTTTATTGTTATCTATTTTATGCCAATGACCAGCAGTTCTGGTCTCCCCTGTAAATGGAATAATCGTACTGCTGAAATGGTATTCAGCTCTCAGTCACTCAACTTAAATTTCTGTGATGAGATTAATAGGCAATTAATGTGCAAAGGCTGAAACTTCATAAAAATCATGAGGAATTTAAGGGTGAGATGCTGATTTCACAAAGCTAACAGTGCATATCAGCTGGCAACTTCTGGGGATTTGCAATTCGTGGTATATTTATTGCTCTGAACAATTTTCTAACTGATTTGCACATTAATCATGTGTACTCCTTTCATACTCTTATCTTTTTCAGTACATTATGGCCATTATTCTTAAATTAGTACACTTATTGTTCTCTGTGAAAGAAAAACATGTAAACACCAAATGACAAAGTATCCAGCCAAATCTTTCTGATGAGGTATTTATATTGTGGTATTGTCTCTCTATTCAGCTGGGTCCAAAAGATCCCATGAAACCTTTTAGAACATATTCTATCAATTTCTTTCCAGATGTGAGGATTTTTGCAGATGTTTATCTCTTCCAAAATACACAATTCCTATTAAAAATGGTTGTAAACCCCCATGATATTTAGATATTTTCTATAATCATCTTCATTTGTCTTAATTTGTCAGACTGCAGTTGTTTTTGTACACAAAACAAAAAGAAAGTTGTTTTCTGCACAACCTCCATAATGGTTGTTACATGTTGCAGCTTTTATGAGTAAACTAAAAATTGAGATATGCAATATAAAGATCTTCCTGTGTTATAATGAATGTAGGTATTTCATTGACATTGTAAATATCTTATAATGAAGGTATTTCATTGACATTGAACAATTCTACAAAGAGAAATGAAAAGTTCAAATCTGTTTCTTTGAAGGAAGAATGTTGGCCTGGAGGATTTCCAGTTTTCCTTTTAGTAGCCATGAAATCTTTAATGTATGCAAAAAGTAGTTTATTATTAAAGTCTCAGCCTCAGAGGTTGCTGCTAGGTTAGAATGATGTGGATTCAAGCCCCACTAGCAAGATGGCATATGAGCCAGATTGACACCTCTGAACAATCTTGGATATCTGTTTCATGTGGGGAGATGATGCCCAATGATGATACCATTGGAAAATCCTTAACGTGCAAAATTCCATGATATAAGTTTGACCTAATTTATTTACCTGCCGACTGATACAGCCATTTAAACTCCATTCATAAAACCTATCAAGATGAAGTCCTGTATAACTATTAATCTCCAATCCATTTCCCTATTATTGATGTTTCTTTTATAGGAAGCCCACTTTGCTTTATCGAGTTTTCTGGTTTGCATTGCATTCAGGCTTACCTTCAGCTTGACTGTATGCATGTGGCTATGAAGTAACCCCAGAACATGAGGATATTCTCTGATTGCAAAAAAATTCCAAAACCTTAAACACACAACTGGTGAACAACTATCAAGAAGATATTTAAGGGGGTCCATGCAAGATTCCCCTAAAGCTGTCATATCATCTCCAGCCTCTTTCACGCCACTCTCTCTGGTCAACTTATACCATGAAGCAGGTTTAGTGGTTGACTGGTCAGAAACAGGAGGTATCACCTGTAAATTGTAGCTGATGTCGCCCACAAGGACCACAGTCAATGAGGCCTGGGAACAGTTCAATTAACTATGTAGCTGAACAAGCTGACAGGATGCTGAATGTACACTTCTGGTACCTCAGAGGACCTGGAGGTACCTTTCAACACACTGTTGAGTATCTGCTTAATGATGGTGATTTGCTGCACTATGAAAAACATTGCATGGCATTGAAAGGTGAACTCTCTTCCTTTAGTTTCAGTTGATGTTGAGTTAATTGCTTATTCTTGCCCCTTAGTATTTTTGACTAGCAATCAGATTACATAACATCTGTCGTGATTGTATAGACTCGTGGATCAAACTCGGGGGGGGGGGGGGGGCAAAGTAGCCTATTCCCGCTCCTATATTCCAATCAATGGAGAACCACCTTCAATTTTCTGTCTCTTCCTCATGTTCTGTGATTTCTTTTTCAGTAAGGCTGGATAGATGAGACCTTTGAATGAGAATGTTGCCATAGTTTGACCAGCTGGGTGAAGAATGAGTTGAAGGAGAGGAAAGAATGAAGTTGCACAAAAATGAGGTTGAATGTCTGTGGTGGTTGGATGAATAAGTATTAGACAGAGTGGGATGAGTGTATTTGTGTGAAGTCTGATATCTCACTCTTGTGTTGAAGGCGAATGCTGTTCAAGGCAGTGATGATAATACGCATTGGGATGTAGTTGGGTGTGCTACTGTTTGCACCCGTTTTGAGTTGATGTTGTTCTTGGAATACTAATAGCATTGAATGCAGGAGTGCAGTCTCATGTTCTTGCTGATCGCTTCCTTGACAACATCCAGCTATACCACCTCCTTATTGCTTGAATCAACAGGGGCTATGATGTTCCTGTGTGTGCCTGCAGCCTCCAGCATGGTGCCCAGCTGCAAGTCACTAAATTACAGTGCAACCTTTGTTTATCTGTGCTCTCTATACTCTCTAAATCAAAAAGCTGTGGATGTTGGAAATCTGAAGTAAAAACAGAAAATGCTGGAAACACTCAGCAGGTCAGGCAGCATTTGTGGAAAGAGAAACCAATTTAACATTTCAAATTGTAGATCCTTCATCAGAGCTGGGAAAGAGAGAAAACAAATTGGTTTTAAGTTGCGGGGGTTGGGGGGTGGGGAGGGAATGGATAGAATGGAGAAAAAAACCTCTGACAGGATGAGGCAGGGTTACCACAGCTTAAACTGTAAATGAGGTAATTCAGTCAAAGGTCAATGGGGGAGGGAGGGAGTGAGAGAGAGAGAGAGAGAGAGAGAGAGAGAGAGAGGGAGCCCTGTCGGACCTGCCCTGTCACTCAGGCTGTGCTAATGGAGAGAGACAAACTGAGCCAACATCACTGGTCAATGATTTACAGCAGAAATGGCCAGTTATAATACCAACAAAAAGGAGGAGCAAGTCACCTGAAGTTAGAGAATTCCTTATTGAGTCCTGAAGGCTAAAACATTCTCAGGTGGAAGACGAGGTGCTGCACCTCAAGCTTGTGTTATAACAGTGCAGGTGGCCACAAACAGCTGGGAGCAGATGTGGAATTAAAATGGCAGGCAACAGGAAGCTTCATGTTGTCCTTGTGAACTGCAAAGGGGTCACTGTCAGTTTATACTATGTTCAGTGCTGTCTCCTCTCGAGACACTAGAAGTCCAAGTGAAACCCTGCTTCACCTTGAAGAAGAATGCTGGAAAAAATGAGATGCAGTCAGGGGCTCTGTTAACTATGGTTGAGGGGAAGTCATGGCCTAGGGAGAAGGAAGATTTCTCAAATGCACCTGTGTGGAAAGTCTCATCATCAGAGCGAATGTGATGGAAATGGAGGAACTGGAGTGGACTCCTTACAGAAGATAGGGCAGGAGAAAGTGTAGTTAAGGTAGTTGTATGAGGTTATTGGCTTGCAATGGATTTTTTTTGTTGCTAGACATCTTCTGAGAGATAACGATCCAGAAAAGGATCTTTAGAATTAGAGATGGACCATGTGAAGGTGAGGGTAGGGTGGAAATTTACAACAAAAGTGATTACATTTTGGAGTTCTGTATGAATACAGGAAGCAGAACCAATGCAGTTTTTGATTTACTGGAAAAAGGGTTGAGGGAGTGGGCCTGAGTAGGATTGGAAAAAAAAGCCTATTCCATGTATCCCACAAAAAGACAGGCAACGTTCGGGTCCATGCAAGTTTCCAAGTTTCATCGGGAGAAAGGGAGTGGAGTTAAAGAAGAACTTATTCAATGTGGGTATGAGTTCAGCAAGGCAAATAAGTGTGTTGGTGGAAGGGAACTGGTTGGGACTCTGTTCAAGGAAGAAACCAAAGGCGCTCAGACCATCCTGATGTGGGATGGAGGTACATACATCCATGTTAAGGATGGGTCAATTGGAACAAGAGAATTGGAAACTGTCAGAGTGACAGAGTGCATCAGAGGTGTCAAGTATGTAAGTAGGAATGGGTCTAGATCTGGGGAGAAAGGATGGAGTCAAGGTAAGAAGAAATAAGTTTAGTGAGGCAAAACATGTGAACAATGGATCTTGCTTGGATGGTCTGATGGTCTTGAGTACGGTGTAGAAGTGGGTTGTGCAGGACTGAAAATCTACAAGGCTTGAAGCTATGGAAGGAGATCTCCAAGGATATGAGGTCTATGACTATGTGGGAGATAATGGCCTGGGGTCAATGTGGTGGTGGGGTCATGGTCTAGAGGGGGGTGTAAGCCTGTGTCTGAATGTTTGGGCTCTGAGACAGCGGTCAGTTTGCAAAACCATTGCCATGCATTGACTCTGATATGAGGATTGGTTCTTTGTGAACAGTGCGCTGCAGGTTTGGAAGGGTGTAGGCTGGATTCAGTGAGGGGAATGGAAAAGATAATGAACAGGTCTAAATAAGGCAGGAGGCCAGAGGCACAGGACAATTGAGAATTCTGGAAATGGGAGTCTGAGGTGAGGACTCCCAGCCAAAGAAATGAGCGCAGAGATGGGGGTGCTGGAAAAAGAGTTCAGCGTCATGTCAGGCTAGAAATTCATTTAGATGGGGATATAGAAAGATAAAGCTGAGGACTGATTGTTCAAGAGAGTAGACGGGAAGATCAGAAGGGGTGGAATTGGGACGAGAGAGAGGTGAAGGTGAAGGGGGGGAAAGGTTAGGAAGGCTGTGGAAGTGAGTTTGGACAAGAAGTGAACCACTGTCATCCCGTACCTAAGAAAAACAAGGTAACGTGCCTTAGCGGCTACCGCCCAGTGGCTCTGACATCCACCTTTGTGAAATGCTTTGAGACGCTGGTCATGGCACGCATCGACTCCAGCCTCCCAGACAACCTCAACCTACTGCAATTCGCCTACCACCGAAACAGGTCTACGGTGGATGCCATCTCCCTGGCCCTATACTCATCTCTGGAGCATCTGGACAGTAAAGACACCTACGTTAGATTATTGTTTATTGACTACAGCTCTGCCTTCAATACAATAATCCCAAGCAAACTTGTCACCAAATTCCAAGACCTAAGACTCAACACCTCCCTCTGTAACTGGATCCTTGACTTTCTAACAAACAGACGCAATCTGTGAGGATAGGCAGCAATACCTCCGGCACGATTATTCTCAACACTGGTGCCCCACAAGGCTGTGTCCTCAGCCTTCTACTCTACTCCCTATACACTCATGACTGTGTGACCAGATTCCGCTCTAACTCCATCTACAAGTTTGCAGATGATACCACTGTTGTAGGCTGTATCTCAAGCAATGAGATGGAGTACAGGAAGGAGATAGAGAGCTTAGTGGAATGGTGTCATGACAACAACCTTTCCCTCAACGTCAACAAAACAAAAGAGCTGGTCATTGACTTCAGGAAAGGGGGCAGTATACATGCATCTGTCTACATCAATGGTGCTGAGGTCGAGAGGGTTGAAAGCTTCAAGTTCCTGGAAGAAAACATCAACAACAGCCTGTCCTGGTCAAATCATGTAGATGCCATGGCCAAGAAAGCTCACCAGCACCTCTACTTCCTCAGGAGGCTAAAGAAATTTGGTTTGTCCCCTTTGACTCTCACCAACTTTTATCGATGCACCGTAGAAAGCATCCTATCTGGATGTATCACGGCTTGGTACGGCAACTGCTCTGCCCAGGAAGGTAAGAAACTGCAGAGAGTTGTGGACACAGCCCAGTGCATCATGGACACCAGCCTCCCCTCCTTGAACTCTGTCTTTACCTCTTGTTGTCTTGGCAAAGCAGCCAGCATAATCAAAGACCCCACCCCACCCAGGACATTCTCTCTCCTCTCCTCTTCCATCAGGTAGAAGATACAGGAGACTGAGGGCACATACCACCAGACTTAAGGACAGCTTCTACTTCACCGTGATAAGACTATTGAACAGTTCCCTTATACAATGAGATGGACTATGACTTCACAATCTACCTTGTTGTGACCTTGCACCTTATTTCACTGCACTTTCTCTGTAGCTGTGACAATTTACTCTGTACTGTTATTGTTTTTTACCTGTACTACATCAATGCACTCTGTACTAACCCAATGTAACTGCATTGCGTAATGAATTGATCTGTACGATCGGTAACCAAGTTGCAATCCAGTTTGTAATCAGACAAAAACATCTGCATTTTGAATTATCAACACTCTCTTGGATTTACTGATTATGCCTCCTTACCTTCCATTTCCATACTATCACCGACATTTCTTGTCAATGCTAATTACTGCAATAAAACAAGTGGAAATAAAAGTAATATCTTAAGGAAAACATCCCTGGGGAGCAACTGAGAATATTTGTCACACTTTGGGACTCTCAACCTCTGCCATTGAAACAATACTTATACAATTTACATTAAAATATTAAATTAAAATCTAACTCACGAAAATAGTTCAGCATGAAATGCTGTAAGACAAACAGCCCAGTTTATGATGTGGAGTTTCTTGTATAGTAACTTGGCTTGAGATAATAGAATTCTTTTTGTTTCCTTGTGGATCACCCATACAGGCTGGAGGGGATGTTCATGGCCCTGGTCCAGCATGAGCAGAACAGATCATGAACACTCCTCCTGAGCCCACAAAAATGAATGGTTCATTCTCAGCCTGTCTGACCTTAGGAAGTGTTCCAGGAATTCCAGTTGATAATATTGCATACAAACTGACAATACAGATTGTAGTTACTATTATTCACACTAGCTAATGAAAGTTTATGACTCAAATTTGTCTCAAAACTACTTTTCAGAAGATGAATGACAATGTGATGTGGGGCAACTTGCCAGTTCCTCTGGAAATGGGCCAGTCTTTTAAAAATCTGATCAATCCTGCAAGCCATTGTTCTACCACCCCGGCTTTCCCATCTTAGCTTTGAAAGCCTTGTGATTAATCCCCGATGAAGTGTTTTATGAAGTTTCTAACTGGAGTCCTTGTGGAGTTAACAGTGTAATATACATGGACTGTTACCATTTTAAAAGTCGTAGCATGTAACCAATCGCCTACTGTATGTTGCTACAGTGTTTTATTGTAGAGGTTACAGAGTCTGCCTGGCTCTGTAGAGAAAGCCAGCATTAGAAATGTCAAAGTCAAAGTCAAGTTTATTGTCATATGCACAAGTACATGTATGCACAGGTGCCATGAGAAACTTACTTGCAGCAGCATCACAGGTACACAGCATTCGCTATACAACATTCACAAGAAAATCATAAATTAAGCATAAATTATACAAGAAAGAACACAATTAGAACAAAAAAAGGTCCATTGTAGTGCAAAGTGATTAAACTGGTCATAATGTTGCTATACTGAGGTAAAGATTAGGGTTGTGCAGGTTGGCTCAAGAACCGAATGGTTGAAGGGAAGTAGCTGTTCTTGAAATGTGGGCTTGCTCACTGTAAGCTCTTTTAAAATAAAGTATGTTTGTTGGTTAGTTTAAATTACTGGCTCTACTCCAGTATTTTAAAAAGTAAATCTGGGAAGATAACTGAGACAGCCAAGGCCTGAGCCATGAGGTGAGCTTCTATTATCACCATGGGAAAAGTTAGCAAACTTTCTTCAGGTCACTGAACTGGCTGTCCGGTGAATACTAGCCAGGACCAAAGAAACTCCAAGAGTCATCTGCTCTCACACTAGTATGATTGCTATACCATAAGCCAAATGTATCATGGTCTCACATCAAGCAAGGTCTCTTGGAAACATGCAGTGCCTTTGAATTTTGCGTGATTTCTGGGCTTTATGTCACACTCCTGCTTAAAATGCAAATCAAGTCTAATGAAGGACACTTTTCAATGATTTTAATAAAGTTTCAAATGCCAATGATATTTTGGCGATCTATTTCAATGATCAGTTTCAGCATCATGAGTACAAATCCACAGACCTTCTCTGCTGTAAGACTTTAGCAT
The DNA here is from genome assembly GCF_009764475.1 of Pristis pectinata. Classification (NCBI taxonomy): domain Eukaryota; kingdom Metazoa; phylum Chordata; class Chondrichthyes; order Rhinopristiformes; family Pristidae; genus Pristis; species Pristis pectinata. The sequence continues at coordinate 23,310,623 of NC_067418.1, read as the reverse complement.
CTTACAGCTTGATATCAACAGCCTTATTGATATTTTCGTGTGTTCCAGGTCACAATTGCCTCATAGTTTGTTTACTACTTCATTTTGTTTTATCTTGTATTTGTCTATGTGTCGTCCACTTGGGACAGTAGTGTGAGTCAGTAGTTGCCTCAGCTAAAGTTTGTGGAAGTCAAATACCATATTAATATTCCATGCTAGTTTTTCATTATGGACAGAGCTTTACAATTGCTTGGCAATTTCATATTGTTCTCACTATGAAATTGCCAAGCAATTGTAAAGAATTCACAAGAAAAGCCAGTTGTCATCATTTCAAAAGATAAATCAAGTGAATTTAAATAATTTTTCAACAGAATGACAATTGTCTAGTTTCCCTCTTTTTGAAAACCAGTAAAGCCTCTTGTGAAAATTTACCTTCTTTATTGTACAATAAACAAGGTTATGATGTGTTGAACAAATACTACACACAAGAATAGTCCTTAATATAATGAAACAATTTTCACGCAGTTGAAACAAGTGAGAAGATTTCAGGAGGTTGGAAAAGGGACCTAACCAGTATCAAATCCATTTTAGATGTTCATGAATTTACTGTCATCTTCAAGCAGACTTTTATAAACCTCGTAATATTTCTGAATAAACCTTCAAACAGCAATTAGGAGTATCCATCTGTTACTCAAGGTGGTTTACTTTGTAGCAAATGGTTCTGCTAACATATCCTTGATATGAATACACTATCAAATAGACTGTGTATCAATACAGTATCAAATAGATTTAGCATGGAATTGCTAAATATTAGGCCCAAATTTATATTCTGACAATGTTGGCACAATTACAACACTTTCAGCAAGGATTACTAAACATTAAGTTAGAAAGCTTATGTAGACATGCAGCATCAAACTGTTCAATTCTACCATTTTAATAGTTAAATGCAAACTTACAGATTGCTGCTTTGGTGCCTAGGTGCTGTTGATGTTTTCTAAAAATGTGCTTTAAGAAAACAAATAAAACAAGGAATACTTTCAGTTTTAATAACATATTATTTTGTAGGGAAATCTGGTATTATTCCTCCTACTGTTTCATGCCATTAAACATGTATTAAGTAAAGCAGGTAGTCAGCCCTGGAAATAGTGGGTAACTTTGTCCAAGCTCCCGTTGATCACCTTTGGTACTTATTAGGACATTGGCTTCCTGGACAGCCATTTGAGCAAAGAAATCCATCTATGGGTGAAAATTCTTTTTCTCAAGTTACTGCCTCCATATTATTTGGTTTTCCTACAGCCCTATACCAACTCCATCTTTAAGAATCTTTCTTCTGCTTCCAGGTCCTCAACTTCCTGAAGCAGTCAAAAGGTTGCGATTTTTGACTAGATACGGCAGTGAATTTGCCAGCAATTTGACAAGACTAAATCTCCCTCTATCAATATTATAATTATGTGCATAAAGCTGAAATAAAATTATTATCTTCATTTGAATTCAGATATGTTGTTCACAGGCAGTCTTGGATCTCAGTGTTTAACTGTGTAACGTCTTCACAATAGGCATTGAAACAAGGCACATATTTTAAATTCATTTTCATTTTCTGGGCGTTGCCGGCATGGTTGCCATTTGTGGCGCATCCCTAATTTACCTGTAGAAGATGGTGGTGAGCTGCCTTCATGAACCAGTTGTTATGGTCCCCGCAATCCTTCTGGTGATGATACTCCCACGGTGCCGTTGGATATGCATATATCCAGAAAGATAGTGTATTATTTAACAAGTCAGAGCACTTAGGCTATTACACATTCAGTCTGTAGTAACAGCTTAAGAACTCAATTTCTGTGATTGCACAGCATTGATACAAAGATGGCAGAATCATGAGGCTCTCCTGTGGCATCCCAACACATTATGAGCAGAATGTCATGTTCATGCTTAAAAATGCACCACAAATTGTTAGTCTGGCCTGTTCCTTTTAAACCCAAATACATATTGGCCAGACTGAGTAAGGATGGCAGATTTCCTTCAATAATGCAACAGTTTCATGGTCAAGTTTATTGAGACTAACTTTGTAATTTCAGCTTTAATTTAGTTACTTGAATTTCAATTCGCCAGATGCAATAGTGGGAATTTGAACTGGAAATACTCAGCAAGTCAGGCCACAACAATGGAGAAAGAAATGGAGTTACTGTTTCGGATGAAAGCATTTCTAGCAATTTTATTGTTTTTGGTTGAAATGTCTTGAATGTGCAGTGCTTGGCTTTGTGGTTTTTAAGCATCTGTTTCCAGAACAATAGCCCAGTGAAAGTCAACTAACTTAATCACCAGCCTATATTACAGTAATCCCAGATTAATTTGTAAGTACCTGTCAACAACTCACAATGTGAAATTAATATACTTAAAAAAATATTTTTGACATTTTGAAATGTCACATAGGATTGATGTTTGAAGTACACTGGCTCCTCAAATCCTTTAAATAAATAGACTATAATTTTCATTTTGTGTATATTCATATAACAATAATAATGTTCTTCTGATACTGTTGGAAATATTTAAAACTAGCCCAATGGTAATTCTCTGCATAATGTGTTATCTCTTATTCTAGGGAACTGTTTGTTGTTAGCTTGGCTCTTATTGAGACTCAAAACTCAGATGTCTGATAGTGTAGGTGAGAGCCCACATTTCACTATTTTACTGCAGTCCCAGATGACACATTACAGTGTCACCTTAAAAAAAAATCAATTGAACAATACAAATATTGCATTTTCTAGATGGATGGAATTCAAAGTCACTACTTAACACCCTTTTGTCAGCAACTGAAGAAAATAACTAGAATGAATAGAAAGAAGGAACCTATACTGAGTCAAACAATATAATTGGTTCAGAAGACATTAAAAAAATAATAATTTATTTGTAGTTATAATGGTTTCAACAGAAGTAGATTTATCACTGGCAAGCTTCTTTTAAATCATCTAATGCATTGTACAAACTGGAATTCTAAGGTAATTCTGCAATAAGTAGGGCCGCTTACTTCAGTAAAGCCTAATACCATGGTGCAATAATTATAACAAAGATAATTGGATTTTTAAAAGTAGAATTTAACACAGGCCTGTTCCTGAGCTGTACTTTTCTAAGACTAAGCCTGTTTTAACAGATGTGTTATGAACTTCAGTTATGTTACTTGGTTAATTTTTGAATGTAAAGACTAAAACTTTTTACACTTCTATATTCTTGAATCCTGAGTACATGACCAAGGAGGCATTACCCAGAATTAATTTTATTGATAGATCCTTTCTCTTTGACTGCATGTTTTGCAAGCTATCATCAAGTTTCCTGTGCTCTGTGCTATACCGCTAAACAAATAACTGATTCAAAGTGTCTTTGTATATTGAAAATTAGTATGGGCCTCCACCAAGTGCATCAGAAATGTTTATATAAATAATTAAATAACACATATAAATCTGGGAAAATGACATGCCAATGTTGTGATTGTATTTCTCCTCTGAGAATGGATACTGTTAAAATAAAAAATAAAGTATAATGGCAGCTCAATTAGTAATGATTCACACCACGTACAAACACCCATGATATTACCAGTCTGCATTCAGTGCAGATGGAAGAGATCTTAATCAGTTCTGAGTATTGCATAGATAAGGGAAAATTAATGCTTATATTTTGAAAAAAAGTCTCTGCAACACCCATTCCAGACTGTTTAATTCATTACAGTTTCCTTTCAATTGGTGTACAGTACCTCTCCAAGTGATGTATTATCCTGTTTTGGATTTATATTGCCATTCCTTGATGATTATTGAGTGTAAATCCTGGAGCTTTCTTTCCAACAACACTGTGTGAAGACCATCACTACAAGAGCTGCAACAGTTCAAGAAGGTAGCTTGGCATTACATACTCAAGGGATGTTGGAAAAGGGCAACAATTTCTGAGTTTGGTATTGACATCCTTATCTTGTAACTTATTAAAAAATACAAGGAAAAGTGATGATCCTGACCTGGTCAGCCAAAGGGCTTACATATCTAATGTAGTTGACTCGAAACTACCTTTTGAACTGGCATAGCAAACCATCAGTTGTATTAATCTTTGGCAAGGGCAAATGTTGATCACCCACATTCTTAAAATGAGCTGAGAAAGCTCTGGTTTCAGTAATGTTATTCTCAGAGGTAGGAAGACTGCAATTTTCCACATTTCTTCTGTGCATTTTGGAGTGAAAGTTAACATTGGCCAGAAAGCAAACTATCAGTATATTGTGCAACCTAACTGACTATTGAAGGATTGAATAAATGTATCGGAAAAAAAGAATTGGAGGCAGAGCTGTTGATTTGGGAAAGGTAAGAGTTAGAAGCAAAGATGTGAAATGCAGCCACTGAGTTTCATAATCTAACCACGTCTTTAAACATATTTTTGTAAAGGCTGTTTAAAGTTGATGTAAAATAGCTACTCGGAAAAATTTTGCAACAAAATTTAAAATGTAAATTTTAAACAGCAAGAGAAAAAAACATCTGAAATAAATAAAGAGCTTTACATACATTATTTATGAAACACTTCATCTGTTTCTAGGCACTCAAAAGCACTTTGAAATCCAAGCACTTTGATAATTTAAGAAAATATTATGAGCCAATTTGTATGCAGCAAGGTTCCATTGATAGTAATGAATGTAACAATGAGGCATTCTGAGCTTTAATGATGTGGATGCTTGAAATATTTCATTGTAGTAGCCAAGACATTTTAGAATACTCAAATCTTTTACAGCAGATGGTGCTTTGGTCAAAGTTTTTATTTGAAGTACAGAACCTCAGTAGATACAGTACTTCAACCTTCATGCACAAAAGTCAGACAATAATAATACCATATTTCTCAGTGAAATCAAAGTACATTTGCATACATCATGCTGGTGATGAACAGTTTGATCTGAACAATTCAACTAGATTACTGTTTTGTAATTTACTCAATGGTATTTACTATCTCCTTTGTATTCTATGTTTGTGAGCTCATGGTACTTGTGAGGGAATGGTGTTGGAGAGATTGATTTATCCTCAAACACTATACTGCAGACTCCTAATTCTTGACAATGTCCACTTACCTATTCTGGTCAGACGGTCTCAATGCATTTTTGCTTGGGTGATTGCTCATTTGGTTTGTAACATCTGCTTCAGCCTTTATTCCCGTAGTGGGTGAGGAAGCTTTCCCATAACCTATGTAAGTGTTCATTGTTCTTTAAAATTTTATGACCTATGCAAAGAGCATTTTTATTTTTTGTTATAAATATTACTGCCATATCTTTTTAGCACTGAATATCAGTGCAATCCTCTTGACTTTCTTTTCCACATATATTACTTTGCAGGTAATGCACTTTTAATTAACATTTGAATAATGTGAGTGCATTGCTGCTGCTCGACATTTTTCATTGTAGTCACATGGAAGAACATCACCATAGATCCTACTTTATCTACACATCCAAAAAGTCTATACAATATACAGTATAAAATGAATAGGAATAATTTGGTCTTACATGAAAAATTACTGGGCACTGTGGGAAAGGCTTTGTTATGATTGAATATTATGGGACCAGTTTAACAAAGAAAAATTTATACTTGATATGGGGACCAGGGAGGAAAGCTATCTTAAGATTGAGGGCCAGCCACAATCACATTGAATAACAAAGCAAGTCTGAGGAGTCCACTCCTCTGATTTCCTGTGTTTTTATATCGCACTATTGATGGGATAGAGGCGGAGGAAAGAGAGGAGCAGGAGTTGCATTTTTGATTAAGGGGAATGTCGCAGCAGTAGTCAGAGATGAAATTTCGGAAGGATCATCCAATGAGGCTTTATGGGTGGAGCTGAGAAATAAGAAGGGGATGATCACATTGTTGGGATTGTACTACAGGCTCCCAAATAGTCAACAGGAATTAGAAGAACAAATATGCAAGGAGACTGTGGAGAGTTGTAAGAATAATAGGGTTGTCATAGTAGGGGGTTTTAACTTTCCTAACATAGACTGGGACTTCCATACTGTTAAGGGCTTAGATGGGGTGGAATTTGCATTCAGGGAAGTTTCCTTGGGCAATATATAGAGGGCCCTACTAGGGAGAGGGCAAAGCTCGACCAACTCTTGGGTAATGGGGCTGGGCAAGTGACTGAGGTGACAGTGGGGGAGCACTTTAGGACCAGTGATCATAGTTGTATCAGTTTTAAAATAGTTATGGAAAGGGACAGAACTGGTCCACAGGTTCAAGTTCTAAATTGAGGCAGGGTGAATTTTGATGGTATGAGACAGGAGATTGCAAAGGTTGATTGGAGTAGGTTGTTTGTGGGCAAAGGGACCACAGGCAAGTGAGAAGCTTTTAAAGGTGAGGTAATGAGAGCTCAAGGTCTGCATGTTCCTGTTAGAGTGAAGGGCAAGGCTGGTAGGAGTAGGGTACCCTGGACGACGAGGGATATTGAGGCCCTGGCTGGGAAAAACAAGGAGGCATGGGTCAGTTACAGGCGGCTGGGATCAAGTGAATCCCTGGAGGAGTATAAAGGATGCTGGAACGTACTCAAGAAGGAAATCAGGAGGGCAAAAGGGTGGCATGAGATAGCTTTGGCAGTGTAGATTCAGGAAAATCCAAAGAGATGTTATAAGGGAAAAAGAGTAACTAGAGAGAGAAACAGGCCCCTCAAAGACCAAAGAAAGCATCTTTGTGTGGAGCTGCAGGAGATGAGCAAGGTCCTTAATGAATATTTCTCCTCTGTTTTTACCATGAAGAAAGACATGAAGACTTTGGAACTAGGAAAGGTAAATGGGGAGGTCTTAGGGATAGTCCACATTACAGTAGAGGAGGTGCTGGATATCTTAAAAGGTATAAAGGCGGACAAATCTTCAGGGCCTGACCAGGTTTATCCAAGAACTCTGTGGGAGGCTAGAGAAGAAATTGCGGGAGCCCTGGCTGAGATATTTGCATCATTGTTAGCCACGGGTGAGGTGCCGGTAGACTGGAGGGTAGTGAATGTTGTGCCTTTATTTAAGAAGGGTGGCAAAGAAAAACCTGGGAACTATAGACCAGTAAGTCTAACATCCATGGTAGGTAAGTTATTGGAAAGGATACTGAGGGATAAGTTATACATTCATCTGGAAAGACGGGGGTTAATTAGGTGTAGTTAGCATGGCTTTGTGAATGGGAGATCATGTCTTATGAACTTGATTGAGTTTTTTGATCATGTGACCAAGAAAGTTGATGAGGGCAGGGCGGTAGACATGGTTTATATGGACTTCAGTAAGGCCTTTGATAAGGTTCCTCATGGTAGGCTCGTCTGGAAGGTTAGATTGCATGGAATCCAGGGAGAGCTGGCTAATTGGATACACATTTGCCTTGATGGTAGAAAGCAGAGGATGATGGTGGAAGGTTGTTTCTTGGATTAGAGGCCCGTGACTAGTGGTGTGCCTCAGGGGTCGGTGCTCGGCCCATTGTTGTTTATTAAGGATTTGGATAAGAATGTACAAGGCATGGTTAGCAACTTTGCAGTTGACACTAAAATAGGTGGTATATTGGGCAATGAAGAGGGTTATCAAAAATTACAGTGGGATCTTAATTAGCTGAGTAAGTGGGCTGAGGAATGGCAAATGGAGTTTAATCTGGATAAGTGCGAGATGTTGCATTTTGGAAAGTCATATCCAGGTAGGACTTTCACAGTGAATGGCAGGGCCCTGGGGAGTGTTGCAGAACAGACGGACCCTGGAGTACAAGTACATGATTCACTGAAAATGGAGCCACAGGAAGACAGGGTGGTGAAGAAGGCTTTTGGCATTTTGGACTTCATAAATCAGGCCACTGAGTATAGAAGTTGGGAGGTCATGGTGCGGTTGTACAGGACACTGGTAAGGCTGCACTTGGAGTACTGTGTTCGGTTTTGGTCACCCTGTTATAGGAAAGATGTTATTAAACTGGAAAGAGTGCAGAAAAGATTTACAAGGATGCTGCCAGGACTTGAGGGACTGAATTACAGGGAGAGGTTGGACAGGCCAGGACTTTATTCCTTGGAGTGTAGGAGACTGAGATGTGATCTTAAAGAAGTATATAAAATCATGAGGGGCATTGACAGGGTGAATGCACTCAGTCTTTTTCCCAGGGTTGGGGAATCAAGAACTAGAGGGTATAGGTTTAAGGTGAGAAGGGAAAGATTTAATAGGAACTTGAGGGGCAACTTTTTTTATGCAAAGGGTGGTATTTATGTGGAATGAGCTTCCAGAGGAAGTGGTTGAAGCAGGTACAATAACAACTTTTAAAAGACAGTTGGACAGGTACATGGATTGGCAAGGTTTAGAGGGTTGTGGGCCAAATGCTGGCAAATGGAACTAGCTTGGAGGGGACATCTTGGTCAGCATGGACCAGTTGGGCCGAAGGGTCTGTTTCTGTGCTGTGTAAGTCTGTGACTTTGTGACTTTTTGTCAAACTAGTTTGGCAGGGGTATGAGAACCAGAGCACCAGGTCAGAAAGTGGAGGGATTGAGAGGAAGGTAGATGTCATGACCACTAAGTCTGTAAGGAAGAACAGGCAGGAGCAAGATAATAGACACAATGGGATGGACGGGTCGAAGTGTGTTTATTTTAATGCTAGGAGTATAAGGGGTAAGGGTGATGAACTTTAGAACATGGATCAGGACATGGAATTATGATGTTGTAGCCATTACAGAGAATTAGTTGAGGGAGGGACAAGACTGGATACTTAATGTTCTAGGGTTTTGATGTTTTAGAAAAGATAGAGAGGAAGGTAAAAGTAGGGGGGTGGGGGGCAGAGTTGAACTATTAATCAGGGACAATATCACAGCTGCACGCAGAGGTGACAATGGAGGACTCATCCACTGAATTTATATGGGTAGAACTCAAAAACGAAAGGTCCAATCACTCTGATGGGATTATACTACAGACTCCCCCAATAGCCACCGGGACATTGAGGAACAGATATGCAGGCAGATTAAGGAAAGGTGTAAAACCAACAGGGTTGTTGTCATGGGTGACTTCAGCTTCCCAGTATAGACTGGGATGTCCTTGATGCAAGAGATTTAGACTGGGCAGAATTTGTTAGGTGCATCCAGGAGGGTATCTTAAATCAATATGTAGATCGTCCAATGAGAGGAGGGGCTGTACTGGAGCTGGTGTTGGGTAATAAGCCCGGCTAGGTGATTAACCTTTCAGTGTGAAAATATTTAGGGAACAGTGATCACAACTCCTTAAGTTTTAAGATGGCTATAGATAAAGATAAGTATGGATCTTGCAGGAGAGTATTAAATTGGAGCAGATCAAATTACAAGAATATTAGGCAGGAACTAGGGAGAATTAATTGTGAACAGGTGTTCTGGGGCAAGTCCACATCTAACATGTGGAGAGTATTTAAAGTCCAACTATACAGAGTACAGGACAAGTATATTCCAGTAAGAAGGAAGAGCAAGGATGGCAAGATAAGGGGACTTTGGATTCCAAGAGAGATGGTGAATTTAGTCAAGAAGAAAAAAAGATGCATATGTAAGGATTAGGAAGTTGAAATCAAATGGAGCCCTTGAGGATTTTAAAGAAGCCAGAAAAGAACTCAAGAGGGGAAACAGGAGAGCCAGTAGGGGCCATGAAAAGTCCTCGGCAAGTAGGATTAAGCAGAATCCCAAGGCATTCTCTATATATATCAAGAGCATGAGGATATCTAGGGAGAGGGTAGGACCATTCAAGGATAAAGGAGGGAACACATGCTTGGAGGTGGAAGATGTGGGCAAGGTCCTAAATGAGTACTTTGCATCGGTATTTAACAAGAAGGATATGGAACATAGTGAGATCAGTGTGGAGCATGCTAACATGCTAGGGTATTTTGAGATAAAGAAAGAGGTAGTGTTAGGTCTCTTAAAGAACATTAAGATGGATAAGTGCCCAGGGCCTGATGAGATATGCCCCAGGTTATTGAGAGAGGCAAGAGATGAGACTGCTGGAGCCTTGACCAAAATCTTCGTGTCCTTCCTAGCCGCAGGCGAGGTCTCAGAGGACTGCCAAGTAGCTAATGTTGTTCTGTTGTTCAAGAAAGGAAATAGGGATAATTATAATTAATATTTTAAAATTTTAGATTATGGTAGGGAAGCTATTGGAAAGAATTCTTGGGGATAGGATTTATGACCATTTGGAAAACAATGGCCTAATTAGGGACAATCAGCATGGCTTTGTGTGGAACAAGCCATATCTTACTAAATTGATTGAGCTTTTCAAGGAGTTGATGAAGATGATTGATGAAGGTAGAGCTATGGATATTGTTTACATGGATTTTAACAAGATGTTTGACAAGGTTCGTCATAGTAAGCTCATCCAGAAGATTAAGATGCATGGGATGCATGGTAACTTGGCTGTTTGGATTCGGAATTGACTTGCCCAGAAAAGACAGAGGGTAGTGGTCAATGGGACTTATTCTGGCTGGATGTCTGTGACTAGTGGTGTTCTACAGGGATCCATACTGGGATCTCTGCTGTTTGTAATATATATATCTATTAATGACCTGGATAAAAATGTGGATGGGTGGGTTAGAATGTTTGAAAATGATACAAAGATTGGTGGTGTTGTGGATAGTGTAGAAAATTGCCAAAGGATACAGTGGGATATAGATCAGTTGTAGATATGGGCGGAGAAATGGCAGATGAAGTTTAATTTGGCTAAGTGTGAGGTGCTGCATTTCGGGAGATCAATTATAAAGGGACAGTACACTGTTAATGGCAAGACCTTTAACAGTATTAATGTACAGAGGGATCTTGGGCTTGAAGTCCATAGCTCCCTGAAAGTGCCTGCACAGGTTGATAGGGAGGAAAGGAAAGCATATGGCATGCTTGTCTTTATGAGTGGAGGCACTGACTTCAAGAGTTGGGAAGTTATGTTGCAGCTTTATAAAACTCTAGTTAGGTCACATCTGAAGTATTGCATTCAATTCTGCTCCATTATAGGAAGGATATGGAAGCTCTGGAGAGGGTACAGAAGAGGTTTACCAAGGTGCTGCCTGGATTAGAGGGCATGTGCTATAAGGATAGGTTGGACGAACTTAGATTGTTTTCTCTGGAGCGGCAGAGGCTGAGGGGAGATCTAATAGAGGGTTATAAGGTTATGAGAGGCATAGAATAGACAGCCGGTACCTTTCTCCCAGGGTCAAAATGTCTAGAGGACATGCATTTAAGTTGAGAAGGAATATGTTCAAAGGAGACGTGCGTGGCAAGCTATTTACACAGAGAGTGATAGGTACCTGGAATGTGCTGCGGGGGTAGTGGTGGAGGCAAATAGAATAGAGGCATTTAAGAGGTTTTTAGATAGGCACATGGACATGCAGAGAATGGAGGGATATGGACATTGTGCAGGCAGAAGGGATTAGTTTAATTACTAGTTAGGCATTTAATTACTAGTTTAATTAGTTCAGCACAACATTGTGGGCCAAAGGGCCTGTTCTTGTGCTGTACTGTTCTATGTTCTGTGTTCTACTTTTCGTAACATCAGGATGCACCAAAATGATTAAATGTCAATGAAACTCATTTGTAGGGCAGTTTGTGCATTGCAAGCTCTCAAAAGCACCAATATTATGGTATTCAGAAAATGTGTCGGTGATTTAAGATGCAGTTGTGTGCTTGTGACTACTACTGGACTTGACAGATTGAGATAGGAGTGGATAGTAGCAGGCATAAAAGAGGGCCATAAAAGTACATCTGGAGCTTGGAGCATGTGGAGGAATCAGCATTTTTCTGCAACAGGATCAGCAACAACACAGTGGTTGAGAACAGCAATAAAGTTGTGCATGAAACCCAAAGAGTTAAATGGTTAAGGTCATTTCCACTGATTCTCACTGGAAGCATCTGGATAAAGGGGAAGGAGGGCATTTTGAGTCAATTAAAGCAGAGACTTGAGGTACAATTACCTTGTAACTGATAATGGCTTGCAGCATGCACTAACTGCAATAACAAAGATGGTCAATAAGTAACTGGCACTCCATTAAGGTCTGCATACATTTCAATAGTGGTGAGACTGAAAATGATAATTCTTCAGAAATGAAAAAATCAGTAAAGAAAGCATGAGTCCTATCAGCTGTGTTGTCATGGTGACCACCATACCCTTCATAGAACTGAGTGAGACCAAAATGAAGAGAAGGGAGAACAGATGAAGAGATTATTATTATATTGCCCAGGATTCATACTGTGGTTCCCACAGTGCAGCAATCCATACAATATCAGAGTGGGATGTTGTCAGAAAGATTGCCCTCCTTTCTGCCTGAGCAAGATGATCCGCTTCAAATTCTGTGGCGGAAAATACCTAGGACCTCAGTGGGGTGCACTTCTGCACAATTATATTTTAACTTAGAGCCAGTTGATCTTTTTTCTTTTTTTTGCATTTGGCTTTTTGGCAGGTATAGTTAAATAATGCTAACAGAATTAGCATACTATCTACCTCACTGTGAGTAATGTTGTAGGAGATCCTTGAACAAATAAATAAACCAGTGAATGTGTTAAGGGAGGGGACGATTGTTTCACTTTTCATTCTATACCTCCACATGCATTCCTTCTCTCACACTCATAATGAAACACAATGTAATTCAAACAACCAATTTTATTTAGACATGAGGTGATTTAATTGATGCCAGGGTGGGTCTGTCAGATAAAGAGTAAAATGGCAGATGAAAACCCTCTTCAGACTAATCTAAAGTACTTGTCATTTTGTTTTGATACTGGATGAAGAGGGTCCCATGCTAAATGTGCCTTTTTTGTGGAATGGGATTTTGTTGTATGTTCTGCTCCTGGACAAAAAGGACGTCACCACACTAAAATAATTTCTTAAAAGAAATACATAAAAACAAAATATAAGAAGCAACATTATTGAGGATACATTCCAAATTTAGAAATTTAATGGTGACAAAAGTTCAAAGGATGAAGAATCACCTGGCACAAATATTGAGGCTGTATTTAACAAGCAGCTATTAAATATAGCAGAACTGATATTCCTTTTCTTTCTAACCATTCATTTTCTGTGCATAAAGTTTTGCTTGAGATTTTTCTGGTCTCCTGATAACCACTCAAGTAGAAAGAATGACTTCTAATTACAGTATATTTTTCACAATCTGAGTATTCTAAAGGATTTTACAGCCAGTTGTTATTTTGCATTATAGGCAGTGCAGCTTTGCAGAGAAATAGAGCAATCAATTTGTGTTGGATTTACAGGGTAGAAATCTATGGCTGTGTTTGTGCTTTGAGTTATCGGCTGGTTACTAAAAGTGAAATTCCAAGAATGCCTGTAACACTGAAGAAATTATGTTTAGAAATCAGGCCTGTTATGCAAAATCATGCATAAAAATTGTGTTCTGTATGTTAGTTTATGCTGGTAATCATCTCCAGGTTGCTTAAAACTCATCAGGAAATGGGTCTGGACACTTCTGCATATACTGCACCCTAATAGGGCTGGGGTTTGCTCAGTCATGTGCTTCACAACACTGTAGGTGATGCAGTCCATTTTACCCGCACTGTCATCAGAAATTACGGCTTTTTAGGGACACCTACTGCCTTCACTATTCACTCCCATAAAGCTAGCAGCACTATGCACAAGAGTTTGAGAATGAGATGACAATTAAAGGGTCTGCATTGTATGTTGACATCCTGAATGCAGTTTCTCCCAGCATTGGGCTCCGATGTCCAGCATTATGGAGAATTAATCAGTGGTGCTCCCTTCGCTGATCGCAGGCTTTCTTTTAAAAAAAATCAGTTGTGAGCTGCAATCATTGACCCTTTGATCAGCCTACAATAGCTTAGGTTCAGTCATGGTATGAAAACCAGTCAGATATGGCAGGGCAAGGAGTTTCTGGAACAGTGGAGAGCACCATGGCGTTCCCCAACCACCTGCCCAAGTCATCCTTTACCTCCATGGCCACATTTTCTGCCAGTGTATTGTGGTTGCCATGGGGAGAATTCTTTAAACATTGACTTGGCTCCCAGTAGCCAGTGCAGGAATTATTTAGAGCTGCGAGCTCTGTGTACATCTCCCATGTGAGCTGCACAGATCATAGTTTAGTGTGTGTATTTGTGTGCTAAGTGCTACTTCTGATGTACTTTTTGCCCAAATCCATAACTTTTCTTTTGGAGAGGTGTGTAGGCGTTAGCACTATGTGCAGCACATGTTTAATGCGTCAATAGAGAATGAACTCCAATTTCCAGGCACTGGAGTCTTGTCTCAACAAAGGCCTTGTAGCTGAAATTGCTTCTGGGAACATTGAATTGGTAACTATCGAAACCTCTGGAAAATCTCATTAAAAGTTGATGGTTATTATGTTTCTTTTATTTATACGCCTGGATGACAGACCAGTAGATTACATAGTAGGAAGTAGCATGATTGTCTATAAACATGACTAATCCCAGATCCAGTTAAGAAACTGTGAACTTTAAGTTTCTTATCTGTTTGTAATAATGTCTGACGTATCACTTTTACAGGAAGAGCTGAGTTTGACATTTAAAAAACATCTTTGTAAGGTTGGCATTAAACTTCTGTCAGTGGCACTTATCTTTTATAGAGAGCACCATCTGTTTGGAACTTTAAACTACTGAATTGCTGTGAAGTTACTAATGTGTTCCTTTTTTATTTTTAGAGAGTAATATTGGTGTTTACTATTTTGTATGAAGTAAACACATGCACATCTTTGTAGTTAAAGGAGTTATACTAATACATGCAGATTTATGTAATTCTCCAGTTAATTTTAGTTTAGAGTCATAGAACACTACAGCACAGTAACAGGCTCTTCAACCCACCTAGTCCATGCCGGCCTGGTTTTCTGCCTAGTCCCATCTACCTGTACCTGGACCATAGCCCTCCATACCTCTCTCATTCATGTTCCTATCCAAACCTTTCTTAACTGTTACAACTGAACCCGCATCCACCACTTCCACTGGCAGCTCATTCCACACTCGCACCACCCTCTGAGTGAAGTAGTTCACCCTCAGATTCCCCTTAAATATTTCACCTTTCATCCTAAACCTATTACCTCTAGTTCTAGTCTCATCCAACCTGATGGGATAAAGCCTGCATGCATTCACCCTATCTATACCCCTTATAATTTTGTATACTCTATAAGATCTCCCCTTATTCTTCTGTGCTCCAGGGAATAAAGTCCTAACCTATTCAACCTATGCCTGTAACTCAGGTCCTCAAGTCCCAGCAACATTAGTGTAAATTTTCTCTGCGCTCTTTCAAGCTTATTGATATCTTTCCTGTAGGTAGGTGACCAGAATTGCACACAATACTCTAAATTTGACCTCACCAATGTCTTATACAACTTCAACGTAACATCCCAACTCCTGTACTCAGTGCCCTGATTTATGAAGGCCAATGTGCCAAAAACTCTCTTTACGACCCTATCTACCTGCAATGCCACTTTCAGGGAAATATAGATCTGTATTCCCAGGTCCCTTTGTTCTTCCGCATACCTCAGTGCCCTACCATTCACTGTGCAAGTCTTACCTTAGTTTGCCCTCCCAAAGTGCATCACCTCACGCTTGTCTGCATTAAATTCCATCTGCTATTTTTCATCCCATTTTCCCATCTGGTCCAGATCACTTTGCAAGCTTTGCAAGCCTTTCTCACAGTCCACTATGCCCCCAATCTTGGTGTCATCTGCAAATTTGCTGATCCAGTTTACCACATTATCTTAATCATTACTATAAATGATAAACAACAACAGACCCAGCACTGATCCCTGTAGCACACCACGAGTCACAGGCCTCCAATCAGAGAGACAACCATCTACTACCACTCTCTGGCTTCTCCCACCAAGCCAATGTTGAATCCTGTTGACTACTTCATCCTGAATGTCAAGTGACTTAACATTCTGGAGCAGCCTCCCATGCAGAACTTTGTCAAGGGCCTTGCTAAAGTCCATGTAGACAACGTCCACTGCCTTCCCTTCATCAACCTTCCTGGTAACCTCCTCAAAAAACTATTAGATTGGTTAGACAAGACCTGCCATGCACAAAGCCATGTCCAAATCCTTGTATATCCTTTCCCTCAGAATACCTTGCAATAATTTACCCACGACTGACTTCAGGCTCACTGGCTTATTATTTCCCAGCTTATTCTTAGAGCTTTTCTTAAAGAATGGAACAACATTACCTATCCTTTGGCACCTCACCCATGGCTAAGGACATTTTAAATATCTCTGCCAGGGCCCCTGCAATTTCTGCACTAGCCTCCCACAAGGTCCAAGGGGACACCTTGTCAGGCCCTGGGGGTATATTCACCCGAATTCGCTTCAAGACAGCCAGAGCCTCCTCTTCTGTAATTCAGATACAGTCTATGACCTCAGTTCTGTAGACTCTGTGTCTGTCTCCCAAGTAAAAACAGATGCAAAAAATCCATTTAAAATCTCCCCCCATCTCTTTCGGCTCCATGCGTAGATGACCAAGCTGATCTTCAAGAGGACCAACTTTGTCCCTTGCTATCCTTTTGCTCTTAATATACCTATAGAAACCCTTTGGATTCTCTTTCACCTTATCTGCCAGAGCAACCCCACCCCCACCGAGCCAAAGCCTCAGCTCCCCACTCTTACAATGGCCACTCCATGTTACCCTCCCTGCCTTTTATTGGCTGAGTTGCCACGCACTTAGCCAATCAGAAACAACTTAAAAAAAAGCTGCTGACTCCTCACCTCAGCTGCTCTGGCTGCTGGAACTGCAAAGAAAATTTATAAAAGAAATATTGGCAAATAGGTCTTCAAATTGACCTTTCACTTCCAGAACCCAGGGTCTGCCTGTCTTAAACAATTGCATTGAATTATGGAAAAGTGAACAAATAATGAACATGCATACATAGAACATAGAATATTCCAGCACAGTACAGGCCCTTCAGCTCACGGTGTTGTGCCAACATTTTAACCTGCTCTAAAATCTATCTAACCCTTCCCTCCCACATCACTCTCCGTTTCTCTATCATTCATAGATCATCAATTAGGCCCTTTTGCATTTAGAAAAGACCCTAACACGCTTCACAGAGCTGTTCAGGGTTTGCCTTTGCAGTAATGTGGGCAATTTTTTTCTGTTAACTAATGTCTCTGGATTTATGTGAGATAAACTAGAACAGTCTTATCTTAGTTATTATTGTGTATTGGCCCATAAATACAAAGTTGTTCACATTTGGCACTGTATGGTAATTTTGATGAGAGGGAACACTAAAATTGGAAATGAAAAAGCTCACAGTGAAGTAATTGGAGCTGATGGCATGTTCTTCCAATGGTGAAAACAATGCTTTTCTCTGGATCTGACTTGTGTAATTGAATTCAGAGTATTAGGCTCTAAAAATGGTGGAGAAAATGTTTCAAATACAACAATGACATCCCTTATCTTAATGAGTGTAATAATTCATTTGAATATGATTTTTGTCAGCATTTGAAAATCTTTCAAAGGTTACCTTGTGGAATTGATCTCCTAATCGCTGTATCCCAGTAATTTTCCCTGCTCTATTTCAACTAAGTATGTTGAAAAATGTTCAATGTTTACTGATGCTTTAAATTAAAATGAAGTGAACAGGACTTTTGAAAAGACCTCTCTAACCTAATATTATAGTATTTTGCTACAAGGTCTAAAAGAAGTTCATTGTCAGACATGAAGAAGCCATTTACCGTAGAAGGACCTTAAAGTTTATTTTCGGCTTAGACACCTTTTATTGCTGTGCTATTTTTGTTTTAGCAATTTTACTGACACCTTTGGTGGAAGTTGTTGGCCTGGTGGATGAATTAGGGATACTCTACGCAGATTTTCATTTGACATTGAGAAAATACAACGTAAGTGACTTCTTTTTAAGGAAGAATTTTACAACTCGTGCTTAAACCTACAATGTTTGATTGAGAAATTGTAGAATGCCATAGTTGTCAATAGATTTTGTTTTGCTTTCGCACTGGCTGCCAACAGCGTGATGGAGGAACTGATGCTGAATCATTGTATTTTTTATTATTTTTGTTGATCTGAGGTATAGGTGAATGATCTGTCAAGATATCATCCTTTAAACAGAATCTTCAGTGAGGCAAAACATCCCAAAATGTTTCACAGAAGCGCTACCAAACAAAAACATGCCGTAACACATAAAAAGATATTAGAGCAGATGGACGAAAGCTTAGTCGAAAAGAGCGGTTTTAAAAGCCAGTTTAAAAATAGGTAGAAATGCATTAGTTTTAGTTAAGGTATTCTGGAGCTTGGTGTCCCAGCAATCGAAGGTATGCGAACCACTGATGCAGCAATAAAATTTGGGGATGTTCATGAGGCATAAATTGGAGAACCATAAAGATTTATGGAAGCTGAAGAATTGGAAGAGAATTTAATGATAGGGAGAGTAAAACCATGCACAGCTTTGAAAACAAAAGTGAGAATTTTAAAAGTAAGGCAATACTTAACTGGGAAACATGAACAGAAAGGTGTTGAATCAATGGGACGGTGAAATTTACAAGATAGTTTATGCAAAATAAAATGACCCACAAGTTTGTGAGTACCAGTGAGATAAATTGAGATTTAGGATAGTAGAAGAGGTTCTGATGAGCGGATGTAGATGTGCTGGAAGATAGGACCTTTCTTTGGGAAATTATGTTTAATTTAGATAAATGTATGACCAAACACATAGTTATGTTGTACACCCTACAGGGAAAAGAACAACTAATACTTAATGCAAGAATGCTTGGTACTTTGGTGCTTTAATCATCAAAGTTCCATAATTCATTACTTTTTCATGTATTTGTAATGGTGTAAGTATTCTAAAGTACCTGATAAATAGAAATAATAGATGGAATTAAGTCTTCAAAGAGCAATTACAAAAGGTAACAGGAAGGTGAGCCAAAAAGGATTTTGAGAAAGGTTTTAAGAGAGAGAAATGTAGTGATGAGAGTTTGTGATTTGGGGTGGGGTGGGGGTGGGAGTGAGTGGTCAGAGTGTGGGGGATGTTCATACAACAGGCTTAAGTCAGGGGGCCAAAAGTCCTCTGAGAAACCTGAAGAAAGTCTTGTCGTCTTTATTTTTATCAGTTAGGGATTCATTATTTGATACAAAACTGCATATTTATTCTAGTGGTGAGAATGGTATAGACATGAAAGAATGACTTATCTTGAAATAATGTTTTTCACTTTACACTCAGAATGTCATAAAGCAAATAAGAACATTAGAAACATATGTAGGATAAGGCAATGCTGCCCCTCAAGCCTTTGTCATTTAATAAGATCATGGTTGATCTGATTTTGCACTCAATTCCACTTTCCTGCCTGTTCCTTATAACTCTAATCTCCCTCATCAACCAAAATCTGTCTAGTTCTTCCTTGAAATATTCAATGACTCAGCTTCCACAGCTCTCTGGAGTACAGAATTCCAAAGCTTTATGAACCACTGAAAACAACAACTCTCCCTCATCTCCATCTTAAAGGATGTCCCTTTATTCTGAAACTAATTCTAGATTCCCCAACGAGGGGAAATGTCCTCGCAATATTTACGCTGTCAAATCCCCTCAGAATCTTATATGTTTCAATAAGATTATCTTTTTTTTTTCTAAATCAATGAGTATAGGCCTCACCTGCTCAATCTTTCCATATAAAACAAGTCTTTCATCCTAGGAATTAACCTAATGAGCCTTCTCTAAAATGTCTTCTGAGTACTTTTTAACTGCACTGTTGTGGGAAATGTGGAAGCCAATTTGTACACAACAAACAGCAATGTTAAAGCGACCAGATAATTGCTTAGAATTAACATTGCTTTTTAGGTGCACTAAAAAGTCAATGTTTGAACATTAATGCCAGGTTGGGACCCTACTGGGAAAAAAAATGACATTAGTTGCATTGCTACTGTTCTTGTCCTAATGTGGAAAAGAAAGCTCTAAGTCCTGAGAGAGCAATTCCTGTCCTATTGGAAGGGAACTATCCCCACTGCTGTATCGTTCCCAAGCCATGCACAGGAAGCTCAGCAAACCCGAAAAGGACCATCTCCATTGCAGTCCCAGACCATCTGCATTAGAGACTGCCAATATATGGGTAGTGTGTGCAGTGCAACCTTCCATGTTTGTGTCCTCACCACACTATTCATTTTCCTGATGAAATCCCTTTCTCTGAGTGGTCTGACCCCATTGCTGGATGTGATATAATCAATGAGGCAGAGACTGCAGCAAGATACCTTAATGCGCTTCAGGCAAAACAGAGCAAGTAAAAATATTCCTACAAATATTCTGACCTCAGTAATATGAATTTATTAGATATTGTGAATGGGGAAGGTGATGCATTACTATCTCTTTGCAAAGATGACATCAAAATATTGTTGGAATGGAGACTATCGGGCATTTCAGCAGTTAGACTATTATTATTTTGTGACTATTGGGCATTCTCCCACTATGGAAGGGTCAGGTTCAGTCAGTTGTGTGTGAAAGGTGCAATGCCGATGATATGATGTTATTGCATGTGCATCTCACACACTGCAGTGTACAGATATGCTAACATAGGTCCTGGCTGGTAGTGTTCAGTCTAAGTTCACAGAAGTCATGATTTCACACAGAAATGATTGTTAATACAATTCTGTATGGGTAAATTAGTTTTGGATGACACGGCTCTGAATATACAAGCACCGTGGGATCTAATTTCAAGGACATGTGCAAGTTAAGGGATAACTATTGGCCAGGTACCAAGGATGTCTCCCCATCTCTTGTTTGAAATAAAGTGTTAAGATTTTTCATTGCCTCCTGAAAGAAAAGACAAAAACTTGGTTTGGTGTCTCATTTGAAGGACAGCATGTTTAGCACTCAGTGTCACACTTGAGCGTCAACTTAACTGATTGTGCTCAAGTCACACAAATAATATTTGAACCCACAAGCTTCTGACTCATGATCAGGAATTCTACCCGGTGATTCATGGCTGACACTAATGTCATTTTGAAAAGAATAATAAGACCCTGACATATGCCAATGTAGCTTTAACTTCTTGAAATTCATACTAATCACATTAAGATTCAAACCACATATCCTACTGAGTATGTCTTACTACCTCACATTGAAACTGGTGTGTTTAGCACTTGTAGTTCTCCAGGGTACTTATGAGAACTGTTTTAAATGTTAGTGCTGCATGTTAAGTGTTCTTCAGATTACATTTTGCAAAATAAATGTTTATTTAAATGTTTCTTGTCTCCTTGAGTGTTTTCTTACTTTACCAGTATATGCAGTGGAATACACTTTCTTCACTGATATCTGATATGAAGTGGGTCACTTGATTAGGTGAGGTCAGCAGGAATGAAGATGGTCAGAAGTAAATTAAAGACAAAATTATTTGGAGAAAGTTGTTCATCTTTTATTATAACAAAGTGAAAACAATAATTGCTGGCTCAGATCAGGCATCAGCTGTGGAAATGAAAAAAAGTCAATGATTCAGGCTGAAGACCTTCCATCAGAACTGATTTTCATTCTTGTTTTGTCATTCCATTCCATAACATTTGTGTCAGTTGATCTGAATTGAAATGCTAATTTTGAGCTGATCATGAAATTTTATGATGCTACTTAAAATGTTCTGCAAATTCTGGCAATGACCATTGAAACACCCATTATATAACTTCCATTGAGGCTCACTTTATCCTGATGTACTTCAATTCTGATACTCTTTGTAGTTTAATGAACAATTTGAAAACTAGCGGACTGGGACATGGAGCCAGGATGCAGGTAACAGTGGAGAGAGATTACAGCCTGGATCTGCTCCACGGAGATCAAAAATGAAGTCTGTGAATGGAGCAATCCACCATCACATGGCTACAAGCAAAAAACTGTAATGTGCTCTTGTCAGCCTGACAACAGGTTTTGAAAACAATGGCAGAGTTCAATCCAAACTTATTCAGGCCTTAAGCTGTACAGTATTCCATCGAGTGGGTGATCTCCTCCATAAGGATCAGGGCCCTCAGGCCTACCATAATGGAGTCTTTAATGACAGCTATTCCAGGGTTCTCATACTGAATCAGCTTTGCCTTTTAATGCATGGAAAAAAAGTTGATAAAAGCTTCCAAGCCATCAATATAATCAATCTGTTTTCATGCAGAGCAATGGGACATTTGAAACAAAGCTTATTGATGATGATGGTATGGCCTTTGTGAGAGAGACTCACGCTGTTCTTTGTCAGAATGACACCATGTGTGCTACTTTATCAGCTTCTGAGTGTTTCCTTCATTGACATGTATGGCCCCTTCCCACAGTGAGGCACAACAGTGTTTGAAGGCAGTCACCAGGTTTGTCTCAGTGAACAAACAGCAGTTTTCCATGTTTTTAAATCCAGCAACAGGGGAACAGCCTTTAGGATCCCCGGAATTGGGACTGTGATGCCTTCCTATCTCTTTGCAGAGACTGCATCTGTCACCTAGCTGAAACTGTATGGAGAAAGAAATCTGTCTATTGCTGCTGATGTCAAAATCACAAAAGAGAAGGCAGGTAAGAAGTGAAAGTGTTGGTTACCTTTTCAGCTTAAGCAATGCTCTGCAGTCCTGCTGCTTGGAATCATTTCCTACTCATCGGGTGTTTGTCAATTACAGTATTACTTCTTTGTTGCAGTAGAATGTCCTCAGTCACTGTTTGTGTTTCAGTATGACTCCAAGACGCTCACATCTTCCTGAGCTATTCCCTCCTTCACCCTCTTCTTTGATCCCTCATAGGTGCCTGATGTGTGTTTGTTGATGCAGCTTGTGAGTGCCTTGAAGACAACTACAGCAAAATCCCCATACTTCTGAACAGTACTGTTGCTTATGTAATTAAAGCTGTACCCGACATGTGCTGTGCAACAGCTTTGCCTCTCAAAAACTGCCAAACCACAACTAAGATTGCCAAATGGATGACTCTAAAACTCTCAGCAGTCTGATCCACTATCCATTACTTTAACGGATGTGGGGAATCCCTTGAACTTGCTTTCTGAGTGATGTCATTATCTTTAATGCATGTTTTTTGTATTCATTCAGAGGAAATAGTTGCCACCAGTAAGGGCAGCATTTAGTGTCCATGCCTAATTGTTCCTGAGATGGTGCTAGTGAACCACCCAATTGAACTGTTACAAGCCACCTGATGAAGCTATTCAAATAGTGCTGGTAGTTAGGGCGTTTCATGATTTTGACCCATCAATAATGAAAGATAGTCAATGTGCTTTCTAATAAGAATGTGCCACTTGGGACAAAATAGGAGGTGGTGTTCTGATGTTCCTGCTTCCTTTGAGGTGGTGGAGATCATGAGTTTGGAGAAGCAGAATCTTGGCAAGTTGCTGCAATGTATCTTGTGGGTGATGGATGTACACTGTAGACATAATGCACATGTAACGAAGGAAGAGAATGTTTAGGTTGGGTGCTAATCAAGTGACCTGCTTTGACTGGATAGTGTTGAACTTCTTTGGTGTTTTTGCAACTGCTCCCATCCAGACAATGAGAAAGTATTCATTCATTTTTTTTACATACCTTGTAGATGGTGAAAAGGATTTGGAAATCGGGAAAACAATTAATCAGTATAGCTTCTGATCTTCTCTTTCAGCCAAAATATTATATACCCTGAACCATTTAATTTTCTGCTCAAATTTGACCCCAAGGTGGGGGATTCATTGGGCAGGCATGGTAATGTAGCAGTCTGCATAACGCTATTACAGCGCCAGCGACCTGGGTTCAATTCCGGCCGCAGTCTGTAAGGAGGTTGCACATTCTCCCCGTGTCTGCATGGGTTTCCTCCAGGTGTACTAGTTTCCTCCCACATTCCAAAGATGTACAGGTTAGGAAGTTGTGGGCATGCTATGTTGGCGCCAGAAGCGTGGTGACACTTGCGAGCTGCCCCCAGAACTCTCTAAGATAAGATAAGATATCTTTATTAGTCACATGTACATCGAAACACACAGTGAAATGCATCTTTGCGTAGAGTATTCTGGAGGTAGCCTGCAAGTTCGCCATGCTTCCAGCGCCAACATAACATGGCCACAACTTCTTAACCTGTACGTCTTTGGAATGTGGGAGGAAACTGGAGCACCCAGAGGAAACCCATGCAGACACAGCGAGAACATACAAACTCCCTACAGACAGTGGCCGGAATCGAACCCGGGTCGCTTACGCTGTAAAGCGTAATGCTAACCACTACACTATCGTGCCTGCCCTCTACGCAAAAGATGTATTTCACTGTGTGTTTCGATGTACATGTGACTAATAAAGATATCTTATCTTATTGACATTGAATTTTGAGGGGAGGTGCTTTGTGGCTATTTGGTTGTTTCAGAACTGAATGTGTCAAATGCTGCAAGGCATTAGTTTTCAGAAAGATACTAATTCAAAAGCAGGACTCTTACTTACATATTATAATTATCCCAGCATAAAGTCCAGAACGACATCTGGCACTCTGAAGGAATGTTGGAACCAAAAAAGTGGACTTGCAATTATAATGCTCTTCTTCTGTGTCAGGTCCAGCTGTAAAACCAGAAGGTTGAATGTCCACTTCACACCAAAGAAGCTTGAAGTGCCACGGATTTTTATCTGTATATTTGTAATTGAATTTGACTAGTTGCAACCAGGCTAATGTACTCCTCAAGGAGTTATATGCCCAGAAAGGAAATCATTAACAGCATCGTGTTTGAAATGTCATCATTTCTTGTTAGAACTATAAAGGCACATAGTTAAGGAGGCTAATTGCATAATTGATTATTTTCCTGTGCATTTAGGGTTAGATTAGTGATAAAAGATTGTGATTTGGGTACATCAGTTAAAAGCTGTGTTTACATTTTATCTGTCAGTGACCCTGAGCCTATGCAAGTAAGGATAATGAGGGTCAACCATAGAACTAATTAATCTTCAGAGCCCAGCCTACAGAGGATGTGCTACAACTAATGAATTCTGACACATAATGCCGTAGGGATGGTACATAGAACTGTATAGTGCTAATGATTATTTTCTAGTTTATCATATAATCCTCACTGGTGCATTTATGTGTGTTCTTTCATGAAAGTGAATGACCAAGTGAGTTAAAATAATTTTTTCTACATGGAAGTGAAAAAGGCAGCAATAATTTAAACGCTTTGCCCCACCAGTATGTAATATATTGATTATAAAGTTTGTGAGTAAAGGGCCTATGCAGTCTTTGTAATATATGTAAGACTGTCAATAGATGAACAATGTTGGCATTATTAGCAGCAGTATCATGATGTAGCCTAACAGATTTGTGCATTTGGTTGAGATGACCAAATGTAATGTTAAAGAACATTGTTGTGTTGTTATCATTTGTTTCAGTAGCCATGCTAATTGCTCAAATACTCCTTGGGGTGAAAAGGCAGCCAAGCTTGGCTGAAAGACATGAAGGATGAAAGGAAAAATTCATGCCAGATGCATCTAAACCTGATTCATTCCGTTGATGCTATTTTTGTTAATATTATTTCTTTTCCCTTTATTTTAAAAATAAAATAGCACAAAGAAATAATCAGTGTAATTTTAACTGCTGGGCAGGAGTATAACAAAATGAGATAGGTACTTTACTGAGGGCGGGAGTAGTCAGGCTTGAACAACTTTAGCAATCAGGTGTCATTAACATGCTACTGATCAACAGCTCAACGAAAAATGCTAGGATGTTGGCTTACTGGCCGTTATACTTGGGCAGGTGAAGGGTGCCACCTGGATCCCGTGGGAATGATCTTCAAATCAAATTAGGAACCAGGAACCTGTGGGAATGATCTTCAACTCAAAAGAGGAGAATCGCAGTCAGGGCAAGTCCAAGATGTCCTTGTGGATCTCAGTTCCTAATATATGTCCTTGGTATAGAAAGGGAATAGGGAGTTAGAGGAAGAATGCAGAAGTATTAAGGTTATACTGTTGATGATATGTTGAGTGAGGAATGAATGTAAGCATACATCAATATAGGTTCAAGAAATTAAATTACCTTTGATTAATAATTTGAAAATATTTCTAGATGCTGTTGCCAAGTGGGTGTAATTAATAGTGCTTAAAAACCCTTGTAAATGTTGTATTTCTATAGAAGTTGATAGCACATTCAACCACCTGTCCAGGACCACTGACAAAGGCAGCATTTATGGCTCGGTTGATGCAAGTAAAGATAGCCAAGTTGCTGATCTGGCAAAAGCTTTCAGTGATTTCTCAGAATGATTTAAAGGTTCAGTGCTGCTGTGACCTTTTCTGCCATTTTGCTGTTGATCTTCTCTGAAGAATTTGTTCCAGCATTTGACCAAGCTCTGCCCACAGCTTAATGGCCCACGCACAGTCTATTGAAAGATGACCCAGAGTGAGCTTTAGAATGGTTAAATGGCTTGATCACTGAATTCCTGGGAGGAATGGCTCATTTATTCGTGTGTTCCTTTAGTTCTGGTTTTTCAAGCGTCATCCTCCTGCACCTCTTTTCTTGTGAGGAAAACATTGCAATAGCTTCTTGACTATTGTTTATCTGCATACAGTGTATGATGTTACACACTAGCTACTCAGTAATTAAATGTAAGCTCTGTTGTTCTTAAATAAAAGAACAATATTGGCCATTCTCCAGTCTTCAGGCACCTCACCCACAGCTAAAAGGATATAAAGATCTGTCAAGGCCCCAGCAGTCTCTTTCCATACTTCTCGTAGTATCCAGGGATGGATCAGGCCCAGGGGACTTATCCACCTTAATGTTTTTCAAGATACTCAGCACCTCCTCCTTCTTAATATTGACACGCCCCAGAATATCAAATATCCCTCCCGAATCTCACCATCATCCATGTCTTTCTTGGTGAATACCAATGCGAAGTACTCATTAAGAACCTTATCCACTTCCTCCTGGCTCTATGCATAAATTCCCTCCATTGTCCTTAAGTGAAGCTACCCTTTCCCTAGCAGCCCTCTTGCTCCTAATATATGCATAAAATGTCCTGGGATTCTCCTTAATCCTACTTACCAAAGACGTATCATGGCCCATTGTCGTCCTCCTAATTTCTTGTTTAAGTTGTTTCCTGCTTCCTTTATTTTCATCAAGGGTCTTGTCTGATTTCAGCTTCCTAAATCTTACCTGTGCTTCCTTTTCCTTTTTGATTAAACACAATATCTGTTGTCAACCAAGTTTCCTGAGCCTTGCCATCCTTATCTTTCATCCTTACGGGACCATGTCACTATCATCTCCCAGGCTAACATCTCCAGCACTGAGGCTGAGTTACACTTAGTTGGCTTCATTGGGTTTGCATGCCTGACATCAGGTTCCTGAAACAGACACTCTATTCCATACTTGCATTGGAGGACAGAGAAAAAGAGTCAAGGATGCAGTCAAAGCTCCTTTGAAGAAGTGCAACATTCCTACTGACTCCTGTGAAATTTTGGCTCATGACAACTCAAAGTGGAGATGCGGCAGTGGGATTCTACTGAGAACCTCAAGTGCATGCACCAAGAATGCACAGACGTCCTGCCTAAGTGGTGGAAGGAGCGCATCACCTCACAAGCTACCCACTTGCCTGCCCCACCAGCCACTATCTACCCCTCTGTGGAAGAGTCTACAGTTCCTATAATGGCCTCATTAGACCAGAACCCACCAAACTGGAGTAGAAGCAAGTCTTCTTGATTCTAGGGGACTGCCTAAGGGGAAAAATCATACCTTGATGTTGGAATTGCTAGTTTGTATTTATAAAACTAATTAGACATAATATAAAATGATTGCACAGTCATGCTACTGGTTCCAAACAAAGAATATACTGCAGGTTTAAAATTGCCTTTTACATAAACAATTATGTAGGATTACATAGATTACACAGGAGATGGCAGAGAAACAGGCCATTCAGCCCAATCAGTGGCAGTGTTTATGTTTCATTTGAGCTCCTCACATTTATCTTCATCTGAATCTGTCAGTATAATCCTCCATTCTTTGTCCCTCAACTGGTTAGCCTCCTCTTAGATGTATCTGCATTTTTGACTTCACCTGTGCCCTGTGGCTGCAGATTCCTTTTTCTTGCCACTCTTTGAGGAGAGAATTTTTTTCTGAACATGTTGGATTACTGAATTTCCATATTTAATTATTATCGATTAGTTAAAAATTGCAAGTCTGAACGCCTTAAACCAAGAAACTAGATACTAGATGGATTAATTAAGATTTAATATTAAATGATCTGGTAATTAAATGAAAATTGAAAGTAATGATATTATATTTCACTAAACTAATAATAGACATCAACATTACAGCTGTGAAGCTGTGGTCACAGAAATATTAAACTGTATATTATTGGACACTTCCTGCAACTTGGAGAATATCTTTAGAAAGGTTGACTTTCTAATTACCATTTGAGAAGACGGCAAAGATTTTGTCCAGTGAAAAATTAAGATAGGAGTCTGGTATCTCTCTACGGAAGAGTTTATTTAATTAGTGGATAATCATGGCAATGAGCCAGACATATAATTTGGAGATAACGACTTTTACAAAGGTGTACTTCTCCTAGCACTGCAACTTTCAGTTAATGGAGTAGTGTTCCAGGTAAAGTAAATTGGCTGTTAAGACATTAAGAAAACTAATGGAGTAATTAAAAACTACAAAGCATTACATCATTTAAAATAGTAAGTGGTTATTAAAGCACTCGTAACCATACTTTAAGTCTTTCTCTCCATACTTATTAAGGCTACAATACATCACAAGACAGAAATTAGTTACAGCAGTTTTTGAGCACATTGATGGGAGGCTGAGACTAGTTTGATATTGGGCTCTGGGCCTCATTTAGATTATTTAACTGCTCCTTGACAGGCAACCTGCTCACATTAAGAATTTAGAATCACTGGTAATCATTAGGAGAGGAGGATGGAGCAGCAACACTGTGATTGGAAGGTGAGGAGGTCATTAACGCTTTGAAGATGAGGGAGCAATTGTACTTCTCTTGGCAGTCAATAACAGCTCTTTTTCATGATCATACCTCTTGATGACGCTTCTACTTAGGCCACATCTCCAAGGATTAATCTGAAGTGGAGCAGGCTCCATGTCTTTTATCAAATTCCAGCTAAGCAAAAAGAGACATAAAGAAATGAATGGGCGTCAGATTTCTATACATAAATAACGTTAGGCCTACTTTAGGCAGTTTTAACGGATGACTGAATTCCTGATTTCTACCAACAAGTTTCTTTTAAGCAAGCTAGGCCATTAGTGTTAAAAATGGTTCAGTATAAATCATAACATCCATAGATTCTTGGTTATTAATGCCAATGAGAATTCCTTTACATTTAACAACATTTTCCTGGCTTTCAGACATTGCACTGGGCAAACATTATTGACAATTTTACCCAGATTATTGGTTACATGTGCCTAGAAATTGGATTCCACCCTATTTTGGTTCATTAACACAGTACTGTGTATAGCACTACCATCCATTCTTTTTCCTTTCTATTAGCTTAAAAAATGTTTGAAATGGTGTTAGCATGGTTTATACCCAGGATCGTGGACTAAAAGGGGATATCCACAATTCCTGGCAGATTAGCAGGGCTGCTAGTACTTAGCTTCCCAACAATCACTGAAGGATGTCACTGGAGAGATATACTTAGTACGAGCAGGCAGCAGTTTGGCAGCAGGCTTGCTGGACAGAGGACTCAGAGGGGTGGGGAAGCTTTCATGACGAGATGCTGAGTGTGCTGTCAGGCTCACCTGACTGAAGGCAGGAGCATGGAGAAGTTCACAGTGTTCAGGTTGAGGATGTTAACGTTCCCCTCTCAACATTGCACTCGTCACCACCCAATGTGGCCTCTCAGGCAGCACAGTCACCTGTGCCCCATCATTAACTCTCCTAGACTGTTTCTTCACTTGACTCTGGACAGCACTCTGAGGTTGGTTCATCTCGGGCAAGAGCTTCTTCTGGGTCGTCAAGGACATCTGTGTGGACTCCAAGTGAGCAACCTTCCAGCAGCCAGACAGCAGCCGCCAAAGGGCAGTGTAATGTGGTGCTAAGATGTAGAACCACATGCAATGTTGCTAAACATGAACGATGTTTGATTCTACTGAAATATATTTTGATATCCATTAATGTATTATTTGATTTAGCATTGTTATGAAGTATTCTCAAGTTGAAAAACATTCTCATTTAGTGCCAATACATGCTTAATGGAACAGAGATAAATCACACTGGTGCAGCAGCTCTTGGTAGTGCTGCAGACCCTGTGGTACCTCACCTAGAAAGTTTGCTAATGGATTGCTGCCAGCAATGTCACTGCTGATGAATTTATGCAATGAGTTTGTCAACAGCTAAATGTTGGAAAAATCACTTTGTTAGTTTAAGCACATCCACTGAACTTGTGGAAGATTCTTGAGCTGTCTGCAGTGAGTTCTAAAGCTTCCAAGTCTACCAATGTCATCAGAGTGAACCTTTAAAATAGAGAGAAAAGCAACAAGTAACACAATGTACTTCAAGTTACTGTTCAACAACTGTCGTGGGTTACACATAAAAGTTTCAATTTATTCCTGCAAGAGAAGAAATGTGCTGTGAAAACTAGTGCCTGGATTGGAGTGTATTATTGAATTGGATTGTTTTTTCTGGAGTGTGAAGGTGACCTGATAGACCTATATAAAATTGTGAGAAGCAAAGGTATGGAAGATAATCAATCATTTTCCCAGGGTGGAAATGTTAAATACTTGAGGGCAAAAGTTTAAGGAAAGAGGGAAATGTTTAAAGGAGCAGTTTTTTTAACACAGAGTGTAGTAAGTGCCTGGAATGCACTGCCAGGGGAGCTGGTAGAAGCAGATATGATAGCAACATTTAAGAGACTGTACAGACACATGAACAGGCAGGGAATCGAGGGATACAGACCGTGTGCAAGCAGATGGTATTCTTTTAGATTGGCATCGTGGTTGGTGCAGACATGATGGGCTGAAGTGTCTGTTCCTGTGCGGTACTGTTTTATGTTCTAATTACAGCATTGGGAGAGTGTATGACACTGGATAAATATCAAGCTAAGAAGAACCGTGCATCAGAGTGCCTAGGCCAATTTCTCAGTATGGGCTATCCCCAAGTTAAGGACACCTAACTTTATGGATACCACCTACATATGAACGAGCTACCATAATATTATTAAATTCAAAAATTTGATGTACGTACATACGTTTAATCCTATGGACTGCAGAGCGAGTTTCCTCTCTCTCCACTTTCAGTAATTGTTCTTTCTTGTCAGTTTTATGTGCTTTTGATTCCATTCATTATAATACTGTGGAGGTGCCGTTACCATATCGAGTGATTTTTGTGTATTTTCCAACTTATGGACAAAATCAACTTATGATGGATGTCTGTAAAAGCAGAACCCGTTTGTTACCCAGGGACAGCCAGTAGCTGTTATTTCACCTAGAAATGATTACTAGCATGATCCAACATAGGTTAAATTGCTTTATGTGAGATGTGCATCTAAACTGAGCATTGATGGATCTTATTTCTAGGCAAGGATCTCTTTTAACAGTTGAACCAGTGACCTCAGTGCACTGATGGATTAGAAAGAGAGAAAGTAAATACAATTCACTCTTAAGAGATGTCACAAAACATAAAATTAAATGTAATTGCTACATTTACACATATATACTGTATGTATATATATATATATATATATATATATATATATATATATATATATTCTATAATAATTTCCTTCAAGTATTTGTTCTTTCAAAAAATAGCACAGTGACTGTGAAATTAAAGACAGTGGCAAAGTTTTGAAAAGAAAGGCAAACTTGACCCCTTTGGGAGCACGTTATGATGTTATGAAACAATTCCTAATCACAAGATAAGAACCTGGTCCATTTTTCTCTGTTGATTGGGCTTTATTTGCTTCTAATGTAGGAAATTTAGTTTGTTTTTGGAGACTATTGGAATGAACATGAGCCTTATTAAATATGAATCCGAAAGAAAAACTTGACATATAGCATTACGGAACTAACTGCTTGCATATTTGGGTTGATTAAACTATTTATTGTTTATGTTTAAAGCACTTATACTCAGTTGTAGAGGAATGTATCAATTAAATACTAAGAATTATGCTTCCAAAGTATCTATCCAAAACTTCTTGAAACTGGAAGGTTTTCCGTTATAATGTATTTTCTTCTCAATAATATATCACACAGACAAAGGAAACACTGATACTGCTTTACCAAGCTTGTCAACAAAAATAATTAGGCAACTATTCATATACATCTTGCTTGGATTCCAGAATCATTTTCAGCCAGCCATTACTCACTAGGTACACAGGTGCTTTTGTATCCCACAAAGAAACTACAGCACAATGTTGCAGAAAGGACAGATCATAAGTATAGGTCTTCAAAGTAAATCTATTTTCTTGCATTAGCTGCTACATTGTTCTGGTAAATGACTTCAAAAAGAATTTTATTTGGCTAGGGGCAGTGCCCCCTCATCATCTGGTAATACACTCAGATGGGATATCATGTGCCATCTGTGTTGCATTTGAACCTACTGTGTTAAGCTTCAGACAGTACAAAGAAACTGATTACCAGACTTGGATCAATGTTGAAATTGATGGAATTCATTTAATTAATCATGTTGTTTTAACTGATAAAGAGCCCATGATTAGAATTATACCTTGCATGTAATTAGAACAAATTATTACAAAAACATTTCTAAAAGGCAAAATGTGCCTGAATCTTTCTTTAAAAATTAGGTACTATTCTCAGCAGTAGTCTCAGTAACGATTGCTTTTCACTTATGCATTCCCTCAATTTTTTGTTCAAGTGTCCACACTTCCTGCCTCCACAAGGAGTTTGAATTTTCATTAGTAAAATAAAAGCTAATTAAATATACACTTTAGGTATATATCCCTGCTGATAAGCTTGGGTACGTGTCCCCTGCTTCTGGTGTCTGTGTTCATCCTAGATGTTTTAAAGGGCTAAGGGTGGAGTCAAAGTTACTGGGCCAATGATACAGTGCACAGCTGTTCAAATCACTCTATCGGTATGTTGGGAACTTAAAGTATAAAAACATAAGAAATGGCAGGAGTAGGCCATTTGGCCCTTTTCATCAAAATCATAGTTGATCTTTCACCTCAAATCTCTTGATTCACTTAATTTCCAGAAATCCAACCATCTTTAGTTTGAATTAACTAAATCTCAAGAGCCCTTCAGGGTTGAGAATTCCAAAGATACACTACTATCTGCATGAAGAAATTTCTACTTATCTCCATCCCAAAGGTCTACCCCTTGTTCTGAGTCTGTGATCATTGGTCTTGGGCTCTTCAGCCAGGGAAACATCCAACGTACATCTAGCCTACTGAGCCCTATAAGCATTTCATAAATCTTAATGAGATTGCATTTTTCTAAATTCTAGGGAATACAAGCTGATTCCTTTTCTCTTCATTGAGCAAACCTGCCACACTTGGAACCAGTCCAGTGAAGCTTTGATGCACTCCCTCTGTAGCTGGACTGAAGTCCTCTCATAATAAAGGAAAACAGCTGCATCTGCATGTTGGCCTTCAGTAGCTTTGATAAAATGTCCCTTTGAAATCAACACTTCCCATCGCTCATCATTTAAAAATGTTTTGTGTCTTGTTTTGACAACCAAAGTGGATAACTTCATATTTTTCCACCTTAAATTCCATCTGCCATGTTCTCACCCACACAACTCAGGCAACTCATCTGAATCCCCTTGAAATCTCTTTATACCTCTTCTGTACTCACAATCCCACCTAGCTTAGTATCATCAGCAAACTTGAAAATATAATATTTGGGTCCCTCAGTCAAATCATTGATATAAATTGTGAATAGCTTGCATTAATCCCTATTGTACCCTACCAACTATCATCTCCCAATCTGAGAAGGATCCATTTACTCACACTCTTTCCTTTCTATTCAGTAATTAATTCTCAATTCATGATCGTATATTATCCCAAATTGTGTGTGTACTGACCTTGTTGGCCAACCTCCTGTGTGGGACATTAGTGAAAGCAGCCTGAAAGTACAAACATAGGAAATCGTTGTTAATGCAACAAAAATCCTTTCATAAAGTAAGTATCCTGTTCTTATTTAGTCTGGCTTGTTTGTCCCTCCAGTCCTAAACTAGTGTGATTGACCTTTAACTGAAGTGCCCAAACAAGTTATCTAAAAATGCTAGAAGGAAGTCTAGCAGTTTAAGTGGAAGATGCACTGCTGCATTTTCAGTGAAACTGGAGGTAAGCAATGAATTCCAGTGTTCATTGAATTAATTTTGAAAAACTTATTTCGTAGAAATGTAACTGGATGAATAATATCTTTCTTTCTTTCTTAGACAGTTTAATCTACGTACAGTACCCAGGTGATTTAAGCAAGGTATTATTTGTTGATCTTTTTCTGTGACACCTCCAAGTCTCCTCACTGTGATAGAGGAACATAATTGTACACAACATTCCAAGTGTGATAATCCACGTATTTTGCACAGAAGCAATATCACCCCTTGGATATGAGTTAGAGAACAGGAAAGGGTAAAGCTCTAACTGGAAAATCACACAACTCCCTCAGAACATTAGGTACTGATGAGCTACTGATAGCCTATTGGGAGCATTGACTCTTGCCCTTGTATAACCTTGAGATGTAAACCACCCATAACAGGCAACTCAATACACTTGGAAAGGTAACTCCAATTCAAAATCCTTCATATCCACTGGAAGGATACGTGAATCATCACCTCCAGCATTGAAACCCTAAATAAGACTCCATTGGGTTGGCCACATCATTTCTGTTGGTAAACACTAGACTCCGAAAAGATGCACTCTATTCTGTTCATGGGAACAGATTACCAGGAGCAAAGGAAAGAATTCAAAGATGTGCTCAAACCTTCCTTGAGAAAGTGCAACATCCCTTTTGACTCCTGGGAATCTCTGGCCTGTGCCCCCCCTCCACCAATGGGGAGAAGGACCACTCATGAGAACTTCAAATTCATGTATCAGGGGCACAGAGGGGAGGGGCGGGGAGGAGTGAGAGAGAGAGAGAGAGAGAGAGAGAGACACTGTATCTATGGATGAAGAATAGCTGTGACTGTCACTATACAATTTGGAGCAATCTGTGGGGTCCACTTTGTCATTAACCTGTACCGGAAAGCAGGTATATCTGTGGGCGGCCACAAATTGGGTGCCCTTGGTGTGGCAGATACTTCGGAACAAAGCAATAGAGAGCATCGGTGATTGAGGTGTCGTATGGGTTCCATCATGGAACATGTGTTTTTCGTAAATTCTCTCTACATTCTCTCTACAACCTACTGTGGTTTTGCAAAAGCTTTTGCTCATCATTCTACCTTATGACTGGCTGAACTGAACTTTGAGAACTATTCCTAGACTTGGGGTTTGGGAATTTGCCACACACACACTTCGAGTTTATTTTTGGGGTCAATGTTTAGTAGCTAACATTTTTATTTCTCTTGTTATTACAAGTAGTTATTAATAAATAGATTCTAACATTTATACATGGCTCGTTGTGTTTCTGTTCTTGCTGGTACATAACAGGACACTTTGAATATAGGATGATATAAAGTCAGTTGGTAGAGCAACAAAGTCTAAGACTGTCATGCCCCCTACAGAAAAGAAAACCTTATTAATTTTCCATCATTAATAAGTGGATAAACAAAGATGGAGAACTCAAAAGATTATTTTCAGTTGCTGTTATTGAATGTTATCTTCAGCAGCTGCCACAATTAAAATTTTCATGTTGGAAGAGCAATACATTTTTATTAATTTTATCATTATTGAAAATAATTACAGTTACAACCCCTCATTGTAAATAAATTAGCTTCTCCAGAAATGTAGTTGGAACTAATTAAGCGGCTCAATAAGTATTTCGGATTGCTTTAATTTTATATGTAACAGCTTATGGAGCAATGACTTGGAAATCCCCTCTTACAATTCCATAAAAGGGGGTGCTATGAGGTTAAAAAAATTGGTTTTTAACCAAAATAGAACAATTTTCTGGTTCTACTTATCAGACTTCTCGTTATCTTGTCACCTGGTAAGAAATACATTCCCTGAATTTTTGGCAGGGTTTATATTTGCCCTAACACTTTTTGAAGTGTAAAAATCTCTCAAGTGATATCAATAGTGATGGAATGCACAATGTTTATCCACAATGCGATTTTCAACCTCATTTCAATTCTCATAGCACAGCTAATTTTTACCAAGCCTATTTACCCTGTAACAATGCTACTTAAAGGGCCTAGACTCAAATTGATTTCTTTGTTCTCACTGAGGTCTGTGACTTCCTTTGACCTCGATCACAACTTCACTGATGTGCTTTTTCTATGGAGGTCAACGTCACGGTCACTGTCAGCTTCCCAGGATGCTGCTATAGGTCTTTGTGATGCCTCACATTTGCTGTATGAGAGAGGTCACTCCAACTCAATATTCAAGGAGGAGACACATTTCCTTCAACCCACTGCAGACAGAACAAACATTTATGGACTGCAGTTATGCAGAGTGACACAGCAGCACTTTACAGTTCCAACAATCTGGGTTCAATTGTAACCTTTGATGCTTCCATGTGGAGGTTGCACATTCTCTTTGTGATGATAAGGATTTCCCCAGCTGCTCTAGAGTCCTCCCACATCCCAAAGATGTGCTAATAGGTTAACAAGTTGTCCCCTTGTAACTTGTGGGTAGGAGAATTCAGTGTGGAGTTAATGAGCATGCAAAAGAGAATTGATCACAGTGAAAATAAATGGAGGAACAGGATTGATTAGATTGCTCTGAGAACCAACAGGATAAATGGTCTCCTTCTATGTCAGAAAAAAAATGAAGTGTCATGTGTGTGTGTGTGTCCTTATATCCTTACAGAGGCCTCATTGACAACCTCCTACCAAGAGGACCTAGCTGTGTCCTTGTAGAATCTCAGTGGCTTTCTGTAGGCATTTACCAGTCAGTGTTCAATTGCACAGAAGTGCTTTAGATCCCCCTACCCCTGTGAAAACATTCTTCCAACACCCTTCCATGATTGCAGTATCCAATACATACAGTGGTAACACTCCCTGTAGCTAGAAGTCAGTTGAATGTGTTGTGGTATGTCCCTTTAAGAGCTGGCTGCAGAGTTTGAACCTGCTGGGTTAAATCTTTACAGCTGCATGAGTTTACAGAACATCAGCAGGGAATACCATGCTGAAACCAGCCAGTTTCAGCGTAGTGTTACATAGGGAAACCTGGGATTGTTGTTCTGTAATGCTTGCAATAGAAGTTCACACTCTTGACGCAATTTTTGCAGACTGCATTGGTGTGAGTTACAACACTATTTTAATACAGTTAAAAAGTAGTAATACAATTTCTAACTCAATATTTTTGAAAATGCTTCTTTTTTCTAATGAGGAAGAAAAAAAGGTTAATTTGATAAGTCTGAACCTTTAGTTGTCTATGAACAATGGAATCAATATAAGATAATTGACATCAAATTCTGGTGACTCTGCTGTGCACTTAGTTTTTTTAAAAAAACAAATGCATGGTAAATGTGCTGTGAAGAAGAAAGGCATATTATTATTGTGTAAATACCATTGTTTTCTGCTAATGTTTATTAATTATTAGACCACTTGTTTCCTTTTAAAAATTTTGCTACTGACTTTTCATTTGCTTGTGCAGTCTTTCATCTAAACTAGTCAAAGTGGAGAAGGTTGGATAATTCCCCCATCAATCAATCTGTATGTTACTGATGTTGATTTTATGTAGATAATATGTATGTAACTAACCTCCATTAATTGTTTTAACTGTTTTAAAAACTATTTTTAAAATGACTCTGCTTTTATTAGGAGTAATTGTTGTCATATTGATTTCTTCCCCTCTCAAAATTGGTTGCTGTGACTTGGCCACATACTGCATTGGTGTGAGTTACAACACTATTTGAACAATCTTAAAAGAGTAGTAATTCAGTTTCTAGTTCAATATTTTTGAGAATTCATGCTTTTTCTTCTAATGTAGAAGAACGGTTAGTTTGTTAAGTCTGATCCTTTGGGTGGAGATGATTGTGGAATTGGAAGTGGAATTAGAACTGGTTTATTATTGCCACATGTACCGTTATACAGTGAAAAACTTAGTCTTGCAAGCCATCATTTCAAAACATAAGTACATTGATGTAATCCAAGGGAAGAGCAATAATAGAATGCAGAATTTAGAAGAGAAGATGCCTGGGGTCGGGGGTCTTTGATTATGCTGGCTGCTTTTCCAGGGAAGTGAAGCTCCATACTATACCCCCCCTTCTGAACCATTGCTGATGTAGTGTTGTCAATGAATACTCTGTTCATTTAAAACTTGCTGTAACCTTTAGGTATTTGATGGTTTTTGCCCTGATTTCACTATTCACTACCCTTTTCTTAGCCGAGTAATGAAATTGCTTCCAGAGAATTTTTGACTGCTAAATCTATTGGGACCAATCCCCAGATAATCAGATGCAGTATCCTGAGATCTTCAATATCCCTTCAGCACTGAACAAGAGGAGTTTAAACACAGATCATCACACAAGTCTCATTAACCTCTGGAAATTACAAAAGTCTGCCAAGAATTCTAATAATGTAACTGAAGTTTCTGAGCATTGATCCATTCACTTGATAGGCCATTCAGTGCTTATTTGGAGTGAGTGCTGAGGAGGAGGCACTAAAATCGGTAAGGAACATTTTGACCTGAGGTTGCTTTTCCTACTCTTTCCTTAGACTTCTTATAGATCCATAGCCTTTTGTGCCTTGGTGTCTAGATATTTTTTAAATGTTCTGGGAGTACCTATTTTCACAGCTCACTCAGGCAGTGCATTCCAGATTTCAACCTCCCTCTGGGTCAAAACATCTTCCCCCTTACCCTAAACCTATGTCCTCAAGTCTTTGACACCACTGTTATGGGGAAAAGTTTCCTACTCCATACCCTGTCAATGCCCTCATAATTTTGTATCTCTTAATCAGGTCCCCCTTTAGCCTTCTCCACTCCAAGGAAAACAAGGCTTCCAAATATAAAACAAACACTCAACTATCACCCTCTGTGTCCAATTACCAAACCAATCTTGGGTCCAATTTGCCTTGGATCCCATGGGATTAAACCTTTCAGACCAGTCTACCATGTTGGACCTTGTCCACGTAGACTATATCATCTGCACGCCCTCATCAGTGTATTTTGTTACCACTTCAAAAAATTCAATCAAATTGGTCAGACACGGTCTCCCCAACAAAACCATGCTGAACTTCTTTGATTAATCCCTGCCTTTCCAAAGGTAGATTAATTCTGTCCCTCGGGACATTTTTCCAATAACTTACCCTACTTTAGACACACAGGCCCATAGTTACTAGGTTTATCCCTGCTGCCTTGAAGTAAGTCTAAAAATATCTGAAAAACCAAAGTGAGGCAGCATTTTACCATGGTGAAGAAAGATGTCAGTCGCGGATTGGTTTAGAACTTAATGAAATAGATCTGCGAATTTGCAAAAGCTGTACATCAGCATGCAGTCACTGAAGGGTTGGCAACACAGCGTGTTGTTATTGTTCCACATCAGCTAAGTAGGCTGTTTTCCTTCTGTTTAACATGTTTTTCTGTCTGTGTACTTCACTACATCCAGATTGAAAGAATTGTGATGAAGGATGCTATCAAAATCTTTCCTGATGCATCAAAATACTCTATCCAGGCAATTAAACTCAACAGCCAGCTCTATTAGAATAATTTGTGTGTTTTTTTTATGTTCCCATCTCTCTAGGAAAGCTCTGGAGAAGATGTACAATTTTTTCAAAGCACACAGCAGTACAGGATGTACCAATAAAAGCCAGGTCAATCAAAGAAAATTTTATGTATTAATAGGTAACCGCACAATGTTGTTGAACGATCATACATGGCAGAGTAATAGAACATGGATTAATTAGCAATTTCCACACTCTCAGCAGACATAATTAGACATTTACTTGGGTCATCTGTTCATACAGAAACCCACCCATGTCTCACTGAGGAAACACTGTGATGATGATGATAATAGATCAATTCAAAATACAAATCAATTTGAATTAACCTAAGCTGTGCCTTATATGTGCAACCCCTCCTTCCATTAAATTATTAGCCTGTCTTCCAAATAAAAAAATGATTAATTTTATATCGGTTTTTATTCAGTATTGCATTTTGGAAGTTAAGAAAACTTTGGTAAGTGATTCAGGATATTTACCTTGTTAAGAAACAGTATGCATTACATTGGGAAAACTATTCTGTGTTACATTTTAATGAAAATATGTCCAGCACTCACAGGCTGCAGTGAAGATTCAATAGCTCTTGGAACATTGCCAGCAATGAACCAATTGCTGCAGGGACCAGGAACACAGCTGGTGCACCAATGCCCAAAACTCCAACTCAAATAAATTATGTGGTCCAATTTCCCATACACCTGTGTCTTCAATGAAAAAAACTGTCAGAACTGGAACAGCTGGTAAATAATGAAGAAATTACAAATTATTTGAGTATTAATTTCCTCTAATGGGAACGGAATCCCCAAGATGACTTTTCCTATGACTGATTGAAATTAAAATCAAAATTTAAAAAAAAAATTGCAGATGCTGAAAATCTGAAATAAAACAGAAAAAAGCCAGAATACTCAGCAGGTCAAGGAGTAGCTGCCTCCAAATATTATATTTTGCTGATTTGGATAGGCTGCTCCTGGATTTCCATCCCACCTTAAAAGAAAATGGTTTTGCAAAGATTAGATACAGTTTACAATTCTGCAGAGAATTCAATTAACTGGCAACTGTAAATGTGCATTTACCACATCTTTTTGTCTCACCATTTTCTTTGCTCAATAACTTCTTTTGGCAAAAGTTTATAACACTTATTGAGACTAAAACTACCACAGTTTATCAACCATAGATTTGTTGTATGATGTCTTCTGAATTCAAGGAGTTGAAACTGTGATTGATACAAGCTTTTGAACTTGCTTTCTGCAGTTTAACATAAAGATTATCCAGTTACCATACATACCATGGCTTTAATGCATGGTGAAGGGTAACTGTGACATAATATTGGTTCTAGTGTTACTGTCTACTCAACAGAAGACCATCAATTATATCCATTACATACTTAATATGGCAGATTTCAAATCTGCAAAATATTAGGGTTTGTTTTCACAATTTTAAAATGGTTGTAACATTTTAGATGATAGCTGATAAGCATTTTGATATTCTCAGACTGTGTCGATGTTATCCACCTGTTGCTGGTGAGACATTCCCCAGCACTTAACACAACCTGTTTAATACTCTACACACAAAATAAACACCTGTGCTCATTATCTGGTGACAATTCAAACATGTGTTTACGATGGGTATTAGACTTTAGCGTTGCCCTGTGCCAGCATAATCCCTGCTGTGCTTATCATATAAACACATGCATTGTCATCCAGCTGTGCTTGATTTACCCTTAAGCTATTGTCTAATGATGATGTCTGATTATCTTCCATTCCCCCCCCCCCCCACCAAGCTTTCCAGAGTAAAAGAGTTTATAGCCTTTATAGTTTTTACAGTGGTAACTCTTTCACATATTGTTTGGATAAGCTTGGTAAATCTACTGTATGTGGATCTTAACAGAGCAGGATAATAGTTTGATTTCTACCAATGATTTACTTTTGATACAGACAAAACTTTGTACAGAAATAGTATTGAATAGAGCAAGCTGAACCATACTCATTGCAAACATAACTTTATTTTAATTACATGACAAGGTAAGAAAATAGTCTCATTATAATTTGTTTAATATAATAGCAAAATTCCAGTGCAATTGGATAATGAGTGGACTTTAAGATGAAAACCAGCAGCAGAAAGTTCTATATTCTTTTCAATTCTGTTGTAAAGAATTGCTTCCTTATTAAAAGGAAATTTGGACCAAGTAACTATGACTTGATTTTCTGTCAATAGATGGCATTTCATTGATAACTGTGAAAATGCAATTGACATCAAGTATTTATGCTGTGCATTATTTCCAACCTCTAGCCAAGGATTTTCCTAGTATTGGCCACCATTTGTGAATTACTTAAGTTACAGGTATTTGCTCATAGCCTGGTCACTGTAACATCTGGAGGATCTTGAATAAACACAAAACCACAATCTGAATTTTAAACTTTTGTTGGCTTCTCCAATATTTTAGATTTGATTGCTTGCATGTCCAGATGCAGATAGGGGAAATACATTTGCTCTTTCACTAAATGGAAAAGGAATAAATTATGTACAGGAAGAAGGTCTGGAGAAGATCTGGAGCTGTCAGCTGATTACAAAGGTCCTCTTCTTGTATTTTCTTCTCTAATTCTTTCAGAATATCTCAATCATTGGCTTGTAGTAAGTTTGAGATAATACTCAACATTAGAACACGAGTGGGTTTCTTTCTTGCACGTTGTTTGATGAGTTTAATTGAAAGTTCACCCAATTTCACCTACAGAAAGAGAGCATCTTAAGTCATTCAACACGTCCTTAAATTTGCTGCTCAATTTGGAATGTGGTCTTTCAGCAATAGTTTATTGACCTAGCTTGATCGTAAAAACATCACTCTTAATGATGGTGTGACTGTAGAATCTCCTAAAACAATCCAGAAAAAAAATGTTTAACTCATCAGTTATGTATTCTTATATATAGTTTCTTAGGTCATGATGAAATAAACAAGTTACAGTACATATTACTTGCAGATACATACATTTAGTACATTATTGATACAATTAACAAATATTATTCATTGAAAATTCTCCTGTTCAGGGTTCAGGACTAGCAAGGAGCCTAAAAGATAGCTCATGTGGACACCATGTCAGGAAATCCTAAGGTCAAGTAGTAGAGTGCTGTGATCTGACTCTCTATAGTTTGACCATAAGACATAGGAGCAGAATTAGGCCATTCGGCCCATCAAGTCTGCTCTGCCATTCGATCATGGCTGATTTATTTTTCCCTCAAACCCATTCACCTGCCTTCTCCCCGTGACCTTTGACACCCTTACTAATCAAGAACCTATCAACCTTAGCTTTAAATATACCCAATGACTTGGCCTCCACAGCCGTCTGTGGCAATGAATTCCACAGACTCACCACCCTCTGGCGGAAGAAATTCCTCCTCATTTTTGTTCTAAAGGGACATCCTTCTATTCTGAGGCTGTGCCCTCTGGTCCTAGACTCTCCCACTACTGGAAACATCCGCTCCATGTCCACTCTGTCCAGGCCTTTCAATATTCAGTAGATTTCAATGAGATCCCCCCTCATCATTCTAAGCTCCAGCGAGTACAGGCCCAGGTCCATCAAGTGCTCCTCATATGTTAACCCTTTAATTCCCAGGATCATTCTTAAACCTCTCCTGAACCCTCTCCAATGCTAGTACATCCTTCCTTAGATATGGGGCCCAAAACTGCTCACAATACTCCAAATGTGGTCTGACCAACACCTTATAAAGCCTCAACATTATATCTTTACTATTTTATGCTAGTCCTCTCAAAGTGAATGCTAATATTGCATTTCCCTTACTTACTACCGACTCAACCTGCAAGTTAACCTTTAAGGAATCCTGCACTGGGACTCCCAAGTCCCTTTGCACCTCCGATTTCTGAATTCGCTCCCTGTTTAGAAAATATTCTATGCCTTTATTCCTCCTACTAAAGTGCATGACAGTACACTTCTCTACGCTGTATTCCATCTGCCACTTCTTTGCCCATTCTCCCAACCTGTCCAAGTCCTTCTGCAAACTCCTTGCTTCCTCAACACTGCCTGCCCCTCCTCCTATCTTTGTATCATTCGTAAACTTGGTCACAAAGCCCTCAATTCCATCATCCAGATCATTAACACATAATGTGAAAAGTAGCGGACCCAACACCAACCCTATGGAACACCACTAGTCATCGACAGCCAACCAGAAAAGGCCTCCTTTATTCCCACTCTTTGCCTTCTGCCAGTCAGCCAATCTTCTACCCATGCTCGTACCTTTCCTGTAATACCATGGGCTCCTATCTTGTTTAGCAGCTTCATGTGAGGCACCTTGTCAAAGGTCTTCTGAAAATCCAAGTAAACAACATCCACCGACTCTCCCTTGCCTATCCTGCCTATTACTTCCTCAAAGAATTCCAACAGATTTGTCAGG
This sequence comes from Pristis pectinata, assembly GCF_009764475.1. Classification (NCBI taxonomy): domain Eukaryota; kingdom Metazoa; phylum Chordata; class Chondrichthyes; order Rhinopristiformes; family Pristidae; genus Pristis; species Pristis pectinata. The sequence goes on along the minus strand of NC_067418.1, from coordinate 23,266,653 downwards.
CAAGATCTCCCCTTAAGGAAACTATGCTGATGTCGGCCTATTTTATCATATGCTTCCAAGAACCCTGAAACCTCATCCTTAATAATGGACTCTAACATCTTACGAACCACTGAAGCCAGGCTAACTGGCCTACAATTTCCTGTCTTTTGCCTCCCTCCCTTCTTAAAGAGTGGAGTGACATTTGCGATTTTCCAGTCCTCCGGAATCATTCCTGAATCAAGTGATTCTTGAAAGATCACTACTAATGCCTACACAATCTCTTCAGCTACCTCTTTCAGAACCTTGGGGTGGAGTCCATCCGGTCCAGATGACTTATTTACCTTCAGACCTCTCAGTTTCCCAAGCACCTTCTCCTTAGTAATAGCAACTACGCTCACTTCTGCCCCCTGACTCTCTCGAATTTCTGGCATGTTGCTGGTGTCTTCCACAGTGAAGACTGCCACAAAATACTTATTCAGTTCGTTCACCATTTCTTTGTTCCCCATTACTATCTCTCCAGCATCATTTTCCTGCAGTCTGATGTGCACTCTTGCCTTTTACTCTTTCTATATCTGAAAAAAACTTTTGGCATCCTCTTATATTATTGGCTAGCTTACCTTCATATTTCATTTTTCTCCTCTTAATTGCTTTTTTAGTTGCCTTCTGTTGGTTTTTAAAAGCTTCCCAATCCGCCAGCTTCCCACTAAGTTTTGCAATATTGTATGCCCTCTTTTTTGCTCTTATGTTGTCTTTGACTTCCCTTGTCAGCCATGGTTACCTCATCCTCCCTTTAGAATGCTGCTTCTTTGGGATGAAAAAATCCTGTGTCTTCAGAATTACTCCCAGAAACTCCTGCCATTTTTGCCCTACCATCATCGCTGCTAGGATCCCCTTCCAATCAACTTTGGACAGCTCCTCTCTCATGCCTCAGTAGTTATCTTTACTCAACTGTAATACCAATACTTCCAGATTTTACTTCAAACTGCAGGGTGAATTCTATCATATTATGATCATTGTCTCCTAAGGGTTCCTTTACCTTAAACTCCCTAATCAAATCTGATTCACTACCCAACACCAAATCCAGAATTGCCTTTTCCCTAGTGGGCTCGACCACAAGCTGCTCTAAAAAGTCATCTCTTAGGCATTCTACAAGTTCCTCCTCTCAGGATCCAGTGCCAACCTGATTTTCCAAATCTACCTGCATATTGAAATCCCCCACGACCACCGTAACATTGTCCTTTTTACATGTTTTTTCCATCTCCTGTTGCCTTTTTTTTACCCCACATCCCTGCTACTATTCAGAGGCCTGTATATAACTCCCATCAGGGTCTTCTTACCCTTAATGCTACCCACAAGGATTCTACACCTTCTGATCCTATTGTCACTTCTTGCTAAGGATTTGATTTAGTTTTTCACCAACAGAGCCACCCCACCCCACCCCACCCCCTCTGCCCACCAGCCTGTCTTTTTGATAGGATGTGTATCCTTGGATGTTTAGCTCCCAGCTGTGATCTTCTTTCAACCATGACTCTGCGATGCCCACAACATTATACCTGCCAATTTCTAACTGTGTTACAAGCTCATCTACCTTACTTCATTTACCGCATGCATTCAAATAGATGTGTGCACTCCTCTACTCACCACCCTTCTTCTCAAATTTGTCTCCATGTTGCCTGAAGTTAAATTCTTATCCCTTTCTAAACTTTGTCCTATTCTTTATTCTGGAGACCTCTCCTGCAGTCTCCATTCCTTTTACTTTATCCATACTTTTCCAGTCTGTTGAACTCACCCCCCTACTATTTAGTTTAGAGCCCTATCTACAGCCCTAGTTATGAGATTCACCAGGGCCCTGGTCCCAGCATGGTTCTGGTGGAGCCTGTCCCATTGGAACAGCTCCCTCCATCCCCGGTACTGGTGCCAATGTCCCACAAATTCAAACCCACTTCTCCCACACCGATCCTTGAGCCATGCATTTAACTCTGATCTTATTGATCCTGTGCCACTTTGCACATGGCTCAGGTAGCAATCCAGAGATTATCACCTTTTTGGTTCTGCTTTTTAATTTAGTCCTTAGCTGCTCAAATTCCCTCAGCAGAACTTCTTTCCTTGTTCTACCTACATCATTGGTACCCACATGGACCACAACAACTGGATCTTTCCCCTCCCATTCCAAAGTCCTCTGCAGGTCAGATGAGATGTCCCGAACCCAGGCACCAGGCAGTCAACACAGCCTTTGGGACTCTCAATCTTTGCAACAGAGCATTGTCTCTATTCACTTGACTATACTATCCCCAATTACAACAACATTTCTCTTCTCTCCCCCCTCTTGAATGGCTCCCTGAACCACGGTGCCACGGTTCAGTTGCTCATCCTTCCTATAGTCCTCACTCTCATCCACACAGGGAGCACAAATCTCAGACCTGTTGGATAAGCTTAAGGTCTGAGGCTCCTCCAGCACTACCTCTTGGATCCCCCTACCTGCCTCACTCACAGTCACACCCTCTTGTCCCTGACCACAGACCGAATTTGAAGTAGTTAACCTAATGGGTGTGATTGCTTCCTGAAACACAGCATCCAGGTAACTCTCCCCTTCCCTGATATGTCGCAGTGTTTGAACCTCAGATTCCAGGTCATCAACTTTGAGCCCAAGTTCCTCGAGCAACCAACACTTGCTGCAGATGTGGTCACCACGAACCACAACGGGGTCCACCAGCTCCCACATCATGCAGCTACAACACATCACCTGATCCTGCATCCCTACTTTATTTAATTAGTTCTAATTTGGTGTCTTTTTGTTTAACTACTATAAAAAGCTTACCTGTTCTTACCTGCTACTCACCTGTGCCTCCTCACTGAAGTCTCTTGAGTCAAAGCCTCAGATTCCCACTCCTATACTGGCCCACTCTCACAATGGCCACTCTGCTTTACCCTTCCTTACTTTTATTGGCTGAGTGGCCACACACTTAGCCAATCACACAACTTTAAAATAAGCTGCTGGCTCCTCCCCTCTGCTGCAACAGCTTCCTTTTAGTTATGAGTGCAAGTTGAGAACTATTAACATACTATTGCTTAAGGTTAATGTTCATCCAAGGAAGGGGCAAGACAACCAAAGGTGCAATATATTACAGTTCATTTCATGTGTTTTACTGTAGCACTGGTGAAGGCCTATCCAAGGACACATTATGTACCATCAGGAAATGAAATCCCTGTGCCCAGATCTTAAAATTATTTAGATTTAAGCATAAACGATTGGTTGGAATTAGTCTTGCCTTTTGGAATAAATTGTGCTATTAAGGAGAACTTTGATTCTTTTATTTTGAACTGTGTGTTCTATTTTCTGCTTTTTGGACACTTTAATCAACTTACTCATTTACCAAAGAGTAAATGCCTTCATGTAAAGAAATGAAAGCTATGATAAATATTGAAACTAATGAATAAACCTTCAGTTGGATTCCATTAGAATCAATTGATCCTCCCCGCTAGATATTTCCTTCTATCCTCCATTTAGGACTTTCTTAGGACTCAGGTAATTAAGGCAAAAAAATTATATATGATTTTATCATCGAATGGTCTAATATTACATCAGTGAAAATACTTCTGTGGTATAAGAATACTACAGACAGAAATATAAGGCTTTCTGAAATACCACAAATAATGTAAATAATTTTTTTTATCAAACCTTCACTAATAACTATTCTAAATGTACTTTTTATTCTGCCCCAGTATCCTTGTTTTCAGACATTTTGTTTTGATTACCAAAGACCAAACCAGGGAGAACGAGACGAGCATTTCCTGGACTAGGGTAGTTGAATTGCATAAAATTCATTTGAATGTAATTGAACTTGGCTGGTAGGATAAAACAGATGGTAACAGATTTTAAGACAGTTTTTCAGGCCATTCAATGTTAGTTTCAAATTGCGTAAACTTATGGAATACCACTTCTTTAAAGTGTGTTTACAAGGCAGAAGAAGGTGTCACCAGAGCCAGCGTTGGATGCAATACCCTTCCTTCCTCTATACCATAATATCATCATGTTTGCTGATGATATAACAGTGGTGGGCCTTATCAGCAGGAACGATGAAACAGCTTACAGAGAGGAGGTGGAGAGGCTGACGGATTGGTACTCAGTCAACAATCTCTCCTTGAACGTGGACAAAACAAGCGAGATGATTGTTGATTTTAGAAAGGCCCAGGCTGACCACTCACCCCCGTGCATCAATGACACCATTGTACAGAGAGTCAGCTGCTATAAATTCTTGGGAATACACATAGCAGACGACCTGTCCTGGTCAACCAACACCTCCTCCCTCGCCAAGAAGACACAGCAACGTCTCCACTTCCTCCGGCGGCTGAAGAGAGCAAACCTGCCCTCCCCCACCCTCACCACATTCTACAGGGGTACCATTGAGAGTGTCCTGACCAGCTGCATCTCTGCCTGGTACGGTAACTGTAACATCTCTGACTGTAAGACCTTGCAGAGAATTGTGAGTACAGAGGGAAAGATCATTGGAGTATCTCTTCCGTCCATCCTGGATACCTACAACACACGATGCACCAGCAAGGTCTGCAGAATCATAAATGACCCTTCTCATCCCTCCCATGACCTATTTGTCCCACTGCCATCTGGCAAGAGGTACCTGAGCCAGAACTACTAGACTGTACAACAGTTTAGTCCCCCAGGCTGTCAGGCTCCTGAATACCCTGGAGGCAGTTTCAGACAAATGCCGCATCAAAAGCCCTGGTTTTCACAACGTATCAGAGCATTGGCTGCTGCTGAACACGTTTATACATTTAGTGCAACACACTGAGTTCTGTATTTTCTTTGTCCAACTCGGTTTTGCACTAACCCTGCATTAATTTTGTATCCTGTATATACCAATTTTTGCACTATTTGTACTTGCAAAATTTTTTTTTCTGCGTTTATTGTATGTTCTCTGTTCTATGTATGTCCTCTGTTGTGTGAGTCTGGGGGAAAGGACATTTTGTTCCTCCATGTGTTTTTATAGCATATGGGTGAATGACAATAAAGAATAACTTTTCACTTTTCACTTACTCAGTACTCTTTAATTATATAATCACTGACATTGCATGAATTAGCTGTTTCTTTCCAGCTGACTGATGGAGATTGCTTATTAATACATTGTTATTATGGCCAGCTTCCAATAATACTAGAGTTTGTAGAAATTTACCTGGAAATTGGAGTATGCAGGGGAGAGGGAGATAACTCCCACATTCGGGATATGCAAATCCTGGACAATAGGATATATGCCAGGAAGAAGGTCCTGTATGTGTGAGGAAGAGTGGTCAGGAGACCTGCCCAGAATACAAATAGAAAGAGTCTGGCTGGAAATGGCTAGAGTAATTTTCATCAGAAATGAAAATCAGATCCTAAAGGAACAATGCAAACAGACCCTTCTTATCCTCACAATGTATGTCAGGTCACTGATGCAGATGTCTGAGTCCTTCAAGTGAGGTGCCAATCATTATGAATTATAAAAACATTGCAGCAATCAATTTAAGTAATTGGAGAAGGGATTAATTTATTCATGTGTTATAATCAGTGCAGGTGGGACCTGCAAAACAGAATGAACATCATTTGGGGTGTCCAGACTAATTATTGATGTGCTGTGTTTGTGGTAAGGATTGGAGGGTGGGGAAGATCACTTGGCTTGCATTGAGGAATTTTATTTTGCTGGTTATTTATACAAGTCATTTCTCTGATATATTTGGTACAGACAGTACTGTATTCTCCACTCAGCTGGGAACTGAGTAGAGATTTCTCCCTGGTAGTGGAGGAGACCCTCTTCCTCCTGTTCAGACTCCATCACATGGCTCTCTGGCTTAAAGTCTCCTTGCTGCTCTTCCTCTTCCACTGACTGCTCTCTTCAGTTGACTAGATTGCAAACGGCAGGCACTGCCAAGTTTCCACATTTATCTGGCTTATACTACAAGGCATCTCTGGAGAGAAGCAGGCAACAAACTCTTATCTTCAGTGGATCTAAGTGGTTTTCCACTCTGCTACTGACACTTTTGCTGCTTTGTTGTATTTGCTCCCAGCGTGCATCGATGTGAGGGGCTAGTGAGGCATCCCTCCCTCCAGCTGATGCCGGCTGCCGAAAACGTCCAATTGTATAGAATCCTCCAGGATAAAGATGTCATGTCATTTCCCAGGAATATGGTGCTCACCACAAGGAAGTTCTTCATGTAATCTAAATTGAGCTGTAAGTTTATAAAAAGGTCCAAGTTATTAAAGGAAGTCCTTCTGGGTTTCAGCAGCTTCCTGCAATTGTGTGAAGCCAGCAACACTGGTAAATCACAGTACCTGAGCTGTTATCTCTGGAATCACCACCCTGAACATGGTGCCTTGGTTATCTCTCCATTGCAGCAGGTTGCAAGGCATAGCACTTTTTCTTCCCAAACTGACCCAAACGTGCTTTTCATCAGTTAATCCTTTCAGGGAGATGTTGCATGTGTCCATACTACCCTGCACTTCAAATTTCTTTTGACTGCCTTCCCCACCCAGACCTTGACAGATATGATCAGGTGCCACCAAGGCTGAGTCAGGTAGCCAGGATCCGCATGGAGTCACTAAAATGTCACTTGTCATTGCAATCACAAGTCTTAGGTTGCCCAGAACCTGTTTGCTATGCATGCTGTCATCCTGTAACAGCTTGCTTTATGAAATGTGAGACCTGCTGCTTAATGAAGTGAAGGTAGGATAATTAAGCCTCTGATTTGGGGGGAGAGCAGTGGGTATGTGACAGATTAACACAAGGAAACAGGAGCTGAAGAAGGCCACCTGGCCCCTCAAGCCTGTCCCCCATTTAACCTGGACGAGGATACATTTTGAGAGGTTCACTGAAAAACAACAGGGGAAATAGACATTGACACAGAAAATGCTGGAAACACTCAGCAGGTCAGGCAGCATCTGTGGAAAAAGGAACAGTTAATGTTTCAGGTCCAAGTCCCTTCCACAGATCCTTCCTGACCTGCTGAGTGCTTCCAACATTCTGTGTTCATTTTAAGTTTCCAATATCTACAGTTTGGTTTTTCATTTGCAAGGAAAATATATAAAACAGTTAGTTGTGCTGTACTTGTTTATGTTTCAGAAAAGGGAATCAAATAGAATTTATGTCTCTGTGACAATAGTTGGAAAACACTCCTTAAGAGTTAAGCCCTAGGTAGGATTCAAGAAATATCTTGCTCTTAGAATGACCAAAAGCAGGCTTCCATTATTAAATTGACAACACAATGTAGAGTGTAGATCTTCTGGTTAATTTCATGCAACATTTCCATGTATACTACATTGACATAGTACCTCATTTAACATTTGTAACCCGTGGAAAAGTAATTTGTGCAGGAATGTGGCATGAAATCATTATATGATCAGATGTGAGCTTTGCCAAGTCCTATCCTTATAATTTGTTGCTTCTGTGGCTGGGATCCAGATTGTGTGGTGTGGGCGGGGTGGTGAGGGGGGGCAGTAATGTGACTTCTTGGTGTTCAATGATAGGTTGAGAGTTGAGATAAACATCTTCCTAATTTATTAAAATAATTTTGGGATCAAGGAATAATAAGTTATTTCCTGGATGGGTAGAGTGGAGTTGAGAGTGATGGACGGTGCTTTGTTTGTAGAAGGAATATTCTTCATCAGCCTTTCTTATTTCATGCTTTCTTACCTTCTGCTGTTTTTCTCTAAAATTGTTGCATTTATAAAGATCCGTCTCATTAATCTAAGAGCTCAGCTGAGTTGCAGGATTTTGCAAGAGAGATTGTAAATGCAATCATTGTGAATTACTTGTTAATTAAGCAAAACAGAAACACAATTAATTCCTTATTAATAGAAACTACTAATTGCATGTGTAACTGCTATCAAACAAAACATTGCATAAATGTTGCGGGGTATCATTCAACGCAGCTGTTGCTGAACACAAACTCAACTAACCATGGCTGCTGAAAAGCTATGGAGATGGTGTCTTCCAAATGTGCTGAAAGAAGTAGGTTTCGTTTCAACGATGGGTTAAACTAGTTTTCTTTTATCTTCAATTTGTTTCCTTTTCTCTTGTCCTTTGCAATACAGTAGGCTAAATTCAAAGATATGAAGAGAGCTGTTAATATGTTGTAATCCTTGTTGGGTTTATTGATAAGTTACTTTGAGGTTTGTGGGCAATAGCCATAAGTACAGGAAGTGTAATGCACAGAGGAGCAAGTGAAACAGCAGCAGCCGCCTTTAAATGGCTGCATCTTTATTTGAATTCCCTTTGTTGTTTTAGTGGTTTGAAGACCAGTTATGGTGCATTAAAGCCACATGGACAGAACTGTAACTTTAGTGCAAAACATCTTCAATGAGGGTCAAAGGGCCAAATTGTGAAGATGTTGCAAAGTCTTGCATATTCCCTAGAGTTTCAAAAATTGACGGGTGATTTAATTAAAGTAATTTAAATGATAGGGTGAAAAAATTCTGCAGTGCTATGTTGAAAAAGAAGGAGAATATTATCTATTGTGTCCCAGCCAGAAGTGACCACTGAGCAACTAACCTGTAAGTGATTGACAATCCCAATCTATTAAAGCTGGTACAGGATGCCTTTTGAAGCTTAACCTTTTGTTTTCTCCTACAGTATGCAGAGTTAGATGACGGGTAGGCTAAAACATGAAGCTCCATAATATAATTTTCTTAAATTTAAAAAATAAACTTCCTTCATAAAAAATATATAAGAAATACAAAACAGTACAAGGTTTTCTTTACATTCATAATGCCATCCAGTCTACACATTCGTAGTGTTCTCAGGTTTATACATTCATAATGTCAAGTTAGTACATTCTATGCCACTCTTGTGGCCTCTTTGAACAATACACCCTTCAAGTGTTTGTGGTGCTGTTAGATGGGACCCAGCCCCTTGGTTTCTAGTAGCGACAGGACTTTAGATTGCAATCTTCCCCCCACAAAGCCTGTACTTTGGCTGTACCAAGCTTCAGTGTGTTCCTTAGCACGTACTCCTGCAGCCTGAATGTACCAGGCAGCTGCATTCACTTACAGACATTTTGTTGTTTGTTTTGATAAGCATGCCTGTGAACAGCCCATGGATCAGAGAGTCCTCCCTTACACCGGTGCTCAGGATGAACCCTGAATGCACAGTCCACTTGAGGTGGATGATTATCTCATTCTCATTGCAACTGTCTCAAGGGCAGCATGTGCTGGGAGTGGGATTCCCACTGTGCAGGAAGGATCTGATGGTGAGGGCTCCTCTCACTGCCACCAGGTGAGATCTTGCTGTTTGTTGGAGTGTTCAAGTGAAGAGACATTCTGCCAAATGGTTTTGACAGTCTGTTTTGGAAACAATCCAACAGGATTCATCATGTCCTTCTCCCGCAGGGCCTGCAAGACCTGACGAAGTTGTGAACAAGGATAATTTTCTGCAGGAACTTTTCCAATAGTGCAGCAAAGTCCAACTGAGTTGAACATGGCATCAAGGGCAGACCCATACTTCACAATGCCAGGTACAGGTAGAACTTTGGCAAGTAGTGACACTTGGTGTTTGTATACTTTGGTTCTACGCACAGTTTGATGCCCACATACAAGGGTGCCCATCTGGATGAGGGCGATGTTGGGTAAACTTTTGCACTCATTCTCCAGAGACGGATGTGCACTGTGTTCCAGTGGACACGCTCCATCTTAGATCTCCAGATAAAGCAAAGATGGCTCAGGTGACTGCCAGTGAGCAGTAGCAGAGTATGTGCCACACATGAGCTACGTACAGCAACATTGAGAGCACCTCGCACCTGATGACAAGGTTTCTGCTCACCATTGAGAGGGAGTGTTGCTCTCACCATCCCAATTTTTGTTGGACCTTGCCTTGCTGCTCCAGCCAATTCTTGCCACACACCATAGCTCTTCTGAACCATATCCCCAACACCTTCATGTTGTCAGTCTTGACAGTGAACTGAATGGAGGATCAGTCAGGCCATTTGCCAAAGAACATGGTCTCACCCTTCCTGCAATTGACTCTGATCCTCAAGGCTAGCTCAAATTGATTGCAGATGCTAATCAATCTGCAGACTGACTATGGATCCGAGCAGAAGGTGGTAACCTTGTCTTTGTGCAGATAGGCTTTGATCTGAGTGCCCACATCCTAGCTGATGGATTTGGCAAAGGGTTATATGAAAAACACAAACAAGACAGGGAGAGTGAGCAATCTTTCCTGACTCCAGACTTAATTGTGAAACTATTTGTTTCTCACCCATTAATTTGGACTTCACCATTGATGTCTGTGTAGAGCAGTTGGATCCACTTTCTGATTCCCATCCCAATGGCCATTTTGGAGAGCACATTCATCATCTATGTGTGTGTGATATCCTTTCAAAGGCCTCTTCCTTGTCCAAACTGACTTGACAAGTGTCCGCTTCCCTGTTCTGCACAATCTTTTTCTCAGGGTAGGGGAGTCCAAAATAGAGGGCATAGATTTATTGTGAGAGGGGAAAAATTTAATGGGGATCTGTGAGGCAGTGGGTATATGGAATGAACTGCCAGGGGAGATGATAGAGGCAGGTGCAATTATATTGTTTAAAAGACATTTGGACAGACAGATGGATAGGAAATGTTAAGAGGGATATGGTCCAAGGGCAGGCAAATGGGATTGGTGTAGATAGGCATCTTGGTTGGCATGTACATGTTGGGCTGAAGGGCCTGTTTTCATGCAGTATAATTCTATGAATTTATGAATCTACTAATTTATGTTATTTTCCTAAACTCTCAATTGACTTTGTTGTTTGGGCCAAATCTTAACTGTTCATGGAGGGTCTTGTATGAGTTTCCTCATATATGGACTACACTATTTTGCAAGAAATTATTCACTAATCAGATGAATAAATGTGAGTAAGAAAAGAGATTTGCCTAAAATTCAAATATAGTCCCCATGTTTATCATAGGCAATTGCCTATTTCAGGCAAAAATCACTAATCATTTTCCTTGGCCATAGTCATCAATTATAGAAAGTGCTGCGTAGAAGTTGGTGAGATTGATGGTAACTTTGGACATGCATGAAGGGGTGGATAGGTCAATTTCATGATAACAAGTTGCCAACAGCCCTTTCTGTTGCCTTGGATTTGATTAACTGAATAATATTCAACATTTACTAATTATTCCAGTATATTGTAGCAGAAAGATCATGTGGGAATCTAGTAAAATAGAGCAAATATCATCATCTTTTAAATATTTATGACACATGGCACTGATATTTGACCATTTACTTCCTACAAAGGAAAAAATGGTTAACATTAATGTGTATAGGAGATAATGTTTTAAACAACAGTAATTTGATATTTCCAATGCAGTTCATACTGACTTTTAAAGACCATCTTCATTTCAGTAAATTAACTGTGGTATCCTTGATCTAACAAGTACAGTGATTTATACTACATGCAAGTCATATAGGTTAATTTGGTTTAGTCCATCAAGATAAATAAGAGGTTGGATTTTTCAGTTTGAGCACATCACTGGAAAAGGCGAAAACTAATACGGTGTGTTTACAACGAATATAGATTAAAGTGATGTGGAATTGATTGTAGGAAATATAAATGCAGCTGCTTCATGTTCATAAAAGCAGAAATAAATGGTAATGGCTTAACTAGAAAACATTACCAATTTCTTACAAAGCTCATAGATTGACAAGCAGTCAGGATTGAGGATCTACTTGACAAAGCAATTTTTGTCCTTCCTGATAGCCTTTAATTTTAGAAAGTGTCCTAAAGCAAGAGCCTTAATTTTTTTCACCTAAATATTGAGCAAAACTGTTCAGTTAAGGAACAATAAAGAAGCTGTAATAACAGAGCAAATCTATATCCACATGTAATTTACTTATCTCTTTTGAAGTATCGTTGGAAGATTTAAAGATGTGTACTGGCAAGCATGAATAGTGTTAACGCAACAGCATTATTATACCCAGGAAAGAAAGATCTAACTGGCAGCCCTCCAGCTAAGTGAAGGAGTTCTTAAAGCATTGAAAAATCTTCATTTGTTTCTGTGTCAATTGTGAATGATATTTTCTGTAAACCCAAAGAGTTGCAATATATTTCACACCTTTATCTTTTCTCAGCTTTTCCTTCACTGCACCCAATGCTAATATATTTATAATTTGTACCTTTCAAATTTTGTTCAGCACCAATGCATTTAATCAGGAGTAAAGTAATTGTGTTTTGATTTGCACTTCATTTTGTCTGGCATAACCTCTTCTTCTCCTCAAGGTTGATGATGCACTTTTTAAATCTTTTTTTCTCTCCCTCTACTCTTTCTGTCTAGTTACTGGTGGCCTTTTTCTGATGGAAGAGACAAAACGTCTGTGTTTGTCAGAGCCACTTCCATGTATAATATAAAATATATGTAATATATGACATTCTACCCCTTTGGAAGGATGAATTCTATCAGGTTGGTGCAGCAGTTAGTAATGCCCCATTTATATCATAAGCAACTATTCCAGCTGTGCAAACAAATTTCAGGCAGGGACTTCAGTTTAATGCAAATGCAGATACTACAGGGATAGGGAGATCCCAGGCATTCCTGGAAGTGACATTCTATAGAGTAGAACATTGATTCAGTTATTCTCTGAAACTTCTTTCCGTCACTCACTTCTCAAACAGGAATTCGCTTCATCATTCCTAGTGGACATACACTAGGTTCTGACAATGTCTGCCAAGAATTGGAACATTGTTGCATCATCATTGTTGCTGTAACATTTCAAAATGAGCCATCAGCAAGCTTCAATAGCCTTTGTACTATAGGTTTATTGAAATATTAATGGGTATTCTGGCAAAACTAGTTACTTATTTCTGTCAGCTGCAGAACAACCTAGCCCTTAGTCACAGGTCTAGATTTTATTCATGCTCAACAGCTGCTGTTATAAAGCAGGCACTCTTCAGACACGTTTTCTCATACCTAATGCAAGGGGTGGTTTTCCAAGCTCCTTATAAATCAGTTTGTGACTCGATGTGCAAAGTAAACTGGGAGGGAATGTGCCAAGGTTGAACAAAAATCCACATGTTGCTGATGAGTATGAAGAAAGTCTAATGGAATGTTGGCCTCTACTCCAAAGTGATGAAGTAATGCTTCATTTGTGCAGACCTGATCTATCTGCAGCATTGGAACACAAGGGTGAGGAACAGGAATAGGAATAGGACAGGATTTGACAAAGTAGCACAGAAGGTAGAGCTGCTGTCTCACAGCTCCAGTGTCTCGGGTTCGATCCTGTTCTCTGTTGCTGTCTGTTTGCATGTTCTCGCTGTGATCACCTGGGTTTCCTCTGCGTGCTCCAGTTTTGTCCCACCTATCTAAGATGCACAAGTTGGTAGGTTAATTGGCCACTGTAATTTGCCCCTTGAGTGTAATGAGTGGTAGGATCTGGGAGAAATTGATGGGAATGTGGGGAGAATAAAATGGGATTAGTGTAATGGGTGCTTGATGGTCAGCACAGATTCGGTGGGCCGAAGGTCATAACTCTGCGATGCATGACTCTATAAAACTATGACAATATTCAATAAGGTTATAGGTGATCTTTGACCCCAATTTTCATTTTCCTACCTGATCCCCATAAAACTTGATTTTTCTGTGTTGCAAAACAATCCATTTACCTCAGCTTTGATCAACCCCTTTCACTCTCTATTTATCAGAACTGTGATGAGGCTTGAAATCTAACATTATGAGAGCAGATTACGTATTTGGTTAGTATTATTTTCAGTTTAGAAGGGTGACCTAATCAAGGAATTTAATATTATTGAGAGACTGAATAGGGCAAATATAAAGAAACAATATCCTCTGATCCACAACATGGAAACCTAACATTTAAATTAAAGCTAGGTTGCTTGGGCATGAAATCTGGAATCACATTTTAATGGCAACTTGGCATTTACCACTCCAACACTGCTTGCTGTGTTAGTTGAAATTTGAAGAGTTGGGAATTAGATCATTTTTTTTGTTGCATGAAGGTATCAAAGGATATGAAACAAAGGCTAAAAGTTGGAATTAAGATAAAGATTAGCAAAGTCCAATTAACTATTTCAAGAGGCTGTTTGGTTTATTCCCATCTAGTTATTCCTACTATAATTACTCCTGGAAAGCCCAAGCTCTCCCTGCCTTTAGTTGATGGAGAAATAATGCAGGCTGTGTAGTTTTATTATGTATTAACTTCACAGAACAACGAGTAGGAATGATAACTCTGAGTACAGATATTCCTTGATGTATACATTGGTTGTGTTCCTGGAAAATATTTCATAAAGTCTGGGCAAAATGCATGATGAGTATTTTGGTAGAGTGTATCCTATGGGAGGATAGTGGCATACTGTTCATCTGATTTGTAAATTGTGGACACATTATAGCAAAAATTCATAAAATGAATGTTTGTAAACTGAGGAATACCTGTAGGTAACCAAATCAAATTTTGTGACATTGTTAACAAAAGTAAATAAAAATCTGTTTCATTTGCTGAACATTAGATTAATATTTTCCACAGAACCTCCTGAGTGGGGGTATGGAGATGGACTCCTCCTCCATACTCTTGTCATTCTGCCTGATAACATGCTAACCGTTGTATATCTGCATCAGTTTTGTCATGAGAGCATCCCAGTCATGGTTCTCATCTGTGTCCTCTGGGCTGTACAAATGCACGGGTCGCTCTCTGACAAGTCCCCACACTGGGTTTACTAGGCAAGGTACCGGACTACAGCCTGTTAGTGCCTGGTGTAGTTTTCTGTGACAAACATCCCTCTGCCAGTAGGACAGCAGGTACAGCCTTCATCAACATCTGCCTCCCTCCAGTTTTCCCATTTGCTCTGAATGGGTTAGTGGAAACACAAGCCTCTCCTGTAATCTGCAAGGACAAATCGGAAGATGGTTGTAAATGTAAACTGTGCCCAAGTTACCTTTATGGTGATGCAGTGATTCAGGTGGTCAGATTTCCAGCAGCCATTGTTTTTTGATTTCCAGATGATCATGGGGGTGTATATTGTTGATCATATCAAAGGCGATGTAACACAATGAAACATTGTTAGTGATAAGACCCAGAAGGTTACCTTGGGAAAAAGCCTCCTCTTGGGTGCAGCCATAAGAGCACATGAAATTGAAATGCTGTTTAAAAACTTTAATTTCCTCTGAACTTTGCAGGGGTCAGAACATCTAAGGGCCACAAGAGACGAAACAGAGATAAGTGATTCTGAGTGAATAGTGTGGCAGCCTACAATTTGCAAACTAATAACCTGAATTGCTTTCAGATGTGGCTTTGCTGGAAAGTAAAGTGGTAGTGCAAAGGAAAAAGATTTTGTGGCTGCAGATAGTAGTTTGCATTCCATCAGCATGCCAGTAAAAAGAGTTGGCCGTGTGAGGGCACTGGTTATTGATTATCAGGCCATGAAAGAATGATTGAAGGAAGGAAGAGTGGAGAAAGGTGCACTGTTTATCTATCAGGGAAGGAAGGTCGTGAACAATGCCAACAAGATACAATTAACAACACATTGCCGAAAAGATGACAGTAATATACAAGAAGCTGAATGATCTTCTCAGGAAAGAGAAAAGTGTATGTGTATTTTTACGCAGCTTTAATCACCCTTGTAAGCCTTGAGATAACTATCTGATGCTTCCTATCACAATGTAATAAGCTCATTAAAATAGCACCAGGTAACAATAGTGAAGCATTTTATCTATCAAAGATTGACTCACAAATCACAAGTAACACTGATTGCAAGTAAGGGGGTAATACATGAAAGACCAGTTAATTAGAACCACTTTCACAGTAACTGCAACTACCTCAGAGTGCAAAAAGATGGTAAGAGGTCATGATCATATCACTGGAAGTGTTTCAAGTCTCTGCAGAAGTTCAACTATGGCTGCTGGATTAGGATCTGCTCCTGAAAGTCAGCTGATTAGTGGGAAAAGAAATAAGGCACCAGCAATTCAATTAGAAGAAGGTGGTAACAGATGATTTTTTTTTGTCTTTCTGCCTTCCCTCCAGCAACTCATTCTGTGATCAAGATTCCTCATCATGACTTCTCTCTCCACCTGTGGAGTTTCTCTAAACCCAGTCGCTTTCCATACCCTTTCAAAATAATCCATTGCTCATCATCTTTGTTCTTTTTATTCTAACTTCATCCTCTTATGTGAAGGACTTTGGAAGGCTTCTGCCAACAAACCCTCAGCTGAAATTAATTACTGTGGTGTAGTGGATGAAATCCCGTGGGATTTGAGTTTATAGTACTCCAGTTTCTTTTTTGTTCTGAATGTTTGGAGTTAACATTGGCAAGTGTTTGCTGCAAATTAGGATCCCTGGGTTTTCAGAGGCCCATGTTAGCTTTAATCAAATAGTTTGGCATGGTTACAAATGACAGCTTTGATTTCTGAGTATATACTGCTGATCGATGTCTAAATGCTGCATTTAGTCAATAACCTGTTACAAGTGCATGTTTACAATGATGACTGAAAAATAGGCTGATTTTATATTCTGCTGCTTACTAGGTCTTTTAATCTTGTTATATTGCAGTAGAGTGACCTTGGTTCTGTCTGCATTCAGCACTACAATATAATAGCAAAAATGGATGTTATTTTTCTTCAGCATAAGAATGCAATTAGGATGCAAAATAATGTGAAAGTTTAGTCACTCATGTCAAAGGAAACGTCTTAGAATTAAAATTGATCCACTTGTTAACTTGAAGGTTTTCTTTTTATTTCATAGAATAGAATAGACATGGAATAGAGGTCAAGTAAACTGGCAAGTTTCACTGATGTGAAGCAAGCTGTATTGTTCAATTTGTCTACAGAAGAGAAGTGGGAAACATGACAGCTGTGCCAACAGTTTTTTTTTGACCTGCACGAGGCATGGCTTTGGAATGTGATTGAGACACCTTGTAGTTCCTATATTATCAGGTGAGGCCAAGTGTCACAAGTGAATGAAGTGAAAATCTAGATATTTATTATGAAGTGGCAGTGTTTGAGGCAATCCAAGGAAAGATGTTACCTTTGAGAGGCTGTACACAAGACATGATGGGTACGCTGATGACTGGATTTTCAAGTGGTTTTGTCTATCCCTGCAACTAGAATCCCTCATCCCTAGAATCTATCATCCCTGAAACCAGGAAAAACTGCAAAAGCTGATCCTACCTATATCGAGAAGGATATACTCCCACCAGGTCTCCTCCCCTCTCTGGTCAGATCTGCGCACCTCATCTCCCTTATTTGGTTCTGTGGTCCACCTTCCTTCCTTATCAGATTCCATTATCTGCAGCCTTTTGTTCCTCCACCTATCACTTCCCAGTCTCTGTTGCTATTTCCCACCTCCATCTGCCTATCATCCCTCCTCACCTGGATCCACCTATCGCTTGCCAGCTTTGGCTCCACCTCTTCTCCTCGCTTCTTTATGCTGGCTACCTCCCCTCTACTCTTCAGTCCCAGTGCAAGTCCTTGGCTTGAAATGTTGACTGCACATTTCCCTCCATAGATGCTGCCTGACTCACTGAGTTCCTTCAGTCATTTGTTTCTTTGCTCCAGATTCCAGCAGCTGCAGTCTCTTGTGATTCTCTGGAGCATACTGTATAGATTGGATCATGGAAACCTGGACAGAGACTGTTTTCTGGAAGTGTCTGAGGCTTACAATCAGGGACTGAAGACATCTGGAGAGTTCAGTGACAGAGGACAGAAAATCATGGGATGGTTGGAATGTTGGGCCGAAGGTCAGAGTTAGGGTTCGAGAGGAGTTGGGTGACCAAAAGGTGGAAAGACGAGAAGTAGGTACATGAAAGGGAGGTTGAATTGTCATTGAATTGAGGAAGGGATGAAGAGCAGGAAGTATTGAAGGCAGATTTTAGAATGAAAGTAATCAGCGTTCTGAACTTGTGGAAAGAGTAGATGCCGTAAAAACAAATATGTTACAACTGAAAGCAGTCCAGGTCATGCTGCTGAATCTGAGACCAGGCCCCAGTCACTGGCCCAGTACTGTTCAAATTTGAGAATGGAAAAGAAATACAAACTAAGATCTCAATCAGGTGGCATTAAAAATGGTACATTGCAGAAGAAGCATAAGTGAAAGATTTTATATGGTGCACCAGATGCCACTCCTAATCTAGAGGAAGATGCCCTGTGGCTGATTTAATACAGCAACAGTGTATGTAATTGTTTTTGAGTCATTGAATATGTTCCATTGGTGGGGTGGACAAAGGAAACTGTCCATAGAAGAGGGTGTGAGAGTAGAAATACAGGAAATGGATATTTTAAAATAATTATTCAGCATGAATCCCAGGTGTACAATATGCATTTATTTCTGCTGAAACTAAATATTTAGGCAAATTTTATTTGATTTTTTTTTTTACAAGCCATTTCATGAGCTGAATCAGTAAAACTTTACATCGAATGGAAGATATCCAATTACTCCAAAAAAACTATTACATACGCTGTAATAGCTCAGCTCCATTTTATATAACACAAACAACAGAGGTCCCAGCACTGATCCCTGCAGAACATCAATGGTCACAGACCTCGTCAGAATAACACCCCTCCACCACTACTCTCTGAATTCTATGGCCAAGCTAATTTTTAATCTAATGTACCAATTCACCGTGAATCCCATGTGCCTTAATGTTCTGGATCAGCCTACCATGAGGAACTTTGTTGAATGCCTTAATAAAATCCATGTGGACAATATCCACTGCCCTACCCTCATCATTCATCTTTGTCACCTTGTAAAAGTAACTGAAAATGTAAGGGTTAATAATGTACAACTGTTATTGCTTCAACCATGGCGTGACTATAGTTATGACGGTAAGATGTGCAGGTGCTTGGGTGAAACAAAGAAGTGCTTAAGGCATATCTTGTTTTGCTAAAGTTTGCTGTAAGCAACTGCCCAAGTATGTGCGACTCTGCTCGTAGGCATCTTTAAATTAAGTATAAAAGGAGGGACACAAACATGTAACCAATGACATAGGTAGGAAGGGGGATTACCAACGACATAGGTAGGAAGGGGGATGAGGTCCTGAAGAGTGAGTTCAGGGAGCTAGGCAGAAGACTGAGGAACAGGATCTCAAGGGTAGCAATCTCGGGATTGCTGCCAGTGCCACACGATAGTGAAGGCAGGAACAGGAGGAGGTGGCAGGTAAATGCGTGGCTGAGAAGTTGGTGCAGGAGGGAGGGTTTTAGATTTCTGGATCATTGGGATCTCTTCTCGGGAAGGTGGGACCTGTACAGAGAGGACGGGTTACACCCGAACCAGAAGGGGGCCAATATCCTTGTGGCTAGGTTTGCTGGGGTGGTTCGGGAGGGTTTAAACTAGTTTGTGAGGGGGAAGGGAACTGGAGGAGTAGGTCAGAGGAAGAAGGGGATGGGGAAAAGTTAGATCAAATAGGTAGAGAGGCTTTGGGGAAGGAGAAGCAGAATACAGGCTATAAAAATAGTAAGGTAGATGGACTGAAGTGTGTTTACTTAAATGCAAGAAGTGTCAGGAATAAGGGAGATGAACTGAGGGCTTGGATAAGTATGGGGGACTATGATATTGTGGCTATTACTGAGACATGGCTGACCAGGGCAGGAGTGGATATTGAATATTCCTGGCTTTCGGTGTTTTAAGAGGGATAGGGAAGGGGGGAGAAGAGGAGGAGGAGTGGCAATACTGGTCAGGGACACTGTTACGGCTGTGGAAAGGATGGATGTCGTAGAAGGATCATCTCTAGAGTCCGTATGGGTGGAAGTAAGGAACAAGAAAGGAGCAGTTACTCTACTAGGAGTATTCTATAGGTCCCCCGGTAGCAGTAGAGATATAGAGGAGCAGATTGGCAGGCAGTGTTTGGAGAGAAGCAAAAATAACAGGGTTGTTATAATGGGAGACTTCAACTTCCCGAATATAGACTGGAACCTGCTTAGTGCCAAAGGTTTAGATGGGACGGAATTTGTTAAATGTGTCCAGGAGGGATTCCTGATGCAGTATGTCGACAGGCCGACTAGAGGGAATGCCATGCTAGATCTAGTTTTAGGAAATGAACCGGGACAGGTGAAGGATCTATTGGTGGGTGAGCATTTGGGGGACAGTGACCATTGCACCATAACCTTTAAAATTGTCATGGACAGGGACAGGCGCAGAGAGGACAAGAAGATATTTAATTGCGGAAGGGCGAACTATGAGGCTATAAGGAGAGAACTTGGGAGTGTAAATTGGGATGTCCTTTTTGAAGGGAAATGTACCATGGAGATGTGGTCGATGTTCAGGGATCTTATGCAGGATGTTAGGGATAAATATGTCCCGGTGAGGCAGAGAAGGAACGGCAGGGTGAAGGAACCGTGGGTGACGAGAGAGGTGGGACAACTAGTTAGGGAGATGAAGGTAACATACATAAGGTATAAGCAGCAAGGTTCAGACAGGGCCCGTGAGGAATATAGAGTAGCGAGGAAGGAACTTAAGAAAGGGCTGAGGAGAGCTAGAAGGGGACATGAAATGGTGTTGGCTAGTAGGGTTAAGGAAAATCCCAAGGCCTTTTTCACATATGTGAATGGTAGGAGGATAGCTAGGGTAAAGGTAGGTCCGATTAAAGACAAAGGTGGGAGAATGTGCCTGGAGGCGGCGGAAGTGGGAGAAGTTCTCAATGAATACTTCTCTTCGGTATTCACCAAGGAGAGGGGTCTTGATAACGTGGTAGGGAGTGCTGGTAAGGGTAATGTTCTCAAGGTTGTAGATATCAAAAGAGAGGATGTGTTGAAGTTGTTAAATAATAGACAGATAAATCTCCGCGGCCTGACAGGATTTTCCCCAGGCTGCTTCGTGAGGCGAGGGAGGAGATTGTTGAACCGCTGGTAAGGATCTTTGAGTCCTCATTGTCCACGGGGATGGTGCTGGAGGATTGGAGGGTGGCGAATCTTGTCCCCTTGTTTAAAAAAGGTAGTAGGGATAGTCCAGGGAATTACAGACCGGTGAGCCTTACGTCTGTGGTGGGTAAGCTGTTAGAAAGGATTCTAAGGGATAGGATCTATGAACACCTGGAGAATCATGGACTGATTAGGGACAGCCAGCATGGCTTTGTGAAGGGAAGATCTTGCCTCACAGACCTGATAGAGTTCTTTGAGGAGGTGATGAGGAAGATTGATGAGGGTAGTGCGGTGGATGTGGTCTATATGGATTTTAGTAAGGCGTTTGATAAGGTTCCTCATGGTAGGCTTCTTCAGAAGGTCAGAGGCCAAGGGATCCAAGGAAGCTTGGCTGTGTGGATTAGGAATTGGCTTGCCTGTAGAAAGCAGAGGGTTGTGGTGGAAGGAGTGCCCTCGGATTGGAGGGCAGTGACTGGGACCTCTACTTTTTGTGATATTTATAGATGACTTAGATGAGGGGGTGGAAGGCTGGGTTAGTAAGTTTGCGGACGACACTGAGATCGGCAGTGTTGTGAATAGTGTGGAGGGCTGTCGAGCTTACAGAGGGATATTGATAGGATGCAGAGCTGGGCTGACAGGTGGCAGATGGAGTTCAATCCGGAGAAGTCTGAGGTGGTACACTTTGGAAGGACAAACTCCAGGGCACAGTACAAGGTAAATGGCAAGGTACTTGGCAGTGTAGAGGAGCAGAGGGATCTGGGGGTTCATATTCACAGTTCACTGAAAGTTGCCTCACAGGTGGATAGAGAAGTTAAGAAGGCCTATGGGATGTTAGCTTTCATAAATCGTGGGATTGAGTTTAAGAGCCGCAAAGTGATGATGCAGCTTTACAAAACTCTAGTTAGACCACACTTAGAGTACTGTGTTCAGTTCTGGTCGCCGCATTATAGGAAGGATGTGGAGGCGTTGGAGAGGGTGCAGAGGAGATTTACCAGGATGCTGCCTGGAATAGAGCATATGGAATATGAGGAAAGGCTTAAGGTGCTAGGGCTTTATTCACTGGAAAGGAGGAGGATGAGAGGAGACATGATAGAGGTATATAAAATATTGAGAGGAATAGATAGAGTAGATGGTCAGCGCCTCCTTCCCAGGGCCCCAATGCTCAAGACAAGAGGACATGGCTTTAAGGTTACGGGTGGGAGGTTCAGGGGAGATGTCAGGGGGAGGTTTTTCACCCAGAGAGTGGTTAGTGCATGGAATGCACTGCCTGGGGTGGTGGTGGAGGCAGATACATTGGACGGGTTCAAGAGTTTGTTGGATAGGCACATGGAGGAATGTGAGATAGAGGGATATGCGAGAGGAAAGGGTTAGATAGTGTGAGGGTGGTTTGATGGATGGCACAACATGGTGGGCCGAAGGGCCTGTTTTGTGCTGTATCGTTCTTTGGTTAAATCTTTGAGTGGGGATCAGTACAGAGCACGGGTTACACTGTTTACTCTTTCTCTGTATTCCTCACTAACGCTAGCGTTAAGTAATAAAGCATTAATTATACGCTCCTTGGTTCTGCTGTTGTCTGCTTTATCACAGCGTGGATCAACTTTCGCAATCTTCTCAAAAAAATTCAGTCAGGTTCGTAAGACATGACCTCCCCTGCACTGAGCTGATATTGAATTAAGGAAGCAAAATTCCACTCTAAAAGATTTTAAGGACGAAGAAAGTACCACAGTTAATGCAGCAAGGCACAATTACAATGCTTGCTAGTTCAGAATCAGGTTTATTATCACTGATGTATGTCGTGACATGTATTGTTTTGCTGCAGCAGTACAGTGCGAGACATAAAATTATGATAAATTGCAAAAATAAATAGTGCAAAAGAAGAATAATGAGGTAGTGTTCATGGGTTCATAAACCATTCAGAAATCTGATGGCGGGGTGGAAGAAGTCTTCAGGCTCTTGTACCTTCTCCCCGATGGTAGTAATGTGAAGAGGACATGCCTGGACAGTTTGGATCCTTAATGATCAATGCTACCGTCTTGAGGCACTGCCTTTTGAAGATGTCCTAAATAGCAGGGAGGGTTGTGCCCGTGATGGAGCTGGCTGAGTCTACAACCCTCTGCAGCCTCTTTTGATCCTGCGCATTGGAGCCTCCATACCAGGCAATGATGCACCAATCAGGGTGCTCTCCACCATACATTTGTAGAACTTTGCAAGAGTCTTTGATGACGTACCAAATCTCCTCAAATTTCCTCACATAGTTTAGCTATGTGAGAAAAAACAAGGACAATTGTTGCAAGATGATAAAAGTGCCTGGGACAACTCCTCTGATGCTGTTGTCTTTGTAAAGGGTAACCAGAAACTGATAAACTGCAAACCATGGCTTATTTTCCAGTATCTTTGATGAAATAATAGCAAAAATGTCATATGTGCCACAGAAATATGCAGATCTATTGAGAACCAAAGCTCATGAAAGAACTAATAAACATTCTGTTGGCTACTAATAAAATGATAATCTTGGACTAAAAGGTATATGGGGTAGTTACCCAGTTACTTATGTTACCACCTGATCTAAATTGTATGCCCCTGGCTGGCGCCCATGCCCGCACTGTGGACTTGTCTGTAAATTACAGATTGGATATCTTGGCCTCAATGGTATTGGATTGTCCTGATAGTCTTCCTGGGCCTACTCAAAAGTCTTTCAAGGAACCCAAATGGCCTCTACTTCAGGGACCTATCCCATAATCTTGGCCAATATCCTAAGATAGGAAACATATGGTCACATGAAGTGGAGGCTGGAAAGGAACACCTCAATTTCCTGGGCAGAGTTGTTGCTAATTTGATTTGGGTAAATAGAAAGTAAACAGTCACATAAGCCCCCAATTTTGGAAGTTCCCTAGACTGGGACAACTCCGATGCTGTTATTTTTGTAAAGGGTAACCAGAAACTGATAAACTGCAAATCATGGCTTACTTTCTAGTATCTTTGACAAAATGATAGCAAAAATGTGTCATACTGGCAAACATTTATTTCCTATATTTCTTTAAGTAGATTGAAAATTACAAAATAAAGTACATTGTGCTTAAGAAGGATGTTCAAGCAGAGCATAATGCTTTAAAACATAACAGACAGCTGTAATTGATATTTACCTCTTCACAATTTGTATAAACAAGTTCCAAAATATGTTTACAACATTTTGCTTGAATGTTCTTTGTAATTCATTTTTTTTTTCTGTTTCTGTCTGTTTTTTTGAATTCACAACAGCTCTGAGGAAAAATACTGCAGAGTGCCTGCACTCTGTGAATGCAAATACATTTTTATTAATCAATCGGAGCCCTACAGGGCTATTTGTAATTTACTGTGACTTTACATCATTCTATGCCTTTGGTTCCTAAGTATTTGAGATCCATTAAAGAGAACATTCAATGGAAAGGCCTAATTACAAAACTGCCAACCTCAGAAGCCAGCAAAAGCTGACCAACAGTTTTAAAATGGCATCATCCTCCAAAATATCAACACAGAAAA
Source organism: Pristis pectinata (assembly GCF_009764475.1). Taxonomy (NCBI): domain Eukaryota; kingdom Metazoa; phylum Chordata; class Chondrichthyes; order Rhinopristiformes; family Pristidae; genus Pristis; species Pristis pectinata. The sequence goes on along the minus strand of NC_067418.1, from coordinate 23,242,337 downwards.
GTAGTCCTAGATATTGATATACACTTTCTGCCTTTCATCAAGAAAACTATTGCTGTAGACTGGTCTTTAGTAATGGTATTTATTTCAATCGAAGTTAATGAAAATGGAAATAGCATGGCTTCCATAGCCACAGGCCCAACCCCCAAAACACTTTTATTCCTTGGCAGAAAATAAGAATAAATGTGCAAAGGTATCAATGTGTTTACACATGGGAGAAAAAGAAATGTTATCTTTGCACAGAGCTCAAATATTCAGCACAGTTCCTATGTGCCATTACATAGCAAGCTGCTTTGTTCTTTCTGGTCCAGAAGCCAATTGTAAACTACCTCTAAAAAGCCAAAGAGAGGAATTGATGCACTGTACATTGATGACCATTTTATTCTGTACAGAAGATTTCTGGGAGTAGATATTAAGAGGAGAGAAGAGAAAACAATTGCTTTTTTAAGTTAACAATTATTCAAGAGGCAGGTGAAAAGATCAGCATGCAGTGCTGATGGTTTCAGCCAGTTGTGCACATGTTGAAAATCCAGCCAGGAAATGCGGGGACAGCTCATTTCTAAAACTAATTCTCCATTTGATATAAATATAAACATCCATACAGTTCATGGTGAGAAACAAAAGACAGAATTTGGGACAATATAGTTCTTTTGCTGGCTGCACACAATATGATCTCATTATGACAATCCAAAATTTATAGCCTCTCATAATTCAGTGTACAAAACAATGTAGGGGATGGCACATCCTTGAGTAGGGTGCTCCTTACTTAAGTTCATGCTGCGGCACATACTCATAGCCTTCTCAGTGACCCAGCTGACAACACTGCTATTGTGAATGTTAAAGCCTCTGTTACTAAATTTCCAGGAAGTCTGTGGGCCACAATATGTCCAAGAATCCTACTTTGAATGTCAAATTCATAGAGGGGACAGAGTAGTGCTGGGGTCCTGCACGCAAGATGCACGTGAGGCATTTCAGACTCATGATGAAAAATAATTAAATTAGTTCTGAAGATAGGCATTGATCTATTGTATAGAGCTACCTGGTCAACATTCACCAGTCCAAAGAAATTCTGCACAACAGGAAGCTGATGCAAAATATTTTGTAGCTAAACATCAAAACTATGATCCCAGACCATCCACAAACAATGCAATACTGGAGCAACTAGTATTGTCTTAACTCTTGAACTAACTCTAGGTGAAGTAGTCTCAAAACTCCCATTTCTTATGTAATGAACTTGCCATTAGTTTTCCATGTTTTTCACATCAGTACATATTGCAAAAATGTACCTCCTTATCTAAACACCTCAGCTTCTCTTTAAAGCTACTAGTAGTAGTTTGTCTGTATTTTCAACAGATATTTTGGATGGAGCTGACAAAATGAGTCATCTGCATCAATATTTGCACATATCCTGAGGCTTTTATAAAGATTTTTTCTTTCACTTACTGGACATTGGTGATGTGTAAATTTTCTGTTTCTTTTCCTAACTTGCAACGTGTATGGTAAGGTCATTTTCATAACTGTTCAAGTACAATCTGGAGTCTCTCTTTTAGTGAGACAGTAGCTGTAATCAAGTTTGTACAAGGTATAGGGAGGGAAACATACTTAAAGCTGATATCTATGGACTGAGAAATATAATCTGGCCTTAAGTATGCTGACTTTGATGTTGACATTTCACTTGGGGCCAATTTTCATTGTCTCTTTCTTGATTGGATGTCTAATTAGAGTGAGTTTAGACTGCAATTCCATCAATAGTTTTGAAGCCACCAACATAATTATTCAGCTTAGAGACAGGCTTCCCTCGTATGTATTTTTATCTCATGAGCTGATGTGGAAGACAAAAGAGTTATTTCTCTTCAGTGTAATGCGTACAATGGCATACATGTTTCTGGGAACTCGTGGCGTTTGCCTCATTTGATAATATTGAGGCCTGCATTCATACAATGTATAGCACATTGAAGGCTTTCCCATTTTAACATGGAAAATTTTGCAGCTGAACTTGATGTTGAAGGGACTGTCATGTATTACAGCGATTATTTTGTAACCATGCCAACATTTGCATCAGCCTCTTTGATGTGTTCTGGAGAATTCCTTTCTATTTGATCTGTCAAAAGGATGACAATTTCAGTTAACGTTCCAAAGAAGAAAAATGGTCAGTGATAGTTGTGGGTGATTTCTCACTGAAATCCATAGATCCATAGACAGGACAGTACAACTATCACTGACCATTTCAGCATCCTTGAACTTGCCACTTTCATAAACAGAAGTGATCTTATTAATTAAAACATTATAGTCTGGTTTAACTGTGTGCAATTTGGTTAGGTCTCTGACTTGAAAAGCTAACGATGTTCTAAGTATGAGGCTGAACCATTAAATTATTAGCCAATCTGCTTCTACTTGTTTCTTGCCATTGCCAAAATTAAATGTTCCACCCATACCGCATCAATTTGAGGTGGAACAAGTGGAAGCAAAATGTGTTTTTTCAAACCTTTTAGCTTTCACTGATAGCCAGGTCAGACCTGCTGACACACCAAACAAATAATCTGCTGGGTCCAGCAATGCCTGAGCCATTTTGGAGGACCGTTTGCATTGTACCTTGTGTATGTAACCAGAATCGTGGTCAGCTGCACAATGCTCCACAACGAGAGATGAGTCCTTACCACCACCTGGGTAACAATGTGCTGCAGGTTGAGAGGAGGAGAAAGATCAGATATCTTTATTAGTCACATGTACATCGAAACACACAGTGAAATGCATCTTTTTGCGTGAAGTGTTCTGGGGGCAGCCCGCAAGTGTCGCCACGCTTCCGGCGCCAACATAGCATGCCCACAACTTCCCAATCTGTACATCTTTGCAGGATAAGAGGCAATAACCTTTAATTCCCTCGATCACCAGTAGTCTCAGACACCAGCTGATTGTGGGAAGCTTATCCTATTCAGCCTTGCATCCTCCATGTAGCAGCAGCTCTGCAGTTCTTGCATCTGTCCTTACTGTCTCCTTCCTGTTGCCTTCCTATATCCCTATTTATGCATCATGTCATATTTCCCTGCAATGTTAAGCACCAACGCTAATCTTGTTCATAAATCACCAAAGCAGATTTATGAACAATCTAGTTACATTTCTAATAGTTAACAGAAATAACTAGGAATTAGGTGCTGGCCTGTCGTGCTTGCTCTGCACGTTTCTTTTCCTATTCCAACGCTTCTGTATTTTGCTTTCTGGCTGGATAAAGGATAGAGCTTCAGACCTATGAGGAGGCCATTTCAGATGGCTGTGGGGACTACCTCATGCAGGTCTGGCCTAGAAGGGCAGGCAGAGCATTCTCACTTGGTATTGGTTGATTATTATTTGTCACGTGTACCGAGATGCAGTGAAAAGCTTTTGTTTTGCATGCCATCCATACAGATCATGCTGCACACAATTACATCAAGGTGGTAAAAAGAAAACAGAATGCAGAATACAGTGTTACAGTTACAAAGAAAGTGCAGTGCAGATGACACTTTACTGTTATTGTTTTACCTGCACTACATCAATGCACTCTGTACTAACTCAATGTAACTGCACTGTGTAATGAATTGACCTGTACGATCGGTATGCAAGACAAGTTTTTCACTGTACCTTGGTACAAGTGACAATAATAAACCAATACCAATACCAAAGTGCAAGGGCCACAACAAAGTATATTGGGAGATCAAGAGTTATACTGTGCTATGTTCTGTAATGGAGGGATAGGGACCGTGTGCAGGCAGAATAGATTTAGTTTAATTTGGCATTGTGTTCAGCGCAGACATTGTGGGCCAAAGGGGCTGTTTGTGTGCTGTACTGATCTATTTTCTGTTCTAAGAGTTCAAGAGTTCATCCTTCAGCTTATGAGAGGTCCATTCAAGAGTCTGGGGCAATGATGAAGTGAATTGTGGGCAAGTGGCTATGCTGTCACCCTGATAAACGTGACTTTCTTCTGGAATAGTGATTCAGCTATTTCCTGCATTTACAAGAAAGCATGCAGAAAACTTGTGGCACTTGGGGGTTGTTGTGAATGTTGGATCCCAGAATTTCCATGGTGCTGGTATATACCAAAACTGAGCATGGCGAGCAGGTTACTGATGTGTGAGCACTACCTGATAGCACTGTCAACAATAACTTCTATCACTGTTCATGATTCAAAATAGACTGATTGGGTAGTAGTTTGCTGGATTGGATTTGACCTGCCTTTTGTGAATAGGACATACCTGTGCAACATTCCACATTGATGGGTCGGTGCCAGTTTTGTAACTATACTGGAACAACTTGGCTTGGAGGTGGAGATAGTGCTGCAGCAGAAGTCTTCAGTACAGTTCCAACCAACGGGGGGGATTTTCCCCGATCCCCATTGACTTTAGCCGGGCTCCTTGATGCCATATTTGATCAGATACTTGGATTAGTGTAAACGGATAGTTTGTGGTCAGTGTGGACTAGATGGGCCGAAGGGCCTATTTCTGTTCTGCTTCTCCCTATGTTTCTATATAGCTGAGATACGTCTGGTCTCACAGTCTTTGCTGCACCCAGTATTCTCAGAAGTTTCTTGGAAACACATGGAATGAATTAAATTGGTTGTGGATTGGATTCTGTAATGGAGGATTTCTCAGGGGAATGCCAACATAGGTCTCCACTTAGGACTTCTGGCTGAACATGGTTGCAAACACTTCAACTTTGTCCTTAGGACCCACCATTGCAGAGGATGGAATATTCTTGTAGTCTCCTCCTTTTGTTAGCTCTTTAATTGTCAATCACTGTTCACAATTAATATTAGATTGTGCAGGATTTATTAATATAGGATTGTGCACAGGCTTATCCAGAATTACAACAAACTACTATGGGTAGAGGCATATTGGTTATAACCACAATGGCTTATTATGTAAATTGTATCCAGTACAAAGAAGCAATACTTAACAAAGATGATAATTATAGTCTGTCCCTTGGAAACTCAGAGGCTCATCCTTTGAGTGAATGTGGTGTGGGTCTCATTTCTTCATGCTGTGTTCTATCGACTGTAGATTCTCTTCCTCCTTGTTATCTCTCCCTCTCTCTCTCCCTCTCTCTTTCTGTGTGTCTCTCTCTCCCTATCTTTCCCTCTCTTTCTTTTCTCTGACTCCATACTTTATTTCTATATGCTTTTTTTCCCTTTGATCCTGTGGCAATTAATGGTCTTCTTAGCTACTCTATCATTGGTTATTTTAAAAATATATTTTATGTTTTATTAATTACCAGTCCCATTTCTTCTTTTTGCAGATTGTACTATTCCTTATCATTATTGTTTGCTCTCTTGCACACTGAAATACTCCTTGAATGAGACCCTCACACTAATTATTTAGCATCTGGTAACACATATTAATTACTTCAGTGATATGGTTCTTTGAATATTTCAAGTCATCCTTTGTTCTCTCTACCTCTTAATCAGTGCTCTGCCCCTAATTTGCTTGCTTTGAGTCCCACCCTTCATTACGATGTTCCAGGTAGATGTCATTTTCTAGATCTGTCTCAGGCTATGTGGCCGTTTCCAAAATAATAACGCAGCCCAAATTAGTGCCCTTGACCTTCACAGTCTTCAAGTTTTAAAAATAACTATGTTTTAGCATATTAGCAGTTAGCATGGTTTTTTTAATTTAAGGGACCATCATACTTTGCTATTCATCCTTTCACCACATTAATAAATGTTATATTTGCCTTAGCCATCTTTCAACACTATTCCATACAGCAACAATATTAAAACACAATGCCTCAGAAGCACTTTAAAATAAACTTATACATTTTACATTTTTATAACCTACCTTTCACACAAAATGTGGCAGAGCTGAAAAGCTTTGGTCTGATCCATTCATTGTGAGATTTTTTTATTTTTCAAAAATAAACTTTATTCATAATTTTAAAAAGATATGCAAAAGAAGAACAGAGAAAAGCTCTTTACATTCTTGGTGTTTGGTCTATATATTCAGTGTTGCTGGTTCTATACATAACGTCAGCACACACCCCCACCAGAGTCAGCTCCTCATTGTCCAGCAGCAGAAGGACCCTGGACTGCAATCCTTCCCCACAGAGCCTTTGTATTGGCTGCACCAAACTTCAGTGCATCCCTCAGCAAGTATTCCTACAGTGTGGAACGCGCCAGTAGGCAGCATTCGCTTATAGAGGTCTCTCACTGTGCTGGAAGACCAATGAGTTTTGTGCAGACTAAATGAGTGTCTTTCACCGAGCTGATGATCTTCCAGCAACACTTGATGCCCGTCTGCGTGTGCGTGTCCCTTGGAACAGCCTATAAATCAGAGAGTCCTCTGTTGTGCAACTGCTTGGGATGAACTTTGACGATGACCCTTACATCCTTCGCCAGACCCTCTTAGCAATTCCACGGTCTGCACAGAAGTGGGTGACTGTCTCCTCCCCATCTAGCTATGTCTATCGCATGCTGTTTATATAGTACAGCATGCACGTTGTCTGGAGCTGCAGCTTCACCAGATTGACACCTCACTTTTAAGTTTGCCTGGTCCTGCTCCTGGCATATCCTCTGTACTCCTAACTGAACCAGAGTTGATCCCTTGGCTTGATAGTGAGTGTTATGCCAGGCCATGAGGTTACAGTTCATTGTGGTGTATGCTTCTGCTGCTCCTGCTGATCCAGAAACCTCATGGATGTCAAGTTTTGAGTTCCATGTCTGTTCTGAATCTATCCCATATAGTCGCTTTGATGATGGGACTTTATCCCTACAAGGACAGTGTAATAGTCATCTCTACCATTGTTCTCATGGACTGATGTATCTGCCCACAGTGGACCAGTGAGGACAAAATCAAATAGGTTCATCCCTTGTACTGGTTTACCCACTACCTGCCACAGATCCAGTCTGGTAGCTGTCTTTTAGGTCACAGCCAGCACAGTCAGTGGTGGTGCTACGGTCAGGGTTTCTTCCAAGTGTGTCAGATAGCACAAAGAGCATTGGCTGCATGTCTACAAGATTAACAAGATGTAGGCAGTGGTAGATAATGCCAGATAGCATTCTTGTTGTGTTCCTTCTCTCATTGATGCATAATCCTTCCCTCCTCTTTCTGGGTACAATGGGATTTCTAGGCCTCGTTATCTTATCTGCTGCAATGTCTGATTGAGTTGCTGATATAGTTCACTGCTATGGGAGCACAGCATTACTGATGGTGCCATCAACTGATGTAACTTTGAATGAAGGCCCTGTCTATTCTCCCCAACAGAAGCAAAAAATCCCATGGCACTATTTCAAGGATGAGCAGAGGAGTTATTTCTGGTATCTTGAATATATTTATCCTTCTACTGACATTATTAAAACAGATCATCTGATCACTATAGCATTGCTTTTTTGTGGGATCCAGGTGCTGGAAATTGGTTGTTTTCTTTTACATTACTAGAGTAACTACACTTCAGAAGTCCTTCATTGGCATTAGTGCACTTCCCATGGTCATGAAAGGTACCGTATGCAAGTCTCTCTATTAGAAATTTCCTGTTGACAATAAAGGAATCAAGGATGTATTCAAATCTTCCTTGAAGAAATGCATAATCCCCACTGAATCTTTCAGACCATGACAGCTCAAGGTGGAGAAGGAGCTTTTAGGATTGTACAGAGAATTTTGAGATCTTGCATCTGGAGCACAACTGCACACCCCATTGGGCACCCCTTGCACTCGCTGCAGAAAACTCTGCATTGATCGCACTGGGCACCTCAGAACTCACAAAACCAGAGTGGTAATAGGTCATTCTTGTCCCGAGGGACCCCTTGAGAAGAAGGCAACCCGAGTGAATATGAATTTACCGTCTCAGCTGATCTACAAATAAAACTTCTTTGATTTCAATTCTTATTGCGGCAATCTTACTCAAAAGATGTGATAGAATGGTTTTTGTAGCAATTGAAAAATAAAACCACTCTTCTGGAGGAGGGTATGCTGAGTTAGAGTTGATGCTGTGTAGAAAGTTCTATACTTTGTATATAATTTGTGCTCTGCCTCAAGCTGGATATGTTGAAATAAAAAAAGAATATCCCCTGCATTAACATCCTTCACAATGACAAGCACAATCATTTACCAGCTGGTTGAAAAGCATTGAGAACTAATTGCGCAGTCTGTTACATCAACACTAACCTTTGTATTCTTCCTACTGCTGACTGAAAGACAGCTTTTATGATATTCTTCGTTCCTGTAGTGCCGCATACATTTTTAATGTCAGTGCTGTGACAAAAATTTCAAAGGAAGTTTGCCTGGTGTGGGGTGGGACTTAACTAGAACTATAATGGTAATGTGAAAGACTTCAATCACAACTGGAAATCTGGACAAATTATTGATAGTTAGATGGTTATAGAGGAAGGAATTCCTATTTTTCAAAAAAAACTATTTGCATAAGTCTTCGAACTCCGTTCTGAGGCATTCATATAACAACAGGGAATAGTAATATTTGCAAAAGCTATCTTTACTTAATTACCTAAGGCAGTCATTTTGATGTGGAGTACATTGATAGTTTGTTCCAAGGTCATCTATATTATTCTTTCTCAGTTGCCGTGGGAAGATGATGGAAGGGCTTTTCTTTAGGAACAGGACTGGGTAATGTAGCCTAATCAATCTTCCTATTGGATTATGGTGGAACAATTTCGCAAATCTATTTAACTAAAGCATTTCTTCATCATCATCTTACCTTAAAAAAAACCCTCAATTTTGAAAATTTCAATTTGTTCAGCCTACATAACCTTTTCAGGGAGAGAATTCCAGATTTCTTTTCCTAATTTACTCTTAATTTGCCTTCCTCTAATGTGAAGCATGAGGTTCCTAGTTCTGGATTAGTTCAGCAGAGTAAAATGGTTCATGTGTCTCCTGTCAAACTCCTTAATCACTTTGAGCACTTCAATTAGATCATCCTTCAACCTTAGGGACTTTAAAGTTTTGGAGAGTGTGTGGAGGTATGGTACTTCAGTCATGCAGTTAGAAGATTGTATTGATTTTCTTAGAACAGAAAAGACTACAGGAAATATAAAAGAGGAGTTCAAAATTATGAAGGATTGTGCCAGAATGAATGAGAGAAGTTTTCCAATAGTAGAAGAGTCAGTAGCCTGAGGACAGAGATTAAACACAATTAACAGAAGAACCAGTGAGAGGATGAGAATTATTTTTCTTTCAACAGCTTGTTGCATTCTGGAATACACTGGTTAGAAGGGTGAAGTAGACAAATTCAAAAGGGAACCAGATATGCACTTCAAAGAAGGAATGTCAGGGTTAGGGTTGAGAACAACAATGTGGAACTAATTGAATACATTTTACGAAGTGTCAGCATGGAAATAATGGATGAACAAATGAAGGAATAGGTTCTTGCTGTGTTGTATGATTTTATTAAACTCAAACAGTCTTGTGCTCGAGCCCTAATTTAAACCTGAATAATACCTAGTGAACTTGCATATATGTACTTTATGATTTGCCAGCTTTAAGTAAATAGAATCGTAAACTGCGTGATATTCAAAAGTTGTAAGTATTCCATTATAGAAGGAGCATTTAATCCACAGACTATACACTCAAAGTAGTTTCACCTTGACTGTACAAGAGAGGGAAAATCAGTTATGAAAAAGAGAGAAGAATACTGAGATTGCATTCATTGGAGCAATAAATGATTTTGTGAAGGATACTGAAAACAATGAAATAAAAACAGAAACTGTTGGAAACACTCAACAGCAGCATCTATGGAAAGAGAAGCAGAGTTATAGTTTCACATCGAAGACCAACAGACAGTCTGACCTGCTGAGGATTTCCAGCATTTTCTCTTCTCATTTCACATTTCCAGCAGATTTGACTTTCATTGAAAATTGTGAATGCTTTTGAAATCACTAGGAATGATTATTTGCCGATATGAGTGCCAGCCATGATATGCCATTAAAATAAGATTGTCACCAGGAATGTGAATAGAAAATGTATGAGAAATCACTTAATGCAGAAAGTTGGAGGAATTAAAGTGTCTGCTAAAGCTGGTACTTGAGATGGGGATCATTGTTGCTTGGAGATTTAATTGTTACATTTTGCCCTGATGCCAACTGGGGGTGTCATCAAAGAACTGTGAAATTGGGACACCCTGGTTTTCAGAAATTATTTTTCTTTTGAGGTTTGCACCTCTTAAGAAGCGTTAGATGCTGATTTATGAGTTCACAGACAGCAGCTGCAGCAAGTTCCCTCTCAGTCACACACTTTCTGCTGTTAAAGGCATCTCACAATGGCAGCCATCCACATTACCATGGAGATCTGGGAGATGGAGGAGGGGAAAGGCTGGGAGGCAGGAGGGTAGGAATAGAGGAGGGAGATAACTATTGACAATGGTGGAAGTAGGATTGGGGAAAGATCCCATGAATGTGGCTTCAGGTCACCGGTGACAACCAATCTGATTGGGCTGCTCCATGTCTCAGGGGGCTCACCGTGACTGCACCATTAAATCCCTCCTCCAGTCTAATGCTACTAATATGAAAATTCACAAAATGTGGGATTTGTGAACCAAGAGCACAATTCTGATGAAGTTTGCATATCCCACGGATGATGCACTAAGTATCCTTGATATTCTTAGAGATAGATTTTTTACACTTCAATCATACACCGACCTTTCATCTTAGCTGCATTATGCAACCAGTCCAGTCAGGATTAATTTTAATGAAAAATAGACATGGTTATACTGCTGTGCAAGACCAGTAAAGATATCAAATGGACTTCTATTTCTGGACTGGTTGTACATTGCAGCTAAGATGAAAGGTAGTTGTGTGATTGAAGTTGTGTAAAAGATCAAATTCCAAGGATATTATGGGATGTGCAAAATTCATCAGAACCATGCTCTCACCTCACAAATCTCATAATTTGTGGATTTTCATATTAGTAGGGTGGCTACCCAATATCTTCCCCATTCCTCCTTCCACCATTACCAATAATGATACTCCGTGTGGTAATAGGATAATGCTGCCTACCAATATAAAACTCCGATCTGCCTGTCAAGTAAATGCTGATCAGCTTTGACACTTCTTAGAGTTAAGTGATGCCAACAATATCTCTCTCCAGTTGAAAGAAGTAACTGGAATGCAAGAAGTTTGTCAATCCTTTTTCTCATTCATTCCACCTTTCAGTCAAAGTAGGGCATGTAAATAAAAGACTGAAAGAAGAGAAGTAGAAGCATGAAAGAACTGTGAAGAATTCATTAGTAAAACGACAACACCTGCATTTAAATTTAAATTATTTTTCACCAGTTGCTGTATGTGATTTATTTACTGACAGGCTTATTTCTAAATCGATGGAATTCAATGCATGAAAATTAACTCTTAAGGACAAATTAACATTTTGGAAATTGAGACTATATCTTCATGTCCTTGTATTGGGAAAGTGTTACATTTATTCCTATATAGATAGATACTTATTTTGTTTGCTTGCCCATCTTGTGAGTTACAAGAAATCTGTAACAACATTGCAGTGATGCAATTAACCCTTACTGTTTTTTGAGTTTTTGATAGTCTAGTGTTGCAATTATCTTTCAGTCCATATATAAAATGTAATAGGTTAATGAATTAAAATTGCTGGTGTAACACTATTGTACAGAGTTTTCAGAGACTGAATCAAGAATGATCTTGACATCTGCTTCAAATAAACTAGTTTATTCTTTTATACAGATGTAAACTGATATTAAATAAGATATCTTTATTAGTCGCATGTACATCGAAACACACAGTGAAATGCATCTTCTGCGTAGAATGCCCGCAAGTGTCGCCACACTTCCGGCGCCAACATAGCATGCCCACAACTTCCTAACCTGTACGTCTTTGGAATGTGGGAGGAAACTGGAGCACCCGGAGGAAACCCACGCAGACATGGGGAGAACGTACAAACTCCTTACAGACAGCGGCCGGAATTGAACCAGATCGCTGGCGCTGTAAAAGCGTTACACTAACTGTTACACTACCGTGCCACCCTATATTGCAGTAGTTACAAGTTTGGCAGTTATTTGGTGAAAGGGTGAAAATAGGCATAGTTTCTCCCATTAATAAGATATGCCTGTTAAGTTTTATTTTAGCCTATGGTATGAGATAACTGATGATTACTATGACTTAAACTTGCTTGGAGATGCTAAAACAGATACTGCAGGTTCAGCACTCAAGTACTGATGAGAAGACAAGTATTCTTACGTGTTCCCTTGGAATTGAGGAGAATTTGCTTCCACTCCAGTTCTGTGGGTTATGAGGTGGCTGATGAGACAAATGTGCAACCAGTGGACTTTGCCACACAAGGGCAGGATGCACGGTGGATAGTTTGAGAGATGGTGCACTCCTTCCACCATTTTTCCTGCAACTTCTGTATGCTTCTGAGAAATGGACGTGACGTTCTCAAAAGTCTTCTCTTTTAATCAGCTATGGGCCAGTGATTCCCACAAATGGATGCGGATGTCACGTTTCCCGTGGAGGCTTTGTAAACATCCTTGAATCTCTTCCTCTGTCCATCTGATAATCTCTCGCTATAATGGAGCTAAAAAACAGGGTATCTTGTTCAGAAGTCTGGTGTTGGGTTTGCATTGGCCATTGGAGCTGACTGAGTTTTAATGAGGGTCTCGATGCTGGGGATGTTGACCTGGGAGATAGGCTGTCATTGCTTTGCTTATCCTATCAATGGATCTGGAGGATTTTGCTTTGATGTTCTACTGTATGCAGTTCATGTTTCTGAAACATACAGGAAGGGAGGGATCATCGCTACCCAGCAGGCTATGAGCTTTGTGCCAGGTTTAACATCTTGGTCTTTAAAAACTCTTTTTGTCAGATGGCCAAAGGCTGTTGGTGCCCTGAATTTCACCATTAATATTTGCCTTTGCTGAGAGGTGGCTCCTGAGATATGGAAACAGTCCAGGTTTTCCAAGAGAAATGCAGGGAGCATAATGACCCAATAAATGTGACCTTTTCCTGATCTCACAAATACCTTTGCCCCATATCAGAGGCACTGCCAAGCATCCTCCTCCAATCTAGCTTCCCACAAAACATTTATGTCCTTCTTGCTTCTTCTTGATGCCATGTAAGTCATGATCTTATCTAATGGGTCAACAACAGACTTCTTAGAACAGACTGGTGTCAAGAAAGTTGTGCAATCACCCCAAAAGTTTCTCAAACTTTCAAACTGCAATGTTGCATTTGTCTTCCAACAACCCTCCTGATGGAGTGGAACCAATCTACAGGACAAATGGGAAACTATTTCACCTATACTGCCTCCGCTCCAGAACCAATCTCACTCTATCTATAGTCATCAGCTGCAGTACACAGACCACATTCAGAGGTGGAGCTGCGTGTCACTGTTGACTCATTCGTTGAAGCATATCAGAGGATTGATCTGGAGAACAAAGGTTCTGTGTCTCTCTGTACAACACTGGCCTCCAAATGAATAGAAATGCCTTTTGTAGAGCGATATATAAAGCTTTCATGCATGTACTCTAGTTTGGAATGATCTGGCTAATGAACAAAGGACTTTTTGGGATGGCTAGTCCTCAGAGGCAGCACTGAAGGAAGGATGTCCTGTACTGGTAGGGTACAGAGCTGAAAGGAGCCTAGCCTGCTGTCCCTCTCTCTTGAAGTTGGATCTACTCTGTGAAGCTCATGCCTTCCTTCCAATCTTCCTTATCAAAAGAAAACTGGAACATGATGATTATAGTCATGCATTCCTCTTCTCCAATGGTAACACCTATAAGAGGAGTATTACAACACTGCCACTTTTCAAGTGATGTCTTCAGAGAATATCCAGTATGTCTCTCTCTTCTCTCCTCTCCCATCAGGCAGAAGATACAGGAGCCTGAGGGCACATACCACCAGGCTCAAGGACAGCCTCTAACCCATGGTGATAAGACTATTGAACGGTTCCCCTATACGATGAGATGGACTTGTTTGACCTTGCACCTTATTGTCTACCTGCAATGCACTTCCCCGTAGCTGTGACACTTTATTCTGTATCCTGTTAATGTTTTTACCCTGTACTACCTCAATACACTGTGTAATGAATTGATCTGTACGAATGGAATACAAGACAAGTTTTTCACTGTACCTTGGTACGTGACAATAATAAACTAATACCAATACCAATATTGAGGTTTCTTGAAATGTCCCAGGATCTCTGCTGATGTATCTCTTAATTCCTCTTCAAACCTCCAGCAGGAGGAGAACAGTAACATTGAGTATTACTTTAAGTAGCATGCAAAATCCTTAAAATATAACTACTGATTGATAGGAGAGGTGGTTATTTGAATATGTAGCAATTTAATCTCTTTAATGAGATGTAGCAATTCAACTGTGAATTTGAACCTTAATAGCCCAGTGAACAGTCCCACTGCCCATTTGAATTCCTGCACCTAAGTCTAAGGATGGTCTAAACTGCATTGCAGTTCAAGACCCTTTCTTCAGAGTGTTTGATTAGGTGCTAAATAAACCCATTGGCCTTTACCCTATGGTCATGCCCTTATCTGTGAGTTAGAAGATTAGGTTTTGTACCCACATCCAGTTCTTCAGCATATATTCTAGGCTAGCACTTCTGCACAATACTGAAAACGAATTACCTATGGTGTGCGTTTGGATTGAACGTTAAACTGAGACTTTATCTACTCTCTGAGGAATACATTAAAGGTTCTGTCACGTGGGACATTGGAATAAGATCAGGGAGGGATGACAATGGCAAATATGTGTCCTTCAACTGCAAACAGATTAACAAGTCATGTATTGCACTACCGTGAATTCAATAAGCACAAAGTAGATGTTGGTTTTGCCTGCAAAACAAATAAATTATATTCCTATTGCATTTTACATTGCTAATGACATTACATATTTCAAACACAATAGCATTTTGCTTCAGAAAACTACAGAATCAATACATGAAGATCAAAAAACTGCAGATGCTGGAAGTCTTAAAAAAAAGAAAATGCTGGAAAAACACTGTTGTTTTCAATCTGAAACATTATCTGTTTCTCTTCCCATGGATGCTGTCTGATCTGCAGAGTGTTTCCGGCATTTTCTGTTTTCAATCAACAAAATCAATAACTTGTTATCTTGCATCTCAGGATATCGGTTGAGTTTATATAATTCATAAAATCAAGCTTAAGAATTGGAAGTCTTATGCAAATCTTTTGCATCACAGTCTTTTGAAAGTTTAGTTAACTGTCATAAATAGTGAGGCAGATCTTGCCAGAGTTAATCATCTCACTGCTTGCCTCATTAGCAAGACATATGATTTATTTTAACAATGTAACTTGCTAGAAGTATGGCAAGGGTAACAGAATATTTGTGAATAGTAGGAGCTGCACTCCATTACTTAAATCATTGAGACTTAAGTTCTGAGAATGAATCAGGAATGGAAGAAAGAAAGCAAAGAAACAGTAGGACAATTCAGGCTGAGTGTTAGAGGAGGGAATGGGTGGTTGAGGAAAGAGAGGGCGAAGTTAGAGGAGGAAAGAAAAGTTGGTATCAAGAAAGAAAGAAGGAGGAAGGGAGAATTTAAAATTTAAAATAACATTTCTAAGATCTCCATTGATTGACAATAAATAGGAATATGTTTGAATATTTTTGCCTCTGAGGAGTAGATTGGGTTGATTCTGTTTGAGTGGCAGTGCCCTGACAATCATCACATTATTAAAAGTATACTCTTGTTCCTACTTGCCAGATTTAACTTTCTAATTTGAATGTAATGGTCAATTATTGTTCAGAGCCACCCACTTTGTCAAATGTTGGGGAGGCAAAGGGCAAGATGCCATCTGCATAGAACAAACAGGTGTAGCAACATAAGTCAACCAGCCAGTACTAGACGTTCAACCAACTGCCCAATCTGCACATAACAGTGGTACACGCCACTAACATGCCATTACTTTTTCTGATAAGATCCAGCTTTTTATCTGATTTAAGAGGATGCACTTTCATGGTGTGTCTGTTATAGCAAACTGGTACAGATGGACAGTTATCAACTTAGCAACAGTCCTCACTGGGTTATTTTCCCCCCATGTTTAATCTCTTTCAAATGGGGGAGCAAGTACATCCTAGACTCATACAAGACTTCAATGGTATTTCTTACTACAGCAAATGTACACAGCTGTATTCTGGATGTTGCTGCTTCTATTATTGTGTGCCTTGTATGTTTTATCCTCTCTAATGTTACCTACAGAGGAAAAGTAAAGTTTCTTATCTCTTCAGAACCACTATTTGGCATCTTCAAAAGTGGTACCTGAAGAGTGAAAGTCTGAAAAAATGACTTAAACCATTTTACTTTTCCAACCAATATCTTGGAGATGAATAGAAAAGAGAACAGAAGAACAAAAATAAAAGCATTATGCAAATTTAGTCCCGGGAGGTGTCAATGTGTGCCTGAATTCTTATAACCTTATATACTTTATGTTCTAAATTTAAATTTGATGTTTTTAGTTTGCAGATAATGAATACTTTAAAACAGAAAGTAGTTCTTTGCAGTAATTATGTGCAAGTTTTACAAACTAAGAATACATGTTAAATTCTCACAACTTTTGCTCTTCAATAAGACAGCAGATGCAGTTTAATTATTCGCAGAAACCATTATCCCTTTTTAGATAGAATTGTGGAGTTCAAATTGCCAATTCTAATATTAGGATTAGTACAATGGAGTTATATTTAATAAAAGCTGCCAGAAATTCTCAATGCTAGCAAAAAATAGAGATAATATGAATGGACAAAAATTAAGTTTGGATTGATAACTGCTAATCTATTTATGATTACTTAATTACAGATATGAAACAAAAACTTGACTGAACATTCAAGCAGACATGACAATGGAAAGATTTTAAGATGGTGCTGGGTGCATTATGCTTGTGAGACTTTGACTGGGGAAAATGATCCTTCGGAAAACTAGCCTGAATGACTGAAATTTCAAGTCCTTCTCTCAAGGTTCTTAACCCACCACCGCTCATCCATCCCACACCACCCATCTGTCTAGCGTCCTATCCCCAATACCCCTCTTTTTCTAATCTTCTCATGATCTCTGATGTTGTTTCAGGTTGGAGGCTAGGCAGGTTGCTTCATACTAAGGTTAAAGCCAAGGTGGTCATGTAGTCATTTGGAACAGAAGCAGGTTCAGTTTACATTGAGTTATTTACTGTATTGAATAGTTTCTTTATATTGCTTTGTGTTCCCTAGCACATATAATCTACTTTTATTTTACATTCACACACATCATGATGAAATTCTGTCAGTAATGATCTACTCTGCAGATGCACAGCCTTGCCAGAGATGTCAGCTTTTCCCCATCACTTCTGCCAAGGTATGAATTGTAATTCAAACAGACATTTTGAAGTCAATATGCTAACTGCTTAAACAAGTGATACCGGAACAAATCCAAGACTAACATAAATAAACTGTTGTGAAGTCTTGTGAAATAATTAAACAAAATGAAGGAATGCCATGTTAAATCCTTTTGGTCAAAATATATTAAAAACAAGTTAAATAGACCTTGAGATATTGGCTTGTACCATTGAGTTACAAATCATAACCACAGCTGTAAGATTTCCAATAACTTTGAAAGTTTTGGAAAAGGATTTAAGATATGCTTTTAACAGTCTGGTATAAGATTTGCATATCAACACATATATCAAACTCGGTAATGGAACAGTGAACAAATGTTATAACTACACCAATTAATACTCTTTGAGTTCAAGACAGAAAAAAATACTGAATGTTCATTGTTATTAATCATTACTTTTACTTTGCTGGAGAGAAACTATATGCATCCTTGTGCTGAGTATGCTAATCAAGGAGTAATGAATAACAAAACATGCATGCATTAAATGAAATTACCAGACCATTAGTTGTTTTGCCACAAGGTGCTTAAATGCTTAAAAAAATACCTGTATGGGAAAATTCATGTTATTTTCACAAATTGAAGTTTATTATTCCCATTGATAGGGGTGGCACGGTAGCGTAGCGGTTAGCGCGACACTATTACAGCGCCAGTGATCGGGGTTCGATTCCCGTCGCTGTCTGTAAGGAGTTTGTACGTTCTCCCTTGTCTGCGGGGGTTTCCTCCGGGTGCTCCGGCTTCCTCCCACATTCTAAAGACGTATGGGTAGGTTAATTTGGGGTTTAAAATGGGCGGCACGGACTCGTTGGGCCGGAAGGGCCTGTTACCACGCTGTAAATAAAACTTAATTAAATTTAATAATCGCTTCAAACCTTTAACTAAATTGATGAAATTGATTTGCACTTGAACAAGAACAATGAAGTTCAGAATTAATTAGTGGAAGATGTTTTGCTGCTTGCTTGATTGCTACAGCAGAGTTGTTGTTTTTGCTGGGATCTAATTTCTTTTAGATATTTTGAGTTTGTTACATCTCATACTTGCTGTTTTAGTCCATCTAAGGATTATTTTGAAGATTCCTCAAATGACTTTGTCTGCTCCTCTGTTGGCACAGTGGGAAGAAATTACTCCAATTTTCAATTAATCATTTCGCACAAGGCACACAGTCATTTTGATATCAGAACAAAACCAATTAATCAAGAAAGTGGTTGTGTAAAAATGAATTTCGCTTAGTTATGATGCACCAAAGCATGACTGTGTTTAATGGTAACACCAAATTGGGACACTTGCAAAAAATTCACAAACTTGGCCAAAATCTGAAGAAAGTATTAAGATGGTTTATGCCCTCACAGCTCCAGACCTCCATTGCTGTCTGTGTGGAATTTGCACACTGTGACTGCATGCATTTCACACATCCCAATGGCAGATGCCAGCTACCCCTAGCATAGGTGAGTGTAGGAAAGTCAGGGCGGAGTTGATGGGCATACTGGAGAGAAAAAGGTACATGGAAATGTGGTGCTGAAGAGATTATAGAATTGTTCTGAGATATGCAGTAATGTCTTCTGTTGAGAAGGCTAATGGCATTTTCCACACCAGTCCCACTATTTTCATTCTCTTTGCACCAGTACTTGGAGAGCATACTGGTGTGAGGACCCACAGAGATACAGGGTTCATTGGGATCCATTCTCTGGGCAGTACAGTTTCCCACAGGTTATAGGAGTCATGTGTACTTCATGTGTGAGTCATGTGTACTTCTTGGAAACATAGCATTCACCAGGAGGAAATGCTCCTCATTGTCTGCAACAAGCTGCATATTGAGGGGGTTTCCTGCTGATGAAAAGATCCAAGTTCCTCACTGGAGTCCGTATGGGCATAAGGACAGTCAATAGTTCTCTGCACTCATGGGAATCCAGCAATGTTAGTGATTCTCAGTAAACATTAGTCTCCCTGCAGAATGTCACAGGGACACCACAGCTGGAACACCTGAGCCTGTGAAAACATTGCTCATTTGATTTGGAGATAGACTCTTTGCAGTTGAGCATGTCCTTCCCTCCTGCCCAGGGTCTGCACTCTACATGGCCAGTCATAGCCATAATGATACATCCAGCAATGGATTGGTGCCAGCAGCAATTCTAAGGCAGCCAATGTAAGGTCATCTCAGTAGCTAAATCCTGTTAGTCTGAACACACTCTGTGGACTTTTTTTGTACTCTGTGCAGTTAGTTCTAAAGTTTCCCAGTTAGGACTTCCCATGGCCCTTTAGAAAGCAACAAACCAGCATGAAAAGGTTTAATTTTTTTTCTGAAAAGGTGTAATTCTTTTTTTCTGATAATTGCTTCTATCTTGGTTTGCTTCATTGTGGATATTTGCCATTTACTTATATTCAGATTTTTTTTTCTTTATTTTGACCCCTTAGTCCTGCCTCCATCTCATCTCCTATCCTTGCCCTGGAACCCTGGTCTGCACCAAGCCATGGTGATGGTCATTCAGACTCAGGCCTGATTGTATATTCACTGCCTCACTAAAGGGGGTGTGTGATTTTTTTTTGTGCTGTATTTTTTGTCATCTGTTTGTTTTGCTGGGATCAGATAGATATTACTTACTCCACAAAAATATAACATATACAGTAACACAATCAGGACAAGCCATTATCTTTATCCACTATACGAGTAATTCAATACATTCATTTGCAATATGTCAACACCTCTAATGCTTCACCTTTAAACACTGCATCAGTGAAATGTTTGAGATGGTGTTACACTTAGCCCAGCTCTTTGCTGTTCTGTGGAAACAGGATCCAAGACTGTAGTCTTTCGCCAAGGAGCCTTTGTGGTGGCTGTGCCAAACTCCAGTACATCCCTCAACACATACTCCCGAACCCTGGTATGTGTCTGTCAGTAACATTCACTTGCAGATACCTCCTTGTGCTGGAAGACCAATAAGTTTTGGGCAGACCAAACTGTGTCTTTCACAAAGCTGATGATCTTTTAGCAGTGATTAATGTTTATCTTAGTATGAATCCCAAGAACATCTTTGGTCTTCTTCATAGTAGTTTACTATTCAAAACATTTTCCATCAACGTCTGGAGGTAGATATCCTGGAGGGATGCATGGCACTGGTAAGAAAAGCATGTTTAACACACACACACACACACACACACACACACACACACGCAGGCACGCACGCAGGCACGCACACACGCATGCACACACGGAAAGTTTTTTTTTATATTGGACATATCATAAAGATAGGATAACAGAAAACCTAAAAAAAATCAACTGGATTAGATAAAATCAACATTTAATAACAACAAGGGAAATTACGTTTGTCAAATCTACTGGAATAACTTGAATAGTTAACAGAGAACCAGTGGATATAATACGTTTGGATTTTCAGAAGGCCTTTGATTAAAAAAGAATAACATATAAAATTAAAGCACTTGGGAGCCGGGGTAATGTACTGGCTTGGACTGAAAATTGATTGACAGATGGGAAAGAGGAAGTGGGAATAAATGAATCTTTTTGCGTGCCAGGCAGTGACTTGTGGAGTACAGCAAAGCTCAATGCTTAGACCTCAGCTATTCACAAGATGCATCTATGGTTTGGGCGAGGGAATATAATGTTACATTTCTAAGTTTGATGACGCCATGAAATTGTGTGGGATTCTGAGATGTGAGGAGGATGCAAAGAGACTTCATGGCAATTTAGACAAGTTGAGTGGGTGGTCAAATACATGGCAGATGCAGAATAACCTGGATAAATGTGAAGTTATCTACTTCAAGAGGAAACCAGAAAGGCAGGGTGTTATATTGAGGAAAATGTTGCTATGCAAGGAACCTTCACATCCTTATACAACAGTCATGAAGGCAAACGTACAGATAGAACAAGCAGTTAAGAAGGCAACTGATAAGCTGGTCTTCATTGCAAGAGGTTTTAAATACAGAATATCTCACTACAATTTTACAGGGCCTTGGTGATATTACAGCTGGAGTATAGTGTACTATTTTGTTGTTCTTACCTAATAAAGGATATACTTGCCTTTGAGGGTGTATATAAAAATTCACCAGACAAAATGTGGGGCTGGCAGGACAGTTGTACAGCAGAAATTGAACCAACCAGGCATGTATTCACTAGTTTAGAAGAATGAGAGATCTCACTGAAATGCACAGAGTTCAGATTGGATGCAGGGATGATGTTTCTAGACTTGGCTGGGTGGTCTAGAATAGGGATCACAATATCAGGATATGCAGTAGGTCATTTAATATCGAGCTGAGGAGAAATTTCTTTACTCAAAGGCTGGTATACCTGTGGGACTCTTTACTTCAGAAGGTTATGGAGGCCAAGTTGCTGAATATACCCAAGGAGGAGACAGATAGATTTCCATATTCAGAAGGTATTGAGAGGAACAGATAGAGTGTGTGAATTTGGTATTGAGATAAAGTATCAGCCATGGTTGTATTGAACGGCAGAGCAGGTTCAAAGGGCTGATTGGCCAACTCCTGTCCTATCTTTCCACATTTCAATAAAACTATCACATGGAACGTCTATTTACTTACTATGGCACAAAAGGAGGCCACTTTACCCATTGGATCCATGCCAGCTCACAGCAGAGCAATCCCATCTCCCCTTCTTAGTACACTGTAGCCCTATAACTTATTTTCTCTAACATGCCCATCAACTCCCCTTTTATTCTTTCACCACTAAGCTGGAGATAATGTGAAAGTTAATGGTATTGCTTCCAGTTGTATTAATTTTCTTTAACTACTTATGTTTGTATATGTGAGATCTTATTGGAAAAATTCTTTCGGTAGAAATATAACTTGGTCTCAATTATTTATTATGATTCTGATGATATTAGGGCTCAGATATCAGAAAATCCATGGTCTGATAATTGACTTGATTGGTGCAATTAGTCCAATAGATTTAAAATGAAAATGAGTTCAAGCCTCTTGAAATTCAATGTAACATTAATAACAATAAAGTTGACTTTAATGAAAAGATTGCTGATTTTTGCTTGACTGTAAATTAAACGGGATTCGTGACAGTTTAAAGGGAAACACTTCTATTTGGTGCAATGTTTTTACTGCTACTAACAGAAAAATAATAATTCCTCATGGTATGGATGAGGACTATAAAATGAGATAACTAATAAAACCACATGTTTATAATTCTAAATAAACAGTAACATTGTTAAAATCAGTTAAATAATTGCAAATAATTTTCTGTTTGGAGTTACACATTTACTATAGGATTATTAGTGATGGATATTACTATTATATATAAGCAACTCAGAATCAGAATCAGATTTGTTATCACTGACATATGACGTGAAATTTGTTGTTTTGTTGCAAGAGTACTGTGTAAAGATGTAAAAAATCTATAAATTAAAAAAACTAAATAAATAGTGCAAAAAACAAAAGATATAACGAGGTAGTGTTCATGGACCGTTCAGAAATCTGATGGTGGAGGGGAAGAAGCTGTTCCCATATCGTTGAGTGTGGATCTTCAGGCTTCTGTCTTCCCTGTAGGTAGTAATGAGAAGAGGGCATGTTCCAAATGGTGAGGGTCCTTAATGATGGATTGTGCCTTCTTGATGTAAAAGAGATCTACAGTTGTAAATACATTTTAGTGAAGAAATTAGTCAATTAGTTACTCAGCATAGTTTAGGAAGTGATGGTACTTTTGTAGTTTTTCTCATGTACAACTGTGCATATCCTTTACATCAATTGTTGAATGCATTATTTAAATACGTGCTTTTTCATTTTTGGCATCTTCGGTCTGTAGACATGCAACTGGGATTATTATGCCTTTTGCATCTGCTGGACGGTTCATAATTAAAGCTGAATGTGAACAGGCCAGGGAGAAAGTGAACAGACACATTAGGTATAGAACTGTTATCATTGGATAAAATGAATCATTGAATAAAATGAATCATTGAATGAAATGAATAAAGCAACTATGCTTGGGTTTTGGAAAACATTTGGAAATATTGGATTCACTTTACACTCAAGGAACACGACAACAAAAGAATTTAGAGGTATTTCTGAGGAATAATTAGTGAAGAATCAGTTTTGTGTTTTAAATGCATATCCATGGGGAATTGAACTGAGACTTCAAAATCCATTCAGTTAGAACCCTTAGAATCTGTTAGCCAGCAGCAATTGTTATATGAGATCTCATAAGTTGAAGCAACAATGCCATTATTTTAGCCTGTACCCTGATCTTCCTGCAGTTTTAAGTGTTAAACTTATTGAACCTCCTTCCTTTCAAGACTGTGTGTCAATGTTCCAGTTACAAAACTGCAATATGTGTTGAATGGCACTACCACACCAAAAGCAGGCTAAAATTTTATTTCATAAACACATGGTATCAGATCCCACAACAATTATGCCTGTGATAACTGCTCCAATTACAATCATTAGCCCATTAAAATCTAGTTTCTGGCATTCACCTTCTGTAGGTGTGCCTTGTTGGAACTGAAAGTAGAGAGCTAAGAACACAGTGACATCTTGGTGAGACACATGTCCTTGTTGGCAATGGAACCTTGTTAATTTGAATGGCTGCCAGCTGGTATTCTAAACCAGATGGGCATATATTTCTCATCAAGTTAAAACTGATTGAAAGATTCTATCAAAGTAGGTAGTGAGTGATGGTGGTTAGCGATTTCACTGGGGCTAGGTGACAATCTCATGATGTTAATTCAACATGCTTCACTGACCATTGTGATTAATAAGCAAATTATTCTTGAAAGTACAGGACCAGTTACTGCTGTTTGCTGCATGCCAGTAAGCCATTGTAAAAGAACTGCTAATTAGCCACAAGAAAAATATACTGATTACAAGTCTCTTTTGTTCATTTTTGCCAAGCTTATTATCCATTTCTGATAGCTACCTGGTGATGCAATGAACTGTTATAGCGAGAAGCCCCATTCTTCCTTAGTAAACTGACAATTTACTAGAAATTAGAAGGAATATGACATGCTGAAAATTTGAAAGGAACAGGAAACAAATTCTGACATAGCCAGTCATTCAACAGAGTGACAAAGAACACCTTGTTTTTCCTTGGAATGCAGAGTTCTGATACACACATAGCACAGTCTTTTAGGTGCTGACAGATCTCATTTTGCTTTCTGCCATTTTGCTTTATAATACTTAATGAACTTGGATGTAGAACAGCACATGATGCTACTGGAAAACAACTACACAGCACAAAAACAAAGCCATGTGGATGCTGGATTTTGATGGAACTTTTCCACATCAAAATATCTCAAAAATCTTGTTTGTGGGGGCCTTTGATCTTATTTTTGTTATTTCTCAAAAAGTACAATGAGATAAATGGCTAATTATTTTTTTCATGGATATTGGTAGGAGGTCTGAAGGATAATTGCACAACTTGGTTACTCACTTTGAATTGCAATGTGCAGTTTTAAGCACACTGTAAGAAGATAAACATTTATCAAAAATAAAAACAAACTGCAGCTGCTGGAAATCTGAAATAAGAACAGAAAATACTGGGAATGCTCAACAGGTCAGGCAGATGTGTGGAGAAAGAAAAAGAGTGTTAATATTTAATGTTAACAGCCTCTCATCTCAGCTAGGAAAAGTTAGAAATCAACCAAGTTTTAAGTTGCTGAGAAAGAGTGGTGAAAAGAACAAAGGAAATGGTTGTGATGGGGACAGCCAAAAGAGACCGAATGACTCAACAGATGGTGTTGCTGGCTGAGAAATGGTGCTGAAGCTTGTTAATCTGACTGTAGGAGATTTAAATAGAATGAAATGAAGGGAATTAAATATTTAACTTGATTCAATGTTCACCAACCACTAAAGTAAAATACTGTGGATGCAGAAAATCTTAAACAGAACACAGTAGAACAAAAGAAACACAACCTAAAGTAGAATATTCAATGCCAACTTTCCAAAGCACTTTGTAACTAGTAATGTGCTTTTGAAGTATAGTCATTGTTATAAAACAGTCAATTTGCACAAGGTAAACCCTCACAAATGTGAATGAGATAATACCACAATTTTGTAGTCCCCGCTCCCACCCAGCCCATATTCTCTGCTAACCTTTGAAAAAGGGCCCATACTTGTCTTGAACATCTCCCTGTTGAGAACTTACTGGGAGGATGCAAGCAACCATTCATCACTGCAAAACCCTTTGGGTTCATTGAGTTTCAGCAAATGAAGTGCCTCAGATAGAGGAGGCAGAATAAACACTGATAATAGAACATAGACTTTAACAGCTGGCTAAACCATAATCCTGACAGCCAGCTGTTAAATCATGATGCTTTCTGATATGCAGAAACATTCAAACCATATTCAAAACAGGAAATGCTCAAAATACTCAGCATATTAAACAGTATCTGGTGAGAGGGAAACAAAGTCATTGACCTGAAACGTTCATCTCTCTCCAGAGATTCCACATGATCTGCTGAGCATTTCTAGTGTAATAAATTTTGTATTATTGATAAACTTAAAAACCTTCTATTACTCAAACAACTAAAATAAATCTAGAAAAATGAATACTGAGTATGTCACAACTGTTCTTCTCCATTGAAATGAAAGGAGAAGCTGTCCTTGTACTGTCCGACCTATCACAAGTTATTCAAATGGATTCACAAAGGTAAATAGTACAGAATTTCCACAGTTTTTTAATAACAGGAATGAATTTTGACTCTACCTATGGAGTACATAGGATTGATAAATCCCAAGGGCTGGATAAAATGTATCCCATGTTGCTATGGGAAGCAAGGGAGGAGAAAACTGGAGCCCTCATTGGAGACTTTTGCATCTTTGTTAGCCACAGGTGAGATACAAAAAGAATGAAAAACACGATGATGCTGGAGGAACTCAGCAGGCCAGGTAGCATCCGTGGAGAGAAGCTGGTGGTAGAAGAGGTACAAGGAGATTGGAGGATAGCTAATGTTGTTCCTTTATTTAAGAAGGGCTGCATTATAAGCCAGATAACTACAAGCATGTGAGCATTACTTCAGTGAAAGGGAAATATTTGAAGAAAATTCTGAGGGATTTGTGTAAACTTGGATGGTGGTGAATGGATGCTTTTCTGATTGGAGGTCTGTGACCAGTGGTGTATCACAAGAATTGGTGCTGTGATCTATATTAATGATTTGGATGTGAATGTAGGAGGTATGATTAGTAAGTTTGTGGATGACATGAAAATTGGTGGTGGTGTTTATATCAAGGAAGGTTTTCTAAGGTTACAGCAGGATGTATATCAGATGGAAAGTTGGGCAGAGTGTTGGCAAATGGAATTTAATCCTGAAAAGTGTAAGGTGATGCATTTGGTAGGGGTAGGATGTGTACAGTAAATAAGGAATATTGAACATCGGGATGTTGGGGTTAAAGTCCACAGTTCCCTGGTAGGGTGGTGAGAAAGGCAGATGATATGTTTGTCTTAGTTGGGGGCACAGAGTATAAAAATTGGAATATTGTGACGTTACAAAGCAGTAGTTAGACTTCACTTGAAGTATTGTGTACAGTTCTGGTCAACACACTAAAAAGAATATGGTTGCACTGGAGAGTGAGCAGACGAAGTTCACCATCATGTTGACTAGCTTTGAGTACTTTAGTTCTAGAGAGAGATCACATAGGCTGGGCTTGTTTTCTCTGAGGCAAAGGAGCTGAGGGGTAAGGTGAACTGATGGAGGTCTATAAAATTGAGGCATAGGTATAGTAGATAATCAGAATCTATGGCTGTGATCCCTTCCTGACTTCAGTGTGGAAACCTCAAAGTTGTTGTGCGGTTAGCGTAATGCTATTATAGTGCCAGCGAACCGGGTTCAATTCCCGCCGCTGTCTGTAAGGAGTTTGTATGTTCTCCCTGTGTCTGCGTGGGTTTCCTCCGGGTGCTCGGGTTTCCTCCTACGTTCCAAAGATGTGAGGTTTAGGAAGTTGTGGGCATGCTATGTTGGCGCTGGAAGCGTGGCGACACTTGCGAGCTGCCCTCCGAATACTCTATGCAAAAGATGTATTTCACTGTGTGTTTCGACATACATGTGACTAACAAAGATATCTAAACTTATCATACATGGGGATATATTGTCAGTTACATGGTTTTGCTAACAATCTGGCTAATAACATGGTTATCTATTTTAGTAATGTTGGATGAGTAATAAATAAGACACTGAGGAATATGACACTCATCTCTGAGTAATGCAATGGGAGCTTTCATGGACAGCTGAGAGAATGGATATCTTGCCTGAAATACAGTATCTCTGAGAATGCACTCTCCTTTGGTACCATATATGAGATTAATTCCAGATGTTTGTGTCCATAGGCAGAACTACCTGATTTAATTATGTTATGAGGTTCAAAAGGTAAATGGGAACACTGTTGTTCATATTAAAAATATGGACTTTTGAAAATCAATCAATGTCTAATACATTAGCAACTTTAAATTGGATGGGATTAATGGGTTTGTGACAGAGTGAACATGAAATTTGTCCGGGATACGAGGCAAGGAGTTGTGGTGAATGGTGTTTTTCAGAGAGAAGGGGAGTGTACAATGGTATTCCCCAAGAGTGCGTGTTTGGATCAGTGTTCTCTTTGATAACTACTAATGATCTGGACTTGGCCATGACACAGGGCAGAATTTCAACATTTGCAAATGAATCAAAGCTTGGAAATGTAGTAAAGAATAAGGAGGCTTCTAATAGATTTCAGGAGTGTATAAACAGAATTGTAAAACAATATTATGGCATTTGACTTTCCATTTGACACAAAAACAGGATTGTTTTAATTGGTGACTGGAAGAAAAAAGGCACTGTAGGTGCATTTGTTAATTGATTTTCCTATAAACTGACAATGGATGCAACAAACTTAATATTCCCTAAAATCCATGTAACTTTAGCCACAGGCAACCAATGTATCACTTAAACAACACATGTTAATGATTTTTCCATTTTGACAAATGCACCCTCCCATAGTAGAAATGTTCCACTTTGCAAAGCAATTTTGCTGAATGACTGAATAATAGAAATGAATTGTATGTGCAACATGAAAGCATGGGGTTGGTTTGTGTATCACGTGTTCAGGGTCTGGAATTTTGCTTTACAACTAAATGACTTTACTCTGCTTCTGATATTAATTTGCATCAAGAAGAACAAAAAACGTCTTCAATTCTGTTCTTTTCAAGCATACCTTTTTTATTCTCTCCTTGATAAATGTTTAATTTTCAATTCATTAACCTAATCAAATGTTGATAACAGATCCACTCTTTCAATGAAATTGTCTGTAAATGCAATAAATGCAACAGATTTTGAAAGTTGTTTTTGGAAATTAACTACAAGTTTTCTACTAAATCCAGATGCAGCCTACATGCAAATTCATTTTTTTTCCTGTTGGGCGTCCAAGTTTGTATTTAAAGCATGGTCCACATTCCATTTCACATAAAGAGGCCAATTTGGACAATGAAGTCTCTGTTGGTTTGGAGAGCAATCCTATTCCTCCATTAATTTTTCCTGTAATCTATTCTCCCCTCAGATTCTACCACTCACCTGCACATGAGGAGCAATTTATGGTGACCAATTAATCTTTGGAATATGGGAGGAAACTGGAGTACCCATGAAAACAGGTGATCATAGTGACAATGTGCAAACTCCACACAGATGGCACTTGAGCTTGAAGCAGCAACTCTACCAGCTGCACTAGCATGTCATTGGATTTTAAATGTTTAAATTATGGTCTTAAGTACTTTTTTAATATAATTCTTCAACGTTTATTTATTTTACTTTATAAAAAGTTCAGGTCTTGAGCCTGGACATTACTGTCTGAAAGAATAGTTGAGGCATAACTCCACATCATAATTGAAAAGCTTTTTTTTACACATTTGAAAAGTGCCTGGGTAAGTGTTGGTTTGGACAAAACCTCCATGTGCCAGGACCAGAACTTTGGTGGGATTAGCCTTAATAGATTTTCATGATCATGAACAAGATGGAATGAATTGCTGCCTCCTATGCTGTATAATTTCAGGAAGAGCTGTAATAATTATTTCCTATTTTTATTTTTAAATATAATTCTCATAGCTGTTGATCTGTGCTGATCCCATGCCATTCTGTTAGCATTGTTAGCACAGATCAATCAGGAATTTGATGGTAATGCTGCATTATTTTACCATACATTCATTCAGCTATGACCATTAATTTGTGCAAATATCCTTAATCAATCACTGTATCAATAAAAGTGGTGTTTCTTATGATAAATGTGAGAAGTATCATCTCCAGCTAATTGAATGCCATTTTAATCACGAGGAGAATTGATATTGAAAGAGCAATGTTCATAAATGCATTTTCCCACATCTTTAACTTGTTACAATAATAGCTGCCTATTTCTCAGCTCGGAGTAGAAACTGACCAGTATACCATTCTCCCACCACCAGAGTGTTGCAGCAGACACTAGAATGCAGTCAAATGGGATCTGAACTAAAAATTGTTCAGAACTTCAAATGCAAACGATAGACAGGCAATATTTCAGATGGAAGCTGAAGATATGAATCTTCAGACAGAATTTTATCAGTACTGTATATCACTCATGAGAATGTTTGCAAAATCTTTATCCTAAGTACGTCATTATACAATGCAAAAACACTGAAGCAGGGATCTAGAAGAATGGTCTTTCCTTTCTAACATTTAGGATGTGGTACTGACATTGATGGAGTCATAGAGTTGAATAGCACAGAAATGGGCCCTTCAGCCAACCACATCCATGCTGATCATTTTGTCCTAGTACATTTATCACATTTGCCCACATTAGGCCCATGTTCTTCTATGCTTTGCCTATTCAAGTACCTGTCTAACTGTCTCTTGAATGTAGTGATTGTATCTGATCTCACCATTTCCTCTGGCAGTGAGTTCCTGATACCAATCATTTGCTGTGTTTATTTTAAAAAAAACTTGCTCCTCAAATCTGTTTAAAATGTCTTCCTCTCACTTTAAACCTATACCCTTTTTGTTTTTGATACTGCTACCATGGGAAAAAGATTCTGACTATGTATCCTATCTATGGGCCTTATAATTTTATGTACGTCTATCAGTTCAGCCTCCTTCACTCCAGAGAAAACAAACCCAGCCTATCCAATCTTTCCCCATAACTGAAGTCCTCCAATCCAGACAATGTCCTGGTGAATTTCCTCCAGCACAGCCACAATCTCTTGAAGTGTGGTGACCAGAACTGTACACGATACTCCAATTGTGGTGCAACATAAGGTCCCAACCCTTGTATTCTATGCCCTGATTTGTTGATTCTGCTGACAATTCCCCTTGAAAGCATCCTTCATGCTTTAAAGATAGTTACTTGTAGAAACATTGTGACTACCTAGTCTTTAACTAAATCACCTTTAGCAGAACTGTTTAACCACAATTATTGATGCTCTTCTGAAAATGGGTCGTGTATTTTCTTTCTGCTAAACAAAATGTCACTGGTTTATACACATTGGTAAAATATTTAATTAACCTTGGTCAGTACTGAGATATTAAACATTTCCTCAACTTGAAAACAAAATAACACACTGAGATGCCACATGAGATTCCAACATGTCATAGTTAATTTGTCAACTAATTAAGTAGAACTATGTGCCAAATGGTGCCCAGAGAAATGGGGAGTCCATGGGCATGAAGTATTTTCTTATTTAAAAGGGAAAAGGAGAGTGGAGATATTTAAATAGGACTAACTGTAGGGTAGAGATCCATGTCTCTTGTTCTTCCTCTAGTTCCAGCTACTGATCATGTGTTCCACTTGTGCCCAATGTATTGGTGTGGGAAGTAATCAGCTTCTTCCTTTCTGTGGCATAATACAGAGGTTAGGAGTTATGGTTGTGTAAGCTTGTGCAAAGAGTAAGTGAAATAGCTTATGAACAGATTTGGAATTTAGGTGACCAGTCCAAGAGGCTTCACTAGTGGTTCTGTCACCCCTCAGTTAAGTTTTCACAAAATGTTCTACAATCTCTTAAAGTGCAAGATTATTTTCAGCTCACAGACCCTGCACATGGGGTTAATTTATATAAAAACAATACCTCAAAATGTTTCCTCCTCTGTTTTAATGCCATGACCTTGAGATCAGTTAAAGATTTTATGTTGCTGCCCTGTTTTATAGATCATATCAAATATAAATGGTTTTGCAGAATAAAAATGGACAACCAGCCAAGGCATTTCATCACATTGATCTGTGTGCACACAGTGCAAAATTAGGCAGGATTGGAGTTAACATGCAGGGATTTCCACAGCTTGATTTATAAGCTTGCACTAGATATTTTGATGTTTCACTTGGTTCCTCAAAAGTCCTTTCTCAAATAAACTGGCAGAAAACCACTTAATCATTTATTAGTCTGTTCAGCCCCTGGCACCAATGCATGAGCACTGCATGTTCTTCCCAAAATAAGTTGATATTGGGTGCCCATCAATAGTCACCCTAGAATATCAAATAAACTTGGATAATTCCCATGTGAGATCAAAGCAGGAGCATTACTACTATTGACTGTACCATTCTTTTCCCATTTTCAGCTGGTGAAGACATTTTAAATTGGTTACACTGAATCTCATTTAGAAATGATTGGGAATTATTATCATTTCCCTTGATTTTACAAGATAGAATTAAAAATGATGAGGTCAGGGAATGGATTAGCATACTCATCATTTACATTTGGGGCTTAGGTTTCATTGCAGTCAGGCAAATGAGATGAAGGTTATCGCTCTTAATTTGTTATAATGGTCTTACATGAAACATTTCTATGGACTTAATCCAGTTTCTAATATCATGATCCTGTGATTCCACAATGCAATGCTGCTAATTATTTAATATTAATTGGTTGTAAGTTGACACTTGTGCTCACATAACTGAGAAAGGATAAAACAAAAGAAAAATTCTTATTGTTCTTGTGATTAAGGTACATTGATGAATAGTAGTCACAGCGTTCCGGAGGGATCTGACTATAGTGTGTATGACCTGAGAGTGGTTCTACACTTCACAGCATTGGCATCTTTAACTTTGATCAGAGCAAAAGCTTACTGGAGGTGGAATAAAATAAATCACCAGAACAATAATTTGATCTGAACTATTTCTGTACTGAAGAATTTCAGAGACATGATGAAAACATTATTATTTGCCTGTTAAGTTAAAAGGATCCAACGTGTGATGAGGTTAATTCTCAGATGAATTGTGGCTCAGATTTGTTATGGAGCTGTTATGGATTTGTTATGTTTGCTTTCTGAGATCAAAGGCCAAATTTCCCAGTTTCAGAGATTTAAACACATAATCCAGGTAATCTTGGTTTCCTGTTTTATCATTTACATTCATTCTGGGGAATCCTTTTCTCTGATTCAAGATTAGTTTTCTCACCATATCCAAGATGCTATTCTTTTCCACTGTTGTAATACTGACACAAAGGAAATTGTTCACCATTTAGACTATTCGGTTTTATGTGGCCTGCCTTGCTTCTGGACAACCCCCTTTTCCTAATATAATTGTGAACTTTGTTTTAGTTGATTCAGAAATCATTGGCAAATTCAAAAGAATGCATTGGTCGTGATGCCTAAACATTAGTCCAAACTGTCTTGCAGCTATGTCTTAGTAACCCTGTCATGTCACACTATCAAGCTGCATTGGTGCCTGCAGGAGGTGCATTGGTATGCAGAATACTTGTGTGCCCAGGTGCTTGAACCTGTCCTTCTGCTCTAATGTCTCCTACACACATTGTTATTTCTTTCTTTTGGTCTGATTAATAGATGGACTTCAATTTTCCACTTTCTGTAGAACTGGGGGAACTGCTTAACATAGAACATAGAACATTACAGCACAGTACCCGCCCTTTGGCCCACAATGTTGTTTAGCTTAATTCCTTCCCTTTCTTTTGTTTTAAAAGTATTATCAGTGTAACTTTATCTCCATTCACTTGCTGAAAGTTTTGTTACCATCCCTTATTTGTTCTTTCTGCAAGGAAATTGGATCTAGTCAGATTTGGGTGGATTCCAGCTCAGTGATACAGTTCCTTCCTGTCGCTGAACTTGTCGGTGTTCCATGAAGTGGAATCTCTTTTTGCCAAACTTCTCCTTCGTCTCCATAATGTTTATCCCCATGCCAATTTACACATTGTTCACAAAATAAACCTAAGATTATAACCAATGAGGTTCCAGTAATTTAGATTCCAATACCCATTTATTTTCTCAAATAGAGTCACTTGCCTACTTCCTGCTTTGCTGCTCCCAAGGTCAACTGCAGTGGAGCCCTCTCCTTTCCTCTCCAATATCCTTGCAAGCCAATTCAATGTGACATTCACCTTAATACTGGTAGACAACATACTGCAAGAGGCTTTTTGATATTGTTTACAAAGGAAATTATCTGTTCCCCTAAATTAGAAAATCCCCTGCAACTGCACCACCTTCTCATTGGTCTGAGCAGCCTTCTGCTCCAAGGTGACAAGTTCAGCATTCTGCCTGCCATCCTAATATTTATCCTCAAAGGTAAAAAAGTTTATCCTATCTGTTAAATTTGATCATTTTCTGTGGATCCTCTTTCTCTATCACTTCTTCATCAGTCACACCAAAACTGTTCTGATCCTACATCCCACTATGGGAGTGTGACTGAGGTCTGAAGCACATTGTCCAAACAGTCCTCCCCTCTTCATGAATCAGAGTTCTTCAACTCGCCCTCCAGTTCAACAACTCTCAAGCTGGAAAAATTCAAATTGGAGATGTATGCTGCGTGATTGTTTCTTAAGGTTTCATTCTCCACAAATTCTCATGTAACCTAGACTCCTGTAACTATATCTTAATTATTTATAATATAAGTTTCTAAATTAAATATAATCATTGCATTAAGCACCAAAGCAACAGTCAAAATATTAAACACTTAATGCTTAAAGTTTATAGGAGTCCCATACCTCCTTGCATGGAGCTTGGAGACTATCTTTTCCAGTGAAGAAGTAAAAATCAGCTCCATATTAACACTTATGGACTGAGCCATTAAACATCCTCTAATGACTGACAGCACACCTTGCAGTGTAACACCAGCAGAAGCTGCTCAACACAAGTGATGCAATGGAAGCTCAGCTTGCTGCTATCATACCTCTGGGTACCAGTGCTCAGATTACAATGAATACTTTTGCTCTACCAAAAAGGAGCAGCAGAACCACAGCGCACAAATTTATCTTCACCCAGGATCCAGGTTTTATTGGTTCCACCCTTGTCTTTCTAACTGTGGGCTCCCTGCTACAATCAACCGGCTAGCCTAGATTACTGCCATCTAGGATAGGATGGTGCAGTCTAAAGCCATGTTATCTAGCTCCAGAACTGCTTAGAATTTCCTTTCATGGCCACTTATAATTTCCTTCATGCTAGTGAGCAACCATGCGGCAGTCTTCCTGCAGACACTAAAGAAGCACTGTGTGGAAGTAGGGAGATAGCTCGGAGAATGCAGTAAAGCAGGTGCTCCTGGAAAGCACAGAAATAATTGCTCAGTAACTGACTGGTTTTGTTATTAATTGGATGTGTAAAATTGTGTGGTATGCGGATTTGCTTGCTTGAATTCATGATTGTGCTGAAGCAGTCACTGAGATGAACAATATCAGAGTGATGGAGGCTCTACAATTATTTGTAGTCACTTGGGAGAGGTGGATTTAATTGGGAAGTCAGCATTTAATGATTGGTGTGGCTGCTGAGGAGATCCTCCCAGACCCACTGCAGTTCTTGAGGAGAAACAACTCCCACAGTGCCCTTGTATGAGCAGTTCCCACAATGTCAATGAGAGATCATGGACATTCAGAGATATATTCCTAATTAGTTGTTGTGTGACTTGGAGGCTGCATTATGGTTATTCAGGTACCCAAGCAATTACTACTCTTGTCCTTCCAAATGTCTGAGATGGAAGCCTATTTGTGTGCCGCTGAGGAAGCCTTCGTGAGTTAGCGACATTCATTGGTAGAAAATAAACACTCTAGCCAAAGGGTCAATGGCAGACAGCTGCAAACAATGAAGATGACAACTGGGGCTGGCATTCAAGAGGATTACATTGTTCTAAATGAAGTCAAACTTCTTCAACACCTTTTGGAGCTGCACTTGAGGAAGGGAGGAAGGAAGAGAGCACTCTTCCATGACATTGGAACTGTTGAAAACATGCCTTGCAGACTTGAATTTTATTTTATAAAAGGTAGAAATACTTAGTTCTTGTAACCGTGTGAGATTTTGATCAATGGCAGTCCCAAAGACATCCTCGTTGAAGGATTTCACAGAGGTTATACGTTCAGCGTAAAGCAGAATGGTGAGGCTTCCAATTGCTGGAGGTGAGTACTGCCAGACACTCGTGCAGCACAATGATGTTGCCACTTTTTGTTCCAATTCTGAATTGTGGCAAAGCTTTGCTGCATGTGATCAAGGATTTCCTCTCTGTTTGTGCCTCATTTGGTGAATATAAACATAAGAATTAGGAGAAGGAGTATGCTATTCAGTTCCACAGGCCTGCTTCATCATTCAATAGGATCACGGGTCAACTAACTGTAACCCAAATCTGCATTTCTGTCTACCTGCAGTAAGCTTTCAACTCTGGTCTCTCCACCTAAAGGATGTACTTGCAATAGATTATTCACCAAATTGGTTCCTAGGATAGCATGTGGTCTTCTGAGGAGC
Organism: Pristis pectinata; assembly: GCF_009764475.1. Classification (NCBI taxonomy): domain Eukaryota; kingdom Metazoa; phylum Chordata; class Chondrichthyes; order Rhinopristiformes; family Pristidae; genus Pristis; species Pristis pectinata. The sequence goes on along the minus strand of NC_067418.1, from coordinate 23,206,390 downwards.
AATTAAGCAGTCTGGACCAGAATCTCGAGTTTAGAAGAATGAGAGGTGATCTTGTTACAACATCCAAAATTCCTTTGGGGCCTGAGAAGGCAGATGCAAGATGATGCTTCCTCTGGCTGGGGTGCCTAGAAACGGGTGTAACAGTCTTAAAATAACCTACCATGGAATGGCGGAACATGCATGAAGGTTCGAATGATTGGCTCCTGAATATATTTCTTATGTTTTTCTGTTTTGACACTTGAAACCATCCCTCAGAGGGCAATTGTTTGTCAAATCAGTCACTTCCTAATTCTGAAAGTGCTTTATATGTTGGAAAAACAACAAGGTGCTGGAGGAACTCAGCAGATCAGGCAGCATCCATGGAGAAAAGCAGATGGTCAATGTTTTGGGTCAGGACCCTTCTTCAGGACTGAAGATAGGAAAAGGGGAAGCCCAATATATAGGAGGGAAAAGCAGAGCAGTGATAGGTGGACAGAAGAGGGGAGGCGGGGTGGGCACAAGGTGGTGATAGGTAGATGCAGGTAAGAGATAGCCATAGGTAGATGCAGAGGAGGAGGGGAGAGCAGATCCACCAGGAGATGTGTCAAATGTATGGAGGCAGGTGGTGTGGAGGGAGGAGATGAAAAGGAGAGAGAAAAATAAAGGTGAGGAGAAAAAAGAGAGGCAAGGAAAGAAAAGAAGAGGCGAGGTGTTGGGGCAGGGGGGTTGGTTGACTTACAGTGGGAGAATTCGATGTTCATTCCCTTAGGCTAGATTTTTCATCTAGATTCCAGCATCTGCAGTCCTTTGTTTCTCCTTTATGCCTTGGTATTATGAGTTTCATAAGCCACAGGTACACTTTTGGCTGCTTCACTGCAGTGCAGAGTTTCATTCCCTCAGCTCTAAAGGTCAGTATGCCCAATTTCCAGCACTCCCAGTTCCTAGTCTTTATAATTAGATTAAATAGCAAGGAGTAAAATGTCATTCAAATATGCTTGTTGCAGCAAAAGCTCTGGCACTGGCAAACAAAATAATTAGAGACCATTGGAATGATGGCTTTATATTAAGGTGATAGAATCCAAAGGTGAGGAAGTGATGCCTCAGCTGCATAGAATCTGATTGGATGTTATCCATGGCTAAATCTTTGGGAAGATATATTGGCCTTGGAAGGTATAAAGTCACCAGTATGATGCCCAGAGAGTTTTCATAAACAAGGAAATTTAAGGCATTAGAAAGTTTTTAAAATGATAAAACTATTTGACATGATTGAGTGAAGCTGTTTTCCTTTTGTGTGAGAATCTGGGGGAAATGGGCACAACCTTAAGATTAGAGCTGGGCTATTCAACAATGAAATTGGGAATGCATTTTCTCAGAAAGTGTCATGTTAACTGAAACTCTCTCCCTCAGGCTGCTGGATGTTTGGATGTTTCCAGCCAGACTTTTGTGGGAAACATGGAAGCCTGTGACCACTGGTGTGCTGCAAGGATCGGAGCTGGGTCCACTGTTGTTTGTCATGTATATTAATGATTTGGATGAGTATGTAGGTGGCTTGATTAGTAAGTTTCCAGATGATACAAAAATTGGTGGTGTGGTGGACAGTGAAGAAACTTGTCTCAGGCTACAACAGGATCTAGATCAACTGGGAAAATGGGCAAAGGAATGGCATATGGAACTTAACTCAGACAAGCGTGAAGTGGTGCATTTTGGGAAGTTAAACCAGGGCAGAACATACACAGTGAATGACAGAGCCCTGGGGTGTGTTGTAGAACAGAGAGACTTAGGGGAACAAGTACATAGTTTCCTTAAAGTAGTGACACTGGTAGACAACATGCTTGCCTTCATCGGACAAGGCATTGAGTATAAGAGTTGGGATGTTATGTTGCAGCTGTACAAGGTGTTTGTGAGGCCGCACCTATAATACTGTGTGCAGTTCTGGTTGTCGTTCTATAGGAAGGATGTGATTAAGCTGGAGAAGGTACAGAAATGATTCACAAGGATGTAGCTGGGACAGGATGGCTTAAGTTATAGGGAGAAGCTGGATAGACTGTAACTGCTTTCCCTGGAGCAAAGGAGGCTGATTATAAAATCATGATAAGATGGACTGTCAGTCTTTTTTCCAGGGTAAGGGAGTCTAAAATGAGGGGACATAGGTTTAAGGTGAGAAGGGAAAGACTTAAAAGGGACCTGAGAGGCAGGTTTTTCCACACACAGGGTGGCAGGTAGATGGATCAAGCTGCCAAAGGAAGTGGTAAGAGGCAGGTACAATTACAACTTTTAAAAGACATTTGGACAGGTACATGGATAGGAATGGTGTAGAGGAATATGGGCAATTTCAAGCGAATAGGACTAACTCAGGAAGACACCATGGTCAGCATGGATGAGTTGGTCCAAAGTGCCTGTTTCTGTGCTGTATAATTCTATGACTCTGTCACTTTAATAACATTCATGGTGACCTAAAAAGCTACAGATAAAGAGCTAGGAAATAGCTCAAAGACGGTTTTTGTTGACAATTTGGACAAAATGAGCTGAATGGCCTGATTCTGGGTGGTAAATTTCTCTAACTGTATGAAAGGTGGTTAAATATAGTTTAGATGTATTTTCACCATGAAAGAAGGAACACATCTGAATGGCAGAATGACCTAGTACTAATCCTGGACTTCCACTAATATTGTCAACATTCTCTTTAAGCCTTCTGTCTTTTCGTCACCCAAACAGGTTTTCCTTATTTCCATTATTATTCACTTTGCCACATGAGGTATACAGTTGGGAATGTGTTGTGATTAAGAGATGCAAAGCAAAGCAGCAATAAACATGAGTTAATGGTTTGCTTTATGCTATATGTATGTTGTGACTATTGAGTTGATCCTGTATCAGGAGTGCCATTCTTTGCCTGATTTTCTTTTCATCCACAAACCTATCAGAGTTCTAAAATCCTTATACAATCCAGTTGCTAATAATAAATATTCTTTTTGATATGATGGGCAAATGAACTGAAATAGTGACAAACAAGAACTGTGTGATTAAATAGATGTGGAAAATAGCACTTAAAACCTACAATGAGTTTATTATTCTGCCTGGATTATTAAAGAAAACATTGATAATGATGACTGAACATTAGTCCTTTATGCCTTGATAAGAGTTTCAATCTAAAGGCACCCCTCAATTTAATTGGTTTGTAAAGATGATGACACTCGTTTCTTGTCACAGGGACCACTTCTGAATTACCTTCAGTTTGTGCTTGGCCTCACTGTAGCAATGGAGAAGGCTCTGGACGTACAGGCCAGTGTGAAAGTGGAAAGGAGAGTGAAAATGACATGTAACTGGTGGCTTGAGATGGCCATTGTGGACAGAGCCTAGTCCATGCTTGGTTTCTCCAATGTATGGGAAGCCACATCATGAGCACCAAATGCAGCAGACCAAGTTGAGAGAACAGGTGAATCTCTGCCTCCCTTAGAAAGGCTGCTTAGGTCCCTGTATGATGGTGTTACATCTTGTATGGTTGCAGGGGAAAGTGCCGGAATGGAGATCAGTGGGTAGGAAGGGATGAGTATGATTTCATCTTCCTAAGGTTGTCATGGCTGCAAGTCCAAATATTTTCCAAAATACATTTGTCAATTTTATTCATGTTTTACTTGTTGGGAAAGGCTTTCAAATTCAGAATTTATATTAACAGAAATGTTTTTGTTCAAGTTTAATTTGTGCTAGTGCACAAAAAATAAATAAAAATAATTGGAGGCACTGGTTCAGGGAGGGAAAATCTGTTTTAAAAATAAACGTTAGAAGATCTCATATTCTGCTTGGGTAGTTTACAATCCAATGGCATGAGCATTGAATTTTTCTTACAATTTCATTATTCTCAGCTGACACGCACTCACCTGTCCACCTAGGTTTCTTCCTGCCCCACTTCCCCACCTAGTTTCATCTGTCCATTATCCCCCCCCCCAATCTGTTTCCACCTGTCACCTACCCGTCTCTGTCCCACCCCTCCCTCACACTGCTATATACAGATAACCTTTCCTCTTTCCTCTCAGTTTGGGTGCAGGATCTTGACCCGAAACATCAACTTACACCTTTTGCCTCTATGGATGCTGCTTGACCTGTTGAGTTCTTCCAGATTTCTGTTTTCTTGATATTAATGAAAATCATTTGTTTGCATCTCTCATCATTGCTCTATCCAAACACATATTGGGTACTAACTCCAATGCAGTGTCCCACAACTCATATTTCACACTAACAATCACTCACCAAAAGTCATATTGTGCAGCACTTGAAACTGAGATACACTTACTTTAATGAACTCTGGTGGTGTTGATGGTGACAGGTCTTTTGTAAGATCATCAGATATTTGCCTTCATACGTTTCAGTATGTTTTATATTTGTTGACGGTTATTTCTGTTGTTTTACATTTTGCAACAATCACACTATATTACTTATATCTTTTCAGCAACAACTCTTCCTGGCAGTAGTGTTATCTGATAATGGTAATAGATCCTCCTTCCCAGGTAATGTTCCCATCTCCTTCAAATCTGCCACCATCTCACCTTGCTTGGAGTAAATGCTGGTCTCTGAATTACATGGAGATAAATGTCAGCTTTCATAGAGGAGAAAATTATCATCTGACTACTTATTTATTTACTGGTAATTCAGATATTCTGAAGTAATATTTGTATCCAATCTTAGTTACCAGGTTGAATCTAAGTATGTCAAAATTCAAGTGGGATGATTAATTTTGCCACAAATTACCTCTCTTCCACAGAAACAAAATGGTCTGAATGATGGAAATCTGAAATAAAATCAGAATGTGTTCCCAGAATTGATCCCATGTGGTATAAAATTAAAAACTACAGATGCTGCAAATGTGAATTAAAAATGGGAAGTGCTGTAAATACTTAACATATCAAACAGCATAAGTGGAGGGAGAAACAGAGTTAATGTTTCAGGTCAATGAGCCTTTATCAGATTACTTAAACTTGATGTTCAGTATTTTTAAGCAGTAAAGGGCGTACGGAAAGCAAAGGGAGGAAAGAACAAATGGGGAGGCTTTTGAATCAGATGGAGATCTGCTCAAATGGCAAAAGGGGGCAGTTAAGAGACAAGGAAGGGAACAAAGTTGGGTTTAGAAGATTTGTAATTGGCAAAAGCAGAATCATTACTGGCATCTGCTTTCTGGAAAATGGAATTCTGATTACAATCTGTACTTGTTGAGCTTAATGTCTAGAAGGCTGTAAAATGTCTAATTGGAAGATGAAGTGTTGTTTCTTAAATGTCTGCCGAACATTAATAGAATAATGTATGAGGCTGAAGTCAGGGAGGTTAAATGGCTATTGTAGATTGCCCCAAGTTCATGTGGGTGGCAGGAGAAACAAAGGGGAGTTGATGGGCATGTGGGGAAATAGGTGTGAGGGAATGGGTTGGTGGAAATGTTCTGAGAGCTGGCATAGTCTTGATGGAAAAAATGGCATTCTTCTATGTCATAAGAAAAATGGAAAAATTAATATTTGGACAGTTAATAAAAATAACACATGATTGTATGCTGAGGATCACATTTTTAGACTGAAAACTAGTGTTCAGTTAAATGATCACCCAATTTCCATTTGGCTTTCCCAATGCAGAAGAGACCACATTGTGAACAGTGGATACTGTACAAATTCTCCCCAGCTTACAAATGCCCGATTTATATACAGAGCATACATACCAGCTTTTGGCAGACCAGTGGGATGGATTTGCCAGCTGCTGTTGGGGCTGCAGTGACTGTTCTTGACATTAGCTGGAATTTTCCCACATCAAATCCAAGAAGAATACATTCTCATTAACACATCGATGTCCATTTTGCAAATCCTATACAGAGACACTGCTGCTGGCCCAGATGGTGTGTCCTTTTTAAAACCATCAATAGCATTTAAAACCTTGTCTGCAGTTAACTCTTTCAAAAGAATATCATAATTAGCCCAAGATAAGTTTGAGCTAAATATGTTAATATCAGCTTAATTATTAAGAATAGCAAAACAAGATTTAAAATGCTTTTCCAGACTATCAATTCCTATGGAACAATGCACTTCCATGGGTATCTTCTATGAATGTTTCTCAGGAATGGAACCCTGCCATAAACTGGGGAGCACCTGTATACAGAGAGAAAAATGCAAGTAAGTTGCTATTTTACTTGGAAGGACTGTCTGGAGCCTTGATTGTGGGAGTGAGGAGGTTATAAGTCAGGCTTTGCATCTCCTGTGCTTCCTGGGAAGGTACCTTGGAAGCAGGAGTGAATTTTGGAAGCAATAGTAGTTTCATGATGGGCATGGTCTATCTGAAATGTCAAGTGGAAGGGAAGGGATGATGTATTTGGAAGTGACAGAAATAGAAAGAATGATGAGGGAAATGAAATGGTGACATTTAAGGGCCCTGCAAACCATAATAGAGAAACATTATGATTGAGGCAAAGAAACATGTATAGTAAATATCGATAGAGAAAGTGGCATCATCTGAATAGATGAGGAACAGAAAATAAGAAACTCAAAGAATTGAAAATAGTCCTCTCAGGTGGAAGGAAGTGTTTCCAAGATGGGGAGTGGTTTGAATTGTGGGGTTCTAGTCACTATTGGATGACAACCTGTCCTTAGAAAAAGAGACATAGATTGAGGAAGAAAAGGATAGATTGATGGACAACATGAAAGCAAGGGAGAGGAGGAAACTGGAAGCAAAGTTGATGAAATTTTCCAGTTCAGCAGCTCTAATAACATTCATCAATTACTCCTTTACATATTTGTAATTGAGGAGTCTTAGTTTAGCACAGTTGTGCAATATAAATCACAATCTCAACATGAATCCTTCATAAGAAGGCTATTGCAGTAACTATTAAATTAATAACATCGTTACCTTTGTTTTATGTGAAATAGAATAAGCATAGAAGAGGATGGAGGCTTATAGAAGTAAGAAAAACGCTGCAGCATTGAAGATTGGAAATATATTGTTGCTTCTGTATCTACATAATCCAGCCTTGGAGAAGACCATGAAGAAATAGAAGGTTTTATAGGCTGATGAACATTCCGTGAAGGCGTGATGCAAATGTTTTTTTTGTGGCTGCAGCTGATAGGATTAACAACCAGAGGCTTATAAAGAGCTCCAATACAACATATAATGAGGTGAGGACACTTGTATCCACTTACCTTGATTATCTCACTGGATGTCAACCATTTCAGAGCTTTGGTGTCCACTTTCTAGTTTTAATTCATTGCATTTTCCTTTTATCAGAAGTAGAAAAGCACATCCTCAATTTCTGGAGCTTACAAAGATAGATGGATAAGTATGTTCCACAGGACACACAGACTCTGCAAAGACACATAAGCAGCTTGACCAAACAAGTACAAATATGGCAGATGGAATATAGTAAGAAACTGTGAGGTTATCCGTTTGGTAAGAAGATTAGAAAAATTGGTTATGGTTCATACACTTGCATGCCTAAAATGACCATTTCTCCTGCCCTGCCCCCTCCCCAAAGAGAAGATCCAATATTAATGAATTATTCCCCATCAAGCTAATAGTTAAGGAGAATTATATAAAACCAATAATTGCATTCATTTAGTCCATTGAATGGAGTAAAAAAAAACATTCCCACAGCCCCCCTCGCTCAATTATCTACTGACCTGGCCTGATTTGACATATCCCAATCACCTCAGATCAACTACCAAACTCCAATCCCAAAAAAACAACTGCAACCACTGACCTTTGTCAAAGAGATTATTAACCTGAAAATTTAATTTATTTTCTCCTTCTACAGCTACTACCTGGCCTGCTGAGCTTTCCAGGATTTACTCTTTTATACTTGAATTCTTTGATATTCTAAGTTGTTATTTTGAATATCATGTGAGGGCCTCTTTAATTTTTGTGAACTTAGGATGAGATTTGAAGGCGAAGTGCATGAATTGATCTTGTTGGCATTATCTTTTAATGAAAATAGCAAGACCATTACTATGAACATGAAAGTCACTGCCTTGGCAGAAATCCTCTTAATTATTCTGTCAAGCACCAATTCTTTGTTAATGGGACCAAACATAAATATTTGTCATAAAAGCAGTTGCTTTTTAAAACACAGTCAGCAAATTGGCCTATATTTGGCAAATTTATAATGAGATCAGAAATTAGAAAACAGATAAACTTATTTGTACCATTGCCTCTGAAAACATAACATAAATGCTTTCTTTGGAAACTGTTCAAACATAGTGTTATTTTTGATCATGAATTGAGTTTCTGATCTCATTTTCATGTCTTTTCTGAGACTATTTCTGTAGCACTGACCAATTTTAGCCTTGCATCAGGTCACCTGCTGTTGAAATCCTTATCCATGTCTTTGTTATCTTTTGCTTGACTAGCCCAATGCACTCAATATTCTATTTTCTGAAGATTCAAAGTTCTCCTTCTCATTTCCTAATTTTCACCAAACACAGTTCACCATCATCCTGTGTCCACCAACCTGCAGTGGATTCCAATTAAGTAAGTGGATTTTAAAATTCTCTTTGTTTTCAAATCCTTGCATGGTCTCACTCTTCTCAAGCTCTGTTGTCTCCTTAAGGTTAGAATACTTTGAAATATTTCTGCTCCACCAATTCTGAACTCTTGCATATTCATGATTTAATCGCTTTATCATTGATGCTTCTCTCTTCTCTTAGCAAACCCTAAATTCCAGAATTCAAATCCTGAAAACATACACTTTTCTTTCCTCCTTTAATATGGAGAATCTCGAGGAAATTTAGGGAAAGGCAATTCATACTGGCTTTCAGTTATATATGGCAGCATTTCAATAGAAATTGTTAACAGTTGATAAGCATGATTTGGATTTGTGTTCAATCGGTACCACTAGGTTATATAAGCAGTTTCTGAGATATTTACTTCTAACCTTTACAAACCATTTTCTTATCATCACTAGGCTTGTCAAGGCTTCTTTGAAGCCATATCTTATTCCTGGAACTTGGAATGTTTGAAGTCCACTTGATGTCAAAAAATGTTGTTTCATTTAATTTATGAAGTTTGGAACACAGGAATTGACTATCCTTGACTGTGACTTCAGGAGACCGGCTAATAAATGAGAATTTCTAATGCATGAGAAGGCAAAGAAGTGAAACTGAATGTGGGCAATATAGAAAAATAAAGATGGTCATAGGAGGAAAACCATTGGTGGAACAAGTTTCATATCCCAGGCGCCAACTGGTAACTCACTGGAATTATACGAAAAAGTAATAGTAATACTCCACTAGTAACACTCCAGATTACCATCATAACTAATGCATTTAATGTCTATGAATGAAAAATCAAGCTTGATAGCACCGTTTTAGGGGGTTATAAGCACTTTAGTATATATTGCCATAGATTTGTTATCTTATCATATTGATTTATTTTCTTTCTATAACCCTTGTTTGTGCATGTTGATGAACTACTACTGCATGGAATAGGGTAGTAAGGCTCAGGCTTGTCCTCATCTAATCTTGGCACATTTGGCTTATTCAGAAAGCACTGGATGGCAATCAGGAAGAGAATCATTGGCTGGTCACCTCTCTTTTTAATAAGGATACTATTTCTAAATGTTTTCCCTTACCATGAGGGAAAATAAAATGATATGATTAAGATTTTGAATGGATACATTTGTAAGGCATTGGGTGAGTCAGAATCATTGATTATTCCATTAGCTCATCTATGAAATCAACAGGTTTACATGAAACTGTAGCGGTTGCTACCGCGGAATAAAACAAGACTCTACTCGGAGGATTGCCAAACAGAACTGATTTATTTTCCCGCCTTGTGCGGGCCCTTTAAGGGAGAATGTTCCCACCCAAAACAACCGGCAATGACGTAAATCCTACGTCATCAGGACTTTCCCGCGCGCGGGTTCTCCCCATTGCTCGGAAAGATGAGGCCCGCCGCCATCTTGGGCCTCGTCGCTCCGACGCCGCGCGACCCGACTGCCGAGCCGGTTCGCCCGACTAGACAGTGAGTCGCCACAAAACCATTATTATAGGGTGTGGTTTATTATTTGCACATGCTTTTCAAGAAAAATTGCCAAAATGGAAATCAATGTAAATGATGGTCCAGGAGATGGAATGAGAAACAATAACATTGTAAACTAGTTTCCCCTGCAGAGGCTGACTGGGGACTTAGGGAATTATTGCTGGCTGGTTTACCCACAAAGATGGGAACTTCATAGGGTATTTCTGAGGTAGAAAAATGCCAACAACATGTTTCCAGTACCTAATATCACATACAATTTTGATCCATCCTCCCCACTGACCCAGCAAACTTTGCATGGTGATAGTATTGGATTGGTACTATTAATGCCATCAATGGAACTCCTGACTATGGGATTTCAAGGCCAAAGATTTTTTTATTCCTTCATTGAAAGCAGCTATCATTGACAATGCCAGCATTTATTGTTCATCCCTAATTACCCCTGAACAATGCAGCCCCAATCATACCAATGTATCTGGAGTTGCATACAGACCTGCTCAGGTAAGGATGAGAGAGTTCTTTCCCTGAAGCTCATTAATAAACCAATAGCATTTTTATGACAATCCAGTGGTCTCCTGTTTGTTACTGAGACTAGTTGTTCTTTTTAATTCCTGATTTATTTAATTACTTGAATGTAGATTCCTCAGGTGCCATGAGGTTAAGCTCATCTCACGAAATATTGCAATGCTCCTAAATTGAATCAAAATGATAGAAAATGTAATAAATGCTTAACTGTCACTTAATAGATGAGAAAGAAGTTTAATAAAAACAAAACCATGCTTGTACTATGTGCCAGAGTTCCATATGCAGCCAGCAAAGCATTTGAATTTTCATTTAATCTTTTTACAAGCTTACATATTTTTATCCCCTCAAAACAGATACACAGGAGGTTGCTTCAAAGTCTCCAGTCTGCCAGGTACAACACAAAGCTCTAAACGCATGACAAGCCTTAATTTCCATGGGGTGCCTTTAATACCTGACTCATTTAATGAGAGTGTTTATTATAGTGTCCATCAAATAAAGTCAAAGATGCTGATTTTATGAAACTTCAGTACCACGTCTGTCCCAATGGAAATCTCTCTCTCCACTTAGAGTGCATAAATTTGCTTTTTATTACACATAATGCCAAAGTAAGTGTTGAATCCACAAGTTAGACTTGCTAAGGTTTCAAAAATTGTTTCAGGCAAGGAACAAACTCGTGTTACTCATTTTGAGATTTTCATATGAGTCTTCTAAATGGAAGCTGTCATTGTATTACTTGTATTCATGTATTTTTTATACCATCTATTTCATTATATTAGTCTATCATTTCAGTCTATTATTTAGAACACTTTTTCCACTGACTGAGGACTGACCAGTTATTCCATTATAGTTACCAGCCTTTACAGAGGAGCAGCAGCAGTCTTTCACAGGGAGGTGTTGTTTTCTGCCGCCATGCATTTCCTTCATGCTGTGGACGACCATTGTGTTCACTCCGAAAGGCTACTGCTTCAGTGTTCTGAGAATTATATAGCTGAAGCAGAAAGATAAAAGCTGCCTTATAAGATATGGTATTCTATTGCTCTCTCCCCATATTTAGAATTTGGAAAGCCGCAAAGCTGAATTTATCTGCCCCTTTCTAAGTGCTATAAAGAGTTTACCACGACTTGCACTGCTGTCTGAGAGAGACTTTTTACATTCTCCTTTGTGTAACTACCATTGTTTTCATAATCACAAATTTGCAATCACATTAATCTCTGCTTTTTGATTCGAACATGTAGAGATCAATAACATGCAGATAAATTGTTCTAAGTACCCCCAATGAAACTGTCTGGTAGCTCAAAGAAACATCAGAATTTCTGTGAATAGATAATATCCTGTTACAAAACTAAATACCAATTCTCCTCTGGGAGGTTTTGGTGAGCAGATGAGGTTAAAACATTTGCCTCAAATGTCGGACCATCCTGATTCTGAAAGGTTCAGAATAAATACTTGCAAAATATGTTTTTATTATTTATACTTTTGCTGCGAGATTAGCTTTTATTACCCATCCCTAATTGCCCTTGAAGATTATGGTGAGCTACCTTGTACTGCTGCAGTTCATGTGGCAAAAGTTCTCTCCCAGTACTTATAGGTGAAGAATTCCGGATTGTCCTATTGTGTGACAATAAAGGTGTACAGGAGTGAGATAGAACGGTTGATTGAGTGGTGTTGGAACAACAACCTTGCACTCTATGTCAGCAAGACCAAGGAGTTGATTGTGGACTTCAGGAAGAGGAAGCTGAGAAAACACACACCAGTCTTCATTCAGGGGTCAGTGGTGGAAAAGGTGAGCAGCTTTGTTTCTGGGTGTTAACATCTCAGAGGATCTATCTTGGGCCCAACACACTGATGCAGTCACGAAGAGGGCACGCCAGTGGCTCTACTTCATTAGGAGTTTGAGGAAATTCAGTACGTCACCAAAGACTTGCAAATTTCTACAGATGTATGGTGGAGAGCATTCTGACTGGTTGCATGACCGCCTAGTATGGAGACTCCAATGTGCAGGATTGAAAGAGGCTGCAGGGGATTGTAGATTCAGCCAGCTCCATCATGGTCACAACCCTCCCCACCATCGAGGACATCTTCAAGAAGTGGTGCTTCAAGAAGGCAGCATCCATCATTAAGGACCCTCACCACCTGGGGCGTGCCCTCTTCACATTACTACCATTGGTGAGGAGGTACAGGAGCCTGAAGACCTACATTCAATATTTCAAGAACAGCTTCTTCCCCTCTGCCGTCAGATTTCTGAATGGTCAATGAACCCATGTACACTGCCTCATTATTCCTCTTTTGCACTATTTACTTATTTTTGTAACTTATAGTAACTTTTATGTCTTTATGTCTATGTCTTGCACTGTGCTGCTGCAAAACAACAAATTTCAGGATATATGTAAGTGATAATAAACCTGATTCTAAAGGCACAATATTATGTTTCTAACCCAGCTGGAGGAGAACTTGATGGTATTCTTTTTCACCTTGACACAATTACCACATCCCACTAACTGCACTGAAGACATCACACAGTCCTTAGCTCATTGTATCCACAACGCACATCCATCTACTACCTCAAATACTTATCTTCACACCCGCAGTATTGAGGCAGAGCTTGTATCCACAAAGCACTGAGACAAGCCTCATATCCACATCTCCAAGATACATACACTAATCTGTAGATAGAAACAGGGGGAGCATATGGCAATGTGATCTGTCACCAGGACCTAGCCACCACCATCACCCCAGAGTGCTGTGTATCTTCCCAGATCAAGTACTGAACTATTAACTCTTCCATTAGAGGAGAAGCTCTGTACCTTCTGTATACTTGTGGTAGACTTTATGTTGAATTCCCTGATGCAATGTACAGCTTTGACTATTATGTAATATTCTTCAAATATATTTATAAAAACTTAAAAACTCTACAAATTAGTTGTTTCTCTTATTGTGTTCTCCAAAACTGAATATTGCTTTCCAGCAAGGATGTTATGTCTGATTAGTTGCTGCAAAAGAAATAGGTAGTATACTTCCTGAAACATAAGAGATCATTTTCTGCCTGTGTGCTTCCAGTGGGATGCATTGCCACACCAAAGGCCCTGAAACATGGCATGGGTGCCCTGCATGGCAACCCAGACTTTAACAGGTGTAGAAGAATATTGATTTTTTCAATAAGCAAACTCACTGGATGGATCTTCCAAAGAGAATGTCAAGCTGCAATGTTACTTCTGTTGTGCTTCCTCTAGGTCAATAATATGTTGGATCGCCTGCACCAAGCCCAGTGCCTGAATTAAAAACAGTAATACTGGAAGAATTCAGCCAGCCAGGTATTGTCAGTGGAAAGAGAAACCAGTTAGAAAAATCAAACAAAGAGGTTAGAGGACTCTGCACCTGTTACGATAAGGCTCACCAATAAGCTCAAGGATTAAAACCTCATTTTCATCGAGACACATTGCAGCCTGCGGACTCAGTAGTGAATTCTCCAGCTTCAGATAATTCACCCTTCCTCTCCCTTTTCTCCTTTTTGTTCCTTTGTATATTCTAGCCTGCTCAGCTTGCCTCAGAAGGCCAGACTACACAATATCACCCAGACTTCACATCATTATCAACATGTTATGCAGGCAAGGGTTTAACTAGTCCATTCAACAGTGACATAATTTCACCCTATTAGAGGGCATTCCCATCATTGCCCTCCCCACCTTTTCTACTACTTAGACCACTGTGCTTTCTCTCTTTCTCAGTTTTAATGAAGGGGCTATGACCTGAAACGTTAACTGGATTCACTCTCCACAGTTGCTGCTTGACTGGCCAAGTTCTTCCAGCATCTGTTTTTTGTCTCAGATTCCAGCAATTGCAGTTTTATTTGCTTTCTACTGCCTGAACTTACAGCATTACCTCCTGCCACCTCTACTTACTTTTGCGAGATGTTGAATATCAAACAAGCCTCCATACCTGAGAGGTGTCCAGTGAGGCAGAGCAGGCGCCAAACAACAAGTAGACCTCACGGTATATCCTGTGATACTACTCCCAGAACACAATGACTGCCTTTAATAGCTTGACAGTTTTCAAGGGCTGCAAAAGGTTTTTTAACTGTTTTTAAATATCACTGATAATCAGGGAGATGCAAAGAATATTTATGTAGTTTCAAATAACTTTTAAAAAACAAAATTTAAAAAATCCAAACACATTATAACACTAAAAATAATTACGAAAAGATCCAATAAAATAAAATTGAATAAGTAAAGCCCTGCCCTGCATTTACCTTTTACCACAGGCCACATGACCCAATCAAATAGTTCACCTGTGTGTATGTGGCCCCAGTATAAAGCCAAGGCCAGATGTGAAGTTCATCTGGACCCTCTCTCTTGGGAGTCACTACACCATCGCTGGACATAATAGAGTCCAATGAAAGAGCAGATGGTAACAGCTTCTGACCTTCAGGAAGTCTTGGACATCTGCAGCTGTCTGCACATGTGCAGAAGTCTGAGACTCGATGTGATGTGTAGGGCTGATAGCTGAACATTCCCTCAGAACCATCAGATATTGGTCAGCATGATTTGGTCCAATAAATGAATTAACTAGTTTACTGTGCAAGTTACTGTTTTACAAGTAGTAGTGATCAGGTTCCCTACCTTTAAATTTTAATAGCTTGCAAACTGTAAGGGGAGGGGGAGGGTGAAATTTTAGGGAGCTACTTGCACAGTTTGAGAATTTATTAATTTTAAGACAGTGAGGATCTCTGGTAGAATGAAGTTCAGAAAGAGAACATGACCATATTGAATACATAGCGAAAAGAAAAGTTGTGGTATATCGTCACTGGTTCACATTATTTGGAGCCAAAAATGTATCTTGAGATACTCAGAACAGACTAAAATCTTGCTGATTCTCTAGGAAAATTTTAATTGAAGTGGTGTCCATGAGTAAAATCAATAAAGCACTTGCAATATTCTCTTCAGGAGCCATAAGAAATTTGGGTTCTTCTGTTCCTCATGAATGATGTTCAAACTACTGTATATTATTAACCTACTGTATTCACTGTCTGTTTATAGGATTAGGGATCTCTGCTAGCAAGGACTGAATTCCCAAACTCAGCAAATCCAGCACTGTTATTGCAAGGCCGGGAAGCATGGAAACCTATATGAACTGAAATCAAATAGTTCTTCAGTTCAGTCTCTCCTAATCAGCAGTGAGCATGCAATGTCTGTTAGAACAGGCAAGTTGGAGTGAAAAGGATGAAGAAAAAACACTAATCTTTGTACTTGGGTCACAAGATTAGAGCTGAAGCTATTGGGTTTACAATGATACAGAACTGCATCTCACAAGGACATTGCTGTGTCACTAGGAATGAAATGAACTATCTTTTGAACAAAGCTAAAATCAATTGGGTGCAGTTGTCCTTTGGGTCAGCTACAAAATCAATTGGGTGCAGTTTATTACACAGTAGAAACAAAAACAGTTTAAGAGAGTGCGACATGTTTTAAGTGAAAGTTCGGCAGAAATTTTATAGATTTACTTCAACTGCAGCAACTTTTTTTCTCATTGCATTAAAAATGTTCCTTTACACTTCCCTTCCAATACTTTGAAGTAAAACTTTGCAGAAAGACTTAGAAGTCACGCAGTTGTAGTATTGTGGCTGAAGGCACCACATCAATATCAAATGTAGAATTTTAGCTGCAAGCATTAAGTACACTAAGAAGTTTTGAAATTATGAACTAACATTTGATTTTAAATACTGTACATATCAAATTCTCTAATGTTTATCATAATTTTAAATGTAATAATTTAGACTCAATAAAGAATTGTATATGTTTTCAATATCAAAAATTAGCAGTGGCCAAAACACTTGAAAGTGTTCATCCTCATTGAATATTGCCTGTCATTGAATTCACTTTATGTCCTAAAGTTATATTGTCCCAAGGCTGGGATCTGAATTGATATTTTGGTTTCATAATTATTACATCAATGTTTGATAGTTTTATAGATTTTGCAATAAGATAAATAATAACAATAAGCACCATGTTGAGGGGGAAGACAGGATAAATGTTTCTTGAAAGCTGACCATTCGATGTGAGAATAGCTTTTAGCTGTTGACGGCTATTGAACACTGTTTAATGTGTTAATATAATATTACTTTTGCAAGCAAATGTGAAATTTCTTCAGAAATGAAAATATATTTGTGTCAAAATATCTACATACCTGGATAAAGGTGGTGATACTCATTTTTTTGGCTTGGATCTTTGAGACCTCTCATAAAACATTTAAAAAATAGCCTCAGAGAGATGTGAAAATTACCAAAATTGAATGAAGTATTCTTTTAAAATGGTAACTAAAACATGTAAAAAAATAGATTAGTCAACCTGAGGCACTTTTTAGAAGTCCAATCCATTGTCCTAACAAAATCAGATGTTGTATCATGTCTAGCCAAATGGTCATTTGGTAGCATGACTTCTGTGTTTCACAGTGCATGAATATGTTCATATCCTGAGTATTTAGTCACTTTTCCCAATATGGGTCTGAGAAGCACCTTGGGAACTTTTAAGTATATTGAAGGTGCTACATAAATGCAAGCTATTGTGGTCACATTAGATCAGATCTATGGTGTTGTTCATATTCAAACCAAATCAAGAAGACAAATAATGATTGCACTTTAAAAATTATTTAATGTAATTGTTCACATTTACTTCTTAATTATAAAATCTTACTAATATTAAGTGAATAATCACCATATGCCTATATGGCAAATTTGTTTAAGTACACCCATACATTGAGAGGTTTATTTAGTTGCATTGTCAAGAAATGTTTTTGCTGTTAAATTACTTTTCCTAATTCAAGATTTCTGACCTTGGTTTATATTGTTGTCTCATAAATCGGTATCATCTATAAAACAGTGTTCACTTTTATTTGTATTCATATTACACATAATGCTGGTCCCAATACTTTATATTAACCTTTGGCTATTTAAGACTTAAATGTAGCTGTTCCTTTATCAATCGTACTCTCAAATATCAGGTCAGTTGCAATAGAGCTATTTATCCTTTCTAAAGAGTAAGTACATTCAAGTTAACTTTGAGCATTTGATACCACATGACTGAATTGTCAGCCTTTATGCTATGTATAGTATTTATGGAGATCTAGGCTTTGTCTACATTCACATTTGGTTCCAAACCTCATGCCAACAATTTTTAATCATTTCACTTTCATCTTTTCAATGCGGTTAACTTCCAAGGAAACCTTCTGTTTATGCTACGCACTGATTTTGTCAAGATTGTAATCCCAGAAACTATTCATATTTTATGAATTTTGTCTGTTCTTGCTTTATACCTCATTTCAGATTCAGTATCTACAGCCCACAAGGTTTCAGAATGAACTTGTGCAGACATTAATTTACCAGACTGTGCTCTGTTACTTCCCAGAGATCTTCCAGATTAAGACAGTGGCATGATGCCGATTTACTTCAAAAATTAACATAGATTATTGAATTCCAGTATGGAAAGGTGTGTGGGTTTAGGAGTGGGATTAGTGGATTAAAGCCAGCAAAACTGCTAGCTAATTGAGAAGCTGAATCAAACTCTGCAACTTCCACTTTTAACTGCTGTACATGAGGCTGCATGTGACCAGCACCATTGGAAGAAACAGCAGGTCAATTTCAAAGTGTTAGGGAGTCAATTATAGTGACATTAATGTGGGTTTTGGTGATTAATTTTGATGACATGGATCTCTTGGGCTTCCTGGTCTCATGCATGAAACGTGGCAATGACAAAAGTGATGACAGGGAAGTATGACCCAATGGCTGCTTCTATGTGAAATTGTTTGTTCATGGTGCTTGTGTTGAGAAATTATTTTACCCACAATGAAGGTGTTTTATTTTACACACATAGGAGGTGGAACCTTCAAAGTATCTGGAGGTCTGATCTGCTCTGTAAAGCTAAAATATGCCAGCATGGGTGCCAGCTAATGCATTGTTACCGTGGACCTCAGATGACAACTATAGTCAAAGTTGAGTTTATTGTCATTGGCACAAGTACATGTGTGCACAGGTGCAATGAAAAACTTACTTGCAGCAGCATCACAGGCACATAGCATCATATAAGCAGCATTCACAAGAAAAAAATAACAAACATAAATTATACCAAATTTTTACAAAATAGAACACAATTAGAAAAAAAAAGTCCATTTTAGTTCAAAGTGATCAAAGTGGTCATAGTGTTGCTAAACTCTGGTGATTAGGGTTGTGTGAATCGGTTCAAGGACTGAATGGTTGAAGGGAAGTAGCTGTTCTTGAGCCTGGTGGTGTGGGACTTCAGGCTTCTGTACTTCCTACCCAATGGTAGCTGCAAGAAGGTGGCATGGCCCAGATGGTGGGGATCTTTAATGATGGATTTTGCCATCTTGAGGCAACACCTCCTGTAGATACTACTGATAGTGGGGAGGGATGTGCCTGTGATGTATTGGGTTGAGTCCACTACTCTCGGCAGCTTCTTATGTTCCTGCACATTCAAATTGCTGTACCAGACCATGGTGCAACCAGTCAGGATACTTTCAACAGTACACCTAAGATGATGACAAGAAGTACCAGGAATAGTGGAAGCACCCAGCACATCACCAGCACAGTCACAATCTGTTGCTCACAAACCTGCAACTTTATAGTTAAAAATCAACAGAAAGTTGGTCCCTGCTGCCCAGTCACAGGCTGGTCACTGGTGACCAGGCCTAGGCTGATAACTCGTGGTCCTGCTCATGTTGGTTATTGGTGATCAGACCAAAGGTCTTCTGTGTACTCACAGGGGAAAAACAGGCTGAGAGTAGGCTTCTTCAACATGTTGGAACAGCAACATCTCAGGGCGTTTAGGGTTTCATGTCGGGGAGTGAGATCCATCAGATCGTTTCTGTCTTTCTGAGAAGGAACATGGGGCTTTGGTTTACTGTCTTATTCAAAAGTTGTTATGTCCAATAGTGCAGCATTACATTGCCAGAAATAGGAGCAAAAGTAGACTATATAACCCTCTTTGAGCCTGTTTTATCATTCAATAAGATCATGGTCAATCTTGTGCATCTTCCAACTTCCCAGCTCATTGCTATAACCACCTGACATTCCCTCAGCACTCCTTCAATAATGCCCTGGAGTCTTAGCCTAAATTTCTGTGCTCAAGTCTCTGGAATGGCACTTGAACTTGGAATGTCTGATTCCATATTCAACTTTAACATAACCACTGATTAATGAAAATCAAATGACTTGACAGTATTTCCACTGATTAATGAAAATCAAATGACTTGACAGTATTTCCACACTACATTTATTTTGCTTTCCATTCTTAGCTTTATTTTAAATTTTACCATCAAGCTCTACCTTGCTCATGAAGTACATGCACATTCAATTTGAGCTTTTAATGAACCGTACTCATCATGACCACTAATTCAATATGCCATATCCTTCCTGATCAATTGCCATTGATCAGACTGTAAACAAATCAAATTCCTCTGTAAAAGATTGGCTTGTTTTGAGTCAACAGTGCCCTTGCTCTGTGATTGTAAGTCTAAACCATTTGTGTGTATATATATATATATATATATATATGTATATATATATATATATATATCTGTGTGTGTGTGTGTGTGTGTGTGTGTGTTTATACTAAAAAGAATCCTAGTGTTGACTATGAGGTTGTGCTTCTTAATAACTTTGAGGGTGTGCTTCTTATTAAATACAGCATCTTTCTTTCTTTTAACTTTTATGTCTTATTTTTAATATCTTCTAATTATACATTGTAAAGGATACATTATTTCGAGATTTTGGAACCTGGGACATTAAGTCTTCAATGAAGTTCATTGGTGGTAGTTTCCTATTGTCACTTGTACTGAGGTACAGTGAGAAATTTGTCTTGCATACCGTTCGTACAGATCAATTCATGACACTGTGCAGATATATTGAGTTGGTACAGAGTGCATTGAGGTAGTACAGGTAAAAGCAATAACAGAGTACAGAGTAAAGTGTCACAGCTACAGGGAAGTACATTGCGAGTAGACAATAAGGTGCAAGGTCATAACAAGGTAGATTGTGAGGTCAAGAGTCCATCTCATCGTATAAGGGAAGCGTTCAATAGTCTAATCACAGTGGGGTAGAAGCTGTCCTTGAGCCTGGTGGTACGTGCCCTCAGGCTCCTGTATCTTCTGCCTGATGGGAGAGGAGGGAAGAGAGAATGACCCAGGTGGGTAGGGTCTTTGATTATGCTGGCTGCTTCACCAAGGCAGTGAGAGGTAAAGACAGAGTCCATGGAGGGAGGCAGGTTTCTGTGATGCGCTAGGCTGTGTCCACAGCTCTCTGCAGTTTCTTGCGGTCCTGGGCAGAGCAGTTGCCGTACCAAGCCATGATGCATCGATAAAAGTTGGTGAATGTCAAAGGGAACATGCCAAAGTTCTTTGGCCTCCTGAGTAAGTAGGGGCACTGGTGAGTTTTCTTGCCTGTGGTGTCTACGTGATTTGACCAGGACAGGATATTGGTGATGTTCACTCCTAGGAACTTGAAGCTCTCAACCCTCTCGACTGGTGCACGTACACCGCCCCCTTTCCTGAAGTCAATGACCAGCTCTTTTGTTTTGCTGACATTGAGGGAAAGGTTGTTGTCATGACACCATTCCACTAAGATCTCTGTCTCCTTCCTGTACTCCGACTCATCGTGATTTGAGATAAGGCCTACTATGGTGGTATCATCTGCATAGCTTGTAGATGGAGGTAGAGCAGAATCTGGCCACACAGTCATGAGTATATAGGGAGTAGAGTAGAGGGCTGAGGATGCAGCCTCGTGGGGCACCAGTGTTGAGAATAATTGTGCCGGAGGTATTGCTGCCTATCCTCACTGATTGCGGTCTGTTGGTCAGAAAGCCAAGGATCCAGTTACAGAGGGAGGTGTTGAGTCCCAGGTCTCAGAGTTTGGTGATGAGTTTGTTTGGAATTATAGTATTGAAGGCGGAGCTGTAGTCAATAAACAATAGTCTAACGTAGGTGTCTTTACTGTCCAGATGCTCCAAAGCTAAGTGTAGGGCCAGGGAGATGGTGTCCGCTGCAGACCTGTTTCGATGATAGGCAAATTGCAGTGGGTCGAGGTTGTCTGGGAGGCTGGAGCTGATGTGTGCCATGACCAACATCTCAAAGCACTTCATGATGGTGGATGTCAGAGCCACTGGTTGGTAGTTATTAAGGCATGTTACCTTGTTTTTTTTGGTACTGGGATGATAGTGGTCTTCTTAAAACACGTGGGAACTGGAGATTGGATCAGGGAGAGGTTAAATATGTCTGCAAATACCCCCGCCAGCTCATCAGCACAAGATCTGAGCACTCAGCCAGGGACACCATCTGAGCCAAATGCTTTCCTCGTATTCACTCTCCGGAAGACTGATCTTATGTCCTCGACGGTGACCATGGGTTCAGTTGCATTGGAGGCTGTCACAGAAGGTGGTGACAATCCACTTCCCTTCTGTTCAAAACGTGCATAGAATGCATTAAGCTCATCAGGAAGGGATGTGCTGTTGTTGACTTTGCTGCCCGACTTCATTTTGTAGCCCATTATAGCATGTAAGCCCTTCCATAACTGACGGCTGGTCTGGCACTCTATTTTGAACCGGTGTTGTCTCTTGGCATTCCTGATAGCTTTCCAGAGGTCATATCTCGATTTCTTGTACAGGTCAGGATCACCAGATTTGTGTGGAGCAGTCCTCAACTTCAGTAGGGAGTGGATCTCCCAGTTCATCCATGGTTTCCTGTTTGGGAACACCCGTATTGTCCTCTTTGGTACACAGTTCTCCACACACTTCCTGATAAAGTCTGTGATGGTGGTGGCATACTCATCTAGGCTGGCAGCTGAGCTGGGAATTTCCATCAGATGTTTCTCCTTTCAGCCACTATGATGTGGATGAAAACATGAAAGAAGAATACGAGCTGACTGCTTGATAAATTCTTTACCCTTGAAACATATTTGAAAAACTGGAGGCAGTAATATGCCCATTAATGCCAGTGCTCCTGGCACAAACACAGTGCATCTTGTTTGATTCAGTTTGCCTTGACCAGCTCAGGGAACAATCATGGAAATGATGGGCATTGAGGTGTGTGCTATTACCATAGCTGAAACCTCTGTCTCATTTGCCCTCATTCTTCATATTCAGTGAAGAATCTGAAGCAAAGCATCGCTGCTTCTACTCACTAGAGAGCAATAGCAGAAAAAATATTTGCCCATTATGGTGCACATGATTTAAGACCAGATCGTAAGCAAATTAATGTTAGGTCATGCATTTTTCAGGAAAGTTCCAGGAGGGAACTATTGCTCTTGCCAGAATGTCCAGCAACATTTTATTTGTTATTTTTGAACACAAGACAAACAGCACAAATCTTTCCCCAGCCACCAAAGACAAATGCTGCAGGTTTTGAGAATCAAATAAAACAGAAAATGATGGAAACTCTCAGAAGGTCAGACAGCAGCTTTGGGGTTAGAAGCAGAGCTGATACTTAAGGCTGATGACCTTTCACTAGAACTCTGGTGTCTTTGTCAGTTTATGTTGGCTAGAGAGACCAAACAAAAGTCGACACTAGACATTCTACAGATGCTGGAATCTGGAGCAGCACATCCGCATCCAACACATCATTCTCTGCAATTTCTGCCACCTCCAACAGGATCCCACCAACAGGACATCTTCCCCTACCCCCACTCTCCACTTTCCGCAGGGATCACTCTCTCCATGACTCCCTTGTCCACTCATCCCTCCTCACTGATGATCCTTCTGGCACTTATCCCTCCAACCGCACTAAGTGCTACACCTGTCCCTACACCTCCTCCCTCACCACCATTCAGGGCCCTAGACAGTCCTTCCAGGTGAGACACCACTTCACCTGTGAATCTGGGGGTGTCATTTATTGTATCCAGTGCTCCCGGTGTGGCCTCCTCTACATCGGTGAGACCCAACACAGATTGGGTCACCACTTCGTCAAGCACCTTCGCTCCGTCTGCTGAAAAAACAAAGATCTCCTGGTGGCCAGCCACTTCAATTCCACATCCCACTCCCATACTGACATGTCTATTCATGGCCTCCTCTACTGCCACTTTGATGCCAGACACAAATTGGAGGAACAACACCTCATATTCTGCCTTGGTAGTCTCCAACCTGATGGCCTCAATATTGATTTCTCTAACTTCCAGTAACTCCACCCCTTCATTTTCTTCCCCCCCCCCCCACTCCTTTGTCTTCCTTTATTCCTGTGGCTCCCTTCCCCTGCCTTGATGACCTGCTCATCTCCTCTCCTCCCCTCCTCCATCATTCATTCCATGGTCCACTGCCCTCTCCTACCAGATTCCTTCTTCTTCAGCTCTTTGCTTCTTCTACTTATCACCTCCCAGTTTATTACATTCCGCCCCCCCCCACCCATCTACCTCCCCCACTCACCTGGACTCGCCTACCACCTGCCAGCCTGTGGTTCTCCCCCTCTCCCGACCTTCTTATTCTGGCTTCTGCCCTCTTCCTTTCCAGTCCTGATGAAGGGTCTCGACCTGAAATGTCAACTCTTTATCTCCCTCCATGGATGCTGCCTGACCTGCTGAGTTCTTTCAGCACTTTGTGTGTGTGTGTTGCAAACAAATGTTGACATGGCCAAGGAGGACTGTTCAGGCATGGAAGTTAAGTGAAAAGAAACATTGGTGTATGGCCTTGCACAGAGATTAGATTTAGGTTGGTCAGACCAGAGGGAATGAACAATTTGCAACCTGGTTCCTTGGAAGGAAAAACCTTATAATAAATAAAATGAAATGTAAAGTACAAAATGTTACAAACTGTCTTATGAGCCAAGAGTAGATTGGAAATGCCAATTTGATAAAATAACAGCAAATCAAAATCTTTGAACAACTTAATAATAAATATCCAATTCTGATGAAATGCCAACTGTATTTCACATCAATAGATGCTGCCTGACCTGCTGCGTATTTCCAGCATTTTCTATTTTTATTCACTTTCTCTAGTAAAATGCATGTACTTATTTGTGTGTGCATATTGAAACTAGTTATAATGTTGGAGCCTGAGGACACATACCACCAGGCTCAAGGACAGCTTCTATCCCACTGTGATAAAATTATTGATGAGATGGACTCTTGACCTCACAATTGACCTTGTTATGACCTTGTACCTTATTGTCTACCTGCAATGCACTTCCCTGTAGCTGTGACACTTTACTCTGCATTCTGTTATTGTTTTTACCCTGTACTACCTCAATGCATTGTGTAATAAATTGATCTGTACGAACAGTATGCAAGACATGTTTTTCACTGTACCTTGGTACGTGACAATAATAAACCAATGTTAATACAAACACCAATGTTCTATATATTTTTATGAAGACTCTTGGTCAGTATATCATTCTTAGGTAATAAGGGTGTGTAAGGCAGTGTTATAAGGCAAAGAGCTGGTTAGTAAGAACTGCTGGAATTTATTGGAAAGTAGAAATAAAGGGGAAAGCCATTGATCTGAAAAGTTGAGCAGTGATGTTGAACATTTAATTGGAAGCTAATCATCCCCTCAAGGACTTATGAAATATTAAGATAGAAGAAATTAGAAAGGTTAAGCAGTGTTGAAATGGGAAAACAACAGACTGGCCTTAATACAAATCTGCAAAACAAGCAGAGAGTAATTTACTAGATTATTAGACCCTAGTTTAATGCCCCTGCTCCCAAATATTTTCTTACAGTCTGGAGAAGTTGTCAACCAATAAAATAATTTGATAGCCTCTCTTCAGGGATTTTTGAACCACTGTCAAGTACTGATGTACCTATGTATAATGCCTGAGTCCAAAGGACTTAATTTGTGCTACTTCTCCATGCTGATCCTTTACAAACAGATCCATACCAAGGGTTCTGAGCAGTTGGTGACTGCCCAAAGGAGTAGATAAAAGCAAATATCAAAAAAACATCAGAAATCTTTGCATATCTATGCTCAACTAATTTATTATTATCTGTGTTTTAATTTCCATCAGGCTTTATGGAGATATATAATTTAAATTGACTGACTTTGCAATTTAAAATAATCTTGATTCTTGATGAGAGGCAATGTGACCAACTGATGAATTGTAGATTCAATGAACAGCTAAGAGCCATTTGGGGAACTGGTGGTGACTTTCATTTTACAAAATGGAACACCTTGCTTTCCAGTCTCTCATTTTGATTACTTAATGTACCTGTGTAGATTTGTGGACACATCAAAACTAGCTTAATCAGCAGAAGGTCTCTAGCAATTTAACATCAACTGATCAAAACAGAAATTACTGCGTTTGAAAAATTAGAAAAAAATTAGACTAACGTAATTCATTTTCTAGTTGTCTGCTGAGCTTAAAGCACCTTAGTCACTAGCATTCAATTAGAGTCCAATAATTTATGCAGGCCTGTAAATTCTGCTTATGGTGTAATGTGCCCTCCCTTCTGCATTTATTGTTGTCCAGCTGCATAAATGATTTGGATTGAGAATGATTTTGTAAATACTTTTCTAACCCTTCTATCTGTCCCAAAAATTAATGCTGGAAAATACCATTAAAATTGAAGGTTTATTTCCATGAACATTTATTTCTCACCAATTTTCTGCCCACGTTCCATTTCCTGCTCTGTTATTAACAGTTAGCTGCAGTTATAATACCACACTGAGCTCCAAATTGGTAGCATATGTGTCAAATACCATATTTTCTATAGAATTACAGAAATTAACAGTACAAAAGGAGGCAGTTCATTCTAATGTGACCATCCTGGATGTTTGGAATAAGAATAGAAAGTCATGGAAATACTCAGCAAATCAGGCGACATCTGCAGATAAAGAAACAAAGTTAACATTTCAGGCTGACGATCCTTTCATCAGTACCAGTTCCGGTCATTGGAGTGGGGAGCAGGGTACTTAAGTCACAAGATGGATGGAAATTAGCAAATGTACACACCTTTTCCGACTTGGTTTTGTCATCAATTACCCCTGAACTGCAGTCAGGACCAAGACACAGTGATCCAGATGCTGACCTCCTAATTTATGTCTAATCACACCTTTTTGATGAGATCTGTGGGTTGCTTCCTCTTATTATTGGCAAAAGTGATGCCCCTACTGAAACTAACTGCATGCAGTAAAAATTCCAGGAGTATCTTTGAATGTTTCTGCTCAATTTGCTCTCTGCACATCCATCCTAAGCATCTCCTTGTTCTTCAGTTTTAACATTACCTTTTTAAATAGAGTTAAAGTAATGCCACCTGGGTTCGACTCCACAACTTGGAGATACACCACCCAGAAGCCAATATTTATTGGCTCAATCAAACTGAACCCCATGATTCCAATGCACTGACTTGACTTTTGGTATTGGTATTGGTACTGGTTTATTATTGTCACTTGTACCGAGGTACAGTGAAAAACTTGTCTTGCATACCGATTGTACAGGTCAACTCATTACACAGTGCAGTTACATTGAGTTAGTACAGAGTGCATTGAGGTAGTACAGGTAAAAACAATAACAGTACAGAGTAAAGTGTCACAGCTACAGAGAAAGTGCAGTGCAATAAGGTGCAAGGTCACAACAAGGTAGATCATGAGGTCATAGTCCATCTTATCGTATAAGGGAACCATGCAATGGTCTTATCACAGTGGGGTAGAAGCTGTCCTTAAGTCTGGTGGTACGTGCCCTCAGGCTCCTGTATCTTCTACCTGATGAAAGTGGAGAGAAGGAAAAATGACCTGGGTGGGGTGGGGTCTTTGATTATGCTGGCTGCTTCACCAAGACAGCGAGAGGTAAAGACAGAGTCCATGGAGGGAGGCAGGTTTCTGTGATGCGCTGGGCTGTGTCCACAACTCTCTGCAGTTTCTTGTGGTCCTGGGCAGAGCAGTTGCCGTACCAAGCCGTGATACATCCAGATCGGATGCTTTCTATAGTGCATCGGTAAAAGTTGGTGAGAGTCAAAGGGGACAAACCAAATTTCTTTAGCCTCCTGAGGCAGTAGAGGCGCTGGTGAGCTTTCTTGGCTGTGGCATCTACGTGATTTGACCAGGACAGGCTGTTGGTGATGTTCACTCCCAGGAACTTGAAGCTGTCAACCCGCTTGACCTCAGCACCATTGATGTAGACAGGTTCATGTACACTGCCCCCTTTCCTGAAGTCAATGACCAGCTCTTTTGTTTTGTTGACATTGAGGGTAAGGTTGTTGTTATGACACCATTCCACAAAGGTCTCTATCTCCTTACTGTACTCCGACTCATTGCTGTTTGAGATACGGCCTACAACGGTGGTATCATCCGCAAACTTGTAGATGGAGTTAGAGCGGAATCTGGTCACACAGTCATGAATGTATAGGGAGTAGAGTAGAGGGCTGAGGACACAGCCTTGTGGGGCACCAGTGTTGAGAATAATCGTGCCGGAGGTATTGCTACCTATCCTCACAGATTGCGTCTGTTTGTTAGAAAGTCAAGGATCCAGTTACAGAGGGAGGTGTTGAGTCTTAGGTCTTGGAATTTGGTGACAAGTTTGCTTGGGATTATTGTATTGAAGGCAGAGCTGTAGTCAATAAACAATAGTCTAACGTAGGTGTCTTTACTGTCCAGATGCTCCAGAGCTAAGTGTAGGGCCAGGGAGATGGCGTCCGCTGTAGACCTGTTTCAGTGATAGGTGAATTGCAGTGGGTCAAGATTGGGAGGCTGGAGCTGATGCGTGCCATGACCAACCTCTCAAAGCACTTCATGAGGGTGGATGTCAGAGCCACAGGTAGGTAGTCATTGAGGCATGTTACCTTGGTTTTCTTCAGTACTGGGATGATAGTGGTCTTCTTAAAACAGCTGGGAACCTCAGAATGAAGCAGGGAGAGGTTTGTGTTTTCCTTATGTGATTCCACTTCCTCCTCAAAAGTTACCTACACAAAAGATAGTGTATATATTAATAACAATAAAATTATTGGTACCAGCAGTTCATATTATGCCTCACTGCAGTGCAAAACCGATTTTGAATCCTGAATATATTGAGAATGAATTAGTTTTTCGTAACACTAATGACTAGCACTTAGTGGTGTACAGGTTAATTAGTGCCTCCCACTTCGTCTGAAACCAGAAACTCAGCAAATTTGCCTCCATTTCATTATGTGGGGGCTGTGTTTATTTCAGTTGCTTTACTTGTAGCTTTAAATAAGGATTCAGTCTGGTGTCTCATAGCCTATCCTCCTTCTATTGCAGTTACTCAAATAAAGAATGCCAATTAATCAGGCAGTACCGGTGATATTATTAACAATAATGCTTCTAGCAGGATAAATCATCAGTTATTATGTGCAGAATAGCAAAAATGATTAGAGTTCAAAGTTCATAGTGATTTATCACAATATAAAAATTGATGTATATGAGAATGTTGTTTGATTACCCATTAAATAAGGAGATAC
The DNA here is from genome assembly GCF_009764475.1 of Pristis pectinata. Taxonomy (NCBI): domain Eukaryota; kingdom Metazoa; phylum Chordata; class Chondrichthyes; order Rhinopristiformes; family Pristidae; genus Pristis; species Pristis pectinata. The sequence goes on along the minus strand of NC_067418.1, from coordinate 23,177,499 downwards.
AAATGTAAGTCAGTCTTTGACATTAAAAAAATCTTCACGTTATTCCCAAACTACTAACTTTGTCTTCAGAAAAACAAGTCAGTAAATTGCTTTTTACCTAGGAGAGCATTTAGTCTTTATTTCCAGCCCTGGTTCTGAGTGCATACCAGATGGTGTCGTTATTGCAACATTGCACAGAAGATGCTAGCTACATAGCATAAACAGAATGTGGTAAATTACATTGTGATATCTTTGCCAAGCTAAGCTATACATGTAGCTGAATATGCATAGAGAGTGGTAAATATTTTAGCTAATTTAGTACCATGCTGATTGTTTCAATGTGAGTGATGAATAAGTGACGGAGGCATAAATGATGTAATTAACTAAATTATTTTGTCACCATTCCAGTTAGTATTAGCATTTACAATGCTAAACACAGATATCCCATTTTGTTTTTTCAATACACATTTACACAGGATGACTGATTCTGTTGGCATAACTAGGCATGCTGAGAGTTATTTTTAGTGTTTCAGTTTTCCCAGCGAAGGAACAACACAGTGAAATTCCCCAAGATCTTTATATGATATTAGTGGGGTATGGAATGATCAATTTTGACTTTGAATTTAAAGAAAAAACAATATGAATTATGGCATAGTCCCAAGATGTTACAAGCTGATTACTTCCGTGTTTACCACCAAGACACACTGATAAAGAACGCACACGAATTCTGAGAAAATAATGCGTCATTCACAAGCACCCATGCATTTTTATGATTCTGTGTAGTGGCAAAGGTATGGAATACGTATGCTGAAACTGCAGCCCTTAATTCATTCACTCACATCCCAGTATCACTGGTGCATTGATTATTGTTGCTTTGTAGTTTTTCCTTCTTTTATGCTTCCAAGCTGTCAGTTAGACAGACCCTAATAGCTAATGTTTTGTGTCAGTGTTATCATGAAGGTCTGCACCATTGATATTGTGATTTAGAAGAATGGGTTCCCAGTGGAAAGTCAGAACTTTTCACTCTGCATAATGTGTAATCATACTTTCACTGCATTCCAGACTTAGAGTTTGCACATAACCAATTACTTTCTCCACATTTATGTACTTTTTAAATTATTGTACATTTCTTAATTCATAAAATTAATGAAAAGAATGTGAGTGTCCCATTATAACTTACAGAAACAAATTTTGAGTTACTAAATGTAAATAGATCTGGTGTAGCACTGAGGTACAGAAAGAGTCTGACAGATCTGTGGATTTAGAATACTATATGATGAGAAAAGAAGGAACCTTATGGAGGAAGATATATCTTCATTGTGATGCTGTATTCACAGTATAAGTTAGTCTGGGCCTCAGTCAATCCATTATAACAAAGTCACATTACAACAGCTTTACTTAACTCAGTTCTTCACCTGCAAAATGAAACAAGGGAGAAGCAGTCAAACAATATTTTAGATATCACTGCTACAGTTGTCTTTTCACAGGAACATGGGGCCAGAATTAATCTATGCAACCCATCAGGTATTCAATCTAAATTGGGTCCGAGCTGCTAGCATCCCAGTCTCATCCACCAGCTTGCACTCCATTTTATTTTATATCCTCATCTCACAAAAATCTTGATCGTTTTTATTAGAATTAATGAATGCTATTACATGTGAAAATCTATGCACCTACACCAAATCCAATCCTATCCAATAATTGCAAGCTCACCTCTGTGAGCAAGCTAGGTTATGTGCTGTGTTTCAAAGTAAAACAATTTGTACAGTTTTAAAAAAGGTCACAAGGTGCAGGTATCAAAGTTGAATTAACTAGATTATGGAATGAAAAAATATTCTAAGATGCTGATAAGATGCGTCCTTTAAGGTCAAATAATATAATTGTTAAGTAAAATAAACCTCAGGTCAATTAGGATTTAACTGTTTCTTAGGGGAGCCACATAGCATTGTCACATCGGTAAACATTTAATTGTATTTTTACCTGTAAGCCAAAACCCAGGATGATAGTTTTAGCGTTTTCTCTTTTTTTGTTTTTTCCAGTTATAAAGTACAGTATTGTTTATTTGTCTGAGAGCTTCTCAGTACAATCTAAATTATGAACTTCTATGTTTAAAAAAAGTCAATAGACAATAGACAATAGACAATAGGAGCAGAAGTAGACCATTCGGCCCTTCGAGTCTGCACCACCATTTTGAGATCATGGCTGATCCTCAACAATCAATATCCTGTTCCTGCCTTGTCCCCATATCCCTTGATTCCCCTATCTATAAGAAACCTATCTAGCTCCTTCTTGAAAGTGCCCAGAGAATTGGCCTGCACTGCCCTCTGAGGCAGTGCATTCCATAAATTCACAACCCTCTGGGAGAAGTCACAGGATAAATTTTAGTGTAGATGCAATTAATTTGCCATTAATGAGCGTGACCCAAGAATGTGATACAATGTTGCATGTAATTGATGAAAATGCAATTTTAATTTTATTTTAGATATAAGGATAAATTCAATAATTTACAATTTGAATCCAAGTCAATCAGAGTATGTGCATGAATCATACCTGCCTGATAGGTTGAGGTTATTATATTTTGGTTTGAATAAATGAGGTGGTTCACACAAATTAAAAGAGGTGATGCAGGTTAATAAGGTCACTTCAAAACAAAAGCAAGCCAAGTACTAGCATATACTTCTACAGAATAGAAGTGAAAAGTAGAGAAGTTATGCTATACTTGTAATGAACCTTGCTTCAACTGGCCTTTGCATAATGTGCAATTTTGATTGCCATGTTGTAGAAAGAAAATAGAGGTGCTAGATAGGGGGCCATAAATAATTAGAAGGTTCATACCAGAAGATTGAGGTTATATACAACCAATGGATCACATCAAAGCTCTGCAGTCCAACCACATCAAGTTGTGAATGCTGGTCAACAAATAAACAGCTAACCAGAGGAGGAGGCTCTGAGAATATCCCCATTCTCAATGAGTCAGGGCCTTACCAGTGTCAAGCCTGAAGCATCTGTATCCATGTTTAGCCAAGGTGCCAGATAAATGTTCGACCTCGGCTTCTTGCAGAACCCCCCCCACGGTCACAGGAGCCAGTCGTTGGTCTATTTGATTCACTCCATGTGATATTAAGAAACAGCTGAGAGTGCTGGATCCAGAAAAATCAAAGGGCAAAATAATTTCCCAACCATAGCACTGAAGTTCTAAAACTAACTACCTGCAGCCATGCTGTTCCAGTAGAGTTACAACACTGACAATGTGAAAAATTGACTGGGTATGTCCCGATCACAAGACAAATCCAACCTTGCTAATTATCAAAATAATTAAAAGAAAAAGAATCAGTCCAATATGTCCAAACTGGCCAAGAATGGATTTTGGTTAATCCCACTTCCCAGCTCTTGGTCATGATCCTCATTGTTATGGCTCTTCAAGTGGTCATCCAATTACTTTCTCAATATGGTGAGGATTTCTGCCTCACCACTCTATCAGATTCAGCCCAGCGCCTGTTGATTGAAACATTTTTTTCTCAAGCTACCTCTAATCATTTCACCAATTAAACAATTTGTCACGCTACCCAGTTATTGGCCTCTCTGTGAAAGGAAACTGGTGCCTCTCGTATTTTCATGCAACTTAATTAAATCTCCCCTCAATCACCTTTAACAGCCACAGTCACAGAGAGTCTCTCTTCATAACTGTTATTTCCCAATATAAGCCCCTCTGTACCTGGTGTGGCCTGATCAAATCCTTCATATACTGTGGTTACCAGAACTATATTCAGTACAGTTTTTGTTAATAGAATCTCTCACAATTGAGGACACTGGCTTCCACCCCAGTCTGTGGGGTCAGATGTCTAATGAGGTCACTGTAGGAAATGTAGGCTCTTCCACAGATGGAGAAGGTGGCAGCCAGTACGTAGTTTGTAGAGTGGTGTGCTCTTTCGCTGTTTACACAAGGCTTCTATGTGCTCCCAATGCTTTCCCTCAAGATTCTCAATATCATTCTGAGTATTTTTTCTCCACTTCGAGTGGTCATAGGCAAAATATTCCCAGGAATCAGTGCAGATGTTGCACTTCTCCATGGAGGTTTTGAGTAAAGTTTTGAATCTTTTCCTCTGACTGCCTAGTAATCTTGTCCAGTGACAAAGCCTGGAATAGAGTGTCTGATTTGGGAATTTGGTGTTGGGCATGTAAATGATGTGGTCTGCTCAATATAGCCACAAGAATAAGTAGGGCTTCAGTTCTGGGAATGCTGGTCTGGGAGAGCACACAGAGATTGGTTCACTCATTCTTCCAGTGGATTTGGAGGATTTTTCTGCAAAAGCATTGGTGGTATTTTTCTATTGCCTTGTGATGCCTGCTGTAAGTAGTCCTCAGAAGCATACAGAAGGTCACTGCTACCCTGTGGACATTGAATTTTATGGCAGGTTTGAGGTCTTGATCTTTGGATATTCCTGTCTTCAACTGACCAAAGACTGTGTTAGCACATTGAAAACAGAGGTGAATTTCATCTTTGAAGGCTGCCTTCACTGAGAGACAGCTCCCATGATATAGGAAGCGGTCCACATTTTCCAGTCTTGTCATGAACCTCAATTGATAGAGCGCACTGCGATGCAGCAGGGACAAATTTCTTAAGGTCCTTTGTCTTTGGAGTGTAAGGCCCATTCTCTCATATGCTTTATACATTACTCTAGATGTGGCCTAACTAATGAATTATAGCGTTCTAGCATGAATTCCCTGCTCCAGTATACCAAGTCTTGGCCAATAAGGGCAATCACCAGTTTGCTCCCTTAACTAACACCTACATATCCTGCTGTCTTCAGGGATTTGTGGACATAAGCTCCAAGTTACCTCTGTTCCTGCGCATTTCTTGTAATTGCTCATTTACCTAGTATCCTACCACCTATCACACAGTCCCTCATTTTGTATTCCCTCCCCAAATGAAGAACCTCATGCTTTTCCAGAATGAATTCCATTTTCCACTTTTGTGCTCAGCTTATCTCCTTGATGTGACGCAGGGTGAGAGGCGACTTGATAGAGGTGTATAAGATTAAGAGGGGCATAGATAGAGTGGACAGCCAGTACCTTTTCCCCAGGGTGGTAATAGCTAATACCAGTGGACATCTGTTTAAGATCAGAGGAGGAATGTTCAGGGGAGTTGTCAGAGGTAGGTTCTTTACACAGAGAGTAGTGGGTGCCTGGAACACACTGCTGGGGGTTGTTGTAGAGGCTGATACAATAGGGACATTTAAAAGGCTCTTAGATAGGCACATGGAAGGAAGAAAAATGGAGGGTTATGGGTTGTGCAGGAGGGAAGGGTTAGATTGATCATGGAGGAGGTGTTCCTGTAGTTCGGCACAACATCGTGGGTCGAAGGTCCCTTACTGTGCTGTACTGCTCTATGTTTTAACAAATCCATTGACACCTTCCTCCAACTTGGAACTTTCTATTTTCAATTAACTTTACTTTTTCAAAATCTTCAAGAGGCAGTGCCTCAAGGAGGCGGCATCCATCATTAAGGACCCTCACCAGCCCAGACATGCCCTCTTCACGTTACTATTATCGGGGATGAGGTACAGGAGCCTGAAGACCCACACTCAACATTTCAGGAACAGCTTCTCCCCCTCCACCAACAGATTTCTGAACAGTCCATGAACCTATGAACACTGCTCTCATTATTCCTCTTTTGCACTATTTATTTATTTTTGTAATTTATCGTAATTTTTATGTCTTGCACTGTACTGCTGCCACAAAACAACAAATTTCACAATATATGCCAGTGTTAATTTACCTGATTCTGATTCTGACTTAATTTTAAAAAAATACTTAAATATTAATGCATATCAGAGATGCTAAAAAAAACTTTCAATTGACTCCCTGTCGAAGCCTGGTAAAGGGCATTTCAGGGATGGGGTCTCTGCACTACCCTACCTTTGGCAAAGACATCATTTGAAACTCACTTGCGAACGAGCTGAGGCCAATGAGATAGATCCTCACATCTGGCGTCTAGACTGTGGGGCTGGTCTAGCGTGATCTGGCACAATGGAAATCCACTTGTGACATTTTTCCTCTGGGGATTCTTGTGAAATCATACATATACCTTGACTGCATGAAACACCACAATGAATCTTCAAAACTCATTTACAATGTCACTCTATGTAAGCCGACAAAGGAATTCTGATCCCATTGATTTGAGATAAATTGCTACTTGAATGATGTTAACAGGCAATTTCATCAGATTCCTTGGCCATCTCCCATCTGCACATAGCCAGGGTAAAATTCAACATTGGATGAATGATCTTCACGGTCATTATATCCATTAAGATGGTAACATGCTCCATTTTAGAGAAACATTTTATTTTCCACAGCTGGATTAAAGAGAATATATTCTGAAGTGACAAACTGTTTTTAGCAACTTTGCAAACATGGGAGTAAATTTTCATTTAAAGGAAACACAATGAATGTTCGTTCCCTTCATAATTACTGACCAATATGCAGGAACTGAAGTGGAATTTTTAGGAATACAATTTTATTAGCTAATCAACTGTAGCTTTCCCGACATTTTTGTAAAAAATAGAATTTTAACCCAAAGGCAATATAAATGAAGTGTAGAAAGAGATATAAAATGAACATGGAAAAATAAACCTGAATCTATTTGATGTTGTTCAATTTTTTTTCTATAATCTACTCCATCTTTTACAATATTCAGCAATCTTGGAAAATACCAATGAATAATGTATAGCATTCAATACGTTAAGAATCTCTCTGTCAATTTGCATCCTATTATGCTCCTATATGTGTTCTACTTATAGAAGAACTTAAAACTATGTCTTATACTGTTCTTTCCCTCTGAATTAGAATGTTCTAAACATCAACTATAGAAATTTATGTGGAATTATTTCCCTGTTCCTTAATCATTACTGAGTAAAAATCCTGGAAGTGATTATGTAAAGGTACTGAAAGTCTCTTCACTATATTAAAAGCAGAAGGTAGCTAAGCACTGCTTGCTTAAGTGTAATTAGGAATGGGCAATAAATGGTGGCCTCGTCAGCACAGCCTATGTGTCTGATTGAATAATAATAAAAAAATACTTGGATATTATCTGAGTTGGATACCAGAAGCAGGAGGAAGGTCTTTCAGGAAGCATTCCTGCTCATCCTGTGAAGGCACTTACCTTCTTCCTGAAGTTGTCCCTGCCTTCCTCAGTTGCTGGATTTCTTGAAGCAGGAAACCATGCAGGCCATAGTTGAACTGCATAGCAGGTTAAAACAGAGGTTGAAAATCCACAAAACTGCAGATGCAGGAAATCAGAAATAAAAACAGAAAATCCTGGAAGCATGCATAGGTCAGGAGACATCTGTGGAAAGATAAACAAAGTTCATTTTGCATTTTGATAAGTTAAACCAATGCAAACTTACACAGTGAATGGCAGGGCCCTAGACAGTGTTGTAGAACAGAGAGAGCTAGATGTACAGGCATACAGTTCCCTGAACTTGGTGATACACGTAGATAGGGTGGTAAAGAAGGCATTTGGCATGCGTGTCTTCCTCATTTAAGGCACTGAGTACAGGAGATGGGACATCATGTTGCAACTGTACAGGTCATTGGTGAGACCATACTTGGAGAATTGTGTGTAGTTTTGGTTGCCCAGCTATAGGAAGGATATCAATAAGCTGGAAAGGATGCAGAAAAGACTCACAAGGATGCCACGGGGACTGGAGAGCTTGAGTTATAAGGATAGGCTGGATAGGCTTGGACTTTTTTCCCTGGAGTGTAGGAGCTGAGGGTGATCTTTATAGAGGTATATAAAATCATGAGGGGTGTCGATAAAGTGGATGGTCACAGTCTTTGTCCCAGGGTGGAGGAGTCTAAAACTAGAGGATGTAGATTTAAGGTGAGAGGAGAAAGATTTAAAAGGGATCTGAGGGGAAACTTTTCACACAAAGGGTGGTGGGTATATGGAACGAGTTTCTGGAGGAAGCTGTAGAGGTGGGTACAATTACAGAGTTTTAAAGACATTTATACAGGCACATGGATAGAAACAGTTTTGAAGGTTATAGGCCAAATTCAGGCAAATTGGACCAACTTAGACAGACAACTTGCTCAGCATGGACAAGCTGGGCCGAAGGGCCTGTTTACCATGTTGTATAACTCTATGACTCTGATGTTTTGGATGAAGTCCCTTCATCTGAACATCTGGTGAAGGCTCTTCAGCTTGAAACATCTATTTCAACCTATTTCTATTTCCGTATAAGCTGCTTGACCTGCTGAGTGTTTCCAGCATTTTCTGTTCTTATATTGTCAGAGGTTGCCATCCCTGTAACACGCATAAATGCTAATTTCCTTCCTGAGGGTAAATGGGCTGTCTGGCCTTGTCCCCACCCCTGAAAATTGAGAAGCTAGTTGATAAAATGATGTTTGGCTGTGTGTTAAAATGTCAGTCTCTGATTCTGTCTCAGTTCACCTGTTTTGTGGTATTAAGCTTCAGCCCAATGATTTTAACAAATATAATTTCAAACAAATAATCAAATCAAATGTTAGGACAGCTACGTGATTTAACAGAAAAAATATTTGGCATTGGAATGATGGTAAAATCATTATTCACAGGCAAAAATAGGGTATTGAGCAGTTAGTAACATGAGAATTCATTATTGCTTCATTTTCAGGAATGCTTAATATCCTCATTTTCATGGAATAATTGACTCTGTTCCAAACTGTTGGTTGCCAACAGTCGTCCAGTCAATGTCTATCTGAACTGAGGACCAATGACCTAACTGGGATGAGAGCCAGATGGAAGTCAGGTCCTAAAGGATGGATAATCTACTCAATAACATCATGCAGGGTTGGCCTCAGCATTTCAAATGAGATCTAAGAGTGAGGCCTCCCCTGCTGTCTTGGGTGAATGCAAATAATCCAATGAAAATTCTTTAAGGAAAGGAAGCATCCTGATCTCCCGGCCAGTATTTATCACGCAGGTTATCTGGGTGTGGGATCTTCCTGCATGCATACTGTTTGCCATGATCGTTTCATCAGTGACTATCCTTTCACAGTGCTTAATTGTCTAAAGTCTATCTGAAGTCAAAAGAGGTGCTATATGGCTACATTTTGTTTTTGTCTTCCATTAATATAGGATTCATGTGCTTTTCATATTCAGATGTTCATATATGTTTCAGAGTTCAAGGATTGCTTTCTTGAGCATAATAACTAAACAGAATCACAAAATCAACATATTGCAAAATAAATCTGAAAAAAATGATTAAGAAGGAAACAAGTTCCATTTATGTAACTTTCTTTATCCCCCAAAGCCTAGTCACTATGCAGGTAAGTAGAAACATCTATGTATGCACAAGATTTCATAAAAAGCAGATGAAATGAACAAATAATCAGCATGCTATAATTTTCTGCAGGATTGTATCTAATGCCGTTTGTTGTTAGAAACTTCCCTTTGTGTTTTGTTTTAATTTTTTTGCTGAAATTTCTTCCAAGTGCAGACTAAGAATATTATGGTGAAAGAAGCAGGGGAAGTGGGACTTGAATGAAAATGACAAGCAACTTTGTACCTTAATCAATCAGGTTGAAGGATTTTGTAAGGATGTGAAATAAGAGTAACTTAGTATTCAATTAAATATCAAATCAGGTACAGAAAAGAAAATAATGAAAGGGATGTTAAGACTAGATTGAAAGATTTAGAACAGAGACAGAAGGGGAAATAGGTTTTCTAAGAAATTATATTTATTAAATCTCCAACAACACTTAATACCAGAATGAAAAAGACTCCAGTCTTGTAACAGTTAATTTATGGTGCCAGAAAGTTTGTTTAATGGTAATAAATCCACATCACATTATTAAAAGAAAATCTTTGACTGAAATAGATAAGATTTCACATTTAGTGATACAGTTAATTAAACCTACCCTACTAACATACAACATTATGTTAGGCATTGCTTTGTACTGGTAAGTCAAAAAGTGGGATACCATTTTCATGAATTTAATAGCAGAGTAGTGCAAGGTTTGGATTTCCATGTTTAACCATGGACCTGCTCATGCTTAAATATGCTGCACAGCAACAACAAGTGTTGGCCCAACCTGCCTTTGATGTTGCTGTGTGCTGAAGGGAAATTGGCTCTGACAACTAATAATTAAAAAATAGTAAGTTATAGTTATTTTGTATAACTACCAATGAAACAACTGAGCTTCTGTTTGTTATTGAAATTTGCTAATGCTTTAAATTAATGTTTGTCATTCATTTATTTATTCAATTCTTTCTGATCTATTGATATGAGTGAAAGTGAAAACTTCGCCTTGATTATTCCCATATCATCATGTTCAGATCAAGAATTAACTGGACTGAGAGTAGTTGAAAGCATACCAACAATTGGCCAATGATAATGCTTTCTACTTCAGAGCCCTGAACATAACAGAGTAAAATACTGCTGAAAACAATTCTGGCATATTGAGTATCACAATTTGTATTAATAGTGTCAGTACCTAGCTTGAAATTTCTGTAATCTTGAAAAAATATGCAGGTGTTACTATTTTGAGTAGGGGCCAATTATTCTCAATTTGGATGTAAAACACTTAGGGTTTCTTAGCCAAGTCTTGGGTTTGACATCACCTGAGTTGATTTTCATCTTAAACCCTTCTGCTTTGCAGACCAAACATAACTGGAAAAGCAATATTTTTGCTCCCTTCATGAATGGTTCAATGATTGAAAACAAAAGCTCTGGACTCTGATGTGCACTTATTGAATAATCTGGAGAGTAACATGCACATTGTTTAAAATGCGCACTTATTGCACTTATTGCACTTATTGCATAAAACAAAAGCTCTGGACTCTGATGTGCACTTATTGAATAATCTGGAGAGTAACATGCACATTGTTTAAAATGAAGGCTCACAAGATAAATAATTTGCCCATTAACCTGACCTCTCATAACTTTAAAGAAAGTAATAATGACATTCCAACTTGGATTGACATTTTCAACGTGCTTTCTTAAGTATTCACAAGTCATCACATTATACTCCATGAACAAGCTGAGAGGTCTTGATTATTTTCATCTAGAAATATTACTCTGCTGTGAACCACTCAACTACATATTTTCATTCAGAGATCAGGTTCTACAAGAATATGTGCATTCTTGTAAAATGCTCTAGTTTTGCAGTGAAGCTTTATAGCGAAATCCAACAATGCTTAGACCTTTGATTACTGTATGATGTGACTGCTCATCAACCATAAATTTCTGTTTATTGTGGTAATGTTTGGAAAGGCTTCTTTTCCATTATCATCAATGCATTTTACGGTATGGATAATGGTCACACTTGTAGATTTTTTCTTTGGGCCTTAAAACAATGTTTAAAGGAAATGGCTTCCTTTTTCATTAAATATAAACCACATTTAAAAGTACAACCAAAAAAGATTCATGACTTAGTTCATGAATATTTTCAAAGAACAAAAGACAAAACTCTAATCTTAAAGTGAAATCTAGTCTGAATGACTTTTAACGATATTTTCCATGATTACTGATGGAGATACTTCAAAGCAACTGTCTTGGTATTTATTAGAACAATTAATCATTCAAAAATATATTTAAGTGCTGTCAATCTAAACTTCTATAACCTTTTAATTTAACAGAATTATTTTGTGTGAGGCTGATTGCAAGAAGGCAGACATTGATTTTCAACCTGAGTGACAGTGCCATGCAGATTTTTATTGTACAGAATCATCTGCTTTCATATTTTTCCATTACCTCTCTTTTCCTAAATATTAAGATTTTTATAAGGTCACCATTCTACAGTCCCCTTGTTGGAAGAAATGCAATAATAATCAGAAATGCCAAAGTTCACTTTCCTGAAATAAAATGTAAAGTAATAAGTACAGATGTAATAAAACCAGGCAATGTTGGAAATGCTCAGCAGGTCAGGCAGCATCTATGGGGAGATAAACAGAGTTAACATTTCAGGTTAATGACTTTCCATCAGAATTAAGAAGAACCGAGTTACAAACAATCTGGTGGAGGAACTCAACAGGTTGAGTAGCATCTGTGGGGGGAAGGAATTGTCAATGTTGCAGGTCAAAACCCTGCATCAGCACAAGGACTGAGTTAATGTTTCCTCTATGTTGGAGAAGCCAAGTGCAGATTCTGCAGATCTTTCTGTTCAGTCCTCATGGATGATCCTGAGCTTCTAATTGCCTGACACTTTAATTCTCCATCCCACTCCCATACTGACTTTGTTCCAGAGCGGTCTAATATAAGCTCGATGAACAGGATCTCATCTTCTGAGTTGGCACAGTACAACCCTCAGGGCATAACACTGAATTCAATAACTTCAGATAATCGGCCTTTCCAGAAAACTTGCTGAGTATTTTCAGAAATTTCTTTTTTAATCTCAGAAATAAACGTTGATTGAAGCTTTTGGAGTCAGACAGGTTGTATGAGCAGCTGGAACTAAACTGGTGCTAGGATATTGCAGACCTGTTGTTCTCTCCTGCCATAACTTAAATATAGCCAAAAATCTGGAGGGAAGTATCGTGGGTACTTTTCAACCCATTTTATGCTTGTGACTTAAGCCAAATTTCTATCCTTTTTATGAACATGCAAATAACAGCAGGAAAGTGCAAACTCTTTGTTGTAAAGAAAAGATGTCATAATCAATTGAACTTAAAATATCTAGAAACTGTAGCATGCAACACCTGTTTTATTGAATGCATAAATTCCACATGGGAGCATTATGTGCATGTTTTAGCACAATAGTTACTACTTCTGGTGAAAGTTCCACCCATCCAGAAATTGGTTCAGTACTTCTAGTATGAAACTGGTGTTTTCCTGCCATCCTTCTAGCAGATGAGCAATACGCACAATGCTAATCTCTGCCTTACTGACAAAAGTTGGAGCAGCAATGTGCAATTTACAGAATTCCATTGTAACTCCCAGAAAAATAACGAACAAATCCTGGAGCATGTCAATTATATGAGGTGAATTAAGGGACCTGAAAGGTATGAGGGTGGGTTGCTGTCTCCATGTGCTTGCTTGAGATTTCATTGCTGTGACTGCTCGTTGCATCATTGTTGGGTCTCATAGTTCTTATTGCAGATTTCCAAAGTCACACACAGCACAGATATGCTGTGGTCTCTGGCTGAATAATGACCCAATGCCTCACTGTGGCATGTGAGTGCTTACGACATGGAACTCAATTTGTGGGGTTAAGCGGCAATTATGTTCAACATACTGAGGACAGTTGTACTCCATCCCCTGTGTTGTCCCTGGCCTCCAAGACTGTCTCTTATGTTGCTCTACTGTGGCTGCCATGGACAGAGTTCATTGAAGCTCTGACTCACTTTTCATGCTTCCTATCAGCTGTGAACTCTTCATATTCTAACACAATAATCAGCCCAAATGATACTTTAAAGAGAAATATTAAAAATTCCATGCTCTTTTTAGTTTTCTCAACTGGCCATTCAAGCTAAATATCGCGCGCCAAACAAGATTGAATCCTAAGGCACAAGTCTCCATTTTCTTGCTATTTTTAATCTCATTTTATAACTTTTCCATTTTTATATCTTTTATATTTTTCATGTGATCTTGATGCACTTAACACTAATTCTTCCCGTTCTTCGGAGCATTCTCCATTCCCTATTCCCCAAACATAGTGTATATTACTCAAAGGTATTTTTCTAGTTATCACTCTCCCACAGGTAGTACGCTGGTGCTTGAGGTTACCAAAGCATGGGACGTATTGGCCTAGAATTTCCTGGCAGTGGCAGTTCTTCTTCTAGCAGCAGCTTCCGCAGAGATGCCAGATCTAACCAGGTCTACGAGTCCTTGCATATTGCATGTCCTCCTGGCCATAACTGGCACCATCAGGCCATGACCTGAACAAATCCTCTCAACAGGGTTCTGAAAACATTTACAGCTTGTTAAGTCAGGCCCCACGGCTTAACCAGCTGTCAAAGAACTAGAAGACCTTAAAAATACCTAAAATATATACAATTAATAGAGAAATAAAAGTGATTTAGTGGAAACATACCTATCTCCCTTATAGCTGTTCCACTCTGCTGAAAGGAATGGCATGACTGAATGTGCACCAGATAGTTTCAGTGCGCAGATTCTGCAAGGTAACTGCTACAAATCACTGGAAGTTGGTGCTCCACTGCAAACCAATATCAGAGAACAGTTGGGAAATTGATGCTGAGCATCTCTCAGGAAATTCTGGACTTCCACATTCAGGCGTGCTTGCACAAGAATGCCGTAGTCCATGACACTTTTATGGATTTTCCCAGTGGAGTATCCGACATTTCTCAGGAATATCCTCCCAAATATACTTTGCCATATATTAGTCTCTGGATTGCATAAAAAATGGTAGAGTTCATCTTAAATTTGGCCTGAATCATCATAATCCTAAGTCATCAATGCCAAGAAGCACCTACTTCTCATCCTCATCCACCTCCAGAAATGCTCGTCTAGGAATCACTGTGCGATATCTATCAACATGATGAATCTTGTCTGATTACACTCTATGTTATTCCAGAGATATTGAGGTCAGTTGTAATAACTCTGCTGGGAAGGGCTGATCCAGCAAGGATTGTCACCTAGACATAGATCATTTTGTGTCTCAGTCCCACTTTGTTTTGCATACTTAGCTAAAGACATCAAATTGACAGGGATATTTTTAAAATGAGTTAAGAACCATTGAATTTATCACTCAGGAGAAAACATAAAATAAGAATAGATTTTGGATTTGGATATTTTTGCTTAACTTCAAAGGTTTGATTCCATAAAGTCTGTTGACTTGGAATAAATCACTCCACACAAGAAACATTGCTTATCTAAGAATGCAAATATTTGCCACAATTCCAAAATGATGTCATGCATGAAATGAGGCAGGAGACTGGCTAAATCTATCCTCGCTCCTGATGGTTTCAATGTTCAGACAATCGACATCCAGACCTTTTGTAATTGAAATTTGCTTTATAAGTCATCCCCTACCAGTCACAACTTGAACATAATTCATTTTGATTTAGGCACTTAGGTGAATCACAAGTTATTTTTGAATGAACCTAGAACTTAAGAAAAATAGGATAAGCTCTTCCAATAATGCTATCAAGGAAATATTTAATCTGAAACAGCATTTGCTGCTGTGCTTACATTACATACATGACAGATTTTGTTATCAACCAGTGCAACTCCCTTTCAGTCAGTATTCCTTTTCATTTCAAAGTTATGGAAAAAATACTCAGATGTTTATTCGGGTAGCTCATTTGCATGTATCACAAAATTATGATGCATTGTTAACTTCAACTGAATAAAAATCTTTACTGTTTCTAATCCTCTAACATTCTGGTTGAACTGCTAGCTAAAAATAACACACTCCCTCCATCAAAAAGCTGCTCCAATACAAAAGCTCTTGTTCTTGAAATGTTTGGAACTAAATGAGCAAATCATTCCTTAAATAAACACTCCTAACAACAAGGCAGCTATTAACAGGTAAAGGTTTAACTATATACTTGATTACTAACACCAATCATCTAGAATAAATTAATATTAGAATAGGCAATGTAAAATTTTTATGCATTGTATAAAATGAGTAAGGGGAGAGAGAGAGATAGAGGGAGAGAGAAAGAGAGAGGGAGGGTGGGAACTTGGTGTTGCATGGTTTCCTTCTGATACCCAGGTATGTTTTTTATGTAGGAATTAGATGTCAATGCTGCCGGTGAACATTTTATTAATCTATACTTTAAAGTCATCTCAAAAAGGATGGTTGTCAAATTAACTAATAGAAAAGGCCAATTAGAATTGCCTGTTAATAAAAAATAGAAAACAATGTTCAATTTGATTTATTGCATTTGTTAGTGTAAGTTCAGGTTACCAAAGAACTTTACTTATATAAAATGAATACTGAGACTGAAGAATATGTTGTTGTTTTTATATGATTAAAGAAGTGCATTATCATAAGTATTTATTGAAAAACATGTGATAGCTTTATCACTTGGTGTATTAGGCTGGATTGAGCTCAGTCGTACTTATGATTTATATTCTGCCCATGTTGTTATTGCCCTAGTCCACTTATTTGCTGTGGCATTGCAGGAAGGGCCACTCTGGAGGCCTCCACTCCCTCACTCTTCTGTGACATGGAGTGGGCTGCAAGTGACAACTCGGTCTCAGGTAGTGGAACTGGAGGTTCTGCACTGCAGACTGCACTGACAGCCTTTGGCAGCTCACTCCTGTCAATCACAGCTTTCGTTGACTTAAGACAAGGACATTTGGTCTTAGCCAGGTAATCAGCCAGTGATTTTACACCTAATTATTGAAGTTGTTAATGGGCCAGATTGTGTTTGAATGTGGAAAGAGATTCCAAAGGGAACCTCGGCCACCTGTCCTCTGATGCTCAGCATGTCTTCGATTTCTGTGCCTGCGCACTGCAATGCAGAAGCATGAACTACATTAGAAGTTGGATGCTGGTCCACCTGATCTCCCAGTTTACCTATAATATTCTCCACCAAGTCCAATGAATCTTCTGGAGCATACTGAGTAATCAGGAACCAGGTCACTGATCTTCATTAAAAAAGTCAGTCTGGCTATAGTTCTTGTTTATTTTCCTTTATTTCACCAGATGTTTATGTTTTAATTAACATTTAATATGTTTTAAAGTAATATTTAGAGACGTAATTATAAATGAAATGGATTAAATAATATTTTATTAAAATACTTAAAACAAAATAATAAATTTAGTTATGAGCATTACATTACAGCTTAATAATTAAAAATATAAATATTCAATGAAATAAAGAAAATTAAACACTGCATTGCAGTCATTGAAACAGAAGTCAAAGGCACACTGCACATTGGATAGTGGATGGGTAGTTGTTCCCTTCAAAGCTGCCATCCACAGTAAAGCTAGATGTGGCTCATTAACACGAACTTCAATAATTATTGGCAACATCCTTAGCAAATATATGGCTAAGACAAGATGTTGGTCTGCAGTCTCACTTTGGGTAAATTAGCTAACTCAAGAAAGGCCAAGAATGTGGGATCTGTGAACTTTATAGTCTGCTCCAAGCCAGGCCATACCAAACAATGCATATATTATTTCAAGACAGCTGCCAAACTGACATGAAAGCTGTAGGTTATAACTCAATTATCAGCAGCTCTCAGTTTTCATTTTGAGTGGAAAATATATTTTTTAAAAAGTATCCGAAGAAGAACTATGCTACATAGCTTTTATTTCTTCAAGTAACCATAACTCATTGGTTGGCATCAAGTGTGGAAAATTAATCATATTATGGAACCCATCATACAATGTCCTCCATATAACCTCTGCTTTTAAAATGTAGATTTATAGTGCAGGATACCTCTCTTCCAAAAGTCTGCTCAGTAAGATATTAAATAAAGATGACAGTGGTCTCTGCAAGAGCTTTATTCCCATACTTTCTTTATTGTAAAGTCATAGTGTAGAATATATAATTCTGCAAATGAAATAAATTGATCAAATTTCACTTAAAACTAATCTAGAGTCTACTTACCCTTTGTTACAAAAGATATTTTTTTCCATTGACAACTGCAGCCCACCTTAGTGCTTAGTGAAGTTACTGTCAAGCTAATCAGATGCAGAAGGCACCAGATGCAACACCCTAAAAATAGTGACAAAGTACAGATCTGTTAAAGAATATTGTGCATTTGCATTTGCATTTGCAAGAAGATATAAATTAAACATGTACCTTATTGATCACATAGCATTTAACAAACTGCGGATGATTCTCTGTTTGAGAAAAAATTCTGAATCTTATATTCCATTTAGGTATTACCAGCTACCAATTTCCAAGAGTTGTTTGAGATTATCTTTCAAAAATACTCCATCGTTTTAATAAAACAATGTATTTTTAGGTAATACAAGCAGACTCACAATTTACTTAGCAGCTTACTGATTGCATGACATTATCTAGCTCTGCTTTTTCATACAGGTAGGGGTTAGACTTGCAAGCTGCATAGCAATAAATCAGGAATTTACTTTGAGCTCAGTTCTTAAAATCAGCTAGGAAGAAGTAAAGCACAGTCAATGAATGGAGACTGATTGCATAATATAAATGCTTAAGTTGCCGAGAGAAATATATACAACCTTAGCACAGTAATGCTGATTTCCTCAATTAGGTTTGCCACAATAACATTAACAAAAATCAACCTATTAACGTTCCATCAACACAGGCAGTATAACTTTAGGAATATGGGCCACTCATGGAGTAAATTATCATAGGTCAGATCTGTCTAATATGATGCACACCTGGAATTGTCTGTGGTTCCCTCATGTCTGTATTTAGTAGGTCTAATATGAAGGGCTGATATTGCTGACCTGAAGCATTTCGGACAACACGGTGTGGCTTTCACACTGGCAATTTCTCTGTGGTGCCATGAAAGGTTCAACAGCTGGCAAAACCCCACCCTCAGCATTACTGACTGTAAAATCTGATACTAAGTTGCAATTTGCTGGGTGATGCTTGGGCAAACCTTTTCCAGTTGCATAGGTTAAACAAGTTGATTTTCTGTACTCCAAGATAAGCCCTGGGAAACAAAGCAGCTTTTAAGAGATGAGGTTTTCCACTGTCAAAAGAGACATTAAAAAAATTCAAATATATATAAAAATGATTTTAAAATAATTAAAATCACCTTCATATATTGAAATAATTAACATAAAGTAAAATAATTTATGCACTTTCTTGCAGTTGTCTTTTTCACAGAGTCAACAACTCCATTTGAATTAGTTTGAGGGGCTGGTTTGGGGAATGGGGGACAAGCTATTCACCCAGCCCCTTCCTCAGCACCTCTGAGCTCCACCATTGACTTCTCTGGTGAATCCAGATGTGCCGTCACCTGACCTCAATATTGCTTCAGATTTCCATGTTTGGGCGAGCCTGTGTGAGATGAGCTGGGACCTTGATGACAGACAACCTGCAGTTCCCTGGGAAACCGCTTAGCATGAGCCAGTGAGATCCAACTTATGATGAGTGTAAGGTCAAATCACTCACACAGGCTTCTTGTTACAATTTTAGCTCCATTTTAGAGACTTTGTCTGGGTCATTAGAATCAGTATGCCTGTTGGTGATCTGAGCACTTTTTATTGGACTTATCTTTACAATGTTACACTTACATTATAACCTGGAGGATAAAGGAGTAAAACCAGAACTCTGGATGAACCAGGACATTCGCAGTCTGCTGAGGGCTAGATCTGCGGTACAGAAGGCCATCATGAAAGCAAAAAGGCAATTCCGTGTGAAGTTAGAGACACAATCGGATGCACGGCAGCTGTGGCAGGGTTTGCATGCCATTACTTCCTATAAGGCGAAACCTAACAGCATAAATGGCAGCCTTTTATGCATGTTTTGAAAGGGAGAATGACACCTCACCTGTGCTAGTCACCACAGCACCTGGTGACCCTATGATCTCTGTCTTGGACGCCGATGTCAGAACATCCTTCAAGAAGGTGAACCCTTGCAAGGCGTCAGGTCCTGACAGTATACCTGGCAGGGTACTGAAAATCTGTGCCAACCAACTGGCTGGAGTGTTCAAGGACATCTTCAACCTCTCACCACTGCATTCGGAGGTTCCCACCTGCTTCTAAAGGGCAGCAATCATACCAGTGCCCAAGAAGAGCAGGGTGAGCTGCCTCAATGACACACTCTCATCTACTGTGATGAAGTGCATTGAGAGGCTGGTCTGGGCTAGAATTAACTTCTGCCTGAGCAAGGACCTGGCCCCACTGCAATCTGCCTACCGCCACAACAGGTCTACAGTGGACACAATCTCACTGGCTCTCCACTCAGCTTTGGAGCTTCTAGAGAACAGCAAAGCATATGTTAGGCTGCTGTTTATTGATTACAGCTCAGCATTCAATACCATCATTCCCTCAGTACTGATCAACAAGCTTCAAAACCTGGGCCTCTGTACCTTCCTCTGCAATTGGATCCTCGACTGCCTGACTGGGAGACCACAGTCCGTGCAGATCGGTAGTAACATCTCCTCCTCGCTGACAATCAACACAGGCGCACCTCAAGGATGCGTGCTTAGCCCACTGCTCTACTCTCTCTACACTCATGACCGTGTGGCTAGGCACAGCTCAAACGCCTTCTATAAATTTGCCGATGCTGTTGGCAGAATATCAGATGGCGATGAGGCAACGTACAGGAGTGAGATACATCGCTGGTTAAGTGGTGTCGCAACAACAACCTCGCACTCAACGGTATGGAGGCTCCAATGTGCAGGATTGAAAGAGGCTGCAGAGGGTTTTAGACTCAGCCAGCTCCATCACGGGCACAACCCTCCCCGCCATCAATGACATCTTCAAGAAGCTGTGCCTCAAGAAGGTGGTGCAATCATTAAGGACCCTCACCACCCGGGACATGCCCTCTTCACGTTACTACCATTGGGGAGGAGGTACAGGAGCCTGAAGACTCACACTCAATGTTTCAGGAACAATTTCTTCCCCTCTGCCATCAGATTTCTGAACAGTCCATGAACTCATGAACACTACCTCATTATTCCTCTTTTTCACTATTTATTTATTTTTGTAACTTATAGTAATTTTTATGTCTTGCACTGTACTGCTGCCACAAAACAACAAATTTCATGACATATGTCAGTGATAATAAACCTGATTCTGATTCTGAAGTGGCGCCCCTTATTCCCTGAACAAAAGAATTGTGACTTATTGTTTATGGTCTCATGTTGCTTTCCAGTGTTCTTGAAATGAACTGAGAATAGATAAAATGACTCTTGATGCAAATTGGCAGGCTGCATAATATCACAGTAACATAACAATACAGGCAAGCATTTATGGTTTGATCCCCTAATTCAATCAATATATGCAATCAAAGAAAATAAGTAGCATGATACGTTTATCCACATCTTCTGATGAGTACCAAGTGCCTTATCAAAGCATGAGCGAACAGTGAAAGCTGACCCTGGCTTAAAGTAGCATTTGCAATCCTTACCAATACTTCTGTACTACTCCACCAGTCACTGGCAGGAGAGTTTGTTAACTGCCATAATAATCTGCAAAATCTCAGTCTTTTTAATGGGCATTTTACAGGCTGTCCCTGGGTTATGAAAACCTGATTTATGGACACCCTGTACATATGACTGAGGTTCCATAATATTATTAAATTCAAAAGTCCGATGTACATACATACATTCATTCCCACGAATGGCAGAACTAGTTTCCTCTTTCTCACCACCTTTAGTGATTTTTCTTTCTTATCAGTTTTATGTGCATTTGATGCCATTCATTACAATACTGTACATATATGATTACCATATTGAGTAATTTTTGTGTGTTTTCCAACTTGGGGACAAAATCGACCTCTGAATATCTGTAAAAACATCTGTAACCCATTTGTTACTTGGGGATGCCTTATAATTGGTTATTGGAACCTCAGTTTTCATGTTTGGTCATTCTTGTCCTGCTTTTCCCATTAAGTGTTAAAGACAAGCTGACTAGATTTTACATGTCAGGACTCCAATTTGGCCACACTTGAGGCACCTTAATGCTTATAGTATTCAAGGAAAATAACCACTGATGCTAATCAAATAAGTTGGCCAGCGTTTCTACGTGAACCCATGCAATGGATATTGTTAAGAATGCAAATTCCTGGACTCCCGTGACATCTTGTTGTCTTCTTTCATACATATTTCAGGGTAGTGTTGAGGATATGACAGTTCCAGTGTTAGTATCAATGTCTGCTAGGACATAGCAGCCATAGTCAGAGGATATAAAGTATATTACCCATTGCTACAAACAAGAACCAGAATTCAAACCATTTCAGATGTAACCTACAAGCAGTATTGGTTTAGACATTACAAGGACAGCTGTGTAAACCCCAGGGCCCATGAAGGGATCAGCACATCTAATTCATACCGCAAAGATATCGACTTTTATTGACTGGGCAAGTCTTTGGACTGCTTGTAATTAACAATTAGATGTCTTTGTGGTACTTGCAACTTTTTAGTTTAGGTTAGTCCCATTCAATAGACCCACCAGTGGAATTGACTAGTAGTACATGTCCTCTGTTGGTTTGTTAACCAATGGATTGAATTGTCATTAGGACAGCACATGGTGCAGCTCGTACTGCTGCTACCTCACACCTTCAGTGAACTGGGTTCAATCCTGACCATGTGGAATTTGCACATTGTCCTTGTGAGTCTTTGGGTTTCCTCCAGTTCTCTGCTTCCTTCCATATCCCAAAGAGGGGCCAGGGGGGAGGGAGGGAGGGGAAGGTTGTTAGGTTAATTGGTCACTGTAAATTGCTTCTGGTGAGTGACTGGTAGTATCTGAGAGGGAGCTGATGGTAGTGGGGAGAATATAGACAGATATGATTGGTGTAAAAGCGTGTCATAGACTTGGTGGGCAAAATTCCTGTTTCCTCTCTGTTTGTCTCTGCCAAAGCATGCCTAGGATTGGTTTCTTTCATTAATAGAGCTGCACTCTCCATAATTAGGTTCTTCCTTTGACCTGCTGTCACCCTTTCAACAAAATGTCACTGGCTGTGTGAAGGGAGAACACTGTCTGCAAAACCAGGCCTTTGGCTGAATTTCTGACCGAGCTTCAATGATGGGGCTGAAGAAGATGTAAGCAAATTCCCAGCATGGTCTCAAACAATAGCTCCGAATACCATATGGCTCCTGCTTCACTCCCACCGCAGAGATGTTACAAGTGCAGGACGGAGCTAGAGATCACTTCCAGAAGTGCTTCTAGAGTCTTGGAATCATAGACGTGTACAGCATTGAACCAGGACCCATCAGCTCACCTTGTCCATGCCAATTGTGATGCCTGTCTACACTAATCCCAGTTGCTTGCATTAGACCCATATCCCTCTATGCCTTTCCTATCTAAGTACCTGTCCAAATGCCTTTTAAACATTGTAATTATATCAGGTTCCCCCTCAGTCTCATTTGCTCCAAGGAAAACAAAACCAGCATATCCAGAATAACTGTAACACTCTATCCCAGGCAATATCCTGGTTAATCTCCTCTGTACCCTTTCCAGTGCAATCACATGTTTCCTATAGTGTGGCAACTAGAATTGTACCTGTTCTTATATTCTATGCCCCCAGCCAATAAAAGCAAGTTTCCCATATGCCTCCTTCATCACCTTATCTACTTGTGCTGCCTTCTTCAGTGATCCTTGGATTTGTACACCAAGGTCCCGCTATTCTTCAAAACTCCTTGAGAGCTGAAGGTGGGACCGGGGACACAGACAGGTTTTATCAAGTTGTTTTACACAGAGGCAGAGGAATGATCCAGAGAAGCAGAAGGAGTTCAGAAAGCTTTAGCATTGTCCTTAACAGCAGGGAGATGCAGCAGGCGAAGCCAGTTTCGCTGGTGAAATTAGTACACAGAGGGGAGGATGGAAGCAAACAGGAGGACATGGATGAACTGCTGACGTGAAGAAACACTGGCAGATGGAAATTAAGGCAGAGAAGTGTGAAGAGATGTATCCTAAGAGGAAAATTAAGCAGAGGCAACTAAATGAAATCATGTGCCAGAACAAGACAGTTTGAGAGTTCACAAGCACAAATCTTTGAGAAGGCCATTTTAAAAAAAACTGAATATTGATTCCATGGCTTTTGAAATATAAATGCAGCACACTAAAGCAAGAAGTTATATCAGACTATAAATGAAAGGTTAGAAATAAGCTAACATTGTGTTCATCTGCAGGCACCACACTTCAGGAAAGATACTAAGGACTTGGAGAGAATGCAGAAGAGACTAGCAAGAATGATGCCAGGAATGAGGGGCAACAGTTGCATGGCGAAGTGAGATAATCTGGGATTGTTCTCTTTATGCAGAGTACAATAAGAGAGATCTAATAGTAGTGTCCACAATCTTAAAGGTTTTGATACAGTAACTGAGGAGATAAAGTTTCCACTAAGAAGAGGGTTGAAGCAAGAGGATGCAAATTTAAAATATTTGCAAAACAGCCAGATGGGTGATGAAGGGAGATTATTATAAACCATCTAAAAAGATGGTGAAAGCCATTTCAATAGTAACATCTAGAATTTACTTGGATCTATAACATAAAAGAAGAGATTCACAGGGCAATGAGGAGATAGCAGAAGCCAGCTCTTTCAAAGTGTTGCCTTAGATATGATGGGCTGAACAGACTCCTTCCATGCTTCTACATTTAAAGAACTTGTAGATTTTTTGAGCTGGCGTACATGGTCTACATAGTCTCCTCATCTTGTACAGTCTTAGCCTCCTACTTTTAAAGTGTAGCCTCAATCTTTCAGATAGTGGGGGATGAGGTAGAAACATATCTTTGTCCCACATATAAAAACTGATGCTGTAGTTCCAGGTAATGTCACTACTGGTAGATGAAAAAAAGTAGGGATCTTGGGAAAAATCTGATCAGAGAACCAGCTCCTCCATTAATGCAGATCTCCATCAGTGGAATCCCAAAATATTTTGTGCCCAAATCTTTGGAGCCTTGAAACCAAGAACTTCTGAATCAGAAGTAAATGTTCTACCAGTTGAGCCACAGTTCAAAATACCTTAATGCCACAATGCCGGACTACAGAAAAAATAAATTGAATAGTAATGGAATTATAACGTGTGAGTTTGGAATGGAAGTTAAGGAGGATGAAACTTGAGAGAGAGTCATGGTCTGTGAGTGATGAGGCATGGTTTCTATGTTGAACAAGAGGATAACTTGATCAACACTACAGGAATCATTAGACCTCAAGTTGTGCTTCAATTTTCATACAAAGAGGATGGGTTGTTACATCTGCTTACTGATTCAGCATGTATCAACATTTCCACTAAATGTCAGTTGTGTAATGCCTGCTGACTAATCAGCTGGCACTTGGTTTGGGAGGATAAAAGAGCTTTTATTCCTCGAAATCTTTGGAACTGAATTTACAGTATGCTGATACTACTATGTAGTAGTGTTGCCAATATTGTACTTCAAGCATTGGCATAGGTTCCTGGCAGGGATTTCCACGGGTGGGGTGTGTTCTACCTCAGCAGAGATACCCAGTGGGAGGATCACTGAACTGGCAGAGCTTGTTGTTGACCTCAAAATCCTTTGCCACAGTGTTTGCTGGATGTCTCTTGGACAATTAATGTCCTAGAGTTATTCTGCTCAGGACCAGCCAGGACTCAGACCTGGTGAAGGATCTGAGACTCCATTGAATGGATATTCCAGGCCTAAGGGTTAGGAAGCAAAAAATACATTAAGTTTCTTTTTAAGTAGTAAGTGTGTTTCTCTGTTTTTAATTAACTTCACCATGTCATTTTGCTTGTTGCTGCCTTGTGAGTTAATTGAAACTTGCTTTAGAACAATTCTCCCAGTGGGTATCTTGCAGGTATCATCATAATCCTTCCTGGAGAGGCAGAGCAAGTCCCACACACAACAGGCCCCACACACAACAGGCCCCACCCACAACAACCTCACCCACAGAGGAAGGGTTTCAACCCGAAATGTCGACTGTGCATTTCCCTTCACAGATGCGGCCTGACCCACTGAGTCCCTCCAGCATTTTGTTTGTTGCTGCAGGTTCCAGCATCTGTAGTCTCCTCTGTCTCGCCTTGAAGTAAACTCTTGACCTCATTACTCTATAGAGTACAATGCACTTTCTTCAAATTTCAGGTCTAAGAAATTCAAGGAACAGATACTCCTATTTTTCCATTGCAATGCTAGACAATTTACCTGAAGACACTATACAACAGATAATTGGTGGAAATGTTTTTATGCACTGAAAGAGAATTCAGGGGAAAAAATCAAGTTCTTTGATCTTTGCAAGAAACTAGAAGTTGTACTTGAGAGCTCATAACTCTTGTGGTGTTGCTTGAGCTATTATCTTGTTTGTCTTTTAGACTCTGTCTCATTTCCAACAGCCAAGGATTATACTTGGTGTGACTAAGATCATGATTCCCTTTTACTTTTCATCCTCTGCAACTTCCATGCCAGTTCTTCAACAGTTATAATTTCAACATTATCCCTTCCTGCACTTTTAAATATTTACTTCAATCTTAGTAGTTTTTTAAATGTCTCTGCATGTCACAGAATTATTCCAGTTTATTTGAGTTTCCCTGAATCACTTTATATAAAGTCATCTAAGTGGCAGGTATTAAAATTACTGATTTTCAGATAGGTCTAATTTCTGTTGCAACAAGGCCACAAAATGAACTATTGTAATTTAATTTATGAGCTAGTCCCATCAGTTCATTTTCTGATTTGTTATTGGCAACACAAAAATAAGTAGGACTGGACCATTAACTGTTCACAGCACATCTGAACCTCAACTCATTAACCTGTTTTTCTCCATCTCTCAACATCTTGTTATCAACTTCAATCTTCAAGCATCCTTTAGAAGGGCAGACTTCTAAACCTTAGTCTACATTTATGAGAACTCGTTGATCCTGAATTATTTCCAAAATTACAAAGGTCTTCTAACGATTATGGCCCTGGTCCTCAATCTCCTACCAGAGAATATAGTTTCTATCCATCTACCTTACCAACTGCATTGAGTGGTTCAAAGACCTTGATCAGGTTACTCCACACTTCACTAAATTCAAATGAGCACAAGCCAGGTTGAAGCAATCTATCCTCTGCATTAATATCATTCTCATGATTCCATTTAGTACCAACCCCACCCCACACAATTATCAAAAGATAGTTCAAAAGTGTTGGTTGCCAAAAGTAATCTCATTTTATTTTCCCCTCACTTCCATAAAGTACTCACTCCAAACCCAGATTCTACCAGTTGCCTGTACACAAGGGGCAATTTATGGTCAATTAACTTTCCAACCTGCTCCTCTTTGGGATGTGGGAGGAAACTAGAGTATCCAGCGGAAACCTATATGATCACAGTTAGAACGTGCAAACTCCAAACAGACCACGCCCAAGGTCAGGACTGAATCCAAGTCACTGGAGCTGTGAGGATGCGGTTGTACAAGTTGTCCTATTATACTGCCCATTCCTGAATGTGCAGCATGGAGAAGCAACCATGCTCTCTTCTGAAAGAGTGGACTCAGTGTGAAACCCCACCTTATCCCCTAATCCATCTATACTCACTGTGGTCTTGATGTTAGCATCCTCACCAGCCAACATTTGTACACTCTGGTTCTGATATTGTGCATTCTATGCTGTCACTAGCAAACCCATCACATTAGACAGAGTGGAAACAATTTCTGCTTTGGTGGGGTTAAAACTAAAGGCTGTTGATATGGGATTGACACTAAGAAGTCAAACAAGGAATACAAGAAAAACTTCTTTATTCAGAGAGTGGTGAGGATGTGGAACTCACCACCACATGGAGTGGCCAA
This sequence comes from Pristis pectinata, assembly GCF_009764475.1. Lineage (NCBI taxonomy): Eukaryota > Metazoa > Chordata > Chondrichthyes > Rhinopristiformes > Pristidae > Pristis > Pristis pectinata. The sequence continues at coordinate 23,150,224 of NC_067418.1, read as the reverse complement.
GGTAAATAGTATAAATGAATTTAATGCAAGATTGTTTAAGCATGAGAGAAAAGGCAATAGAAAGTGATACTGATACAGTTAATAAAGAAAGAGTAGGGAGACTTGGGTGGAACATTAACATCAGCATGGACAGGTTGGTGTAATATTTGCTATATTTTCTGTATGTATCTCTAATGGAACTGATACAGTTATAGAAAATGGTTACCCAAAGGCTTTAGGAGGTCTTTCTTTTCCAGTCATAACTGAAGACAATGGTGAATAATAAACTGGAATAATAGTTATTTCTATTACATTAGATCCTGATTTTAAAGGAGTAGGGCTGAAGCCACAACCAACAAGATTGTCAGTTAATAATGTTCAAACTGATTTTCTATTATTTTAGACCCATTTCAGACTAATTACTCAACAAATTCTTGCCAAATAAATTTCCTCATAATCTTGTTAAGGTTTCAGAAAAAAGAGTCATGAATTTTAAGTAGGACCCTGATAAACAAGTGGCTCTGTAATTTTAGTCTGAGCATTACTGCCATTTTGATAACATGCACACAACCTCAATGAGGCACAAAGACATTGCTTATTATCATTTAAATTATTCTTTTTCTTTTCGTGAACAGACATATGTTAATTTCTCAAGGCTCGTTCATGTTAGCATGGATTGTGATACTTTTATTGTAATTTTAAATTACTTAAGTGGTAAGAAGGTACCTGTGTGCAGTAGTTAAATAACTTTGAGTTGGTGACAGTTGCAGATCCCGTTGTTGTAAGACTATTAAAGGGTTCCCTAGTATGATAAGATGGACTCTTGACCTCACAATCTACCTTGTTATGACCCTGAACCTTATTGCCTACCTGCACTGCACTTCCTCTGTAGCTGTGACACTTTACTCTGCACACTGTAATGTTTTACCTTGTACTACCTCAATGCACTATGTAATAAATTCATCTGTATGAATGGTATGCAAAGACAAGATTTTCACTGTACCTCAGTACAAGTGACAATAGTAAACCAATTCCAATTCCAATTCCAGTTTATTTTATGAAACTAACTGGGTAGGGTCCAGGGAACCTCCAAAAAGCCCCCGTGTTCTCACCAAACTCACTGAAGCTGGAGTTCACTGTGTTGCTTCTTTGACACCGGCATTACCATTCCAAAGATTGACTGGACGACAGTGAAAACACCGCCCCGAAAACAATTCTGACAGCCAGAGACAGCCAACTGAGGGAAGAGCTTGAAAATCAGCATATGCTGGAGATCAGTTCTGATGAAGGGTCTGGGACCTGAAATGTTAGCTCTCTTTCTCTTTCCACAGATGCTGCCTGATCTGCTGGGTGTTTCCAGTACTTTGTTTTTACTTGAAGTTTCAGTAATGGTTGGATGACAGTAGAGATTTGTTGGAGGAGGATTATGTGGTCAACTGTGTTAAAGGTCAAAGTCAAGGAGCACAGGAAGGATAATACGAAGTCGATTTTAGTGAAGGCATCCTGACTGAAAGGCACCTGCACAGCTCTTGCACACCTTTTCACTGAGATTCAAGTGAGAGATTTTCTCTGAGAACATTCTTCTCTCATTTGATTTGTTGAATGCTCTTCCATCCTTCCTTTAGCAGTTTGTGCTGACACCTGTTTCCCCTGTTCAGACATCCAATATTGCTCCACTGCAAGAGGAATGCCTCCCAATGCACCCATGTCTTGAAACGCCTATTTTTAGTGGAAGCTTTGAAGTCCTTATGTAGGTGTCATGTTATTCCCTATTGATGTTAGCATTATTCAAGAAAACATTAAACACTCATGCAATAGTAGAAATCAATCAGAAAATAGTCTTAAAAGGGTTGGCAAAACCTTTAAGTATGGCTATTGGTGAAGAGGGATGCCTCTGTCCTTTTACTAAACAAGTATATCAGCTATGTGAAGTTATGAAAAGAAGATAGCTGGAGTGTTAACCTCCAGAATGGTAATGCTGTGTCAAGCAAACATTGAAAGCTGATGTATTGCCTGATCTGCCAACTTCATAGTTTCTTCACCAACTTGGTGTCTGGTTCACTTCATGGTACAAGTGTGTGTGTGTGTGTGTGTGTGTGTGTGTGTGTGTGTGTGTGTGTGTGTGTGTGTGTGTGTGTGTGTGTGTGTGTGTGTGTGTGTGTGTGTATAGATCTGATATCAATTTAGAATGGAAATGAACTGTAGCACCCAAAAAACCCCAGCTACATAACTAGGTTTTTCACTCATAATATTTAAATATTAGGGATATTTATGTCTCTACTTTCCTGTACTGTGATATGACTTTTGGATATATTAAAGCAACAATAATTGCACCACCTACTTTACAAGATAAGCTTATCACAGGTAGTTGAATTTGTAACTGCAGGGTGTTTTTGATTTTGATAGGAATAGTGTTGCTGACAGTATTTCATTTTGTGCCTGTCTCATAAAGGCTATTTTGCCATAATCTTTGTCATAAAGGCTATAGGTTGCTATAATTGGAATGAGGGAGGGGGCTGGGGGGGCTTGCTTTATGAAGGATTGCACCTGGAAGGAGAGGCAGATGTTCACAACTGTTAAAATCATTCCCATTATTCTTAAAGCATGGATGGCTGGATATTAAGATGTAATTGTATGTAATGCTGGATATATTTATAGTTATTTACATCATTGTAGCAATTGTCCTGTTGCCATTGGCATCTTTTACACATTTTGATTGATTTCTGGACAATCTGAATTGTTTACTAAAGCAGAAAATTAATAAAATCTGGATTTTGAAAAAAAAAACTACCAGTAATAAAATTAATTTGAACAAGGCAGAAGCTGTAATAATTTTATGAGTTTTTCCCCCATATACACAATATTCTGTCTCCTAGCATATCCTATAAAGTTGTACATCCTGACGCAGGGGACAATATGAGGACAGTATTCATTTTTGTTCTGTGTTTCAATGATTAAATATTGGTATAAGCAAAGCACCAGAAAAATATCCCCAAGTACTGAAATATACGGCTATAATAAATGGTACCAAAAATGGAAAGATCAAAACGGTAATAAGCTTTTGTTTTATTTGTGTGTGATGCTTGTATCATTACAGGAGATAGAAGTCTCCCCTTCAGGCTGACTGTAAGACTGAGGAACAGGAAAGGTTTGGCCACGCTAATAGGGATGCATTATAGACCGCCCAATAGTCAGAGAGAATTGGAGGAACAAATCTGTAGTGAGATAGCAGACCGATGTAAGAAACAGAAAGTCGTAATGGTAGGGGATCTTAACTTTCCAAATATTGACTGGGACTCCCACACTGTGAAAGGGCTGGATGGCTTGGAATTTGTCAAATGTGTTCAGGAAAGTTTTCTAAATCAATATATAGAGGTACCAACAAGAGAGAATGCAATACTTGATCTCCTATTAGGGAACCAGACAGGTCAGGTGACAGAAGTATGTGTAGGTGAGCATTTTGGGTCCAGTGACCATAATGTCATTAGTTTCAGGTTAATTATGGATAAGGACAGGTCTGGTCCTCAAGTTGAGGTTCTAAATTGGAGAAAGGCCAATTTTGTGGAAATGAGAAAGGATTTAGGAAGAGTGGATTGGGATAAGTTGTTTTCTGGCAAGGATGTGTTCAGTAAGTGGAAGGCCTTCAAAGGCGAAATTTTGAGAGTGCAGAGTTTGCATATTCCTGCCAGGATTAAAGGCAAAGTTAACAAGCTTAGGGAGCCTTGGTTTTCAAGGGATATTGGCGATCTGGTTAAGAAAAAGAGAGAGGTGTCTAGCAGGTATAGGCAACTAAGAACTAGGAACAAATGAGGTACTTGAAGAGTATAGAAAATGTAAGAAAATACTAAAAAAGGAAATCAGGAAGGCAAAAAGAAGACATGAGGTTGCTTTGGCAGATAATGTGAAGGTAAACCTGAAGGGTTTCTACAAGTATATTAAGAGTAAAAAGATAGTAAGGGACAAAATTGGTCCCCTAGAAGATCAGAGTGGTCATCTATGTGTGGAGCCTCAGGAGATGGGGGGGATCTTAAACAGTTTTTTTGCATCAGTATTTACTTAAGAAACTGGCATAGTGTATATGGAAGGAAGGGAAACAAGCAATAGTGTCATGGAACATTCAGAGATTAAATAGGAGGAGGTGCTTGCTGCCTTACAGCGAATAAAGGTAGACAAATCCCCTGGACCTGATAAGATATTTCCTTGGACATTGAGAGAGACTAGTGTAGAAATTGCAGGGGCCCTGGCAGATATATTTAAAATGTCCTTAGCCACGTGTGCAGTGCCGGAGGACTGGAGGGTACCTCATGTTATTCTGTTGTTTAAAAAAGCATCTAAAAGTAAACCAGGTAATTACAGGCCAGTGAGCCTGACATCAGTAGAAGGTAAATTATTGGAAGGTGTTCTGAGAGATCGGATATACAAGTATTTGAGCAACCCAGGGCTGATTAAGGATAGTCAGCATGGTTTTGTGCGTGGTAGATCATGTTTAACGAATCTTGTAGAGTTTTTTGAGGAGGTTACCAAGAAAGTAGATGAAGGAAAGGCTGTGGATGTTGTCTACATGGACTTTAGTAAGGCCTTTGACAAGGTCCCACATGGGACGTTAGTTCAGAAGGTCCAGACACTAGGTATCCATGGAAAGGTTGTAAACTGGATTCAAAATTGGCTGTGTGGGAGAAGACAGAGAGTGGTAGTGGATGATTGTTTCTCAGACTGGAGGCCTGTGACTAGTGGTGTGCCTCAGGGATCTGTGCTGGGGCCATTGTTGTTTGTTGTCTATATCAATGATCTAGATAATAATGTGGTAAATTGGATCAGCAAGTTTGCTGATGACACTAAGATTGGAGGTGTAGTGGGCAGCGAGGAAGGCTTTCAAAGATTGCAAAGGGATCTGGACCAAATGGAAAAATGGGCCAGAAAATGGCAGATGGAATTTAATGCAGACAAGTGTGAGGTGTTGCATTTTGGAAGGACAAATCAAGGTAGGACATACACAGTAAATGGTAGGGCACTGAGGAGTGTGGAGGGACAAAGGGATCTGGGAATTCAGATACATCATTCCCTGAAAGTGGTGTCACGGGTAGACAGGGTTGTAAAAAAGGCTTTTGGCATTCATAAATCAAAGTATTGCTATTGGTAATCAAAGACATTGGTGAAGCCAAATTTGGAGTATTGTGTGCAGTTCTGGTCACCTAACTATAAGAAGGATATCAGTAAGATTGAAAGAGTGCAGAGGAGATTTAATAGAATGTTGCCGGGTCTTCAGAAGGTGAGTTACAGGGAAAGATTGAACAGGTTAGGACTTTATTCCTTGGTGCACAGAAGAATGAGGGGATATTTAATAGAGGTTTACAAAATTATGAGGGGTATAGACAGAATTAATGCGAGTAGGCTCTTTACACCTAGATTAGGAGAGATAAGTACAAGAAGACATGGCTTTAGGGTGAAAGGGAAAAGGTTTAGGGGAAATATTAGGGGGAACTTCTTCACTCAAAGAGTGGTGGAAGTGTGGAACGGGCTGCCATCTGATGTAGTAAATGCGGGCTCACTCTTAAGTTTTAAGAATAAATTGGATAGATACATGGATGGGAGAGGTCTGGAGGGTTATGGACTGGGTGCAGGTAATTGGGACTAGCGGAATAACGTTTTGGCACAGACTAGAAGGGCCGAATGGCCCGCTTTCTGTGCTGTAGTGTTCTATGGTTCTATGGTTCTATTTCACCTCCCATCTAGCACTTGCATGTCTGCAACAAGTAAATTATAGTCAGACTTAGAACAAACTATTCAATCCCTTTATAAGAAGTAAGATGACCAAAGCTGGGTAACTCTGATACAATAGAGTCATCCCAGTAGTCAGTCAGTGAATTAGACATTTTCTTTGTGCGAGGATGTGTGTGGTTGATTCAAACATGGCCAATTAACAATGAACAAGCCTTCACCACTCCTTTCTCAGGAGGTACCACCACCACTTGTGTCATTCAGTCTCTTCCTCTTTATCCAATCACAGACTTTCCCCTTTGTTCTCTCCAACCTTCTAGTTCAAGTTCAAGTTTAATGGCATATGCATACATACACAGGTTATAAATGCCATGGAAATTATCTTTTGCAACAGCAGCACAGTACATTACAAATACTATTTTTGCAAAGTTCCAAAGTTACCCTGTTGAAATATTAATTCAGTTCCTCTTTCCACAGATGCTGTCTGGCCTGGTAAGTACTTTCAGCATTCTCTATTTTTATATCAGATTTATAGCACTAGCATTTATTTGGGATGATTAAACTTAATTGTAATTTTGGTAAAGTTTCAAGGTGGGTTGATGTCGCTACAAGTTCAGTACAGAAATTAGTACGGTATTATCCAAACCAAAATGCATTAAGCATTCATTGTCAATCTATTCCGGGAATAAATACTGCTGATATTAAAATAATGTGGAAAATATCCTTGCCTTTACATGAATATACTCACCTAAATCAGTATGAAAATTTATTAAGATATACAACATCAAGGAACTCTCAAAATAGCCACTATTTCTTTATCTGTTATATAATGATGACACTGGAATATAATGATGACACTATTGTCTGCTTGTCCTTTGGTTGACCATGTCTTTGCAAATAGTGTAAAGGCTTTATTAAAAAAAAGGAAATGAGCTCATCAGATTGTTGCATCCTTGATGTTGATATTACTGGCAAAGTTGGCGAGAGTGGTGTCTATTTCTGGAGTGCAAATCTTCAGCATTAGAGTTGGGACGTTGCCTCCACTTTTCAGAATATCTCTGTAGTGCAAAGCAGAAGTCAGTGATGTGCTGAAGGTCAAATGATGCTGGCAGGGGCTCTGGAATGTACTGAACTGGGGGGCTGGATACAATTTGCACCTGACTCCTCTGTTTTACTCCAGAGTGAGCCGTAACCCCAATCTTTTCAATGGGTTTGCTGACCATTAAGAAGGTAAGGTTAGCTAAGCTTTTATATTTTCATTGCATATTTATCCTTTAAGTAATAAACAGTAGTATTGTGTTATTGTGTTTTTTAATCTTTTTATTTTTAATTATGTCAGTTTATTTATATATAATACAGAGATATATAATATAGTCAATGATGGCTTTGACAGCAGTGAACTTGTGAAGGAGTCTGAGGAGCAGTGCTGCACCTGACTGCAGTGTGTGCATGGGTCATGGAATAAGAGGTTACCAGCACTGCCTACCCATGGGTGCTACAGCAAGCAAGTACGACTATGAGAATAACATGGGTATTGCATGCAGGCAGCAGGTCAGATTGAGCATGATCTGGCCTACAAGCACTAATGCTCTGCCGTTATTTTGTTATCACCTAGTGCTTAATAATGGCAATTAAGGGCTTGTTAATATGTCCTAATGTGGATTGTTAATGTTTTTCATTTGGTGCAATAAAGTTTCTGTCAGTATTCTTGAGTCAGCAAGTTGTGCTTCTGGGTAAATTGACTATGTTGGCGAGCACCAGAGCAGCAATATGTTCCATTCAGCTGAGTGTGAGAAATAGCTTCATAACAGATTGCCAACTACACAATAAAGAGCGGATTTTAATTCTGGACTGTGAAGCCAGACCTGCAGTAGGAGAGCCAATTCATTTTAACATTTTCCTGATCAGCTACCCACTCAAAATAAAAATTCATGCTTTGGGCCTGTGAACTGTGTGTATGCAAAGTTTGGAGCTTTAATTTTACAACCATAGATCCTTCCCCTCCAGCTGAGGAAGCAGTCCAAGGAGTGAAAATCTACTCATTCCACCCAGCAAAGAATGCAAGCCTGGGTCATTAATTTGCCACTCACACTGACCTTGGAAATTGCTTTGGCCATACCTGTGAAACTCTAAGTCACATCTAGCATCGGAATTTAGAGGTTGGAGATATGGATGCTCCTGAGACTGCCAGTCATGTCATTGGAATAGGATTGTCAGAAACCCTGGCAGGAGAAGCAGTGGTGATCTTTGAAATGGTGGCTGATGTCTGCAGGAGCTTTGTAGTGTGACAAAACTGTGTGAGAGAGAAAGTGTCACAGAAGCCTTTGTTTAGTATTGATTAGCTGAGCTTATTGCAATAGCCTCCCTGGTAGTCATTTCTTCCAGATGGATGAGTCTGTTGCCTTTGATACTCTTTGTGCTTCAGGTCACACCATCATCGGATAGCAGATTGACAGGAAAATGTAGTAAACCACTTAATCTGGATTTTCTACCTTTTTGAATGTGCACCAAAATAAACATTTTAAAGGTAGTCTATTAAATCGGTTATGAACCAGCAACAAAAGAAACACACCGAGTCATGGATAAGTGTTAAAAACTATTTTATTAATAACTACTTATGATAATAAGAAAACTAAAAGTAAATATGTTAGAATGTTAGAAGTAAAAATGTTGGATCTTAAACATTAACCCCAAAAACTAAACTCGAAGTATGTGTGTGGCAAATTCCCAAACTCCAAGTCCAGGAATATTTCTCAAAGTTCAGTTCAGCAAGCCGTAAGGTAAAACGTGAGCAAAGCCTTCTTCAACAACCACCGCTGACTGAAGACAAAACATAGAGAGAAAATAAAGAGTAATTACGAAATCCAAATGTTCCACGACGGAACCCATACGACTCCTCAGTGTCTACTCAGCAGTGACCACTCCACTGCTTTGTTCCAAAGCATCTGCCACCCCGAAAGGGATCCAAATCGTGGCTGTCCACACAAATACCTGTTTCCCACTGGACTCCACTGCTTTGTTCCAAAGTATCTGCCACCCCAAAAGGCATCCGACATGTGGCTGTCCACACAAATACCTGTTTCCTTCTACAGGTTAATGACAAAGTGGACTCCACCGGATTATTCCAAAAATCCATACGTGGATTGTAGTGACAGGCACAGTTATTGTTTTAACAACCATCGATAGAGACTAGCAGGCTGGTCTCCCTCTCTCTCTCTCTCTCTCTCTCTCTCTCTCTCTCTCTTTCTTCTCCTCTTCTCTGACTAACTCTGACTGTCTGCTCCAAAAATGTCATTATGTCCTTATCTTCTGTTGATGTAAGCACACCACACACACACACATACACACCACTATGCTCTATCTTAAAGGGACATTCACCAGTAGTAACCTAGTCCGTAACAAATCTTTGTGCCACCTCACAACAATCCAGGACTGTATAATGCAAAATAAGAACTCTAATTCTCAAAGTTATCACTGCTAATGCCCACCTCTTCATCCACTCACATGTTATCTCCATAAACTTACACAGCTTTATTGAAGGGCTGGTGCAGTGGTTATAGGAGTGAATGGATTTTGATTTTACCATGCCTAACTAATTTTGTGATGGGAAGTTTCAACATTCAGTCATTAGTGGGGAAAAAAGCCAGGCAGAAGATCTGTTTTGCCATAAGTAGAAAAGAAGTATCAGAAAGCAAGTTACCTCAAGCCACTCTCCAACATTTTGCATTTGCTGGATTGTGATGTGAAAAATACTTAACTGACTATCCCAGTAACCTGCATTCATCCTGAGGATGAAATCTAAAAGAAGTGGGGACAGGCAATACATTCTTTTCTTCTGCTTTTCCTGCATAGGTGTGCAGATTTGTAATGCCAAACATGTCATTCTACCTGAACAAAATTCTTGCAATTGACTTTTATTTTAATACTGCCTTGGGCAACCCAGATTGAGGATAGGAAATTAATCAGAAAGGTAAAATAGGAAATGCCAGAAATTTAAACTCAAGAAACTGTGCATGGTTTTGTTCTCCTTATCTGAGAGAAGATGCACTTGCCATGGAGGGAATGTAGTAAAGATCCAATAGAATGGTTCCAGGATCAGTGGGTTTGCCACTTGAGGAGAGGTTGAGTAGACAGAGGTAGTACTCTCTAGACTTCAGAAAACTGAGGAGATCTTCTCAAAACCTGTAAAAGTCTTACAGATCTTGTCAGAATGAATATGTGGAAGATGTTTCCCCTGCCTGAGGAGTCCAGGACCAGGGACTGAGTTTCAGAACTAGAGGTAGGCCACTTAGGATTGAGGTGAGGAAGAATTTCTTCACTCAGAGGATGGTGAACCTTTGGAATTCTCCAGCCCAGATTGTTGTGGAGACCTTATCGTTGTGTTCATTCAAAAGACAGATTGATAGATTTCTGGACATAAAGTGCATCAAGGGATATTGGGATAGTGTTAGAAAATGTCACTGAGAGAGAAGACTAGCCATAATCTTGATGAATGGCGGTGTAGGCTCAAAGGGCTGGATAGCCTAGTCCTGATTCTATTTCTTGCACTCATGTGAAACAAGCACTAGGGATGTTAACTTTTCAAGTGCAACCTTTCATTAAAACAGGAAATGGTTACAGAATAACAGTAGTCCCGATTTCAACAGGATAAATAGCAGCTGCACAAGCAGAGGCAGGGTCCAAAAGTAATTCATCACAGTAGGTGCATGTTTTCTGGTTCCCTGGTGAGTTCTTTTAGCCTTCGTCTGCCATTCCAGAAGTATAGGCCCACATTTTCATGATCCTAATGAAATAAAGGAGGTGGGCACAGTTATCCTTCAAACTGCAGCTAACAGGCAAATTAACCTGGGGTTAACTCAGTCTGAGGCCTAAAACACGCACAAAAGAAGATATGGAGAGTTTGATTTAGCACAGAATTGTTTGATGGTAATTTATGATTGCCTCAAGTTGGATTTGTCTGGAAGTGGTAAACTGAATACAGACAGGTGCAGCATTCAAGTGCTGATCAGATGTAGTCTTTATGGAGCACTATTTGGGAGCTCCTCATATGGGCTGCCACTGACAGTGCGGAGTGCCCTGGTTGACACACAGTGGCAAATTACTGAAAGGCTCAGAGACCAAGGGAAATGGTGGACTGTCTTTGGATGTGGTGCTGGAAGTCTGGTGAAAAGAGGCCAGAGGAGAAGGGATATGCTGCTCTGCAGAAATGCCAGTCTGGTTTCCTTTCTCCCCCATTCTTCTGTCCCTCTACCCTGCAGCTATTGGTGTTGCTCTGCCTGGCCTCATGTCTCCCTCCCATTCCTTCCCCAGATCAAAGAGACTCTAAGCAAGATGTCCATGACCAATCACTCCCTTTATCTTGGTAACTCCTATGAGCTGTCCAATGAGGTTGGGTAAGACAACACTTACTCTTTTTCAGTGATGGTTTAAATAAATTGTGTTCAAATGTTATTAAAGTCTTAACAAATTGTCCTGGAAATTCTGAGATGTGTTTAAAGGACCCTGTTCACAGCTCCAACATTAATGAATGTTACATGATGGTGTAGCAGTTAGCGTAACGCTATTACAGCGCCAACGACCTAGGTTCAATTCCAGCTGCTGTCTGTAAAGAGTTTGTATGTTCTCCCAGTGTCTACGTGGGTTTCCTCTGGGTTCTCCGGTTTCCTCCCATGTTCCAAAGACGTACAGGTTAGGAAGTTGTTGGCATGCTATGTTGGTGCCGGAAGTGTGGCAACGCTTGTGGCCTGCCCCCCAATACAGTCCATGAAAAAGATGCATTTCACTGTGTGTTTCGATGTACATGTGACTAATAAAAGATATCTTATCCCTTTCAATGGTGAGCATCCCTATAATTAGTACTTGAAAAGGATTTCAGTACTATGTTTACTCTCAAACAGTTGACCTTTTTTAGAATGAGTGTTAATGATCAAACACTGTGAAGCTTCTTTCATGAATGCTAGCAAGTGTTTTAACTGTCAATCTGGTAATTCCTAGTGCTGGCTTCAATTCCTCAACCAAGGTGGCATCTTGCATTGAACACAGGCTAAATTGAAGTTTTAATTTAAGATACTACTTGACCATCTCTTTATCTCTTGATGAGACTGTTAAAATGAAAATTGACATAAAGTTAGGTATTTTCCTTATGTTTCATTTGTAACATGAAGCTTTATTTTTCTTGGTGTATTGTTATTGAATTACTGTTTTAAATTGACAGAATTGTGAATTAATTTTGTGTAGAGAGATTTACTGTGTAAAACCAATCTTTACAGGCAGCAGAAGAGGTTCTCTTAAAATTCCCTTAATTAAAGATATGCACAAATAAAACTTTTATCTACAAGAAAAGGCAACTATTAAAGTCTTAGAAAGAAGGTGACTCAATAAAGAGAAACTTTATATGCCCTAACATGTCTGGTGTTATGTGAGGCCATTTGCTAATAAATGAGTGAGCTGGAAAATTAAGGTCTTTCATTGATTTAGAGGTTATCTCGAAACTGTAAGGCTGAGTGAGTTGAATGATTCTAGAATTTTTCTAATAGTTGTTATTCTGCTTGATCAATAGAATTAGGAGAAACTTTATTTTAGTAAATTAAAAATAGTTATGCTACTAAAATTCAGTTCAGTTCGAATCTTCAGAGTTTAATTTAATTTATGACCTTTTGCAAATTTCAGTGGTAACCTAGGTAGAAGGTCAGACTCCTTTTAAATGTACCTGTCATGAAGTACATGCAAAAGAGAGTAAAGAAAGACTATTGACCTTAAAATTGTACTTGCAGACAGAAAATAGCACTGGTTCTTCTGAGATCAGAAAACCAAGATTTATGCCCATGTGGAAGTTGTGTGGCACACAGTAAGCCACATAAGTTTAAACACCAGCTCTGCCCAACAGCATTGTTTCAGCACACCAATGGGCTATTTATCACATTTGGTGTGGCAGCATGATGTCCATTGTATGTAGCTTGCTCACATGTACAGGCTGCAAACCAAACTTGAGAGCCATGTTGTAAGCAGAAAGCCCCTGTCACCTAATCACCATTCCCTGAGTTGTCTGGTGGCTCATAATTAGATGGTGCAGTGGACTGCTGCAGAATGAAGACATCCCGACTGCCAAGTTACAACAAATATCCTGATGCAGGGTTTCGACCCAAAACTTTGACAGTTTCTTTCCACTCACAGATGCTGCTTGACCTGCTGAGTTCCTCCAGCAGATTGTTTGTTGTTCCAGATTCCAGCATATGCAGTCTCTTGTGTCTCCATTTTACTACAAATATCTCTAGCGCTAGTCTGGAAGAATAAAGTTCATGGCCACCATGATACTCACTTACAATGCAATCCTCAACTTTCTCATATCTTGCATTTGTGCCTGGAATATGTGATGGATTTCACCAAGTTAAGATTAGCTGAAGCCTGAGCATTCTACAATGGAGACGCAATGTCACCATCACTGAAGTAAACAAAGTGGGTGCTGGCTATTTCTTATTAATGTACAGAAAAAAATCTGTTCCATCTCATCAGCTTGTATATTCTAGCTCTGAAGATAGGGATGCCCCTGCCAGTCATGCTGGGTGGTGACTTCAACTGCCCATCGAGTCAACAGAGCCAATAGCAAACAGGACACCACTCCCGATTGGAAGGGTAAAAGGTAACAAGCTCTACGATATCTTCAGCAAACCTGCAGACAGAGCATCTCACAAAATATTTAGTTGACACTGGACAGCTCAGTCTGGTCCTGCACAAACTTCTTTCTTCTACCCCGAATGCTCACAGTAATTCCAGTTTTCCCTGATGATTGCCTCTTGCTGGTTGACTATCAGCTACAGGAAGACCATATGGCTGATAAGGGCCTATGGAAGTTGAAAATTAAACTAGCAACCCCAGAAAATATCAAGGAATTGATATTTTGTGGTGGAAGTAGAATAAACTGAAAAGAGTACAGCAAGAGTTACACTAATCATTTGAGTCACAACTTAATTATTCCTACAATTATACATTCAGGCCTGAGCACACTTAGCTGCCAGAGACTGAGGCCCATCTTCTCCAATGCCCATGTCGCAGGCTCCACCAACCATTTACCTTGTAGCAAATCTATGGACAGCCATTGATCGGCATTACAATATAGAAATCAAAGAGATTTCTGTGGTGCTCGGTTACTTGTAACAGAGAACCTCAGCTTCACCAATTACATTCTCTGGGAAGTGTTGAGCAATGTCAGCACTTCCTAACATAGATGAATACGATACAAAGTGCTCAGGGCAATCCTGGCAGGATGCTCTTAGAAGAATACATCAATATCTGAAAAAGAGCAAGGGATGGTCTTAGAATGGTTGCTTAGGACGTGGAAAAGATGCCAAGGATTTTGCACTTAATAGCTATCCAGACAATGGGCATTAAATGAGACAGGATTAAGCTCATCGATCAATATGATCGAATACTCTCCATTTTTCTGGATGAGTTGTCTGGACATGTTTTACAAAATTGAAGATCAACACCATCCAGTGCAAAGTAATCTGTTTGACTGGCGCTTCATCCATCACTCTAAAGCTTCATTCTGTGTGTGCTGGAATGCACCATATATAAAATGCATTCCTATGACTTTGTCAAGGCTGCTGCAACAGCATTTCCCAAATTCTTAACTGCTACACCACCATACCCCCATGACTCTTATGCTTTTGGCTGACAGGGGTTAAATCATTAGACTTGTAGCCAGAGTTCCAATGCTCCAGAGAAGTTAGTCTCAATACCACCATGGTAGCTTGAGATTTTTATCAAGTGATCTGTAACTGAAGAATAAAAAGATGGACATTGTGTCAAGAGCAATGGAAATGCCAGACTGTCATAAAACTCTATCTAATTCATCAGTGTCTTTCAACATATGTAAACCTGCTACCCTAAACCAATCTGGTATACATGTGACTGTAGATTAACCAATATTTTCGATTCCTAGCTGCCTCCTTAGTTCTGGGGTAATAAGGGATGGACAAAAATATTAGGATTACTAGTGATCTCAAACATCCTCTGAGTGAATGAAATAAAGGCCATTGAGAATGCCACTATAAGCAAGATCCTTCCAAGTCATGCACCAGTCTAAAATGAAAATGCATGGCTGTACCTCTATTGCCAAAATAATGGCACTACCTTTCAAACGGTAGTTTGGGAGCTTCTTCACAAGGATATCATTAGTTTATCACTAACTGAACAAAGGCTGGCGATAAATTAAAAGAAAATAATTTGACTACGTGCTGGTAAAAGGCAGTATTGAGTAACATCCAAGGAATTGTGTATACTGGGAAAAGGAAGAAAAATAAAAGCCAATACTGATGCAGTAACACAACTGTACTACTGTAATTTGTTATATGTCATTCAAGTTAATATAGAACATTAATTCACTATATGTTGTAATTCATGGAAAAGTGATAAAAGATAGCATCAAATTATTGATGTTAAAATATGCATACAATCTTATTGCTGTATTAATCTATCAATTGCTAGGAACTGCGATTCTGTTTGTAGACCCAATGTATACTTGCATTGCTTCTATTGATTAATGTTATCTGTTTGCTGTATGCAGCAACAGCATAAAGACATTTTTAAAGGTTTTCTTTGCTGGCTATGAAATTGTTGTTGCCATTTATGTTATTAATTTAAATCTTGTACTTAATGAGCAGCTAACTGAATTTTCACTGCACATGTTACATTATTTATGATAAGTAACATCAGAAAAATAATGAATGCTTTCAGAAAATATGCATAGATACATTCCTTTATAAAAAGCTGATATCTGGATGTGTGTTTTCATGTTGTTAAAAATAATAGGAAGCCTTCAGTGGTATTTTTCATGACAATCCTTTGGCACAGAATGTGAAGCACAGTAGTCATGCAAAATGGGAGATCTTCCACAGATCTTCTACCAGAGCATCAGACTGAAGTTTCAAGACAGTAGACAATAACGAGGGTAATTTTCACTTTGCACAATATTCTACAGTGAATGATGTTGAATCAGCAGCAAGTTTTACATCAAACTATATTTTTATTTCCCTTGACTCTTTATTGTACATTATGTACAATATGGGCAGGCATGGTAGTGTAGCGATTAACGTAATGATTTATGGCACCAGCGACCCGGGTTCAATTCCGGCTGCTGTCTGTAAGGAGTTTGTATGTTCTCCCTGTGTCTGCATGGGTTTTCTCCGGGCGCTCTGGTTTCCTCCCACATTCCAAAGACGTATGGGTTAGGAAGTTGTGGGCACGCTATGTTGGCGCCAGAAGTGTGGCGACACTTGCGGGCTGCCCCCAGAACACTCTATGCAAAAGATGCATTTCACTGTGTGTTTCAAAGTACATATCACTAATAAAGAGATCTTATGTAACTTCTTTATAAATAAAGCTTTCTCCACTGATTTCACAACTATAGTTTCTGTTCTCCTGATGTACTACGGATTCTTCCCATTTCTTCACCTATCCAGTCTACACCACTCTCAAGCTGATTTCTTTGTGCACATTTCAAGCCACAGAAAGAAGGACAGAGCTCTAGTCCCAGGTATGTGTGAATTGTGTGTAGGAATTTCATGTATGTGCTTAGTGTGACTCTAAAAGTTGTCATATTTAAAATCTGTTTCTGCAGATGAGTATATTCTTCTTCATGTATGGAACTGTCCATAGTATTCCAAGAGTAATCCCATCGAAGGTTTGACAGATTCAACAGGAAGGGTAACTAGGGAGGGAATAGGTCCCCTTAAGGATCAGTGTGGTCATCTATGTGTGGAGCTACAAGAGGTGGGTGAGGTCTTAAATGAATACTTCTCATCTGTATTTACCTTGGAGAAGGTCATGGAAGCTAGGAAATTCAGGGAAGAGAACAGTAATGTCCTGAAACATATCAATATTTTGAAAGAGGCGGTTTTGGCAGTTTTGAAACGTATAAAGGTGGAAAATCCCTGAGGCCTAACCAGGTGTTTCCTAGGGTATAGTGGGAAGCAAGGGAAGAAACTGCTGGGGCCCTGGCAGAGATTTTTGTATCTTCCTTAGCCATGGGTGAGGTACCGGAAGTTTGGAGGGTGGTTAATGTTGTGCATTTATTTAAGAGGGGCTGTAAGGACAAGCCAAGGAACTACAGGCTGGTGAGCCTAACATCAGTGGTGGGAAAGTTACTGGAGGGGATTTTGAGAGACAGGATTTCTCTGCATTTGGAAAGGCAAGGTCTGATTAGTGATAGCCTGCATGGCTTTGTGCTTGGGAAATTGTCTCTTACAAATTCGAGTTTTCTGAAGAGGTGATCAAGAGGATTAATGAGAGTAGGGTGGTAGATGTTGTTTACGTGGGTTTTAGCAAGGCTTTTGACAAAGTCCCACATGGTAGGCTGGTCTTAAAGGTGAGATCACACGGGATTTAGGAAGAGCTAGCCAATTAAATACAAAATTGGCTTAGTGAAGAAGTCAGAAGGTGAAAATGTAGAAAGTTGTTTTTCAGACTGGAGGCCTGTGACCAGTGGTGTGCCGGAGGAATCAATGCTGGGTCCATATATATTAACAATTTGGATAAGAAGGTCGTTGGCATCATTAGTAAGTTTGCAGATGACACAAAAATTGATGGAGTAGAGGACAGTGAAGAAGGTTACCTCAGATAACAATAGGATTTAGCTCAACTGGGAAAGCAGACCAAGGAATTGCAGATCGAATTTAACTTGAACCAGTGCGAAGTATTGCATTTTGGGAAGTTAAACCAGGGCAGCACTTACACAATAAATAGAAGGGACCTGGAGAATGTGATAAAACAGAGAGACCTAGGGGTAGAAGTACATAGTTCCCTGAAGGTAACGACACAGGTAGACAGGGTGGTGAAGAAGGCATTTGGCATGTTTATATTCATCGCTCAGGGCATTGAGTACAGGAGTTGGGATGTCATGTTACAGCTGTAGAAGACATTGGTGAGACCACATCTGGAATATTGTGTGCATATCTGGTCATTATACTATAGGAAGGATGTGATAAGCCGAGAGAGGGTGCAGAAAAGATTCACAAGGATGTTGCAGGGACTAGACGGCTTGAATTTTAAGGAGAGACTCGATAGGCTGGGAGATTTTTCCCTGAGACAAAAGAGGCTGAGGGGTGACCTTATAAAATCATGAGGGGCATAGGTAGTCGTGGATTGTCACAGTCCTTTTCTAGTGTAGAGGAGTCTAAAACCAGAGGGCATAGGTTTAAGGTGAGATGGAAACGACTTAAATGCGACCTTAGGGGTAAGATTTTCACACAGAGGGTGGTGGGTAAATGGAACGAGCTGCTGGAGGATATGGTTGAGTTGGTTACAATGACAATGTTTAAAGGACATTTAAACAGGTGCATGGTGCAAGATTTAGAGGGATATGGGCCAAAAACAGGCAAATGGGACTAGCTCAGGTAGGAACCTTCATCGGTATGGATGAGTTGGGCTGAAGGGCCTGTTTCCATGCTGAAAAACACAATGACTCTATGACTTCCTTGCTTTTCTACTACAACCCCTTTAAATCAAGGACAGTATACCATTTACCTCCTAACTATTTGCTGTGTCTGTACATTTACTTTCTGCATCTCATAAAACAGCACAGTGAGATACTATTGCACATCAATTTTAATATATTAAGATATCCCCGGGCACTTCATAGCAAGCAAAATTTGACACATAGATTTTAAGTATGTTACTGAAAGCTTGATCAAGGAGCTAGTGCTACGTAGCATTTTAAGGAATAAAATGAATTAAGGTGGTGAAGTGGATTGAGAGGGGATTTTCAGAGACTATGTCATTCCAGCTAAAGACATGGTCACCAAACTGCACTGATAAAAATAAGGGATACTCATGAGGTCAGAAATGGAGGAATGCATACATATCAGAAGATTCTAGAGCGACAAACAAGCTGCTGGAGGAACTCACTGGGTTGAGCAGCATCGGCGGGGAGAAGGAATTGTCAATGTTTTGGGTCAAAACCTTATATCAGGACTGAAAGTGGAGAGGGGAGATTGCCAGCGTAAAGAGGAGAGGGGGAGTAGTGAGACAGGGGCCAGTAGGTGATTGGTGGACTGAGGAGGGGTGCAGGAGGACAGACAGATGGAGCCAGGTGAGGGAGAGGGAGGTGCTGAGTTGGGAGAGAGCAGCAGGTGGATGATGGGTGGAGGCAGACAAAAAAAGGCAGATGGAGCAGGGTATTGGCTTGGAGGAGAGAGAAGGTGGAGACAACTGCTAGAGGGTAATAAGCAGAAGCACAAAGGCTACTGGTGCTGGAATCTGATAAATAAGGAAGGTGATAGTGAGAATCATTAGGGTAGAGATTACAGACTTAGGGAGGGCAAGGCCATAGAGAGATGTCAAAACAACGATGAATATTTTAAAACTGAAGATCTGCTTAGCTGCTGTGAAAGGCACAGTGCCAGCACTACTATGTTCCATACATAACCTTATACTCCAGTTCCTTGATATCAAATATTGCAATGAAATTTCAGACTTGATCCAGCATCATGATTTGATTGCTTGCTTTATTATGGTTATCAATTGGACATTTGCAATTTTGCTACATGAATAGCCACCATTTGGACAATCTGTTTTCTATCAATATTAAATCCATGATAATCGAGTTTTTTTTTGTCTCGGGAACACCACGTATGTTTGACAGACACTTTCCAATTCTCCACCAATGTGCACTCGATACAAGATTTTTTGATTGTATATAGATTTAATAAACCTGATGCTTGGAACATAATTCCAAAGCTGGACTACCTCGAAGAAGGAATTAGCTGTTGTAATAAATCAAATCTAATTCACCACTGGAATACCCAATATCCAGTTAGCAGAGTTTGATGACCTGCAGAGAAGAT
Organism: Pristis pectinata; assembly: GCF_009764475.1. NCBI lineage: Eukaryota > Metazoa > Chordata > Chondrichthyes > Rhinopristiformes > Pristidae > Pristis > Pristis pectinata. The sequence goes on along the minus strand of NC_067418.1, from coordinate 23,130,686 downwards.
AACGTCCTTGCCACTGCCATTTTCATAGAGGAACTGCATCAATCATTCATGCCATTTAATAATAATAAAAAAATAAAAAGCAGGTTGTGATAGACAAATAAAATTCTGCATTGAGAGTAATGTGATAATTGAAATGATTAAACTCACTTTAACGTCTTGTCATTTATTAGAATGTCCCCAACATAATAAAGTTTAAAACATGAAATGAAGCACAGTTAAACTTTTACAAGAAATCTTCAATATTCTCACAGATCAATGTTTACATTTTATTGCCTTATAATTTTTAAAGAGGGTATTTATTATGTGACTACTTGTTTGGATTTGTTGTCCCCAGAATATATTCACTGAAGCAGATACGTAATTAAATTTAATCATTTAATTAAAGCAAATCTTTAATCAAGCTGTGTTTACATGATTAAGCACTGAAAAACTCATAACAGTATGACGAGAGCAAATTTTAGCATAAGGATCATTCTTTTTACAAATGTTTATGCAACGCATCAAAAGATTTTGACATTTCCTTACAAGCTAGATGTTCAGCTGACAAGAAGTTCTCTTATGGTACATTTTTCAAGTCACAGCTAAGGATGCACATTTGCTCTCTGATTCATTGCTAATTATGTATGACAGTATGGGCACCTTGGTGAGAGTTACAAATTTTTCAAAGCTATAAAGGAAAGGCAAAGTAGACATAAATAAGTCAAACCAGTAGAACTAATGTCTCCAAACTTAAATGGGTGGTGTTAAAAGTGGGGTGAGAAGGAACTTCGTTTGTACTAAACGTTTCACGCAGAGGATGGTGAGTATATGGAATGAGCTGCCAGAGTAAGTGATTGAGGCAGGTAAAATGATATCATTTAAGAAGAACTTGAATAGGTACATGGAGGGGCATGGTTTGGAGGAATATGGGCTGAATGCAGGAAATTGGACTAGCTGGGTGGACGTCATGGTCAGTATGGACTCATTGGGCCAGAGGGCCTGTATCTGTGCTGTATTGCTCTGTGACCCTATGACTCTAAAGATGCAAAATTCGGATTCTAGTGCTTGTTATTCAACTTCAGTGAAAGCTGCTGCAGCTGTAAAACGGCATTGGTGCCAATCATATACATATTTGTCATTTGTGTTATTCTAGATGCTGTTAGTGAAGGTATAAGGTCTTGAGCAACTAATGCTTGGTGGAAGTATACAGAGTAGGGTGGCCAATCTATGTGCAATTATGACGGCACTGCCATTTTAGAGTTTAACTTGGCACAACAGAGTATGAATTCAACAACAGGATGGAAACCCACAAACACTATAGAAAGAGATCATCAGTGACTTGATTGATGATTAATTTGTTGATTAAATTCTCTTGGCTGCTGTTATTAATAGAGTCATGGAGTCACAGAGCAATACAGCATGGATACAGGCCCTTTGGCCCAGCCAGTCCATGCTGACCATGGTGCCCACCCAGCTGCTCCCAATTTCCTGTAAGCCCTGCCCCTATGTACAATAGTTGGTGGGTATTGAATTTTCTACAGAATGTGGCATGACATGCTGAGGGACATTGATCCGATTTCAGGTCTTTGACACAAATCTTTAATTTAGTTGGAAACAGCCTAATTGGGAAAAAACATGACCAGGGACACGTAAAACAGGATAAGGTCCTGGAAGAAGGTTTAGGAGGTGATGAAAGGCTCCCAGGAGGACATTCAAGTAGCAATTCTCCAACTTGGAATTTAATAAGAAGCTATGAGATATCCGTGCTTGAGTTAAGATGTCCGTACAGAAAACTGCCACTTGGCCCAGGCCCAAACCCATCTTCAAGGGAAGAATAACAAAGGGATCCTTGGACCCTTGTTATCTTTCCCCCTGCCCTGGCTCCAAGCCATTTCTGTCCAGTAACTTAACAAGTATTGATCTTGTCTTTAAACTATATAATGAAATGAAATTGGAATTGGTTTATTATTGTTACTTGTACCGAGGTAGAGTGAAAAACTTGTTTTGCATACCGATTGTACAGATCAATTCAATACACAGTGCGTTGAGGTAGTAAGGTAAAGCAATACAAAATACAGAGTAAAGTGTCACAGCTGCAGAGAAAGTGCAGCGCAGGTAGACAATAAGGTGCAAGGCCATAATGAGGTAGACTGTGAGGTCAAGAGTCCATTTTATCGTACTAGGGAACCATTCAATAGTCTTATAATGGCAGGATAGAAGCTTTCCTTGAGCCTGGTGGTACATGCTTTCAGGCTTTTGTATCTTCTGCCCAATGGGAGAGGGGAGAAGAGAGAATGTCCGGGGTGGGTTGGGTCTTTAGTTATGTTGGCTGCTTTACCGAGGCAGTAAGAAGTGTAGACAAAGTCCATGGAGGGGATGCTGGTTTCCGTGATGTGCTGGGCTATGTCCACAACTCTCTGCAGTTTCTTGTGGTCACAGGCAGAGCAATTGCATACCAAGCCGTGATGTATCCAGATAGGATGCTTTCTATGGTGCATCGATAAAAGTTGGTGCGTGTCAAAGGGGATGTACCAAATTTCTTTAGTCTCCTAAGGAAGTAGAGACGATGGTGAGCTTTCTTGTCTGTGGTGTCTACGTGGTTGGACCAGGACAGGCTATTCGTAGTGTTCACTCTTGGGAACTTGAAGCTCTCAACCCTCCTGACCTCAGCACCGTTGATGTAGACAGGAGCATGTGCACTGCCCCCCCTTCCTGAAGTCAATGACCAGCTCTTTTGCTGATGTTGAAGGAAAGGGGGAAATCATGCTGTTCCTGGCATATTGAAATGAGGAATTCACAAGGGTAGGGGAAGGAAAGTGTAAGAGAAGCCTCCTATTCCATTTGCAGTTTGTAAATCAGAAGAGCTTTGGGGGAATGAGATGTAAATAGGAGGATTAAGTATGAAGAATCTGTCATCATCCAGGCTTTAGACCCACTGCTGACCCTGACTTCAGCAACAGTCACTTCAATGAAATGCCACCACCAAGTTAAGGCAACTAAGGATGGGCAATAACTGCTAGCCTTGCCAGCAACATCCACATCCATTAAAAAAATTATGCTCAGTGACCTTCACCAGCAGAACAAAGGTGCACAGGTAGATCTATGTGTCACCTGTTGGTTAACTGCTACTGCCTTCAGTCATGGGCCAACTAGTCCTTCGAGAGAGAGAAAATGTTATCACTGAATGCTGTGTAATACTTTGGTGCAATGCAGCTTTTGTGGTTGAAAAGCTGGCAGTGTGAGAAGGCAGTGAGATGTAAGTATAAGATTTGTAGTACTGTTAACTGTATGAGAATCAAATAAAGGTATGAGTGTAAGCTATGAATCCTGATTGATTGAAACTGTGGATAGATGGAAAATGGAGATGTGCTACATTGAATCTAGCAGTAGTGCTGGAGACATATAACATCTGATCAGAACGTATTCCTAAGTTACTCCCCGCTGTAGTCACAATGCATTTCTTCTTTAAAAGGTTAACTTCAGGTGGTGACAGCCATCTGCGTTAGCTCCCCAGTATGGCCGGCGTTAGCTGGGTAGTAGAACAAAACAAATTACCAGACAGAGGAGCTGTATGAAACTGCAGACGCTGGAATCTGGATCAACAAACAATCTGCTGGAAGAACTCAACGGGTCAAGTAGCATCCGTGGGAGGACTTCCTGATGCAGGGTTTCGACCCGAAACAGTGATAATTCCTTTCCTCCCACAGATGCTGCTTGACCCACCAAGTACTTTCAGCACATTGTTTGTTGTTACAAATGATCAGGCAGTTTGGACATTCTTAAGATGCCCAAACCTGTTTATTGGGGCTCTCAATTTTGTACTAATTGTATGAAAAATGAATCAAGTAAGCTGCTAGGCAGGACAAGCGTCTTGAAAAGTCAAGTTTATTGTCATGTGCACAAATCTGGTAGGGCTTCTAACAGGCATCAGCAGGAGGTCTGGCAAGAGGCTGTGGTACTCAGCAGTAAAATACAGGATCGTGTCAACATTCTAATACTTTATGAACTTAAGGCATGAGTTGTATGGGAATTAATTGTTGCTTGCCACTTACAGAGCAACAATGGCTAAAATGGATTTATTCTCCTTATAGCAAACATTTAATTGCAGAAGCAATAGAGCTTTTCAAAACCAGAGAAGTTTTTAATAGAGCAAGTAGGACAAAATCATTTACTGTGGTAAATTGATCACCCATGGGTGGTCATGTATTTAAAATAATTGATGAAAGAATTAGATGGAAAGTGGAGAGAAGCAGAGAATGATTTTAACATAGAACTGGCCAATTCTGCTGTAAGTTATCCATCTGCAATATTAACTCATTTTTTCTCTGTCCACGAACACTGACTGTTGTACTTGGCATTTCATACACACCCAACCTGCATTTCACAGCTTCTTCATGTTTGTTTTCTCCCTCTCTAACTTCCCTCATTAACCTATCAATTTGATGACTTCGTCAATAGCATAACACCATGGCAACTCTGGCCTTACCCTACCAGAAATACTTATTTTATCCATTTCTCTTGCATTCACTCTTCAACTTGAAACTAATTTGTTTCTTCTCTTTTCCTGTTCTCACAAAGAGTCTTTGAAATGAAACATTAACTCTGTTGAACAAACAAACTGCTGGAGGAACTCAATGGGTCAGTCAGCATCTGTGGAGGAAAATAGACAGTTGATATTTTGGGTCAAGACCCTTCATTTGGACTAATCTGGAGAAACTCTGTTTCTCTTTCCACAGCTGCTGCCTGACAATTGAATGTTTTCACTATTTTTTATTTCAGATTTCCAGAATCTGTAGTTTTTTGATTTCCATTTAACTCTTAACAACTTCGTCATCTATAGCACAAGCCGCAGAGATAAGTGAAAAGGATACCATCTAACTTCAGTTTGATTCATTATCAATCTCTGTTGTTGCTTAATGCATGATCACATTCAGGAAATCATTGAAATTGGTACCGATTAATCATTCTTTCTGGCAATTAAGCATCTTTAATTGTAACCATGCAAGAAACCCTGATTTGAGGCCACAAAAGACAATTACTACAAGTACCCTAAAAAAGACAAAGATACCATGGATTTGTTTAAAATTTATTGTGGTTGCCAACATGAATTGTATTCTTCTCCTAATGTTTTTTTTCTTACATGTCATTGTTTTGCTCCAAAGGTTATTGCTGTGGTAATGGCTCCAGAGTTGCCAATTGCCAGAAGGCACCTTTCTGAGTTGGGCTATAATCCACATTTAAATCTGGACAATCAATATCTAAGTTAAATGACTATGAGGGATGCTAAAATCTGTCAAATCTGATCTTGTTCTCACCTGATGTTAACCAGTAGAGTCATCCACAATGTTAATTATGATACAAAAATCAATGATAAACTGACTTATTTCATAAAGTATTTCAGGATAAATTACTCTTGAGTACATTGAAAGAAGTGCTGGAGAAGAGGTTTAAAAAGGTGTCAAAATTAAAATTTCCTGTGGCTGTCCTCTCAGATTTCCCAGAGAAGTAAATCTCTTCCTTACACATTCTAGCTCATAAGAAACTGGAGCTTTGCACATTATAAGTTAAATATTATTGTTTCAGCCACTGTACACCCACAATCCGAGTTCAAGTATATTTTGTAGACAATTTTGGTTCATTGGCCAATTTGAGACTTTGTCAATATTTTTGACTTCCTTTCTTCTAAATTAAGGAAGGATAAAATTTGGTGGACTGATGACTGATGTACTGTAAACAAAGTCCTCCTCTTGAAGTTGTTGAAAAGATAAGAATGGCCATAGAGTAGGTTTTGCTGCTGATATTTACTAGTGAGAAAATAATTACAATCGTAATGGTTAAGTAATTGTGACTTCATCTGTGAAAGAAAGTATGATATATGTTTTCAGAGCTAAATAATATAAATTATTTAGAATTTACATATTACTATACATATACCTCCTAATTTGTTATTCTTTTGCTATTGCCACAATATCAAGTCTAAATCACAGCACATTTGCTCATAGCTCACCAGATTTGTCACCAACATTTATTTTCCTATACCTCCTGTCTGTCCGCTGGAGACTTTAATAAGCTTCAAATACAAATTATAGGAGGTGGTTTGCCATTTTTATTTCAGTTATTGGATTGTACCAAACCACAATGTAAAAATGTCTTCTTCAAACACTTATTAATCATGTAATTTCTGGTGCCAGATGGGTGATTGTGCTCCATGCTTTAATTGACACCAGTTACTCAGCAGTGCAGGGTAATAATTGATCCTGAAGACTTGTGCACTGAATGTTTAGTATATTGCTGGTTATTGTCTTCTATGATACTGTAAATAAACTCACAGTGAAGCACTGCTAAGTCACGTTGTAGAACAGCTTTGTAGAATCAAAGCAGTATTTATCTTGGTAATCTTCTTAAATTCCGAAGATTTTTTCCCTGGTTGTTTTTAAGTTTGAAATGCAGTTGAGAGGACTGTTCTTTCTGCCATCCCCATCCAGTCTGCTCGGGAATGTAGAATTGCCTATATCTTCAAAAATGTGCACCCTGTTGTTTGGTATTGTGTTCCCAAAGGTCTTCATTGATAGGAACAATTTGGCTTTGGCCATGGAAAGCTGCAAGTTAAAGAGGTAACACTTTAAGACCAGTAATGCTGCTGTTCTGTGCCTGATTCCTGTGCAATTCTACTTTGTCATGTGCTGGTTGCCTTGAGCATTCTGTTAGTGATCTAAGCTTACGTTATTGAACAAAATCACCTCGGTGTAATGCTGCCATTTGCGGCAACTAAAGAGCAGCAGTCTTAACCCTGGTCCACCCAAACCTTATTATTAGCCCATGTATTCAGCAACTTAACAGAGATGACAAACAAACACAATATTTTTGTTAACAACAAAATATGATTGATAGTTCCACAAGTGAACGTGACTTGAAATTACCATCAGCCTCATAAGCAGAAATACATATTAAATTTCATGCTATACATATTCCATTAATTAAAAAAAATATTTCACAGTGATTAATTTGGGGAAAAATTATTTCATTTCAATAGATAATTTAACCATAGGATAAAAGTAATTTCTTAAAGTGATCAAATATGGATTTAAGTGTTTGAATAACATTAGGAGCAATGATTAATGTACATTCTTTTGTGTAAAAACTGTACCATTTAAAATTTGGCAGAAACTCTTGTTTAATCAACAATACATTTATAAAGTATTTAGTGGAATATATTTGTTGGGTGTTGTCCATTTTAAATGGATTGGTTCATCAATTTATCATTTAACCTTGTTCTTCTGTTTCAACAAGATACATATGATAATGAAAAGTGAAAAGAAACAGGATTTTGCATGAGTGTAAATTGCATTACTACCTGGGGTTGTTATTAATAGATCATACAGTCAATTTCATGGCCAATTTCATGGGTAATGATTAATCATCTTTTCATCATAGGATTAAGTAGGCCCTTTTTCAAGTTGGAAGTTAAGTTTGCAATGACACACCATTAAGTTACACTGAAGAAAATTACTTCTCCATGCAGATTGTTAACTATTGTATGCACTATCCTGTGTGAAGTGACATTTTGTTTTGTTGTTTCTGATCAAAGATTCTCCAAGCAAAGAATATAAAAAATTTAGTGTTAAGATAATTAATGATAAAATAAAAATTACCAAGACATTGAAATAATCACCTGCTTTTGTAGAAGCCTAAACTATTGGTTTGGTTTCAGCCATTATTTACTTCAAGTCATTCATGAATTCTGTTGCAAAGAATTACAGGTAATTCTTTTCAGTCACTTATAGACTTTTGGAGCTATAACTTGGTTCTGTTTATTTCAGTAATTTTACAATCTTGCATCTCCTACAGGAAGCCTCTATTGCTGGGACTAGATCTAAACTTTGGAAATGAATGGTCTGAAAATCATGGGCCACGTGGCCACATAGCATCCATTTTTAAGCATTGAATAGCCTCCGAAGTCCCCATACTGGCAGGCAGAAAACATACAAGTGCAAATAGGGCATCTGTCATGTTGAGTAAGCAGAAACAAGAAGTCCTACGTCCAAGTTTGAGATAGATAAAGGATTCAACACCATTGGTGGCTGGTTAACCTTACAAAGCGATTGAAGGAGTTTTGTCCATTCTAAAAGGAGCCATCCAAACTTTCCAGCCATCCCCATATCCACTCTCATCTTGCGGTTCCATCCGCCCCAACAGCCAGGACTTCGCAGTGACCACCCACTTCAGTTCCACATCCCATTCCCATACTGACGTGTCTATCCATGGCCTCCTCTACTGCCATGTTGAGGGCAAGACGCTGGTTGGAGGAACAACACCTCATATTCCGCCTTGGGAGTCCCCAACCTGATGGCCTCAACATCGATTTCTCTAACTTCTGGTAATCCCACCCCTTTGTTTTCTTGCCCTCCCCCCCCCACCAACTCCTTTGTCTTCCCTTATACCTGTGGCTCCCTTCCCCCACCTTGATGACCTGCCCATTTCCTCTCCTGCCCTCTCCTACCAGATTCCTCCAGCTTCAGTCCTTTGCCTCTTCTACCCATCACCTCTCAGCGTATTACATCTTCCCCTCCTTCCCCCACCCACCTACCTTTCCCCTCTCACCTGGACTCACCCATCACCTGAACTCACCTATCACCTGCTTGCGTGCGCATCTCCCCCTCCCCCCACCTTCTTAGTCTGGCTTCTGCCCTCTTCCTTTCTGATCCTGATGAAGGATCTTGGCCTGAAACCATGACTGTTTATTTCCCTCCATAGATGCTGCCTGACCTGCTGAGTTCCTCCAGCACTTTTTGTGTATTGCTCCAGATTCCAGCATCTGCAGAATTTCTTGTGTTTCCCACAGCCATTCTGCCACATGCAAATGCCGCAGGCAGTATAATTGTATTGATTACATCTTTTTCCCAGTTTTCTGCCTTTATACCAGGAAATGTACTGTTTGGGAAGACCTGTGTGATGTTCAAAAGACAATGGAATAGAGGGAAAGGATCAAGAAATGCTTTTAACTCATGGTTTACAGACTAACAATGACTACAGATGAGTTTTTAGGCAGCTTTGCAGCCTTGAGGAAAAAAAACTAAAATTGCATTTTATTACATCTACCATGCCCCAATAAACCATCACAAGAATTAAACTTTCAGTTTATTTCACCATCGTGTGCAGTGCAAACCCACCCATCATGCAAAAATAGAGCCAAAGGGCTTCTCTAATTTGACATAATTAATGTTTCTTTCTGGATTTTGAAAATAAAAATCCAACCACAGAAATAGAATCAGCAGAGCTCTGAGACGGGATTGGGGAAATAAGAGGCCATAATGGAGGAGGTTTGCTGTGTCTTATTGCAGATTGCTTTGGACAGATATTTAATTGTTTAGGTTCAGGAGTCTGACTAAAAACCTATCTCCCACTAACCTATATGTAAGAGCCATACACTAACATTCAGTTACCTAAAATTAGCTGTAAAATCTAGCTGTTGGAATAATTTTAACCACAAAAAAATCTTCCTTGAAACCACAATTAAGCACATTATTATCTGTCCATTCATTTAGCTGATTTAATAACTAAATGTTCCCAAGTTATTATTGTAAGGATATGTAACAATAATGATTTTTGCAAATAGTTTACAGGGTTATTCACTAAATAATTACCTGCTGAGATCTCTCTCTCTCCCTGATTTTTACTGAGGCAGATACAGCATTTCTTTTAAGGTCCTTTGCTGCTCTTTACTTGGGGATATTTGCACTGTTATTACCATATCCCAGAATAACTCAAGCTGTTTTAAATCTTGAAACCCTTTTACTCACTTTGCAAGCAGCATAAGAAGATCTAAGAAATGAGGAAATGGGTTGCTAAATAGATAATGTTTGGTAGGATATGTTGGAAGAGAAATTACTTTCTCATTAAACCATAAAGTATAACGCTAATACAGGGTTTACTAATGTGTTTATCCATAAAGTTCAAAGTTTGTCCTTTGGGAATTATCCTTTTGATATTCTACACCCAAAGCACTTGTTAAATCTATAGCTATGCCAAACTATTACAATCCATTTCTGAATTATTCACAAGAACATCTTGCAGTATGGATTGAGTCAGAGCAGGACCAGATTAGCTGTGGCTCCCTGGATATTGAAACATTAATTTTCATAGGCGAAATAAGATTACAGACAGAGAAAGAGATCATTCTTTTATAGTAGGCATTCAGTAATTTCTGACAAGAGGAAACTGAACTCTAGGCTATATTTCCTTATCTTTTCCAAAAAGGCTTTTAAAGTGCCCCTTTCTCAGATCTTAAACAGCCAACAAGAAAGTAACTGATGTTCATAATTTCACTTTGAAGATCTCAGATAATATTGTCAGAAAAAAGAATTCAAAGAGGTAGGAGTCAGCAATAAGGAATCATCTGAAATTCAGTAGTGTGTCTACTAATAACACATTCTTGCTCCAAAAATCTGTTGAAAAGGAGTCAGGGGAATAGCCAAATATGAACTGAATGTAAACCTATACAGTTTTTATTCAGTGGGCAGGTCCATTGACAAGCATGTAGTGCTGGAGCCAATCTGCTCTCCCAAGATTTTCTGACTGGGAAATTAATATTACCCTATTCTTTACTCATCTTGTCACAGCTAATTGAAGCTGTAACTCCTTTTGTGGACCTGTGTGTTACTCCAGCATCCAGCTCTGTCTTCTGGGCTGCATAAGGGAATTTTTAACGTCACAATACATTAATAATTCCTAGCAGCAATGTGGATTCCTCTCTGGAGTGGATGAGCTGGAGGTGCCAGGCTCTGTCCTGAAGAACCACCCTGATTCATTACTATATCAGTATGCATTTCAATATACTGCATGCAAAAAATGTCTCCTTGGTCCTCAAAGCTGCTACAGCCATTTAACTGGAATCACAACACTGTTCATCTCATCTTTCTTTAGAGTTGAGCTCCCAATATTGAGTTCACGGGTATTTAGTTTGTTAAGAGTGGTACTTGCAAAGTGATAATGTTATGGAACTATTATACATGCTGCCAGCACCGATGGTCCAGAGGTGAGTTCAAATTCCCTACAGCAGATGGGGTATTTACTTGCAACCAAACTGGTATATTCATATCCATTGAGAAACAAAACCTACCATGTCTGGTTTGTCAGTCACTGATTCACATTTGGTCCACATGTGAATCAGTGACTGCAGAATGGCACAGCAATGTGTTTGACTGTCAATTCCCTCTCTGAACTGGCATAACAAGCCATTCAGTTCAAAGTCAAAAGCAGGCCTTGCTAATGATGCCCACATTCCCTAAATGAAGAAAGTAAAAAGTACTCGGGGCCTGCACTTAATGCTAAAATTTAATTTGACGTGGGTTCCAGCAGAATTATGTTGACTGGTGAAATGCTGGTGTGTACCCAATAGTGAATCTGATCTAATGAGAATCCCACCGCATTGCTTCTCAGTCTTCTTGTCTGGAAAGGCAGCTGAATATTCCCTCACATTACCATGTGATAATGATGAGGTAGGCTGAATTAAAAGAAAATACATATAGAATAACTGATGTCAGAGGAACTGGAAGAGTTAACTTGTAAATATAGTGAGCAATTAGTGTGAGGCAAAGCATACCTTAGCTACAACAAGGAGAATTGGAGTTTATAAGAAAGGGAATCTTACTGCAGTTATCCAGAGCTTTAGTAAGAGCACACATGGAATTCTATGCATAATTTTGGTTTACTCAGCTAAGGAAATATGTAATTGCCTGAGATGATATGCAACAAAATTTGACTAGATTGAGACTTGTGCTTAGAGTGTTGTCTTATGAAGTGTGATTGAAGAGAATGGCCTTCTCTTCTTTGCATCTTAGAATAATGATCAGATTAAAAGGTACAAAATTCATTTGGCAAGTTATTGAAAGGTTCACCCACTGGCTGAGGAGTCCAGAATTAAAATTGAAACCTTAGGATAAAAGTTTAGCTATTTAGGACTGAGATAAGGAGAAATTTCTTTGCACAGAAGGTTGTGAATTTTTAGAATTCACCACCCTAGACAGTTGCTATTGATCTGTTGTTAAACATTTTCAAGGTTAAGACTGGCAGAGATTGGGACACTAAGGGAATTAAAAGTTAAGAGTAGATATGTAAGTGGAGTTATTGTAGGAGATTAGCCATGGCATTATTGACTGCTGGAGAGGGCATGTGGGTCCTACTCTTGCTTCTTTCTCTAATGCTTAGAATGGAACGTGATCAAAAAGGTCGGGTTAAAGTACTAAAGTTGATATTTATAAGGGATTGTATTTTGCTTTCTATAGTTTTGATGAAGCTTTTTCTATGTATGTCAGTTTCAGTTCCACCGTTCTGGTGTGTTGCTGTTTGTTTTGAACAATTATTATACGATGACTCGCGTATGAAAAAAAATACATTACACTGATGACATCACAGTCCTTTAAAAATTGCACATGCACTCTATAAATCAAAATAGTGTTACTGATATAAAGGAGTGTTCTGGATAAGTGCAAGCAGCGTGTGTTCTGTTAAAGTAATTTAAAACAATTGACCTATGTTAAACCAGAGGAATGTTTGGTGATGTTGCTGAACATTAGAAAATTGATTCCCCAGTTGTGTTCTTTCACTTGATTAATGTTCACTCTCATCCACTCAGGTTTCCAAAACAAATTCTGTAGGTCTTCAGTGGACACAGTAAAAACCACTTTGTTTTCTATTTATTTATGTTTGGCAAGATTCTAAGTCCATCAGGTTGAAGAGCATTGGTATTAAGGAGTAAGTCTTCTTCCATCTTTGATCTCCCGCTTTCAAGGTCAAGTTCTAGGCCAGGTGTAGAACAAGTTCAGTTCTGAATAATCTTCATAGATCAGCAAGGTGGCAATAAGTTTGAATATTTACAAACTATTCTCAGTATGATTTACCCTGGAAAAATTATGCTTTATTGGAAGGGATATCAATGAGTTTTAATGGCTTATTAAACATTTCAATTTTTTTCTTCCATTTAAAATAATGAAATATGATGTTTAAAGTTTATGATCTTTAACTTTCCTCCTTCATCATATGCTGTGTGCGATCCAGACTTTATTTCAAGAACTGTTTAATGTGCAATGCTTTAGTTAAAAATTATGCATTTTACTCCTTATTTTGCTGCCTGTGAGAATTCTTCAGTGCAAATGCTTTTTTAATCTGCATGATGACATCACCATTGCAGGATGTTGCAGATTTTCCTGGATGGGTGCATGACTGCAAATGACACGGGAAAGCTAAAATCTGCACCACTGTTGTCATTAGATCTTTGTAGCCAGTTTTCTTCAGTCAGTGGAGAGCACCATTTCTTTGCCACTGACCTCAGAATCTAGAGCAGAAGCTGCAGTTCTCCTTATAGAGTTCGGAATTCTATATGAACTTTTAATTGTAGAAAGATTTTTTCATGGGAACCCCTAAGGTCTCTTTCTTCCAGGATCCTCTTGAAAATATTACCTTTTAATTAAAGTGATTTCTCATCAATATTCTTTTCATTATGGATCACTTCATATTTCATTTGTTATGCGTCTGAACATTTCCCTAGTCTGTCATTGTCTTGAATTTGCTGTTACCCTCATTAACTTCATTAAATTTACAAATCCAGTATCCCCTACAGTCTTCAAAGTCATGCCTACTTAATCCAATTCTAGGTCATTTGTTTTCTATCTATCTATCTATACACAGACATATATATATATATATATATATATATATATATATATATATATATAGAGAGAGAGAGAGAGAGAGAGAGAGAGAGAGAGAGAGAGAGAGAGAGAGAGAGAGAGAGAGAGAGAGAGAGAGAGAGAGAGAGAGAGAGAGAGAGAGAGAGACACACACACACACATATATATAAAAAAAAGAATAATAAAATATATATATATATATATATATATTACAGAGAGAGAGGGGAGAGAGAGAGAGAGTGAGAGAGAGATAAAGCAGTGTTCCTAAGGCTGAAGGATTTGTAAACCTTTTCAGCTAGAAGTGCCAAGAGGCTTATCAACTACAGCCTACTCCTCAGTTCCAAGAATCAAAAAAACCTGTCTTCAGCCAATTCAATTCACTCCACATGATGCTATTTTGAGATCATTGGATGATTCAATTTCCATGAGTCGTAGTGACGTCTCAGTTATAGTACTGAAGTCTTAGCTCCAGAACTAAACAAGCTGATCCAGTACAGTTACATACCAAGCAGTACAGCTAAAATGCATTCAATGATACAGCAAATATAATATAATGGAAATGTTCCTAATTATCGAAGAACTTCCCTCAATCACTACAAAGCTATATACAGATTATTTTCATTTTTAAGTAGACTCAAATTCTTTGGAATGTTTGTGGATAGATTTATTTTCATGGCTTCCATTATTGGAAATACTTTATCAGAAAAGCCTAAAGGCTTGGTGAAACCAATCTATATGTCACAAGCTATCAAAGTGTGCAGAGATTTAGGATATAAAGAGTTAGAGCTTGGTCAGGATTTTGACACCAGAAGAAAGCAAGGAAAGCTAGAACATCAATAAAAAAAATTAATTTAAATTATATTTTTGCAATCACATTATATCACTCACATCTTCTAATTGATAGTTGTAAAAGTCCTCTCAGGTATGATTTAAAGAAATGTAATGTACTTTTGTGGCTTTCGCACAGAGGGTGGTAGATAGAAAAGGTTTAGAGGGATACATGCTAAATGTAGGGAAATGGGATTCGCTCAAGTAGGCAGTTTGGTTGGCATGGACGAGCTGGGCTGAAGAGCCTGTTTCAGTGCTGTCTAGCTCTAGGACTCTGTAACCTAGCTTGAGGGTGAAGGTCCTCAAGGTAACATGCCTCAATGACTACCAACCAGTGGCTCTGACATCCACCATCATGAAGTGCTTTGAGAGGTTGGTCATGGCACGCATCAACTCCAGCCTCCCAGACAACCTGGACCCATTGCAATTTGCCTATTGGCAAAACAGGTCTACAGTGGATGCCATCTCCCTGGCCCTACACTCAGCTCTGGAGCATCTGGACAGTAAAGAAACATACGTTAGACTATTGTTTATTGACTACAGCTCTGCCTTCAGCACAATAATCCCAAGCAAGCTTGTCACCAGACTCCGAGACCTAGGACTCAACACCTCCCTCTGTAAATGGATCCTTGACTTTCTAACAAACAGTCCGCAATCAGTGAGGATAGGCAGCAATACCTCCGGCACGATTATTCTCAACACTGGTGCACCACAAGGCTGTGTCCTCAGCCCTCTACTCTACTCCCTATACACTCACGACTGTGTGGTCAGATTCTGCTCTAACTCCATCTACAAGTTTGCAGATGATACCACCGTTATAGGCTGTATCTCAAACAGCAATGAGTCGGAGTACAGTAAGGAGATAGAGAGCTTAGTGGAATGGTGTCATGACCACAACCTTTCCCTCAATGTCAACAAAACAAAAGAGCTGGTCATTGACTTCAGGAAAGGGGGCAGTGTACATGCACCTGTCTACATCAATGGTGCTGAGGTCGAGAGGGTTGAGAGCTTCAAGTTCTGGGAGTGAACGTCACCAACAGCCTGTCCTGGTCAAATCACGTAGATGCCACAGCCAAGAAAGCTCACCAATGCCTCTACTTCCTCAGGAGGCTAAAGAAATTTGGTTTGTCCCCTTTGACTCTCACCAACTTTTACCGATGCACCATAGAAAGCATCTTATCTGGATGTATCATGGCTTGGTATGGCAACTGCTCTGCCCAGGACCGCAAGAAGCTGCAGAGAGTTGTGGACACAGCCCAGCACATCATGGACACCAGCCTCCCCTCCTTGGACTCTGTCTTTACCTCTCGTTGTCTTGGTGAAGCAGCCAGCATAATCAAAGACCCCACCCAACCGGGACATTCTCTCTTCTCTCCTCTTCCATCGGGTAGAAGATACAGGTACCTGAGGGCACGTACCACCAGACTTAAGGACAGCTTCTACCCCACTGTGATAAGACTATTGAACGGTTCCCTTATACAATGAGATGAACTATGACCTCACGATCTACCTTGTTGTGACCTTGCACATTATTGCACTGCACTTTCTCTGTAGCTGTGACACTTTACTCTGTACTGTTACTGTTTTTACCTGCACTAGATCAATGCACTCTGTACTAACTCAATGTAACTGCACTGTGTAATGAATTGACCTGTACGATTGGTTTGTACTGTACCTCTGTACAAGTGACAATAATAAACCAATACCAATACCAAATGAAGACTACAGTTTAATGTCAGAATGGAGACCCTATAAATGGTGATTCATTGGAAATCTCAGCAAGATATGTTCCTAGTTTTATTGTGAGTGTTCAACAAGACTCATGTTGTCTCTAAAAGTTTAAATTTAGCTTAGGAATTGAGGAAATATGTGGTGCACGACTTCTGACATCAGTAGGTGCATGACAAATAATGGAGAAAAATTTGCTGCACCAAGGTGAATGGTGCATGGAAATGCCTGGGCCAATTTCCTAATGGTGCAACTTCACCAAGAAATGATTGCTAGTGCCATCAAACCCAGGTCAAATTATTTTTATGAGTAACTTGTGCATGAAGAGCCAGCACCAATGGATCCAATTTGCAAGCTATAGTTGATTAGGGTTTTAGTACATGTAACCAATATCTTGGCAGTTGATCAACTTGCCTGCCTTCTTTGATGCAGCATCACTGAAAGCAATGTGACTGGGTGGTACCAAGGCAGTATGTAGCATTGTCATCAATTTGGTATTTCAATATTTTATATTTCATCCATTCTATTGTCTGGTCATCTTTTGGAATAGAAGGCCTGCATGCATTGATTTTCTGCTACTATAGGTTATATGTGTAAGATCACAAGACAAGGTAGCAGAAGCAGGCCATTCGGCCCATCGAGTCCGCTCCAAGGAAAAGGGAAAAAAAGAAATGAAAAATGGGGAATGGGGGGGGGGGGGGGGCAAAAAAAACCTATTCTAATCCCAATTTCTGGCCTTATCCTCATATCCCTTGATACCCTGACTATTTAGATATCTACCTATCTCCTCCTTGAACGCCCCCACTGATCTGGCCTCCACTGCTGTACGTGGCAAGGAGTTCCACAAATTCACCACCTTCTGGCTAAAGAAATTTCTCCTCATCTCTGTTTTGAAACTGTACCCTCTAATTCTAAGATTGTGCCCTCTGGTCCTGGACTCACCCACCAAGGAAAACAGCCTAGCCACATCTACTCAGTCCTTTCCTATCAACATTTTAAATGTCGCTATGAGGTCCCCTCTCATTCTTCTGTACTCCAGTGAGTACAGTCCAAGAGCCGACAAACGGTCATCATACGTAAGCCCTTTCATTCCTGGAATCATCCTCGTAAATCTCCTCTGAACCCTCTCCAACGTCAGCACATCCTTCCTAAGATATGGGGCCCAAAACTGCACACAATATTCCAAATGAGGCCTCACTAGTGCCCCGTAGAGCCTCATCAACACTTCCTTACTTTTATACACTATACCTCTTGAAATGAATGCCAACATAGCATTCGCTTTCTTTACCACCGATCCGACCTGGTGGTTAACCTTTAAGGTATCCTGCATGAGTACCCCCTCGTCCCTTTGTACTTCTGTACTTTGAATTTTCTCTCCTTCTAGATAATAATCTGCCCATTTATTTCTGCTTCCAAAGTGTGCAACTGCACATTTCTCAACATTGAATCTCATCTGCCATTTCCTTGCCCATTCTCCTAAACTGTCTAGGTCTCTCTGCAACCTTCCTATCTCCTCAATACTCCCTACTCCTCCACCTATCTTGGTGTCATCCGCAAACTTAGCCACGAAACCATTTATTCCATCATCCAAATCGTTAATGTACAAGGTAAAAAGGAGCGGCCCCCAACACCGACCCCTGCGGCACACTACTAGTAACCGGTATCCAACCAGAACTAGATCCTTTTATTTCCACTCTTTGCTTCCTGCCAACCAGCCAATGCTCCACCCATTCTGTTATCCTACCCGTAATTCCTAGGTACTTGAGAGGAGAACACCTCTGCTTTAACTTGACCTAGGCTCGCATAAAACCGTAAGACAAAGGAGCAGAAGTCAGCCATTCGGCCCCTTGAGTCTGCTCTGCCATTCTATCATGAGCTGATCCATTCTCCCATTCCCCTGCCTTCTCACCATAACCTTTGATGCCCTGGCTACGCAGATACATATCAATCTCTGCCTTAAATACACCCAGTGACTTTGCCTCCACAGCCACCCATGGCAATAAATTCCACAGATTCACCACTCTCTGGCTAAAGAAATTTCTCGGCATCTCTGTTCTGAATGGGAGCCCTTCAATGCTGAAGTTGTGCCTTTTTGTACTAGACTCCCCTACAATGGGAAACAACTTTGCCACATCTACTCTGTCCAGGCCTTTTAACATTCAAAATGTTTCTATGAGGGTCCCCCCTCATTCTTCTGAACTCCAAGGAGTACAGCACAAGAGCCGCCAAACGTTCCTCATATGTTAACCCTCTCATTCCTGGAATCATTCTAGTGAATCTTCACTGAACCCTCTCCAATGTCAGCACATCCTTTCTTAAATAAGGAGCCCAAAACTGCACACAGTACTCCAAGTGAGGTCTTACCAATGCCTTATAGAGCCTCAACATCACACCTCTGTTCTTATATTCTATTCCTCTAGAAATGAATGCCAACATTGCATTCGCCTTCTTCACCACCGACTCAACCTGGAGGTTAACTTTTAGGGTATCCTGCACGAGGACTCCCAAGTCCCTTTGCATCTCTGAATTTTGAATATTCTCCCCATTTAAATAGTAGTCTGCCCATTTATTTCTTCCACCAAAGTGCATGACCAGACACTTTCCAACATTGTATTTCATTTGCCACTTCTTTGCCCATTCTCCTAGTCTATCCAAATCTCTCTGCAGACTCTCTGTTTCTTCAATACTACCCACCCCTCCACCTATCTTTGTATCCTCGGCAAACTTAGCCACAAAGCCATTTATTCCATAATCCAAATCGTTGATATACAACATAAAAAGAAGCGGCCCCAACACGGACCCCTGCGGAACACCACTGGTAACCGGCAGCCAATTAGAATGGGATCCCTCTATTCTCACTCTCTGTTTCCTGCCAATCAGCCAATGCTCTATCCATGCTCGTAACTTTCCTGTAATTCCATGGTCTCCTATCTTGTTTAGCAGCCTCATGTGCGGCACCTTTTCAAAGGCCTCTGAAAATCCAAATACACAACACCCACTGCATCTCTTTTGTCTAGCCTGCTTGTAATTTCCTCAAAAAATTGCAATAGGTTTGTCAGGCAGGGTTTTCCTTTAAGGAAACCATACTGAGTTCGGCCTATCTTGTCATGTGCCTCCAGGTACTCCATAACCTCATCCTTGACAATCGACTCCAACAACTTCCCAACCACTGATGTCAGGCTAACAGGTTTATAATTTCCTTTTTGCTCCCTCACACCCTTCTTAAATAGTGGAGTGACATTTGCAATTTTCCAGTCCTCCGGAACCATGCCAGAATCTATTGATCCTTAAAAGATCATTACTAAAGCCTCACTATCTCTACATCTACTTTCTTCAGAACATAAGGGTGCATTCCATCTGGTCCGGGAGATATATCTACCCTTAGACCATTCAGCTACCTGAGTACCTTCTCTGTTGTAATTGTGACTGCACACACTTCTCTTCCCTGACACCCTTGAGTGTTCGGTATGCTGCTGATGTTTTCCTCAGTGAAGACTGATGCAAAATACTCATTCAGTTCCTCTGCCATCTTCTTGTCTCCCTTTAGAAGTTCTCCAGTGTGGTTTTCTATCGGTCCTAAACCTACTCTTGCCTATTCTTTACTCTTTATATGCTTGAAAAAGCTTTTAGTATCCTCTTTGATATTATTTGCTGGCTTCCTTTCATAGTTCATCTTTTCCTTCCTAATGACCTTCTTAGTTGCCTTTTGTAAGTTTTTAAAAGCTTCCCAACCCTCTATCTTCCCACTAATTTTTGCTTCCTTGTATGCCCTCTCCTTTGCTTTTACTTTGGTCTTGACTTCTCTTGTCAGCCATGGTTGTGTCCTTCTTCCATTTGAAAATTTCTTCTTTTTTGGAATATATCTGACTTGCACTTTCCTCACCTCACAGAAACTCCAGCCATTTCTGCTCTGCCGTCCTTCCCGCTAGTGACCCTTGCCAGTCAACGTTGGCCAGTTCCTCTCTCATGCCACTGTAATTTCCTTTACTCCACTGAAGTACCAACACATTGGATTTTGGCTTCTCCTTCTCAAATTTCAAAGTGAACTCAATCATGTTGTGATCACTGCCTCCCTAGGGTTCCTTCACTTTAAGCTTTCTAATCACCTCTGGTTCATTACGCAATACCCAATCCAGTACAGCTGATCCCCTAGTGGGTTCAACAACAAGCTGTTCTAAAAAGCCATCTCATAGACATTCTACAAATTCTCTCTCTTGAGATCCAGTACCAACCTGATTTTCCCAATCCACTCACATGTTAAAATCCCCCACGATTATCATAACATTGCCCTTCTGACAAGCCTTTTCTATTTCCTGTTGTAATTTGTAGTCCACATCATGGCAGCCGTTTGGAGGCCTGTATATAACTGCCATCAGGGTCCTTTTACCCTTGTGATTTCTTAACTCAACCCATAAAGATTCTACACTTTCCGATCCTATGTCACCTCTTTCTAATGATTTAGTATTATTTCTTACCAGCAAAGACATGCCACCCCCTCTGCCTACCTGCCTATCCTTCCATTACACCTTGTATCCTTGGACGTTCAGCTCCCAAAGACATCCATCCTTTAGTCACATCTCAGTGATAGCCGCAATATCATACCTGCCAATCTGTAACTGTATTTCAAGATCATCCACCTTATTTCTTATGCTGCATGCATTTAAGTATAATACTTTAAGTCTAGTATTTGGTACTTTTTGCTTTGATTGCACTGCAACTCTATTGCACTGCAACTCATCCTACTGGTAGCAAATTTGTCCCATCACCTGCCTGTCCTTCCTGTCCACTTTACTGTGCGCTATCTTTGATTTATTACTGTTTTCCCCTTCCTCAGCCCTATCACTCTGGTTCCCATCCCCCTGCCAAATTAGTTTAAACCCTCCCTAACAGCTCTATTAAACCTGCCTGCTAGGATATTGGTCCCCTTCGGGTTCAGGTGTAACCTGTCCTTTTTGTACAGGTCATACTTCCGCCAGAACAGATCCCAATGATCCAAGAATCTGAAGCCCTGCCCCCTCCACCAATCTCACCAATCACGTGGCATAGGCAGCAATCCTGAGATTACTACCCTGGAGGTCCTGCTTCTCAGCTTCCTTCCTAACTCCCTGTATTCTCTCTTCAGGAACTCCTCCCTATTTCTACCTATGTCATTGATACCAACATGTACCAAGACTTCAGCCTGCTTGCCCGGTCCCTTTAGAATACTTTGGACCCGATCCAAGACATCCCGTACCCTGGCACCTGGGAGGCAACACACCATGCGGGTGTCTCTATCAGGTCCACAGAATCTCCCTCTGTTCCCCTCACTATGGAATCCCCGATGACTACAGCATTCCTCTTCTCCCTCCTTCCCTTCTGCACAACAGAGCCAGGCTCAGCGCCAGAGACCTGGTTACCGTGGCTGTCAGGTCATCCCCCTCAACAGCATCCAAAAAGATATACTGATTGCTGAGGGGGACGGCCACAGGGGTGCTCTCCACTATCTGGGCATTTCCCTTCCCTCTCCTGACAGTCACCCAGTTAACTGACTCCTGTAGCCTAGGGATGACTGCCTCCCTGTAGTTCCTGACTTTCCCCAATGAGCCGTAGGTCATCAAGCTGTAACTCCAGTTCCCTAACGTGGTCTCCAAGGAGCTGCATCTCGGCGCACCTGGTGCAGATGTGGCCATCGGGGAGGCTGGAAGTCTCCCAGGGTTCCCACATCTGACACCCTGAACAAAGCACTAACCCTGCGGACATGCCACCTAATTCTACAAAGAATGTAACAAGGAAAAGGAAGTCAACTTACCCACTTACCTTGCCTCTTGTCTGTTCTCGCCAAAGCCTGTTGAGCCAAAGCCTTACCACTCTGACTTGCACCACTCCGACAATGGTTGCTCCACAATGGCTGCTCCGCTTTACACGACCTCCTTTTTATTGGCCCTTCTCAATTCTGCAAAACAAAAAAGCCCGCGAAAACACATGAGCTGTGAGGGACCCGCTGCTCCTCCGTCTCTCTGGGCCTATTCTGCATCTTCTGTTCCCCTCCTCAGCTGAAAGGTTACTTAATTTACAGCAGGAATGATGATAGGAATCACCACCTCTATGCCCCACCCAACTAAATCAAAGCAAAAATGCAGAATCAGAAGCATCGATGTTCCTTATAAAATGATGAGAAATGCTCAACTTACCTTCAGATAATTGCATCCTTTAGTGAACTTGTTTTATCTTACCAAATGACTACCAACCTTGGAAGTCTATTGCATGGGAATTTGTTTAGGATGAGTAGCATGAATGTACAAACATTGGGTAATGATATATAGGACAACCCTACCCATATTTCAATATTTAAACAATGTTTCCATCTGTTCCAAGCAGACACTTGCTCCTATCATTGTGTTATGACTCAGAAATAGGTCTGTGCTGTTATGTGAGAATTAAGAATTGCTGTCTACCTTTAGGGAAATGATAAAATAGTTTGACATGTTGTTTGATGTAGTCCCGATGTAGGATTTCGACCCAAAAAATTGACACTTCCTTTCCCCCCACAGATGCAGATCAACCTGCTGAGTTTTACCAAAAAAGACTGTTTGTTACTCCAGATTCCAGCATCTGCAGTGTCTTGTGTCTCCCTTAACATGTGGTTTATTCAATTATTGACATATACATGATATGAAGTTGATTCAATTATTGTAAGTTCTAAAATTCATTGCTACAATTTTACTATTATAGTTCTTTTTGTCTGTGTGCTATTCAAGAGAAAAGATGACAAAGGTGTGACTTGAACATTTTGCTTCCACTGGACACATTGATAACATTCTGAACTCTTCAAAGTCCTTTCACACAGCTATCTTAACAAACATCAGATAAAGGATGCTTTCATTTCAGCTGCTTGAACTAAATTTGAACCAAGCTGAAAATGTAAAAGAGTCAATTTCTGAATGTATGCTTCCTGCAGGCATTTCAGGATTACTATTTGCAATGAAGTTGTATGATGAATATCCCTTATTTGCCTTCCAATGTTATTAACTCTTTCCATTTCTGGTATGCCTAAACTTTTCATTGCCCACTGTTTCTTTAACTTCACATCCATAGTCATAATCTGAAGACACAGGGAGTGAAGATTAATTCCATCCAGTTTTAGTTTGAGCCTTGATTCCCTACCATGACTGTAGAATTAACCCCATACAAAAGTAAAAAGCCTCATGAAATGATAATATCTTTGTAATTGAAATTTGTGTTTTTTTGCTCACTAGTAAAGCCAGGAACCAACACCCAATTTACAAATGATTTCTCATAATTTTGAAGTGTGATGGGTTAAACAGCTTATCTTACTTATCCCACCATTCAGAACCTCTGACGCCCAACACAAGCTTGAGCAGCACTTCATTTTCTGTCTGGGCATGTTGTAACCTTTCAGACTCAGTATCAAATTCTACCCCTTCAGAGTAATTTGCTTTCTCTGTCTGTATAAGGATTGGCCATTTCTTCTGTAAGTCATCATCTGCGATATTGACCACAGACTGAGCGACTGGGCATGTCCCACAGCTCTGCATTTCACAACCTTTCACATCTTTGTCTTTACTCTCACTCTAACTCATTGGCCGGATGATCTTTACAGCACATCCACAAATCACCCCATCCTTTATCCTATCCACCCCTCCCACACCTTTTCTGCAACTTAAAACTAACATGTTTTCCCCCTTTCTTAGTTCTGGGTAGGGTCTTCAACCTGAAATTTTAAATCTCTGCACACGTGCTGCCTGACCTACTGAGTGTTTTAACATTTTCTATTTTTATTTTAGATTTCCATTATCTGTAGTTTTTTTTTCCTTTTCATTATCTGCATTGATCAGCAAGTCTTCCCCATGAAGTGAAGCTTCCTCCTGTTGTGGTCCTCAGAAAGGTTTCAACAAAAGCTTTCACCTTTCTGAGGACTCTTAATCTTCAGATCCCAAGATCTAGATTGTATGACTGTAAGGTATTTTGGAAATAGCCTCCATTACCACTATAACAAGCCAGCCTACTGGTAGACTTGAGTCTTGAGCATACTGCTGTTTCTGATCATCTTCTTCTGACTGTCCAACGTGTAAAAAAAACAAGACTAGCAAGATTGTTTGTAACAGCTTAATTTAGGTGAATCAGGTTAAATACATATAAAATAAGCATTCACACATTCAAAAGTCTCTTAGAAATTGATTTAGAACAATAACAAAGAACCTTTTGAACTGTGTGCCTGCAGCTGAACGGCCATTTAAATTATGCATCTGCCTGGGAGTCAGTGATTGAGGCCAATGCCAAAAGCTGCTATCTGAATTTGTCAACTGCAGGCATCCGACCAGCCTGCACTGAGCTCCTAATTAGATCATAGGACACTGATTTTCAGGCATTCACGAGGCACTTGACTGCTTCAGGCAAGTGTCTTAGTCACAGCAATCTCAACAATATCTCACATGTTACATATACTTCTACAGCAATATATATTAGATCCCGCATTATGCACAGATTTAATGCATATTGTTATTAAATCATTCTTTATGCATGTCTTATTGCATTTACTCTGGGTGTCTCAGACCACAGAATGTGAAGGATAATGAATATGCTTTCTGACAATTTTGGCCTCCAGCAGAGTTTACCCTAGTTTGCGCCATTCTACTTGAATATTCAAACATTCTGTTCATCTTCATTGTCAATTAAATCATACTGCAAATGGTTTCAAATCCTTTACCTTTTATCACTTTTAAGTTTCTACTTTTTCTATTTCTTAAATATGAGAAAATATTATTATTCCCACAGATGCATTGCAGTAAAGTAAAATCATGCTTGTGTCTGACCCCTTTTTCATTCCGCAAATTTTGGATTAAGGACTAAAGATGAACGCTGAGGAGTCTAAAGCCATTTTAGGTGCCACCAACACAGTGTCAATGGAATGGCATGGACTGGACTTAACTCTGCTGGGAGCCAAATGTGTCAGAAAGCAGATTTGTTACCTTTAATGATGATCTGAGGGACTGAATAAATGCAACAAGACAGGCATAAATAATGAATTTAGGGCAAAAATCAGCCTAGAGATATTGAGCCGATATACTTATAATTTAAACTCCAATTTACGCCCTCTCATGTTATATTAATAGATGATGTTGTGAAATCTTATTAAAAAAAGTCACAATCTCTATGCTGATTTCCAGCCAAAAATTTTTACATTATTTATGCTTTGTGAAACAAAGCTGCAAGCAAACATTGGTCAGTGGCTGCATCATCTCAGATTCACACCCCTCAATCACTGCAGAATATATAAATGATAAATACAGCAAATTTTGGAGTAAACACAACAATAATTTCAGTGTCCAAAATTACCAAATTTACACATTCATAGCTGGCCTCAGTTTCAGCAAATTGCCATCCTCCTTGTATATAATCCTATTTAGGATTTATCCATGTGTGACCACCAGGTTTAGCTATACTGTACGAAATGAAGAGAGTAAATCACTTTTCAGTTCAATGAGGTTCTGGACAGCTGATTTAAAATGTCTTTAATAGCACTGTATAGCTCCAAATTGTAATAACTTGAAAGGGAAAGGACCGACAGAAAATAGATAGCAAGAATTATAACTGATATGCGAGAAAAGATGTAAGGAGAAGTCAAAGTGTGTTAGCTGAGTTATTAAACTACAGCAACAGCAAAGCATGTGGTATAGTGTCAGAGATTAAATATATATCATGCTTGGGTATTTTTATGTCAAGATGAATTTCACTTTAATTTTATTGACAGTGCCAATAATCTTTGTTTAAATTTACAGTAGTTATTGTGTAAACTGGCAGTGAAGGAATTTATTTCCTGACTTTCCACAAATAACTCTTGCTTTAAGTGAGAAGGACTAAAATTCCAAGTTACATCAGGATATGTTATTAAATGCTTTGAGTGTGAAGAGAATTGGAGCAAGGAAACCCAAGTAATTAAGACTTTGTTTTGCTGGAAGTTTAGATTTGAGTCTCATCACATGGAGGATAAATAACATTCATCTGGACTTGCAATTAATGTCTACCTTTAGTGACACAGTGAACCATGTACTTATTTGTTTTACACAATCATGAGCTGAGAATTATGGATGCAAGTGCTTACTGTGAACTACAGTTCAGTCTCTTCGGTTGCCCATGATAATTTTAGAAAACCCATGCGCTGAAACATCAGGCTTCTCATTTAAACACAGGACAACCTGTTTCATAGCTAACTTTCCTCTGGATGTTGCAATTGGTTGATGTCCATGTTAATGTAGAAATCTCAGGTTTAATTCCAGGGTTGAAAATTCCTGGTAAAAAGCCATCTTCAATGGGAATTATGTTATTGGCAATCATGTGTCTGGATAAAATCAGGGTCATTGTGTTTTCCAGAGACTATATGGTTGCCCCATTGAAGGACAGGATGGAGATCAAGATGCATTCATTAGTCCATAGTCTGGGAGGATGTGGGCATGCAGCCTCAAATCAAAAGGTTTTAATGGAGTGAAAATAATTTTCTGGCTGATTTTTGGACTTGAAGCAGCCACTAACCATGTAGTACATCCCAAACAAATGACCAAAATTAGGCCTCAAGCATAAGTAACATAACTTGGAAGCTGCTGATACTGTGGGTATCCTATTGAAATTTCATTTAAAATTACCAGTTTTGGCAATATGTCTACCTGGGAATAGTTCACAACTACAACAAGTCCAAGTCTTTCACCCCTATCACTAGCACATTTCTGAGATGGTGCAAACATTAGGCTCCTCATTTACATGTTACTGTCCATATGTATCCAGTCTACTTTGCATGTGAGTTATTTATGCCCGTTACCTTAAAGAGTGTAGAAGAGTGTAAAAGAGTGTAGAAGAGTACTAGCAGAAGAGTGACTTGGAATGAACAATGTACAGAGCGGTTGAAGAAACAGAATGATGATGAAGACAAAATGTGGAAAATTCCTGATGAAAGTGTAAGGCAATGATTCAGGTCTGAAAACATTGTAAACAATTCAAAGGAAACAGAATTTCCATAATATCAGAAAACACAACTGCTTTACAAATATCTTTCAGGTTCACTTTAATGTTGTCAATTTGGACCTGGTTAATACATATTTTGTGGTCAGTACCATGAATAAAGAATAAATGCAAAAAGGTTGTTCATACTATTCCCCATGATATAAGGGAATTTGAAGAAATGAGGGGAGTAAATTGGATAAGCTCCCAAAAATGGATTGTTGTACAGAATTAATCTGCACTCATTGATTAGAGAGAATGCAATAAAGACTTCTCAGCTGCCTGCTTATCTCAATGATTTCAGCATCCAGGCAGTATTGAGGGTGCTGTGATTAGCTGGACATTTCAACAGATGGCCAACACTGCCAGGTAAAGCCAATCTTTGCTGCTTAAAACCAGCCTGGACCTCTTAACAAGGAAATGCAATGTGACCACTGCAGAGCTGGCAGACATACAAGAGGTGAATCTGATGTGGCAAACAACAGAGAATAGCACCACAAGGGAGAGATCATATTTCAAAGCTTTCACATACTGTACTGGATGCATATCGAGGAGGAAGTGCAAAGTAAGTGAAAAGTTCTGTATCTGCAGCAGACCAGGAGATCCACCAGACTCTTCCTCAGAAGGCAGAAACAAAAAGTAAAAGCAAAGATAATTTAAAATATTATCATTGTATAATCTCCAATAATAATTAACACCTGAAGGAATGAGACTCCATACTTGATTCCGTCTATACCTCTCGCTGCCTTGGTGAAGCAGCCAGCATAATCAAAGATGCTACCCACCTGGATCATTCTCTTTTCTTCCCTCTCCCATCAGGCAGAAGATACAGGAGCCTGAGGACACATACGACCAGGCTCAAGGACAGCTTCTATCCCACTGTTATAAGACTATTGAACAGTTCCCTTATATGATGAGATAGACTCTTTACCTCACAATCTACCTTGTTATGACCTTGCACCTTATTGTCTACCTGCAATGCACTTCCCTGTAGCTGTTACACTTTACCCTGTATTCTGTTAGACAAGTTTTTTACTGTACCTCGGTGCAAGAGACAATAATAAACCAATTCCAATAGCAATATCAAAGCAACTTTAACTCAGATAAAAGTCTTAGTTTTGTTTGCAGGGGAATTGACAAACTTTTACTGGTATGTTCAATGCACATACAGTGAATAAGTTAAGTAATTTTCCTCTGTTTGTAGTGTGTTAAAGCTAAATATCTGGCCAAAATGCTATGGTAGGAAAACATTTGGAGGGGCAGAATAATTCTGATTCCAGTTTTCTGATTTCTTGTCTTTCTGTGTTTACTGATGTTGCTCTCTGATTTACTCCTTATGTACGATGTGTATGTTGGTCTTGCTGCAAATCTGAGAAAATGCCAAATTGAATTTATTTTACTTTCATGAGGAGTGCAAAACTCTTTATTTTTCCCCCCACCTCCTTTTAATTTCAATTGTAAATACTGCTTTGGTACCATTAATTTCATATATTTATAATATTTCTTTTTGACAATACACCTACTTTGGTACAGAATGGCACTATGTGGGATAAAGATTGACTGCTGATGTTTCCAGTACACAATGAGTTAAGAGTATTCCACAACACAAAAGTTGTCATTTCCTACTGAACAAGTAAGATAAACACAGAGGTAGGAAGACTTACAAGACTGCAAAAATCTCCATAAAAAATTTAAAAGGAAAAGAAACTTTTTTTTTGTTGTTTGCAAGAAGGTTTTGTCAACATACCCACAAGAGTCCCTTAACGGTGTTCGGATCATTCTTTTGAATGAGCCAGCTTGGATACATTTTGCTCAGGGAACAAATATGACCCTAAGGAAACCAAACAGACTTAATGACTCATCCAGCATGGCAGAAAGTGGTGACCCTTGAAAGACAAACACACAACTCTAAAACCCAGATGCTAATTATACAAACAGACACTGATTAGAATGCTATTTATAATTGATCTCACATGTTTGATAAAGTACTTAATTTACAAAGTCCTTGCACACCGCTTGGGTCCCAGAACATTTCATGGAAAACAAAGGAAGGTATTTTTTGTCTGTCTTCTCCTCCACTGCAAACCGCATTATTCCATCTTTACTGAAGTGTGCATGCAGACTGCACGTGATTGTGGAACAGAATTCCAAAGCTTTTGGCAGAGGACATTCATGCAAAATATATAATAATGTTATTGTCATGAAAAAATGAGAGCTAAGAAAATTTTTGCACTGTCAAATTAATCATATTGCCATATATTTAGTTGAAAATAAAGCCGAAGGTTACAATTGCAGCTGTCATATAAATTTGACTGCTATCAGAGGGATGAGGGAAAGGAGATAAGTACCTCCTCTCAGCAGATCACTTAAGTGGCATTAACAGCTACCATAGGAAAGCACGTCTTGCAAACCATTTTGTCCTCTTTGCCAAAGCAAAAGCAGGAGCGCAACTTTTAGACGTTCTTGCAATGATGTTAGTTGTAAATTGAATGAATATTAATCACAAGATAATTTTCATTTTTGAACATATTGTTGAGAAATTAAGACCAGTATCACCCTATTTTTCAGCATTATACTAACATTAAAGTTCATAATTGCTGCAAAGCAACCTTTCTAGTGGCATTGATATTGCTATTGGAATTGGTTTATTATTGTCACTTGCACCGAGGTACAGTGAAAAGCTTGTCTTGCATAACATTCGTACAGATCAATTCATTACACAATGCATTGAAGTAGTACAGAGTAAAAACAATACCAGAATGCAGAGTAAAGTGTCACGGCTACAGGGAAGTGCATTGCAGGTAGACAATAAGGTGCAAGGTCATAACAAGGTAGATTGTGAGGTAAAGAGTCTATCTCATGATATCATCTTTACACTACCCATTTACATTAATCCTACATTAATCCCTACATTTTATTCTTTCCACATTTTCAACAACTCCCAGATTCTGCCATTCTCCTACACATTAGGGGCAATTTACAGAGGTCACTTAACCTACCAAGGGAGGAAACCAGAGCACCAAGAAGAAACCCACATGGTCACAGAAAGGAAACTTCACACAGACAGCACCCGAGGTCAGGATTGAACCCAAGTCTTTGGCACTGTGAGACAGCTGCTCTACTAGCTGTGCCACACTACCACCCTGCTGTGTTGCAACTTCCAAAAAATTATGACAGCTGCACATGTCCACAGATTTGTGATGATATGCTGGAAGTCTGCAGAGTGGGAAGAGTAAAATACTAATCTATGCGCAATGCTGATCTGATTCCAGACCTGCTATTTTGGAGCCATTGCTCACATAAAGGGTTTATCCACCACTGCTTCATTAGTTGCCGGTTGAGTTGTCATTACAATTCTGCCCATGCTTGTGTTTTTTAAAGTTGTTATAAATTTCAAAAGTCTACAGCATTTGGTGTGGCAGATGCTTGACTTTGAGGATTCAAGGCTTCTGGACAAGACAGTTATACCCAGAAATGGGTAAATTATTACGCATCCCTACTATAATCCAATTTAACTGGAAACTGGACAATCAGTTAATAGTAGAGAAAGGAGGAGGGAAAGAAGGATTCTGAGCAGGAGTTCCCACCCATTCCAGGCCTTCTCCCTGATCCTCAATGAGGAACAATGAGTGAGATGTTTGTGTTTCATTAAACTGTGCCACTAAGCCTCACAGAACCAGAGACCTGGGTTTAATCCTGACCTTGGGTTCTGATGTGTGAAGTTTGCATGTTCTCCCTGTGACCACATGAGTTTCCTCTGGGTGCTCTGATTTCCTCCCACGTCCCAAAGAAATGCGGGTTGGTAAATTAATTAGCCACTGTAAATTGCCCAATGTGTAGGTGAGTGGGAGATTCTGGGGGGAAGTTGATGGGAGTGTGGGGAGAATAAAAATTGGATTAATGTAGGATTTTGTAAATGGGTGGTTGATGGTCGGTGTTGACTTAGTGGGCTGAAGGGTCTGTTTACATGCTGTATCTCTCTAAGAGTCCATGATTCTAAGATAAGCTCATTGAAATCAATAGCCACAACTGCAATCCGAGCACATGACAAATACTACATTGCTTGTGCAAAAAACAAATTGCTTGGTCCACCTATCACCTAGGTGACACCCTGTGTCTCCCCTCCCTGTCTCCTCTTTATACAGGCTATCTTCCCTCCCCACTCTCAGTCCTTATGCAGGGTCTCGACCTGAAATGTTGAGAATTCTTTTCCCTCCACAGATGCTGCTTGACCCACTGAGTTCCTCCAGCAGTTTGTTTCTTACTCCAGATTCCAGCATCTGCAGAGTGATTACATTGTTAGTGACAAACAAAATGACCACGACAGTAAATTTTTATCCATCTGTCTCTTTCTAGGCTGGAGTTGGAGGTATTTGCAATATTGTGCAGTCTTCCACCCACTATTTGATTAGCGAGATTACCAAGGCTCTCTATTCAAAGAGACCTAATTATATTTGGTTTCCTCTTGCCAGAAACCAGCAGGTGGAGCAAGCATGTGGCTTTGCCAAGACTGCAGACTTCCCCTAAGCGCCCAGTGTCTGACTCCAGGTGGACCTCTCTGGCAGCAATCTAGGGTGGATGCTGCTTGTATTACAGTGGAAAGTGCCACCATCATACTCTGCACCATGTTTCAGTCCAGAGGTCCATATGAAAAGATGATGTCCACTTTCCTACAGGAATGGAGTGACTCCAAGCTCTGCATGAAGCCCTTTATCAAGTTATTGCCAGGTTCCGCAACAGTTTTTGATATTTAATACAGGCTTTCTGGCAGGGTGCCCAACGCTCCAGCTTGATATGATGAAGCTCTCACCTGATCCTCGGTCGTTGGACTTGAGTGCTGCCTCATCCTCTGACATGCCAGTTGCTGCACAATCCCCGCCTGCTCCTCCACTGATGGCCATTTGTGCCTAATGTCTCACTTCTATTCTGTCCTCACAGTGCCTGTAATTATGCTGTGGCTGTGAATGTGAAATCAAGAAACAGTACCTCCTCATCTTCTTGCTTTTTCTTCATTGACTGGAAATTTGCAGTCAGAACATAGAACATAGAACAGCACGGGAACAGGCCCTTCAGCTCATCATGTTGTGCCAAACTAATTAAGCTAATGATGCCTAATTAACTAATGCCTTCTGTCTGCAAAATGGTCTATAATCCTCCATTTGCTGGATATTCATGCGCCCCTTAAACGCCTCTCTCATATCTGCCTCCACCACCATGCCTCACAGTGCATTCCAGGCGCCTACCACTCCCTGTGTAAAAAATTTGCCCCGCACATCTCCCTTGAACTTTCCCCTGTCACCTTAAATGCATGGCCTCAGGTATTTGAAATGAAAAGAAGTGACAAGGGTGAAGTCATTGTGTTTGGAGGGGTGAAAAGTAATAGTTGCGTACCTATCTGCAAAACACGAGAGTTGAGGGTTGAGAGGAAGTGAAGTAAGAAGGAAGGTATGTGGCATCAGCATCGCCAGTCACCACTCCCTTCGTTATGGTTCTTCCTGCAGTAGTGTCATCTCATCCAGCAGTGAGAGCAAGTAGGTGTGTCTGCACCCTTCTGGTGAACTTCTGGCAAGTCCAGTTGTGTGCCACCTTGTCCTACGAGAGGACAACGAGTGCCTTGTAATCTAATATGGTATGTCACAGTTGGATGGCCAGAAGAATGTGCAAACTTTGAGATGAGGCAGTTTGAAGTGTATTAGCAGCAGCTGAAGTGTATTCCTAACCTGTAGGTCTTTTGGAATGTGGGAGGAAACCGGAGCACCCAGAGGAAACCCATGCAGACATGGGGATAACGTACAAACTCCTTACAGACAGCAGCTGGAATTGAACCCAGGTCGCTGGCGCTGTAAAGCGTTACGCTAACTGCTACACTACGGATACAGATTGCCTGGAAGATGAGTGATGAGGATTTGGTGACCTGAGCAGTATCAGAGGTTTGCAGTACTCTTTTAATAATAAAGACACAATTCCATAACTCCTCTGTACCTACAGTCTATATTGACTTTAAGACATGCAGGATAACCTTACATAAAACAGACTGGCTCTTGATGGTATGAGAATGTCACTATTCTGGGTTC
Source organism: Pristis pectinata (assembly GCF_009764475.1). NCBI lineage: Eukaryota > Metazoa > Chordata > Chondrichthyes > Rhinopristiformes > Pristidae > Pristis > Pristis pectinata. The sequence continues at coordinate 23,097,397 of NC_067418.1, read as the reverse complement.
TCTACTGATGTTGGCATCCAATGAATAGCATGGTTAGGGCTGGCTCCATGCATGAACCATTCTAGTCATAGGCTGCCTGAATTTCAGTGAATGGACATGGGTTACTCATGCTTCAAATTCTCAAGTCCATTTTCAGGGTCCATCAAACTGAACCTACTTTGTTTCCCTGTCAGGATCCTTCAGCCTGGTAGCTTACAGACTCAGATCATTGGTGCCGAGTTCATAAAATTTTCAGATTCTCTAATAACAATATTCCAGTACAAATGGTCATCAAAAGTTATTTAATGCTCAACTAGTGCTTTTCATTCAATTCCAACTGCAAAATCTGGGGCACTGTGAATTTACACAGCACACTTATTCCCAAAGGATTTTACCCACATATTTTTCAAACAGCAGAGCACTTTCAGCAATGGTTTCTCATCCTGTCTCAATGTTGGCACCTCTGCAGCCCCAGAAGGATTCATTTGTTTGTCTCCTTCTCCTCCTCAACCAAAGCATAGAAACACTTCTTGATTATACAGGTTTTTACTTGCCCATGATTGGAATGTAGCTGGGTTACTCACATAAATAAGGAGGATACAAGAGGAAGTCAGAGTCTGCTGTATTTACCTTGAAGTGACTGATACATCACCTGACTTCCCAGACCTTTGTCACATCTCCAAGTCACAAGACAGGAGTAGAATGGAATACTCTCCATTTGTCTGAATTAGTGCAACTCTAGCCACACAAAGCATCCAGGACAAAGTAGCAAACTTGATTTGGTACCCATCAACCAACCTACATACAATTCCATCACCAATTCAGCCAGGCTACCATACCATATGCATACCATTTATTATTGCACTGCAGTGATTTGAAAAATGACAAGAATCATAGAGCAATACGGCATGGATACATGCCCTTCGGCCCAATGAGTCCATGCCGACCACGGTGTCCACCCAGCTCGTCCCAATTTCCTGCGTTCGGCCCATATCCCTCTGAGCACCTCCCCTTCATGTACCTATCCAAGTGCTTCTTAACTGATACTATTGCACCTGCCTCAACCACTTCCTCTGGCAGCTCGTTCCATATACTCACCACTCTCTGCATGAAAAAGTTGCCCCCCAGGTCCCTTTTAAATCTTTCCCCTCTCACCCTAAACCTATGGCCCCTAGTTTTGGAGTCCCCTTCCCTGGGGAAAAGACAGTTACCATCCACCTTATCTACACCTCAAATGATTTTATAAAGGTCACCCCTCATTCTCCTACACTCCGAGGAATAAAGACCTGGCCTGGCCAACCTCTCCATATCTCAGATTCTCTAGTCCTGGTAACATCATTGTAAATCTTTTCTGCACTTTTTCCAGTTTAACCACATCCTTCCTATAACAGGGTGACCAAAACTGTACACGATACTCCAAGTGTGGCCTCACCAATGACTTATATAACTGCAATAAGTTGTCCCAGCTCTTGTACTCAGTGCTGTGACTGATGAAGGCCAGTGTACTGAACACCTTTTTCACCACCCTGTCTACCTGTGATGCTGTTTTCAATTAACTATGCACTTGGACTCCTTGATCCCTCTGTTCCCTTACACCCCCTCGTGCCCTACCATTCATAGTACAAGTTCTATACTGGTTTGACTTTCCAAAGTGCACCACCTCACACTTATCTGTATTGAAATCCATTTGCCACTTCTTGGCCCACTTCTCTAACTGATCCCCTGTAATCTATGATAACCTTCTTCATTATCAACAACACCTCCTAATTTCGTGTCTTCCGCAAACTTACTGATCAAGCCTTGTGCATTCACATCTAAATCATTTATATAAATAACGAATAACAGGGGTCCCTACACCAACCCCTCTGGCACACCACTAGTCACCAGCCTCCATTCCGAGAAACAACCTTCAACCACCACCCTCTGCTTCTTACCTCCGAGCCAATTTTGACTCCACCTCACTCGCTCTCCCTGGATTCCATGGGATCTGACCTTCCAGACCAGCCTACCATGAGGGACCTTGTCGAAGGCCTTGCTAAAGTCCAAATAGATAACATCCACTACCCTACCCTCATCTACCTTTTTGGTTACCTCTTCAAAAAACTCTAGAAGGTTCATCAAGCACAACTTTCCACGCACAAAGCCATGTTGACTCCTCTTAATCAGACTTTGTCTATCCAAATACTGGTAGAACCTGTCCCTCAGAATTCCCTCCAGGAACTTTCCCACCACTGATGTCAGGCTGACTGGCCTGTAGCTCCCTGGCTTGTCCTTGCTACCCTTCTTAAACAATGGAACAACATTAGCCACTTTCCAGTCTTTGGGAACTTAACCAATGGCTAATACTGAAGAAAATATCTCCGCAAGGGCCTCCACAATTTCTTCTCTAGCACTCCATAAGGTCCAAGGATGCACTCGATCAGGCCCTGGGGATTTATACACCTTAAGATGGCAAATACCTCATCTTTGGTAATGCAAATGTCCTCAAAACATCTCCACTTGTTTCCCTTATCTCTTGAGCAACCATGATTTTCTCCTCAATAAACACCGAGGAAAAGTATTTGTTAAAAATCCCACCCATCTCCTGCGGCTCAAGACTTAGGTGGCCCTGCTGATCTCTAAGGGGACCTACTCTCTCCCTGGCCACTCTTTTACTCTAAATATAGCTATAGAACCTCTTGGGAATTTCCTTAACCTTACCAGCCAGATCCATCTCATACCCTTTTTTTGCCCTCCTGATTTCCCTCTTCAGAGTATCTTTAATCTTCTTATAGTCATCAAAGGATTCACTCATCCTCAACTTCCTAAACCCAATGTATTCTTCCTTCTTTTTCTTGACCAGAGCATCAATATCTCTTATCAGCCAAGGTTCCCTAAACTTGCCAGGTTTACCCTTCATCCTAACACCAACATGCTGCTCCTGGACTCTTGATATCTCACTCTTAAAAGCCACTTGCTATTTATTCCTTTCCTTTCAAACAGGCTCACCCAATTGACCTCTGCTCGATCCTGTGTAATTCCTCAAAACTAGCCCTGCTCCAGTTTAGAACCCTAACCTTTTCCATCACTATCTTAAAACTAATAGTATTATGGTCTCTAGAGCCAAAGTACTCCCTGACTGCCACTTCCGTTACTTGCCCTGCCTCGTTCCCCAGGAGGAGGTCTAGTATTGCACCCTCCTGAGTAGGGCCCTCTATATGTTGACTCAGGAAACTCTCCTGGACACATTTCACAAATTCCACCCTGTCCAGGCCCTTAATACTCTGGGTAGTCCAGTCAATGCCAGGGAAATTAAAATCTCCCACTAATACAACCCTATTATTCTTACAACTATGAAAAATGTTTCTCTACACACCTGCTCCTCGAGTTCCCCCTGACTATGGGGTTCTATAATACAGCCCTTCTGGAGTGACCCTCCCGTTCTTGTTTCTATGTTCTACCCATCCGACCCCACTGGTCGATCCCCCAAGAATGTCATCTCCAAGTACTGCTGTTGTGTCCTCCCTTATCAAAAAAGCAACACCCCCCTCCTTGCTTACCTGTACCTCTGTCACACCTGAAGCATCTGTATCCTGGAATACTGAGCTGCCATTCCTGCTCTTCTCTCAGCCATGTTTCTGTTATGGCTGTAACATGCCAGTCCTCAGAGCCAATCCACACTCTGAGTTCATCCACTTTACCTGTTAAACCTTGTGCATTGAAATAAATGCAGTTTAACTGGATATTCCATTCCCTACCTTTACTGTGCCCCTGGCTATCCTGATTACTAAACCTACTCTCACTGGCTACTGCTTTATCCCATGACTTGCTCCTGCTCAGAGTCCCACCCACTGCCAATCTAGTATAAACCCTCCCATGTTGCATTAGCAAATTTCCCTGCAAAGATATTGGTCCCTCTCGGGTTCAGGTGAAACCCATCCCTCTTGTACAGGTCACCTGTACCTAGAAGAGATCCCACTGGTCCAAGAACCTGAATCCTTGCCCCCTGCACCAGCTCCTCAGCCATGAGTTCATCCAGCCCATCCTTCTATTTCTGATCTCACTAGCACGTGGTACTGGGAGTAATCCAAGGATCGCTACCCTCGAGGTCCTGCTTCTCATCTAAAATTTTCTCCAACAACCCTTCTAAAATTTATCATTTCCACTATTTTGAAGGATAAGATGCTTGGAGTGCCATCAGCTACAAGTTTGCTTCACTTGAAAATATGTCTTTTTTCTCTATCAATGAGCATTTTATTAGTACCTTTAGCATAAAGACTGAAGCAGTTCAAGAAGGCAGCTCTCAACTAAATTCTCAACAGCAATTAAGAGAAGGTATTAACGGCTGCCCTTGTTCATAGCCCAACAACGAGTAGAAAATGAGTGCACTTACCACAAAAGAGCAACATAAATTTCAAAGGCTAAATATGTTCAGAAACTGAAATCATACACTGGCATGAAGTGAATCCTTATTTGGCCATGCATTTGGTGGGGATGGAGAGAGAGAGTTGCATCATATTTCATTAAAATATTATGTTAAAAGGTGCAAACAATTGTTAATTACAAAGAGATTCAGACTGAGGAGGGAGTATAATGAGGCAAGAGAATTAAAAGCATGCCAACAAAATGTGAAAAATCTCAGAGGCCTTCCTCAGTTGAAAGAAACAGTTTAAAATGGTCGGGATCCATAATGTACATCTGTTCTTCATAATTTTATGCATTTGCAGTTATCTTGAAATCATCTATAGTGATTAAGTGAGCTTTGAAAGGCTTATAAATAGTTTCATAATTTGGAGCTCAATAGTGCACTCTAAAATTAAAGGACAATCAAGATTTCTGTATAAACCTAAATTGCATAGAACTGCAGCAAAGCACTTTGTGATATTTTCATCTGCTTTATGTTCCTTTTCCTTTTTTCCATTATTTCTTTTTGTACCCTGTTCATAATTTTTAAAATGCATTTTAAAGTATTTGTTTTCCAGCTATTGTGATCCTATGCATCTCACTGTGGCTGATTTGTTTCTTGGGAATTGGGAACCAATGAAAAAAGCAGTTAATGTAATTTTTAATAGATTATATTTAGAGAAAGGGTCACATTATCGAAAATTGAGCAGACCATATTTTATTTTGCTTAAGTTTTTATAATACCTCTGAGCTTTGATATCATTAAGTTAATGCTTATGCTCTGTCTTTTCAGAATCTGATCAAACAATCCTCTGTCTCACAGATCAGCCAGTGTGTCATTGGTTAGAAGATTTTCAAACAATGCCTTTCAAAAAGCTGCAAATGGGTCTTCTGGTTAATGGTTGTGTTTGTTTCTCCACAAAATCGCAGAGAAAAGAAGACAAAGAGAAAATGAGGGCACACATATTTCCATTTCTAATGAATCTGTGGAAGGAGCAGGAGTTGCAGTGACAGGATTGACCTTCCCTGGAGCACCATTCTGTGAAAACAAAGTGCCAATCATGGATGGAAGTGACTCACAGAGTGAGTGCAGTCTATCAACCTAGGCAAGATGTCATCAGGTATCAGAACAAGTGTTAGTCTAAGGGTGCTTCCCCTTTGTATACAGTAGCCCACTTCTTGCAATCAGCGATGGAGTGACAGTATTGCTGCAGAACTGCTTCAGTGTGCTCTGTGACATACATGTGAATTAGGGTAGAAGCTGAAGACTGCAACAGCACAGTCTTTGCTTTTTTCCTTTGCTGAAACTCTTCCCAAGGTTTTGACCAACTTCAGGGTGTATGAAGAAGACCACAAATTTTTCACAAGGTTTTTCTGTGATCTGGAAAGCTGGAGCTAAGAGAGATTGGAGTTATATGGATGCAGGAGAAAGGGTTGGGGGAGCAATGGAGGGTGGCCAAGGAGGAGGAAGTGGACAAGGGTAGAGTGACTTATTATTAAAATTCATTTTTGAAATTTAGGTGAGGTTGGCAAGGATCATTCTTATTGCTTATCCCTAAATGTCCTTGAATAGCTTACAAAGCCATTTCAGAGGGTATTTAAGAGTCAACTACAAGGAGTCAGTCAGGTGTAATATATAATCCAAATCAGTAAAAGTGAAAGATTTTCTCCTTCAGATGAAATCAATAAATCAGATTATTAACTGAATTTAAATTCTATAGCCTCTATGGTCAGATTTGAAGTCTGTACCATGTATATAGGCCTTTTGATTCCTCGCCTGGTAATTTAGCCATTGCACTGCCATGGGTATCAGGGTATAGAGAACTGTGGTGTGTTTCTGTGTGTGTATGTTGTGTGTGCACATGCTCCTGTGTGTCAGTGTACATGCAGCAGAGCCTGATCTCCAATTATCCTGGACATCCTTGTGATTGGTTAAGATCTTGCTTTGTCAATCCCACTGGTATCTGGTATTTATTAGCCACTTTACATTAAAAGGAATCATGTAGAAATATCTTCCATTCATTAAATTAAAGTTTTGTACCTGGAATATTAGGACCCTAATAGACAACCCAGCAGTAATGTCATTCCCTTACCATTGCCTGGGAGTTCAGACATATTGATGTTGCATATTCCAGAGTTCCATGCTTCACTACTTATGTGCATGCTCCAGAAGTTGACCAGATTTTCTCCTCTGCAAACCTGTCATAGAATCATGGAGTCATACAATATGGAAACAAGCTACTTGGCTCCATATCCTTCAATGCTGAGGCAATTCAAGTGCTTGTCTAGACACCTCTTAATGCTGTTAGTGACTCTGCTTCCACCACTCTCTCTGGCAGTGTATTATAGATAGTCACCACTCTCTGGGTGAAAAAGGTCCCACTTTGATTCCCTCTAAATTTCTTACCCCTTACCTTAAACTTGTGTCCTGATGTGAGAACTGATAGCCTTATCATTTTTCTTCTTGCAAATTCTGGGCTTTAGTTCCATTTGCATCCTCAGGTAAACCAAAGGGGAATGAAATTGTTGCAGAATCTTTTTGTTCAAGTCCTCATTTTTCTCCTCCCTGACAGCTTTGGCACCATTGGGCTCATCTTCATCTTGCTGCATACCCACCATTCCTCTTAATACAAAGTTATTCAAAATGCAACACGCCACCATGATCTCAGAAAGACTAATCCAGAATAGAATCTTTGTTCTGTCGTCCCTTCCATATATTCCAGAGTAATTTTGTGTGAGATGTTTCAAGCAATATCTACTGAAGGTATACAAGGAGGTGAAATGGATATCCTAGTCTCTTTCTGTTATCTGTGCGATATGTTTGTCATTATTTGGTGATATCTTTGGTAATATAAAGCACTTGGCGGGAGGTATGGAATAAATATATAGCCTTGATAAAAATATATAGGGAAGAGACTAACTTGCACCTGAAAATTACAGAACAGATGCCAGACAATCATTGCATGCCTGGAGTGGAGGTGGGGTGGGGTGGGCTAATACTGTGAATGGCTGCACTATATAAAGGAACAAGAACAGGCCTTGCAGCCCTCTGTGCCTACTGTGACATTTCATAAGTTCATGGCAGATCTAATATCTAGTTTCAACTTAATTTTACTGTGGAAACCCATAATTCCCCTGTCGTGCCAAATTCTTTTTCAGATTTGAATATAGTCATCTCTACAGTATAAAACAAGTCTGCACCTCCTGCGGCTGCAAGGACTGGCAGTTGTGCTGAAAGTAAAACAGTCTTAGGAAACATTGAAGAATGGCGCAGTATGTGGGACACCTGGCTCCATCATTTCTAAATGCTGCCAGGAGTCCTTGATGGAGCAGGTGCAAGAGCATAATGCAACAACTTATAGCGGATGTTGCAAATTATATTGCAGCATCATCAGCAGCCCCCCAAACTGAGAGATGTTACAGTGGAAGCTTAGATTGTTGGCATCATGGTTGTGGACGACAGTGCAAAAAGCCCTGTATATTGTCAGACCAATCTAGCAATCTGTGCTCCGGCTATTACTCAGATCACTGAGATGCTGTGCTGGGGAATAGTAGTGATGCTGCATACCTGCTGTCTACTCACAAGAAGACTTCATTCATTTTCCCACCCCTAGCTCTGATGCAATGCCCTTGCAGTTGCCTATCAGCCAATCAGCCCAGACTGCTGCTGTCCAAGCTGCTCAGTGCCTGGGAAATAAAGATTTACAATGCCGATCTATGTTGCTGTGAACATATGTAGATTATTGCAGAGCCTAGGTCTCTTTGCAAACACATCACAGAGCTGAAATGAAAAAGAGGACAATGATCGACCCTCCTCACTTTTCAATTATACAAATTTACACCTGTAACTGTAATGAATATTAAGCAAAACATGTGTTTTTATTTTCCTCTTAGGGATGTGCTTGTTGGAATCTATTTATCATGGACTTGTGCTCTAGAGTTTGGAGTTTAAAGAAAATGAAGTGCAATTGTTTAACAAATGTATCCACTGTGTGAACTGCCTGTGTGAATTCTATTTATTCTAATTGCCTCTAGCTCCATGTATTCACTGTATAGGTGTATTTGTGATTACAGCGAATAACATGCCGAATGTGACCTAATTGCAGTACGACAGCACTCCAGCCTTTGAGTTTGCATCCATACACTTTAATTATCAACTTTCTGCAAAATGTCATCTTTAAGTGTTCTCCTCCTCAATGTGGTATTTGAGACAGTGCAGTGGCTGCTCTTACAGATTAGGGTTGTTCTATTTTTCTGTCATCAATTGTCCAACACTAACATCAGTCCCAAGAAGCTGTAAGATTGCACCATTGCAGTCAGGCATGCTGATGTCTGTGAATACAGCATGAGTGATCTATATCCAGGTTTCAGTGCTGTTTATCACTTTCACAACCCAGTGGAACTGTTCTAAGGTAAGCTGTCAGATCCTGCAACTCCTTCATATTACTGTGAAGACAGACCCAACATCCCTTGAGTCTTATATCTTGTGGAAGGCCAGATGCATGTTCCCATTATTAGCATATCACATGGCCCACTGTGACCTGCCGAATCTAAGGATCTCCTCTCCATTTCTGACAAATGTTCAAGTTATCAGAAAAGTTTAACTGCTGTCCCCATCACTGTTTCCCAAATATCAATTGTAGAATCTAGGCGCCACTGGCAAGGCTGACATTTATTTCTTATCCCTTAATACTTTTGAGAAGGTGGTAGTGAACCATCTCATTTAATTACAGTGAAGATACTGTTGGGTTTAGAGCTCCAGAATTTAGATCCAGCACCAATGAAGGAACAGCAATACATTTCCAAGTCAGAATGGTGTATGATCTTCATTTGAATCAGCCTAGCAAGCATCCAGCAAGGAGGTGGGTGGAAGATTCAAGAATTACAGTGACAATATGTTCAGTGGTATACAACCTCTCTTTTCTTCAGTAATTATTAATTAAATAAAAATGATTAAGCCTGCTGTAAAGCTGTTATAATGAGTCATTGAAAGAAGGACAGCTCGTTTTCTTTTGTTGAGTCACAATATGCTATTGGATTCACTGTATGACTTTTCATAAGAAAGTGACCCATCTCACATTCAAATTAAAGTACATAATGGAAGGAAGAAGGATTTTCTGTAAGATTCTGTCACAAATCTCAGAATTCTGGCAAAAGGCTGACTCAATCTCAAGGTTCACCCGACAGCTGTAATTAAACAAACATAATTTAGTATACTTTAATCACCCTTGCGAGGAGGAAAAACAATAGAAGTGAAAATTCTATTGATGAGACTGTCATTAAAATCACAGAATAGCTTTGAATATAGCTATAAACCAACAACAGTTCTGAATTTTTGTTCGCGTTAGCACAGAAACTGATGCCTGCAATGGTATGTTTAATGTTAAATGTATGCATATTAACTAAGATCATAAGAAATCGAAGCAGGAGACTATATGCAACCCCCATGCCTGCCCTCAATAATATAATGGCTGATCTTTTACCACAGTACCACTCCCCTGCACCAACCCCATACCCCTTGATTGCTTTAACATCTAAAAATCTATTGACCTTTGTCTTGACTCAATGACAGAGTCGCCATAGCCATCTTGGGTAGAGAATTCAAAAATTTTCTTCCCTCTTGGTGAAGAACTCTTTTCTCATCCAGTGTGTGTGGATGATCTCTTAGTTGGAGGCTATGATCCCTGGTTTTAGGCACCCCAGCCATAAAAATCACCAACTCTGTATCTATCCTGTCAACCTCTGTAAACATTTTATATGTCTCAATGAGAACACCTCTCATTTTTCTAAACTCAAGACAGTATAGGTCCAGACTGCTCAATGTCTCATATTACAGACCCTCTATCCTGGGAGTCAATCTGACAAAACTTCATTGCACTCCGTATAATGCAGTGCACATTTCCTTAGATGGAGAGTCCACAGTTGTGCACTGTATTCCAGATGCCCTTTGGAAACCAAAGAAAACACTTCTAATCTTGTACTCAGATCTTCTTGCAATGAAGGGAAATATATTATTTGTCTTCTTAATTTCTTGCTAACCTACATGTTAGCTCTCAGTTTTTTTGTGTACAAAGATATGTCAATTTCTCACCACTAAAAAATACTGTCTTTCTGTTTTATCAACCAAAATGCAAATGACTTCATAGTTTTCCCACATTATATAACATCTGCTACATCTCTGTCCCTACATTTAATCTTTCTATATCCCCCTGAAGGTTCAATGTTAAATGTGAGCATGTTTTTATTAAATCTCCCACTATGCTTCTTAAAATAAAACAATTAACTATCTATAACATATGCACATATAGTGTGTCAGCTTTAACATAGCAACAATATCTCAATGTGCTGGTATATGTGAACTAAATGCTCAAACAACAATAAAATCAAGTGTATTATTCACTTGCTTAATTATTACAAATAAGGCATTCCATTTTCAGAGCAAAATATTTCATTTGTATCCTTAAGTATCCTGATATTAGATAACTGATATAATTGGTTTGCTGTACTTTTGAACTAAGTGAATGTTGTGGTGACAGTTACTTTTCCTTGACAACTTTCTCTGTTCTTCCTCTGCTGAAATCGCTAACTCCTTGCTGAGGTACAGTCATACATGTTTTACTCCAGAATTTAACTTCACTTGATAAAAATCTGAGAAGGAGAGTTGAAGAGGGAGGCATTTGCCTTTAATTCTCCGATGTTTAAACACTAGAGAATTCAAATGACTGGGGAAAAAGCATGGGCTCATTATTCTGATCCATACACCTGTCAAGCATAACTACATGGTGACACAAGGCCTTAAAAATGCTTTCTGCATATTCATGGGCACCAGCCATCTCCAATAGCATGTAGTGGCTACCAAACATGAGTCTTCATAGCAAGTGCCAAGAGATCAATATCTCTTCTTCAGCCAATATTTGTAAATGTGCCCTTCTGTAAGACGAAGCAACATAATTTTTGGCTTAATCAATATTGATCATCAGCAGCAAATCTGGTTCTCTTTTCTTTCTGTAACTCAAGGGTCTTGAAACTATTTGTATACCTACTGATCTTCTGGCTGAGGAACACTAATTTAACACATATTGGGACATGAATTAAAATTCATTCATCATTTATGAATGAATTATTAATGCCAGTGAAATGTAGTACCAATTATATTGGTTCAGTGTTATTGTCAGAAATTGAAACAGACTATGTTGAAAACACCCAGCAGGACAGGCGGCATCTGTTGACAATTAGTTTCCGGTCGACAATCCTCAATCAAACTAGAAAAGTGAGAAAGCAAATTGCAGAGGAGGGGAGGGGTGGAGAGAACAAAGAATATTTAGCATATTCCAAAGTCAAAATCAAAGTCGAATCAAAGGCTGGAGTCCAAGGTTTGTCCAGCTGATGGTTTCGGGACTGAGCCAACCCATAGATGAACATGGGTTGGTAGACTGGGAATAAAGAATCAAAAGAGCATACTGAATCTGCAAAATGTAAAACAGAGCAATTGCTGGAAATCTAATATGGAAGAAAAGACTCAAAATACCCAGCAGATAGTTAGCATCTGTGGAGAGGGAAAAAAATGATTCAAAATTACAGGAATGGCCAATTCTGATAAAACAAGAGAGGCTCAGTATTTTAAATTATTACATTTGATATTGAATCCCAAGGGCTGAAAATGTACCAAGGTAGAAGATTGGGTGATGTTCCCTGAATTTATATTGAGACAGTATAGGAGGCCAAAGAGAGAGAGGTCAGCATGTAAGTGGGATGGAGAATTAAATTGACAGGTGAGTGGAAGTTCAGGATTACCTTTGCAAATGTATTCCACAAGGTGGTGCTTACTTTCTCTAGTGTAAAAGGAGACCACAACATGGGCACTGAACAGACCACATCAGATTGGGAGTGAAAGTGAATCACTGCTTCATTTGGAAGGATTGCTTGGGTCCCTGGATAGTGGAAAGAGTTGAGGTAAAAGCAGAGGTGTTGCATTTCCTGCGATTGGTTAGAAAAGTGTGATAAGAAAGAGAGTGGTTAGTGGAGAAGGAAGAACAAACCAGAGAGCTGCGAAGAGATTGGTCCTTGGAATGCTGAAAGGGGAGGGGAGGGGAGAGAAAGATCCTCAGACATTTCCACCCCTTCGCTCAGGGAACTTAGAACACACTTGATTTTCAGTTCAGGTGGAGGTTCATTGACCTGAAACAGGAACTGTTTTTCTCTCTCTACAGATCTTGACTGAACTGTTGAGTTTTTCCAACATTTTCTAGTTTTTTTCAGGTTTCCAGCACCTGTAGTTTATAAAATTTTTAAAATTATCACAAGTTAGTTTGGCAAGTGTATTGTGGAGAGACATGGCTGTCATGGAGGGTCATGGCTGTCATGTGACAGTGACAACACTGATCCCATCTGGTCAGATGACAGCACTGCACCTACCTGGTTGGAAGACACACCACTGTCAATCAAGGTTTGGCTCCACCCCCACCCATTTATGCACACCTAATTATTGGTCGCTTTAAACACCTTTGTACCTGGCACACTTGGGCAATTGGCCTGTTTGAACTACCTGGGCTGGACCACCTAGCCCTCCAGCAGTATAAAGAGTGCCACATGCTTGGTTCTGTCTCTTTGTTGTCTCTGAGGTAAGCTGTGCACTGCTTAAGAGTAGTTAGTTAGAATATCCCTCTAGCATAGAGCCGATGCTTGCACTGAGTCAAGGAGGGTGGCAGGTGTCGTATTGTTTCTTCCTTGATTTGTTTGTACCCAGTTTGTTGTGTGCATCTCACCCTTGTTGCGATTCCCCCCCATGTTTGTGATCACCCTTGTGTGTATTGCCCCGTTATCCTGTCCCATGTTTGTCTTTTATAAAATCATTTTAACTCCAAAGACTGTGTCCAGAGTCCTTGCCCTTTAAGACCTCATGAACTTGTCTTACAACAGCAAGAGTTCCAGTATTTGAAATCAGAAAGCTTGGCTTCATTCCTTCTTATGTATTTTCAGCATTAGCAGTATCTATTTGCAGAAGTGAGCATATTGAATTTACTTATTGTGCCATGCAGATTTACCTGGCCCATTGACTCAAACAGAACAATTTTTGTTATTTAATAAAAGGTTATTTGGAGCCTTGATGAACTAAGGGTCATTGTTTTTGCACACAAAGGAATGAACAAAAAGGCCAGACATGTACATTGCTAAATATGTAGCCTAGTCATGGAGTCATGGAGCACTACAGCATAGAAGCAGGCCCTTTGGCACATCTAGTCCATGCCGGCATGGTTTTCTGCCCAGTCCCATCTACCTGCACCCAGACAATAGACCTCCATACCTCTCTCGTCCATGTACCTATCCAAACTTCTCTTAAATGTTAAAATTGAACCCACATCCACCACTTCTGCTGGCAACTCAATCCACACCCGCACCACCCTGGTAGTTCCCCCTCAGATTCCCCTTAAATATTTCACCTTTCACCCTAAACCTATGACCTCTAGTTCTGGTCTCACCCAACCTGAGGGGAAAAAGTCTGCATGCAATCACCCTATCTGTACCCCTCATATTTTTGTATACTTCTATAATATCTCCCCTCATTCTCCTGCACTCCAGGGAATAAAGTCCTAACCAATTCAACCTATCCTTGTAACTCAGGTCCTGAATTCCTGGCAAGATTTGTCTAAATTTTCTCTGCACTCTTTCAAGCTTATTGATATCTTTCCTGTCAGTAGGTGACCAGAAATGCACAAAATACTCTAAATTTGGCCTCACTAATGTCTTATACAACTTCAACATAACATCCCAACTCCTGTACTCAATGCCCTGATTTATGAAGACCAATGTGCCAAAAACTCTCTTTACGACCCTATCTACCTGTGATGCCACTTTCAAGCAATTATGGATCTGTATTCCCAGGTCCCTTTGTTCTACTGCACGCCTCAGTGCCCTACCATTCACTGTGTAAGTCTTAACCTGGTTTGTCCTCTCAAAGTGCATCACCTCACACTTGTCTGCATTAAATGCTATCTGGCATTTTTCAGCCCATTTTCCCAGCTGGTCCACATCACTTTGCAAGCTTTGATAGCCTTCCTTGCTGTCCACTATGCCCCCAATCTTGGTGTCATCTGCAAATTTGCTGATCCAGTTTACCACATTATCATCTAAATCATTAATATAGATGATAAACAACAATGCACCCAGCCCTGATCCTTGCAGCATACCACTAGTCGTAGGTCTCCAGTCAGAGAAACAACCATCTACTACCACTCTCTGGCTTCTCCCGCTAAGCCAACGTTGAATCCAATTGACTACTTCATCCTGAATGCCAAGCGACTTAACATTCTGGAGCAGGCTCCCGTGCAGAACTTTGTCAAGGGTCTTGCTAAAGTCAATGGAGACAACGTCCACTGCCTTCCCTTCATCAACCTTATTAGATTGGTTAGACATGACCTGCCATGCACAAAGCCATGTTGCCCATTCCTAATCAGGCCCTGACTATCCAAATACCTTTATATCCTGTCTATCAGAATACCTTCCAATAATTTACCCACGACTGATGTCAGGCTCACCAGCCTATAATTTCCTGGCTTATTCTTAGAGTCTTTCTTAAACAATGGAACAACTTTAGCTATCCTCCAGTCCTCCAGCACCTCACCCTTGGCTAAGGATGTTTTAAATATCTCTGCCAGGGCCCCTGCAATTTCTGCACTAGCCTCCCACAAGCTTCATTGTTATTATGTATCTTTTGAGTTCTAATTGTTCACTGTAGCTACGTAATGGCAGTTTTACATGGAATGCCTGACATTTGAATTTGGCAAAATGATTCACCAACACATACCTACAGAACGTCCTGGGGAGAATGTGACTATTATTCTCAAACGAAAATTTATTTTTTTATTTTTCAAATCAATGTTTCAGTAGCTGTTGAACAGAAATATTTTAAAACATGCAAAGAATTGAAACAAGTGGGCTCAAAACTGTTTACAGGAAAAATAATTGCTGTTAAATCAGCATGGTATTTTTATTAAAATTGAACATGATATTTTTATTAAAACTCTTTTGGCTAAATTTCTTGCAAATTAAGTAAAGTCAAAAGTAAAAATATAACATCCAAAGCATAAAGCTTCTTTTATCATTTATAAAGTAGATAAAATATAAATCAGTAATCACTAAAGTGGTAAATGGAGGTATTTTAATAGTAAATGTTAAATTCAGTCACTGAATACTTTTGCATCACTATAAATTGATGTCTCCATCACAAAAGAAGTGTCATCTTACAAAACTGTAATAATACAAACAGCTAAAAGTAGTAATAATGACATATTGTAGTGGTTGCTACCGCGGACTAAAACAAGACTCACTCGGAGGATTGCCAAACAGAACTGGTTTATTTTCCCGCCTTGCGCGGGCCCTTTAAGGGAGAAAACTCCCGCCCAAAAAACCGGCAATGACGTAAGTCCTACGTCATCAGGACTTTCCCACGCGCGGGTTCTCCCCGTCGCTCGGAAAGACGAGGCCTGCCGCCATCTTGGGCCTTGTCGCTCCGACACCGCGCGACCCGACTGCCGAGCCGGTTCACCCGACTAGACGGTGAGTCGCCACAATATCGTATATCTGTTTCCAATGGGCAGGCACGGTGGTGTAGCGGTTAGTGTAACACTATTATAGTGCCAGTGACCCAGGTTCAATTCCAGCTGCTGTCTGTAAGGAGTTTGTACGTTGTCCCCGCGTCTGCATGGGTTTCCACCGGGTGCTCTGGTTTCCTCCCACATTCCAAAGATGTACAGGTTAGGAGGTTGTGGGCATGCTATGTTGGTGTTGGAAACGTGGCGACACCTGCAGACTGTCCCCAGAACACACTGTGCAAAAGATGCATTTCACTGTGTGTTTCAATGTACATGTGACTAATAATGATGTCTTATCTTATCTTAACTCCATACGCCTTCCATTGTTTTCGTGGCTATCCCAGTGCGATGTTGTGATTCAGTATTAAATGCTTAATGTACTATTCCTCTTGCACAGAAATAATGACATCAGCTAATTGCAGTCCATCAGCTAATTCCACTCCAGGTACTGGAGGTGGGAGTAACTCCAGTCATTAATAGTGGAAGTCTGTTCCGTCCAATTAGATCCTGATTTTTAGTTTATTTAATCAATTTTTATTCAGGTTTGGGTATGTTTTTTTTGCAACCAAATTTGCAGCAATTGATAAAACCCTGTACTGGACATAAGAAGGTCATCCAGTCTGCAGATCTTATACATTCTGATTGACAGCAGGATGAGGAGCAAACAAAGAAATAAAGGTAGTGAAACAAGACAACTATAATCTGTTTCTCTAAACTGGAAAAGTTCAAATTGAACCTCAAATCACAACATTGTCCTCAATCAAGAAAAGGTCATTCAGCTTTTCAAGTGCACTGTTTCCACCCAATCATGCCTTCTCTGCAACATTGTCTGAAATAACCATGAAGGGAGCTTTAAAGAAGATAAAATTTGTGAAATTTCTCCTTGTCTTTCTGCCTAACTTTCATAATATTGCTGTAATTTGCAGCCTGTATTACTCAGTCTTGACTAATAATAATCTAAAAGAGAATATTTTCATGACCCAGGCCTGGTTCAACCAAAAAATATCTCATCACATCCACTTGAATAAAAAAATATAATTAAATCATTTGAGTGTTCTAGTCTTGGCTGTCATTTCCTCAAAGGATTGTATAAGTTTCTTTTTCCACTTCAGACATTTACTTTTGTTATATTTCCACAGGCTATTCATTTTTTTTCACACATTTTACATACTAAGAGGTTCAATTAAATTCATCATCTACTAGGGATAATAATACTTAAGAGTTATTTTTTTAAAAAAGGAGATCTTCACCTTTTCTCACTTCCTGTTCCATTTTCATGAGATCCAGTCTAGATCTTCTTCTATCACTTTTAGATACTGGTTAAATCAAATGTTACATTTATGTTAAATATTTGGAAACATATATTTAGTTATTAATCCTTTACGTTTATTTATACTTAAAATTTCAAAATAAAGCCTGGATTTTTTTTAAAAAAGGCATTCTTTTCAGTCATTCTGTTTGTTCCACAGACTTAAAATAATCTATATAATTTCCTGTTAGAAGTCGCCAAGGTGAAAGCAGTATTGCAAAAGTAGACATGCACAAGCAGATATATTACAAAATGATGAATAGTCACATACTATGTACAGAATGGAGAACTGGCTGGGTATTATGGGACTTACCAGTATTCCACTTCTGTGATCTCATAGACAAAACTGACTACTTGGGCCTCTGCTTGTCAGTACTGAGGCAGTTCAAGATGCGTAAGCAAGGTCACTAAGCACTAGGATTCAGAGACAGTAAACAGGTGTCTGATAAGCATCATTGAATGACCCAGAGCTCTCAATTATCTCTCCATAAGATGGTGAAACTGTCCCCTTGTATTGGTAAAACACCTGGGTATGCATACAATGTATTATCATTTGCTAATATTATTGGTTTGTAATAAACTGTGAAGAACTGGAAAAAAGTATCATAATGGATTATTCCTTTGTTCTATGGCCTTAGTTTCTGAGATTTTCAGCAACTCTCTCCCCACTGGTGATATCCATATATAACAAACCTTTGGAGTTTGAAACAGCCCTGGGTCCTGTGTGATTCTTCAAGCCTTCATTTCCACTAACATTCCCTGAGGTATATTTCAGAAATATATACCAATCTGAATAGGTAAACAAATTTAATTGCAGAAATATCATCATTACTTAATTCTGATGATCATAACCCTTTCTCCAGTGGTAACAGTATAAGAATGAGCATAAGAACTATACTTATCCCAAAAGGATTTGATCCATTTGCAAACAAATAAATATTTAGGTAACTTTGCAGAGTCATGTCAACAATGTGGATAATTACTAGAAAATAATGCCATACACAGCTCTATGATTTCTCCAATCTTGCACTGGAACATAAAGGCTCTGCCTGTCTCTTCTATATTCAGTACACTATTTCCTGTTTTCCTTCTTGCTTCAACCTTACGGTATAGCACAAGAGTTATTGAGTTAACCTTAAATGCTCAAATCCATCAAATTCAATTGAGTTATTTTGTTTTGTTAATCTTCTTATGTGGTTAATATACAGCATGCACAAACTGTCAATGTATCATTGCATAGCATATAACCTGGGAAAATTGGATGAAGATATGGCAGAAGGAAATTACATACTGGACATGTCTAAGTATTTATTTATGAAGTTTGGAATAACCTCAGACCAGCTAGTACACAAATAGTGAATGAACATAGCCTAGGCTCACATCCTCTCAAAGAAATGAGTTTTTGTTTCTCTCCATACACATACATTCATTATATTTACACCGGCTATTTATTTTCTCACATATTTTACATACTAATTTAACATTAATTCATCATCTTCCAGAGATACTATTTCTAAGGGCTGTCTTTTCAAAATAGACATTTTCCCCATTTTCCAGCTCTTCGTTCCTTTTTCTTAAAATTTCCTAACCTGCTTTTATCACTTTGAGATGCCATTTAAGTCAATAGAATATTAGAGTCAAACATCATGGTGCTGTGGATCAGAGCTGATCACACTGTCAAGTCTCAGGTCAAGCAGCAGTGCATTTATTTCAATTGATCTTACACATAAATGAGGGAGAGGGGCTTGTTCACCATACTGGGCTTCGATCCACAAACTCTCTCTGCTTGTCTAAAGCATAAGCATCTTTATACATAATCAGAGACATGGTAGAGTTCAAATGTTCAAACATTCTTTTATTAACAGAGCCAAAGTTGAGCTTGTGATCAGTTATTTCTGACAGCACCAGCCCACCATGATCCCCTTGTGTCCTGTAGCTTATACCTCCCTGGAGGTCCTGTTCTGGGGGATTGAAGGTCCTGATCAGTTATAACTAAGTCATGTACCAGGAACAGACCGTCAATCTCCACCCTACTGTATTTCCAAGGCTCTGGTGATCTTTGCTACACTCCTTAGATCACTCACTGTCCAGGTGCTAACTGTGACCATGTTCTTATCTCAGTTGCCCTCTGGTGGGTCTGGCTGTCCCTAGATCCATCCGTCTCGAGGTTTAGCAGGTGATTGTATTGTTCTACCTTTCTCTATATTGCAATTCTGCATCATCTTATTGCAGATCCCTGAGTTTTAACTCTGTGCACTAGTGCAGTTACCACCTGCTAACTTGTTATTATACCTTAGTTATTGTCCCCTTCAACAGAAACAGGCCTTTTGACCCAGTGTGTCCATGTTAACCATCAAACTCTCATTTATGCTAATCTTACATGAACCCGTTTTATTCTCTTCACATTCCCATCAACACTCCTCAGATTCTACCACTCACCTACATCTGAGGGCAATTTACAGTGGCCAATTAACCTACCAGTTGAAGGAAGTTACTGATTCTTCAAGTTGTATAGTTTTATAAGTCAAAAGAGAACATGAAAAAGGCATGTTAAAGACTATACATTTTAATGAATTCTGCTTGACAATTGTTTCAATGTGAAGCAATGTGAACCAAGGATTTTGTTCAGCTTCTCCAATGAGAGGACTAAAACAAATGAATTCTTTAACCAGACACATTTGCACGACATATGCCATCATGAAATACTGTCATAATTTATTTCTAAAATGTTCATAATGTAGTGACAGATTAAAATTGGAAATTGAGTGAATGTGTCCAATTAAAAGGTCAGGTGATAGAATCATAGAATCACAGAAATGGGTCCTTATTCATACCGACCATGATGCCTGTTTATGCTAATTCAATTTGTCTCCACTAGACCTGTAATCCTCTGCACCCTTCCAATCCATGCATCTGTCAAAATGCCTTTTAAACATTGTAATTGTATCTGCCTCTATTACCTCCAGATAACCATCACCCTCTGTGTGAAAAAACTTACACTTCAGATCATGTTTCTCCCCTCTCACCTTGAACCTGTGCCCTCTAGTTCTGTACTCCCCTACCCTTGGAAAAAGATGTCGACAATCTATCTTATTTATACCCCTCATAATTTTATAAACTATTCTAAGTTCACCCCTCAGCTTCCTATGTCCCAGTGAGAATAAACCCAGCCAAAGATGTATGGGTTAAGAAGTTGTGGGCATGCTATGTTGGCACCAGAAGTGTGGTGGCACTTGCAGGCTGTCCCCTGAACACTATTCAAAAAGATGCATTTCACTGTGTGTTTTGATGTACATGTGACTAGTAAAGATATCTTATCTAATCTCCCCTTATAACTACAGCCTTCCATTCCAGGCAACATCTTGGCAAATCTTTTCTGCATTCTCTCACTTGCAACTACATTGTTTCTGTAGTGTGGTGACAAGTACACAATACTCCAAATGCAGTCTAACCATCGGTACAGCTGCAACTTGATGTCCCAACTCTTATATTTATTGCTTCAGCCTATGAAGGCAAGCATAACCAAATTGCTTTTTCACTAACCTATCCATCCATGTCTCCATTTTCAGGGAGCTATTAACTTGCACCCCAATGTGTCTCTGTGCATCAATGCTCCTAAGGTCCCTACCATTTTCTGCATATGTCCTAACAGAATTTGACCTCCCAACCTACATTACATTACGCTTGTCTGGATTAAATTCCATCTGCCACCAGTCCACCAGACTCTTCAGCTGGTCTATGTCCTGCTGTAGCCTTAGACAAACTTTTTCGCTATCTATGACTCTACCAATTTTCGTGTTGTCTTACTAATCAGACACACTACCATCACTATATTTATTTACATAATTACAACAACAAAGGTCCCAGCACTGATCCTATTGTACACCACTATTACAGACTTCCAGTCAGAAAAATGTCTATCCACCATTACACTCTGCCTCCTATCACACAGCCACTTTTGGATTCAGTTTGACTACATGCTTCGTATCCCTTATGTCTTAAACTTCTGGATCAGCCTACCATGCAGGACCTTGTCAAAACCCTTACTCCTTCACTCCTGTGACTCTTCTTAATGTCGGTATGAATGGCACTAAACTATAAAACATATGTTGTGTATACTTGTTTCCGGTTAAACATGACACTCTCCAAATTGCAAATTCTTTGTGTGATTTCTGGAATTGATTGAGTTTATATAAAATGATATAGCACAAGGCTTTGTGACAATCGAAATAAGGTAAGAACTGGAGCAGTTATGTGAGACTGAATGAAAAGTGTGGGTGAGGAAATAAATATGGCCGGATCGGGACTATTTATGGAAAGGCTTTGCACATATTCAACCGTATTCAGTATTTAATATTAAGATCAGATATTTCAATCCTTCCTGTTCACCATCTCCTTTTCATTCACATTCTCCTCATACTGCCATCATGGATAATACCGGTTAAGTATGACATACCTAAGGTAGCTCTTGGTAGTTGACCTGATTTATGGGACCATTTGCCTGGCATCTTGTCTGAGAAGCTGAACAATATCAAGTGAACGCCAGCAGGGTATAAATTTAACTGGGCAAATTTTTCCACTTTGAAACAGTCTGTAGCCTCAGACAGCTGCAGCTGTTTTTTTGTTAAACAAAGGCTCCACTTTCTTTTAATCATAAATTCAGGAAATCATTTCACTTCAGATATCTTCAATTGTCTCCTGTGATTTTAAAAATGATGGTGATATTGAAAGATCCAATAAACAACGGTGTCTCTATGTATGTAAAATATATATAATGAACAAACCAAGAAAAACAATGAAACTTGCAATGTTTCTCGGTATATAGAGGTGTGGAAAAGCAATCTTTGTTTTGATGCTTAATGGCATCTCACCCATCACTTCACATTTTGCTGACTTCAAATTACCTTCTTGCGACATGCTACACATGACTCTGTCAGATTATTTTAATTCTTGTCAGTTTGAAAATGATGCCATCTGAACCAGCAGAGAGAGAGAGAGAGAGAGAGAGAGGTGGTGGGGGGTGGGCAATATCATCCTTCAGTACAGGTGTGCCATTGATTTAGACCTACATAATCAAAGTATTTAAGGAACTTTGCAATCAGTAGTTTAAAATAAAAATACAGTAATTGCAGAATTGTTTATTTATTGCCAGCTTAAACTCTACATTTTCAATCTAAACCAAAATTAATTTATTCTTATTTTTTAAACTTGCTGAAATAGTGTTAATTGTACTTAAAATAAAATGAGAATCCATGGCTATGGACAACTCAGCATACTTTTTTTGTGCAGTGGCAAAGTCAGGAAGATTTTTATTAAGCATGAGGTGCAGAATACAGAAGTTTTAGCAGCAAGATATGATATAGAGCTGTGGTTCTCTGTTCTGAATTCTGGATTGCGTTAACAGTTAATGAGATTTTGGAGCATAAAGAAAGTGCACCCCAAGCAAGAAGAATATAACATTTTGTTACAGAACTGAGATCAGGAGAATTGAAGTGCAAAATCTGAAACAACGAGTAATAGTGTTAAGAGACCAGAGAAACTCTGAAGGTCAAAGAGAATCTAAAAATTGTTTAGCACTCCCCTGGTTGTATTGACTTGCATGCTGATGTTGTAGAAAAGAACAATAATCAAAATATGTTATTTAATGAAATAAAAACACTGGTGTGTTTGGTTAAAACGTCAGGTGTGAATGCCCAACAATAATTGTGTGATGACCTGATACAGAACGAAACAACAACCAATTCTCCTCAGAATTCATTCTTACCACCTTGGAAAGATGGACAGAGTTAATGTCTCAGACAACAACCTACTGACCAGATAATGTCAACACCTTTTCCTCATGGCAACTCTGGCCTGACCCTATCAGGGATGAAGATATTCCCTTCATCCTATCCACCTTTTCCCCAAACTCTCTAAAATTTAAAACTTACATGTCTTCTTTCTTTCCCACTTCTGATGAAGGAACTTCAACCTACCCTATCTATTTCTAGGCACGGTAGAGCAGTGGTTAGCGTAATGCTATTAGAATGCCAGCGACCCAGGTTCAATTCCAGCCACTGTCTGTAAGGAGTTTGTATGTTCTCCCTGTGCCTGCGTGGGTTTCCTCCGGGTGCTCTGGCTTCCTCCCACATTCCAAAGATGTACAGGTTAGGAAGTTGTGGGCATGCTATGTTGGCGCCGGAAGCGTGGTGACACTTGCGGGCTGCCCCCAGAACACTCTAAGCAGAAGATGCATTTCACTGTGTGCTTTGATATGCATGTGACTAATAAATAAATATCTTGTATCTTATCTTGTATCTTGTATCTTGTAAAACATTAATCCTGTTTCGCTTCCACAGATAACCTGCTGAGTGTTTCCAGCATTTCC
Organism: Pristis pectinata; assembly: GCF_009764475.1. Taxonomy (NCBI): domain Eukaryota; kingdom Metazoa; phylum Chordata; class Chondrichthyes; order Rhinopristiformes; family Pristidae; genus Pristis; species Pristis pectinata. The sequence continues at coordinate 23,073,768 of NC_067418.1, read as the reverse complement.
TGTTCTTAGCACATCTCAAACCTCCTCTCCCATCCTGCCCATAGTTCTCTGAAATTAAGAAATATTCAAACGCCATTAATGTGAAACTAACAATTCTATTTTAAATTATTAAAAATGTTTAAAGAAATAAACACAAAAAATTACTGCAAACAAAAATAATTTATTAACAATGTAATTTATCTTTTTCTTAACCTTCTTTCTTGCAGCTGTGAATCTTCACTGAAATGACTGACAAGGGATCCTGGGTCAGATTTGACCTGCCTTGGGATCTGTGAGAAAACTTGCATTGGATTGCACATTTCATACTATGCTCTGCCTCTGGACTAAATATGAAGAAGTTCAACAGCGGCATGTAATGACATGTTTGCCAGCAGGAATCCATCAGAAAGTTTGTGACTTCTATGCACTGAACCAACCTTGCTGGTAGCACTACAGGTAACTGGTGACAGTTCACTGCAGAACTGCCAGGATTAAACAAAGATTTTGCCAGTTGATTTTTTATTAGCAGATGGTCTACTGATCTTCAGCATGGAATCCAAATACTTCTTTACCATAGAATACAAGTTGGAGTTTTTATTTTAATCAAACTGAGAATATGGTCGATATGTCAGTCAATTTTAAGTGACTGTTAATCCATTCCCTATCCCTTGATACCCTAACCTAACAAAAACCTAATGATTCAGTCTTAAAAATGCCAGTAGACTAAGGATCTCCAGGCTTCTAGGGAGAAAATTTGAGACTTTCCTTGTACCTGTGTGAAAAAGTGCTTCCTATTATATGAAGTCAAAATAGCTCCCAGTTAATAACTGTGCTTCCTTATACTGGATATCTCCACCAGGGGGAATAGTTTCCCTTACTTATAGTTATTGTTTCAGGCATCGCAGTTAAATCACCTCTTCATGACAATAAAATTATGTTCATGCAACTGGTTCATATCACTGGGTGTTAAAAATGCTCCTGTATTGATATTCATATTCAGCAATGAAAGTTCTTTGAGTTGATTTCCCCCTCCTGCAGGCCAGATGAAATGTCAAGTCGACAATTTCCACTTGAGCATGGCAAAGACAGGAGATAATGACTGCAGATAAACCAAGAGGCTGAATGATATCTGTGTGGAATAATATCAGGTTTCTCCAGTGCTCTGCACAGATTAAGGAAATGGAAGCTCTTTCAGTTGAGGTAAAGATCAATGAGGACAGCATATGTGATGTAGTCTGTGTGGGTGTCGGCAAAGCTTTTGATAAGGTCCCCCACAGCAGGTTGGTCAAAAAATTAAAAACCCGTGGGATCCAAAGGAAAATTTAAAAATTGGATCCAAAATTGGCTCAGTGACAGGAAGCAAAAAGTTATGGAAATGTGGTCAGATCATGGGATTCTGCATACTTATCGAATGTGCTTCATCACATTTCTAATTTGTGTCTTGTAAATATCAGTAAAGCTGAGGGGAATCAGGAGATGAGTCCACCTGCTGCGGCATATCCAGTCTTTGAACTGCTCATGTAGTAATAGTATTTAAGTGGTTAGTCTTGATATGTTTCTGGTCAATGATGACCGTCAAAAACCTGATGATGAAGGTTCATTGATAGAAAATACCAGTAAGTGCCAAGAGCAGGTGGTGAAACTCCCTTTGTGGAAATGGTCATTGACTGGCACTTGTGTGGCATGAACATTATTTGCCACTTATCAGACTATGCCTGGATATAATGTAGGTCTTGCTGCAAGCTGGCATAGCCTATTTCATTACCTGAAGAGTTGCAAATGGAATAAAACATCATTCACTGATGACTGGACATCACACACACTTACCGTATAAGGCAAGGTCATTGATGAAGCAGATAAAGCGAGCTGTGACTAGGACACTGCCCTCTGGAACTCTTACAATGTTGACATTCAGTCAAGTGCTGTCTTAGCATCAAGGCCATCACTCTCACTTCTGGAATTAGCTCCACAGACAAAGACTGGAATAGGTGCCAGAGTTGATATCACATGGAATGAATCAAATTGGCTGATGAACACTTCTGTGATAGAGGGGATATTTATCAGAGGCTGCAGGAATCAACCACCTGCCACCAGTGCGCTGAAGTTGGTTGAAAATGTCATTGGTACTTGCATGGTGGGCAGACATCAAGGATGTCAATATTCTCAATGCATCCTCCTCCCAATGAGCTGTTTAATTCTCCATCACCCTTCAAAACTTGAACAGAGTATTCCAAAGATTCACTATCCTCTGGGTGAAAGAATTTCTGCTCATATCAGTCCTGACAGACTGATCCTTTATTTAGAGACTGATCCCTGGTTCTCAACAATCCAGCCAGAGAAATAGCATCTATCTGTCAAGCCCTGTAAGAATTTCATATGTTTCAGTGAGACTACCATTCATTTTTCTAAATTTGAGATTATAAAACTCATTCTGCTTAATCCCACCTCAAAACAATTTCCTCATCCCAAGAATCCATCTGATGAACCTTTGTTGCACTCCCTTTATTGTATACTGTTTATATTTGTCATTAGGTATAGAGAGCAGACCTGGACACAATTTCCCAGCTGTGGTCCCACCAGAGCCCTTTATAATTCCAGTAAGATGTCTATATTCTCGGACTTAATCCTTTTGCAATAAAGGCCAACGTGACATTTGCCATTTTTTATCTGCTCTTTAACTTTCAATGATTCATATATGAAAACTCTCAGGTCCCTCTGAACACCAACACTTCTGCATCTCTTAATTAAAAATACTCTACTTTTCCATTTTTTTCTATCAGAAAGGACAACCTCACGATTTTTCACATTATATTCCATTTGTCATGTCCTTAGCCATTCATTTAGTTCCTCTGCATCCTACTCACACCTTACACTGACACCCAGATTTGTATCATCAGCAGAATTTGATTTATTACACCCAGTCCCCTCTTCCAAATCATTAATATAGCTTAAGAACAGCTGGGCCTCAGCACTAATCCCCGTTGGATCTCATTAGTTAAAGCCTCCCGTATAGCCTGGTATGGAGGCTCCAAGCGCAAGATTGAAGAGGCTGCAAAGGGTTGCAGACTCAGCCAGCTTCATCACGGGCTCGACGCTTCCCACCATCGAGGACGTCTTCAAGAGGTGGTGCCACAAGAAGGCAGCATTCATCATTGAGGACCCTTACCATCTGGGACATGCCCTCTTCACATCACCACCATCAGGGAGGAGGTAGAGGAGCCTGAAGACCCACACTCAATGTTTCATGAACAGCTTGTTCCCCTTCGCCATCAAATTTCTGAATGGTCCATCATGAACGCTACCTCGTTATTCCTCTTTTTCATTATTTATTTTTGTAACTTATAATAATCTTTATGTCTTGCTCTGTACTGCTGCCGAAAAACAACAAATTTCATGACATTTGTCAGTGATAATAAACTTGATTCTAATTCTGATCCTGATCAGAAAATGACTCATTTATTATTATTCTCTGTTTTCTGTCCATTAACCAATCCTCAGCCCACTGCACTTTATTACTCTCAATGAGTTGTGCTCTAATTTTGGTTATTAATCTGTTGCATAGGACTTTAATGAAGGCATTCTGGAAGACTAACTACATCACATCTACTTGTTCCTCTTATCTACTCTGTTGGTTACAGCCTCAAAAAATTCATACAAATTTTCAAACATGATTTCCATCTCCTAATTTCCATTTCATAAATCTATTTTGACTCTTCCCGATCTGTTACCACTTCTGTATTAATAGATTCCAGGATTTTCATAAATAATGATGCTAAGCAATCTGGCTGGAGTTACCCATTTTATCTCTTCTTCCTTTCCAGTTTTGTTTTTCCCTCTGGCAGGGGAATGGGAAACAAAAAAATATAGCAGAAGGTATTGGAAATGGATGAGGGAATGGGACAAACTGGGTTTTTCTTGGAAAATATTTGCAGGTTAATGGGTTGTGAACCAGCTGGATTGTTCTTGTAATTTTTCTGTGATTCTGTAATATAACTCTCTGCCTCCACAGATGCTGCCTGACCCACTGAATTCCACCAGCTGCTTGTTTATTTCTAATTTACACCAATTGGTTCCTCTGTTCTTTTCCCTAGTCTATCTAATAACTTTATAAAATCATCAGACATTTGGGATGAGCAACATGGAGAATCATAGAGGCATACAGTTTGGAAACAGACCTTTCAGCCCATGCCCACTGACACCAAATCTACACATATCCGTTTTATTCTCCCCATATTCCCATCCACTCTCCCAAATACTAATAATCACCTACACACCAGGGGAAATGTATATTGGCCAATTAACCTACTAACCCACATGCCTTTGGGATGTAGGAGAAATCTGGAGCTCCCGGAGGAAAGCTATTTGGTCACAGAGAATGTGCAAAGCCACAGAGACAATACTGAAGGTTTGGATTGAACCTGGGTCACTGGAGCTGTGAGGCAGTTGCTCTACTAGCTGAAGCACTGTGCCACCCCATAAAATTGATTGCACACTTCATGAAATCAGATAAGAGAATGATTAAGATATTCTGAATTGTGATTTACTGCGCTATCATGAAGGTATTATTTAAAGTAAAATTAATGGTATACTTTAGTTTAAAACTGGCTTGTAACAGCTGATATAAATTTGCTTACTAATTTCTCTGGATTAAATTTATCTAATACTTCACGCCAACAGAGTTAAGTATTTTTTTGATTCTTAAAATGTACCTATCTGTTGAAATTGGATCAGTGAATGACATCATATGTGCAGAATAAGCTCCATTTATGAGTCAATGGCACTTGTTATATTAACAAGATTAATCAAAAATATTAGCACTGGATTGGATATCTCTATTAACAAACTCAGTTTCATGTGTCCTGCCCTGTTTGTAACTGATAAGTTTAGGCAAAGCTATTAACATAATCAGTCTTCCACTTAATTCCATAGACACGTTTTTGTGTTACTGACATGTGTGGGTGTTTTATTTCTCTTTGGCACATACATGAAAGGTCACTATCATCCTGTCTGTATATGAAGATTAGAAGCACTAGACATGGTGAATTCTATATCGGATACTGTGGGCTAAAGTTTAAATACAGAAGGGCTCAAGGGTTGTCGATAATTCACACTGAAATCTCTTCCATTTCTTGGAATCAAATTGCAAGAGACCTTAGATTTTATGTTGAAAAATGTTCAATTTTTTTATTGAACTTTGAAACAAATGATAAAGGAAGTTTTACCAGTTGAAATTGTGACTCCACTAGACAATGTTTATTGTGGTAAAATATAATAATAAATGTAATCACTGTAATCAACCATTGAGATGGACATTTATCCATACCAGAAGTAATGATTGTGCACAAGATCCCACACTGATTTGTTCCAGCACAGTTTGCATGGACAAATCATACATGCTCATTGTGCAGTCACTTGTGCATTCAAGCAGTGGCTGTTGTTTACGTAAGCACACAAAAGTGGGGAGCAATGTCAGCAGTTCAGTCAATGTGTTCATTGGCTATTGTGAATTACCTCTGTTGTGTAGATGAGTGGTAGGATCTGGGGAGAGTTGATTGGAATGTGGCAAGAATAGAATGCAGGGAAAACTATTGGGGGAATGGGATTATTCTGTGCCGCATAGACTCGATGGGCCAAAATTGCCTCCTTCTTTGTCATAAAGAAATATAGTAAAGTATAAAAGTAGAGTCCCATATATCTGTTAAAGGATCCCATGCTGTTTGAAGTTATCTGGGTATTTCTTAGAGTGGAGGTGCTCACTGCATATAGTCTTGAAAGTTACTGTACAATATGGGGAGCACTCAGGACAACCAGGGAAAGCCCAACATAGCAGCTGGCTCTCAGCCTGTCTGCAGTCATCATCAAAATACAGGTGGAAGAGGTGATGACAGGAGTGAGGTCTTGGATGCCAAGTTCAGGAAGCCTTCCAGGTGGAGAGGAACTGGGAGGTTGCCTGGGAGATGAATGACCAGAATGATGCCTGTAGGACTTGGTCCCAGTGTTCGGACAGATGAATGATCTCATTGTCACTGACCCAGCAACTCATAATGGCACAGCTGTTCTCACACATTGCTTTGCCGACCCCAGCCAAAATGTATCTTTGATCGTTACTGCTAAATACATGAATTAGCATTGGCTGGCCACTCACCTCTGTACACTCATCCATTTGACTCCTATGCTCTGTATCCTCTCACAACATTTAGTGCCAGCAACTAAAGACAAATCTCTTCTTATTGTTTTTTTAAATCTTGCTGATATAGTAGGTTGTTCACAAATAATAGTAGTATATGATCACTTTGGAATTCCTTGCACCCCTCATCTCTTCCACATCTTTGGATAGTTAGCAAAGAAGGATCTGCCTTTCAATTTATCAGGTTCAGTTCTTTGAACACCAGCCTGAACATCACAATGGTAGGCTAAAAATTATAACATGCCTGAAAAGCATATTGCATTGGTGGTACATGGTGGAAGGGCCAGGCACACCTGTTTTGTGGAACATTCTACAATGCACAATGATCAAAACCTTTCATCTACACCTCTTGTTTATATAACAATATTGAAATACAGCAGCTTGTGGTTAAATGTATAAATAAGTTAATACTAATTTATTAAATGATGTATTTTGTTGAATATGCAAAATATATTTTGTAATATTTTGCATATGAACAGGTGTTGGTACATACACAAGAAAAGACAGGATAGATTAACTGAGATATCCACTATTTATTTAGCCTGTTTTGTTAGTTATACACTGCATTTGATTATAATGGCATTTTACAAACCCAACTTTTAGATAAATATTTTTCCAAGATCATCAATATAATAATTCATGGACAAATTTATGAAAGCAAAATTTAAACAATGCTAAGCAAAGATGATGTCCACAGCCCTGCATGTACAAAATCAGGCTTTACTTGGACAATACAATCAGCCTATTAATATTTTGACCTTCATTATCACCAAACATGGACAATGAATACAAGGTGTAATCACCAGTCTGCATTCCTTTACAATATTTGCATCTGTGACAGGTTACATATGAGGTAAAGCTAAAAGATTGAAGGGTATTAAAATATTTATTACTAGACATAATCCACTATTTTTCACAAGCAGATAAAAAACTAATAACTTTAGATCCAGGTAATGTGCAAATCAGATCATGAACATGTATATTGAGGAAATACTAATACCTCTAATTAGAAGTATTATAGTTTTAATACTCCAAGGATAAATCATGATTAGCAGAGACATGTGCTGAGTTGGGAGAAAAGCTAGGGCACAAGACCTTCCCAAATAGTCATTATAATTGATGGATTTATAAATGTTTTATAACAATGCTCTCTGGAACAGTAATAAATGATGTTGTAGTTCTGCCTCTTCTAAAGATTAAGATTGAAATATATTTTTCAGCCATTTGAGCTAACCCCATTTACCAAATATCATTTTTTTTTACTCCCCACAGCAATTGCACAATTGTTTTCCTCATGCTACTAAACAATTAGAACCTATTTTGACCATTATGCATGTATATTAACATAAGAAACAACAGTTCTGTCCCTCTTTATTCCTCTACCATTTAATTTTGTTTGAAGAAATCCATTATTGGTGAGTTGTGGATAAGTTCTACCAATGCTGTACATTATAATTATATTGGCTATGCTCCTTCTTCTGGCTCCTTTTTTCCAAGGACTCCTCTCCTTCAACACCAGGTTCAAGAACTTTATGGAATTTTCATTCACCCATGCTATTCCCATCCAGTTCTCACCAGTCTCATTTCTCTTTTGAATCCCATCTTCTAATCTTGTGCAAGCCATACTCCTGAATCATTTCTCCAGTACCTACAGACATAATTATTGTTTCCATTGACACAAGAAATCATTCTCTCTTTTTTTTAAACTACCTTCAGCCCTCTCAAAAACAATTAATCCATTTCTACAACCATTTACCTTGATGTTCCGGAACTTACTTAACAAAACTTAAAGAACCACTGCTCCTGGAATTATTTCCATGCGTGGTTAGTCACCACTGTTGTACACTAAGGTGATTAGTAAGGCCAAAGTGGTATTCACAGACTCTGTCACAGCAGGGGCAGGAGGTGCTAGACACCTTGGTTATGTGGTTCTGAACTACTTTCACCATTTTTGCATGGGCATGTTCCTAATGAAGAATCTTGAGATTCCTCAGTGCCATCCTAGAATCTCCACACTGAGCAATTGGAACAAGGTTTTTCTACAAATTAGTGAGGATATTACATTTTTTTAAAAGAGCTTTGAAGACATCCTTAAAGTGTTTCTTTTGTCCTTTTGATAATTTCTTGCCATGGCAGAACTTGGAGTAGAGTGATTGTTGGTTCATGAATGCTGCGGCCCAGCATTGGAGCTGGCTGATTGTCACTAAAGTCTCAATGCTGCGGATTTGGAGAATTGCAGAGATGACATTGATGGTACCTCTTCAGTGCTTTGAGGTGTCTGCTGTTGGCCGTTCAAGTCTTTGGAGTGTACAGAAGAGCTGCCTGGTAGACCACAAGCTTTGTGATGAGTTTGAAATCTTAATCCTTGAATACTCTATTTTCTCAGACAGTCAAAGGCTGTATTGGTACACTGAAGATGGAGGTGAATTTCAGCATTGATGTCTGTGTTGGTGGAGAGGTGGTTCCTGCGATATGGAAAATGATCCATGTTTTCCAGGACCTGTCATTGACCTTTATTGTCAGGAGTGTTGTGCTTAGGTGATGTAATGAGTAGACAGGTTAACAGAGGACCTTCATTGGCAGATGCTTAATGTAAGATCCATTGTTTTCCATGATTCAGTGAAAAAAAAATTGAAACTCACCCTCCGAATGTACACATACGCTAGTGTCCTATATGCACTGCTGCTTAATGACATGTTTGATTGATCTTCCTTCTGAGCAGAGGGATTGAGGTTGAACAGTTTCCCATTTGTCCTGTAGATTAGTTCCACTCCAGGAGGAATCTTTCTGGAGGTGAGGTGCAGGTGTAGAGAAAGTTTGAGACAAATGTTGGAATGATGACACAACCTTGTTTTACACCACTATATACTGGCATTTGATCAGTTGTGGATTCACAAGTTAAGGTCACAGCCTCCATTCCACCATATAATAGGGATAAAATGGAGATATATTTTTAAGAGCTGACAAATTTGCAAAACATTATCCTAAATGTTTCTCATTTGATAGGGTCAAAGGCTTTTGTGAGGTTCAAATGAGCAGCGTTTGCAGGAGTGATCTTCAGCTACCAGTTGCCTTCTCAAAGCAACCAAAATTTTCTTCAGTCTTTCAAAATGATTCACAAAATACAGCACTCTTGTTCCTCCCGTTGAAAGAGAAAGTATACTTATCTTGCCATGCCTCTTCAAGCACTGGTTTTCTATTCTTGATGAAAGAGACTTAAATTTGACCCCTTTCTTCCTAACTGTCAATTGAGAAATGGCTGATAACTGAATTCTCCAGAGAAGTCGCTAATAGAAAAGTTATATACCTAGAAGTTCATCTCTGATTGATTGGACTATACATGCTACATACTGGAGGCTGCAGTGCTATTGACAAACATTGAAGTCATTTGAACCAAACTTTGGAAGAAGAGTACAAAGTGCAACAGCTACTATATAAAGCATTTAGTGCTACTGTAAGACTGATTTGGCACTTCTGTCTAACAGGTTACAGGATTCAGAAGTGTGGAATAGACAATTCGAGACAAAGACTTCTGGAGATAAAAAATCCATTTTACTCATAATCAGCAAGAGATTACAAACAATGCAGTAGGACCATGATCTTGGGTCACAAAATAAATACACAAAACTAATCTGTTACTTTAAATAAATTATCTCAAGCAACTTCATGCCCTTTGAGTCATAGAGTCACAGAGAGATACAGCAGAAAGATAGGCCAGCTGAATTTGTGCTGACCACAAAGCACCCATTTTAACATTAGTACTACTCTAACGCATTTTGTTTTCCCCACATTAACATCAATTGTCCCCCAGATTCTACCACTCATCTGCACACAAACAGCAATTTACAGTGGTCAATTAACCTACCAACTTGCCCATTTTTTGGGGTGTGTGAGGTAACATGGACACCCAGAGGAAACCCATACAGTCACAGGGAGAAGGTGCACTCTCCATGCAGACAGCACCCAAGGTCAGGATCAAACCAGGTCTCTGGCACTGTGAGGCAGCAGCTCTACAAGCTCTGCCACTATGCTTATCCCAAGACAAGTTACATGGATCTACTCCATGCTTTACATGCACACTAAGTTAACCATGAGCAAGTTCTTACCAGATGTGAGCTGAAGTGCTTTCCATCTGTCAGGTGACCAATTTGCCCCCACGTACCAACTGTGGGTTGGTAGCCCTTTCATATACCATAGGGGATCTCATTTTCATTGTAAAACTGCAATTCCTGGAAATCATGTGGTCAAGCCCAGCCAAATAGGAAAAAATCAACTTTCTGTGATAATTTCATCTCCCCTTTCTTGGTTTACTTAGCTGAGGTGGTTTTAGTTTCTGTCTTTTCCTGAAAATTATGTGACCCATAGAGCTCAGTCATGGAATCAGAAGGTAGTTCCAGGATTCACCTAGGCCTTGCTGTTGTACGGTAAGGAACTCTAAAAGCTACGTAATACAAACAGATCTGGGCACTTGTAACTTGATTACTGTATTCTAAATAGAATTGCTACTTTTAATTGTTTCTCATCAGAAAAATTGGGAAGTTTTAAAAGCCTACATAAATTTTCAAGGGAGGATATGAAGAAAAGCAGCACTTTTTTAAACAGAATGTTTTATTAATGCAGTACTTGTGATTGGTTCCACCGAAGTTACCATTCTGGCTTAATAAAAATATTTGTTCAAACTCATTGGGCTTACTCAGGCCAAATTGTATGACAGGAACAATGACTTACTAGCAGCAGCATAAGCTCTAAACTACCAACAGCAAAATCACATCTCCGTGTTTTTGTTTGGTATTTCATTAAAAGCAGTATAGCTCATTTTTTTCTATTGCTTGAAACACTATACTATGGTTGTGTTGAAAGCTTTGTCCAATAAACTGAATAAGATGCTTTTGTTTTTTGCTAGATTAACAATCGCTTTCAAGTGCTGTCACTTTTTTGCAGTTTATGAGAGATGGCTCTCATATCCCTTGTAATGCCTATTTTATGAGAAGATAAATAGCCTTATTTCAGTTGATTGTTGTCATCAAGAATTATGCATATAATCTGAGCACATTTCCACCCCTTGATCTTCCAGCTTCTAAGTGCCTTAGGATAAAAAAATTATTCCCATGGTAATATATTAATATTTTTATCAGCAGATTCACAACCACAGTCTTAGCACTAATAAAAATAAAGTCATTGCTCATTTTGTGGAGACAAAGCCCTAAAAATTCTGATGGACCCAAATGGGTGCACATGACTTGTATTGCAGCAAGTTCCAATGCCCATTTTGGTTTTGGACTCCTATGGTACAATGGTGTTGCACATTTCTGGGAACAAAACTGCGCTACCTGAAACTTTGAGAGATCCTGGCAGGGTGAGGGGCACAGAGATAGGGCTGGAACCACAGACCTGCTCAGTGCCTGTGTTTAGTATGGGGGTAAGGGATGACAGTGAGGATCAGTAGTTGTGCAATAGTCAGTAGAGGCGAAAATTGAATGGAATTATCTGTGTCACTAGTATGATTGATATGGGTGGGACGAAGAACTGCAGCTGAGGATTTCAAGGATTCCAACTAGAGATGGGTAGTCGGAAATCAAAGCCTCCATCAGGGGAGAGCTGGATTGGGCAGTCAGAAGGATTGGAGGCCCTTGAGAGATCATGAGAAAGAATCACTGTGGCTTGGAGGATTTGACAGTCATGTGGAATTTGGACAGGTGGACAAATGTATGGGCGTGTCAGTGTAGTGTGTATTGGTGGGGGTGGGTATTGAATGACAAGAGGTATGGGAGTGTCTCACCTTTTGGGATTGAGTTCAGAGTTTTGGTGTGCAGACTCCACTGTCTGGAAATGCCCGCTGATGTTTGGTCCTAGGACTACTTGGTCTAGTTTGCCCTGTAATGTTGCAAACCAAATATTGCACAGGAAATGGCATCACCTCCTGAGCCACTACTGCAGAAATTGTAATGAATGCACAAGAGTGACTCATGCAGGAAATGAGTCAGAATTTCTGGTGTATTTCTGTTGAATTTCAGGGGATCTATCCTGGGCCCAATACATTGATGCAATCACAAAGATGGCATGCCAGCGGCTCCACTTCATGAGGAGTTTGAGGAGATTTGGTATGTCACCAAAGACTCTTACAAATTTCTATGGTGGAGAGCATTCTGACTGGTTGCATCATAGCCTAGTATGGAGCCTCCAATGCACAGGATAGAAAGAGGCTGCAGAGGGTCAGAGACTCAGCCAGCTCCATCACGGGCACAACATTCCCTGCCATCGAGGAAACTCTCAGGCGGTGCCTCAAGAAGGTAGCATCCATCACCAAGGAACCTCACCATCTGGGACATGCCCTCTTCTCGTTACTACCATCAGGGTGAAGGTAGAGGAGCCTGAAGATCCACACTCAATGATTCAGGAACAGCTTCTTCCCCTCCACCATCAGATTTCTGAATGGTCCATGAACCCATGAACACCTCATTATTGCTTTTTTTGAACTACTTATTTATTTTTGTAATTTATAGATTTTTATATCTTTGCACTGTACTGCTGCCACAAAACAACAAATTTCATGTCATATGTCAGTGATAATAAATCTGATTCTGATAATGCAAATCCACCTGGAAATAATCATCATCATGCTTTCCTGCTAAAATCACTCATATAATATTATAAAAAACATAATGTTATACAATTAACTTTTTGGTAAAAGCATTGTACATCAGGCAGGAATGTTTAAACCTTGCAGGAGTGTTGCATCTCCTAAATTCACGATATAGGTTTGAGGGTATTAAATCTAATTGACTGCCATCTATCAATTCAGTCTTCTTGTACTTCAATTGCAAATGCAGTTTATTTATATATACCAGGAGTATAGGGTCCTTTGGAGCTGGAGTCCAGCAGTAAACACTGCAACAGCAACTTTCAGCTTTATCCTAACTTCCCTGACCATTTTCTATATCTCAGGAGCCAATTCTCAATGAAGGCAGCCATCAATGATAAATATTACTATCTCTCCAGTATGTTAACACACACTTTGGCTAACTGAGGAAAAAAGTGAAGATGATGACCTCAAACTCATCACAATAATCATGATTTACTGGACAGCAATTACCTCTGTTCTCCTATGTCACCCCCCCCCCCCAACCCCCAAACTTGAACTACTTACAGCAGGCACCTCAAAGAACTGGAGAGGTACCACCAGCTCTGCCTTTGCAAAACCCTCCACAGGAACAAAAGCAAATGAATGTTAATGTTCTCACTCATGCCTTCATTCCCAGTATTGAGGCCCTATTTGCTCCAGCTTTAAATTGTTGGGAGGTTTTAGAAAAACTGCTATCTAGAAATTAAATGACAAATTGTTATTCTGACCATTTCTAGGTTATTTTGTGCCACTCTGCAATTTCAACCAAAGACTCCCCTGAGTGATACACGTTCTTGTGTCCCAATGTATCAGAAGTACATAGGATCAAGACACTGCCCACGCAATGCTTTTTTTGAATATTATAGTGTAAATTAGATCAAAACGTCCAGGGAGCAAATGACATTGGACTCTTCTATAACAACTAGTTTTACTAGCACAGTGCTGGAGTGATTTCAGTGCAAGTCCCTTGCTTATCTTTAATCTATTGGCCTATTATGACCTGCCTCCCACCTCTCATTGACAGCCTGAAGCCAAAGCTGCAAAGTTCTAAAATTCTAATGCTGTAACCCTTGGGTTCACAGTCCTGTATCCTCTGATCCCTTGGCCACTTCCCTTTCCACTGCTGACCCCAGATCCCCCATCTCCCTGTCAGATCCCTCTTCTGGCTCCGATCCAGCTCTTACAACCTTGTCATTGTGCCCCTTCCTTGTCCCAATCCTTCCACTAGACCTCTCTGAATGCCTTATATCCTGCCCCAATCCCTCTATTACCTCTTCCACTATGGACCTGAGTCTTCCACTGGTCACTTACCTTGCTTACCAGAGGATCTGGCCTGGTCTTCAGGCTATGGCCACTGGTCTTCTCTCCCTACCTCCCTAAAAGCCCAAGCCAGATATTGGTCCCAGACCGCTCAGATCAAATGTGCAAAAGGGCACCATTTAGGTGTACTTGAACTTATATTCCTCAGTCTGTTACCCCATTTTCCACCTTCAGACTTATGGAATTTTGAGCCACTAAATCTTTCTTTTACAAATGGAATGAAAAAAAAAGAAATTACACTCACGAAGTTTAAATCCTAAAGCACATGAGATTTGAATTTGATGCCAGATTATATATTGATATTATAACCTTTGTAAAAACATTCAGAAACATGGTAGGAACTTTTCCATTTCCATATGATCCTTCATTTTTATGTAGGTCTCTTTGAGGTTTAAATTCCCTATGATTACACTATCACTGGGAAGATCAATTTTGTTAAATCTAATCCTTGTACCTCTCATGTTTTTGCACATCTGAAGTTTTAAAGGATTAACTAATTGCCTGAAAGATAAAATACTATTGAGATAAGGTTTCTAAAATATATTTTAACAGCTATCATTCCATGAATCTTGTCTGATTTAGTCACAAGAATTATAACCTGTGGGAAATTCAGGTCTGAATTTCTGACACAGGGTTGAGGAAATACTATTCCAGATCCACTTACCTTCTTATTCTGACTCAGCTTTCTAATTTAATTAATCACTCTCCATATTTGGGACTGTAGTATGTTCAAATATTAACCTAGAAATTGCTGCTACCTAACCTTACCAAAAATTTTTTTAATATTCTTAGTCAGGTACCTTAACTCCCTCATCCTTAAGATGCCTTCCCAAATCATTCTTGACCTCTCTCTCTTTTCCCACTTAGTTAATTTCCATATGCTAGAATTAGGCTGGTTTATCAAAATTAAGTTTGATATCACTTCATAATTACCAATTACTGTCCAATATTTTAATTTCACCTCTTTACTTTGAACTCTTCTGGCATTTATGTCCAGCCATCTAGTTTTATTTTTATATCATTAACTTTACTATCAGGTTGTTGAACTCAATATAACACAGTAATCCTTGTAATGTTATAGTTTGACCTTGTCGTGATTCCTTTTATTATCCTGTTAGTTTTAATGCATATTCTCGACCTCACTCCAAACCCTCATCTATTTTAAATGGTATTCAACAATTCTACACTCTTAGCAATTCTCTACATGCCTATATTAAAGCAGAGAATTGTAACGTAATCCTTCCACAGATGTAGTATCATTAGAATCTTGAAATCACATTTAAAAGATAGTGTGCAGACCCCTTTCTCCCATCTCTATCTAACTAGGTATGCTATTTCTGTCCTGAGTTTTTTGGAGCATGGATTGAGTATCAGAATACTTTGGGTGCGCAAATTTCAATTAAATGATTCAAGATTTTCATTATCAGCATCATTCTGACTTTTCAGTACTTATAAAATTTGTAATTTTATAATATCTTAAAATTCCCATGTGCCTTTGAATAGAAATAGAACTAATTATGGTTATTCAATAACTGCTAGAAAAGTTAATTAAACTTCACAAGCAGGTAATGTTGGTTTTCTTCAGTGCAATTCTCTCCAACTTGTCCAAACCAAAGCAAAATGTCAGACTATTCTCCCCAAGTTAAATTCAGTGCAAATTGAGTTTGTGGAAACAGTCAATGTTTCAGGTCATCAGAACTTTGTCTTCAGCCTGAAATGTTAACTCTTAACTTTTTCCATTAATGCCATCTGACCTGTTGAGTGTTTCCAACATTTTTGCCTTTCATTTCAGGTTTCAAACATATGCAGTTTTTTGATTTCCATTTAATGCTGGTGAACTTCACCTGTGCACAGGGGTGCATGGGCCAGTTTTCAGATGGACACTAATCAATTCAGAAGTGATTCTAGTCTAATACAGTGTACAGAGAACAACTTTTGTGCACAATTTGTGCACAGGAAGCACATGAATGGGTCTAATCTTTAATCAATGCTTCTAAATGTCAGCTCTATCCACAAGATAGGCACCATAATTAAATTAAACACCATTGCACAAGTTTGATCAGTTGATATGCGCATGTCACCTTGCATTCTCTGCATTATAAGTCTGACTGAGGTTTATTTTCTGATGAATTTTAATGTGGCATCATGATCATGTGAGACTTAAGTAGTTGGCTTCAAAGAAAAAGGGAGGTGTTTGATTGCTGGTTACTGAGGATTTGAGATTGCATTCATTATTGTTGTATTCAATGAGTTTTTTTACAGACAGTCTGGACAAGAAGGGGGTGTCCAGGTGGACATATTCCTCCCTCATCCTATTCACTTTCTTCCTTCTCTTCTCACTGTCACTACACCTCCTGCTCTAAGACCTTATACTTGATGCCAAGGTAAGTATGAACAGGAGCGAGCAGGTTATTGCAAAGTTTGCCATTTTCTTCCCCTAAATAACAAAGGGCTCCTCTAATGAGGTTGAGGCAGTGTTTTTGCTGTTTCAGCATTCTTGTGGTCCTCTACATAAAATTTTTTGTAGCAGTGTGCACATTGCTCGTGTGTGTAGGTTATGCACCAAGTTAATGGGCACATCATCATCATCAAGGACCCTATGTGGTAGATGGCACAGATGTAGATGGCATAGTAGGCTGCTGGAAAAGGCATCAGAACAGAAGTTAGGACACTGAGGAATGACCTGCATCATTGCCTGCCTGTGGCTATACATCCATTTAAATTGAGAAAGAGGAATCCCATTTAGTTCTTGCATACCTCAGACCTCTTATGGAGTGCCTTTGAATGAATATATATGCGGTTGTTGGCTTCCTCTACAAGGAGAAGACTATAATTCCAGCAAAGTCACAAACCATCTTAGTTTTTGGGTGACAGAATGAAATTTAGGCAAATATACTCAAATAGACAACCTCAGAACCTCATACAGTGGCAGATAGCATGCTGCAAGATGTTGTGGATATCTTCAGGTCCAGCCTGAAAGGGGCCACGCTTAATCACCACTGGCAATGTAATCCTCTTCGGTTCTGCAATCGGAGTCATGGCTAGAACAGGCTATGGATTTCAGAAAGGATGTCCTTACTGAAGTCAGATACCTCACACGCTGTTTTTTGCTGCAGTTCATGTTAGAGACTTGCTCCCTGAACACCTTTAATATTACACATGCACTTCTTCCTTCTCATGTTCGGTCTCTGGCGACCTGTTCTCTCTGCATGCTCTTTGCTCGTTCTCCCATGTTGTGCTGTAAAGGGGCTGCCTCTTTAAAAGCACAATGGTTATACTACTGGAAGAAATCCAGAACACTGAATCATCATCTACAGAAAGGAGCTCAAATCATAGCACAGCAGCTGGAAAATTTAAATTCAGTTTACTAAAATCTAGAATAAAAGATTAACATTACTATATTGACATTGAAACAATCAGATTATACTAAACACAATCTGGTTCACTAATGTCCTCCTGGGAAGGAAACCTGCTATTCTTCCCTGGCGTGGATTATGTGTGGCTCCTGACCCACTGATACGATTGACTCTAAGCTGCCACCCCCATGGAAATTGATAAATGCCAGCCATGCCAGTGGCATCACAACCCTTGAATATATAAAAAAAGGTGCAGCCATATGTGGGAGCAAATGGTTCATGTACAACCTGAAATTGGCCATGAATATTTCAGCCACAGTTCTCCCAGTATGCCTTAGTAACTTCAAAGAACTCTAGAAAGCACCAGGCACAGAAACAATTATAGTAACATCTAATAGAAATCATTCAGCAATTTAACTGAAACAGCTGATAAAGGAGTTTGTTTATCCTGTTCCTGACCGTGTGTTAAACAGAGAGCTGACCTGAAAAATAACTGTGTTGGCATTATGAGCAACATTATATTTCTGTACGGCATTAGCTGCCCTGACTAATATGGCACTTGGTTCAATCTGCACAACAACATTGCGCATGCACTGTCGATGCCATTTCTGCCATCAATTTGGCATCCTTGATGGACACGAAACCATAAAATTCAGGCTCCTGCGTTGTGTGGCCAAAATCTTCTGGCCTAGGCTCAGACTGCTGCCAGATTGGCAATACTTTAGCACAGTCAAAAATATTAAACTCTGTGTTTCGGTTTTAAAATTATTGTTCATCGGACAAGGATTCATGGAGTAATACAGCATGAAAACATGTCCCTCGGCCCAACTCCTCCATGCTGTCCATGGTGACCACCAAGCTGGTCCCATTTGCCTGCACTTGGTCCATATCCCTCTAAACCCCTTCTATCTATCTACTTTTCCAAATGTCTTCTAAATGTTGTTAATGTACCTGTCTCAACTACTTTCATTGGCAGCTCAGTCCATATATGCATCACTGTCTGAGTGAAGAAGTTGCCCCTCAGGTCCCTTTTAAATCTTTCACCTTTCATTTTAAAATCTATGCCCTCTAGTTTATAGTTTCCTGTCCCTGAGAAAAAGACTATGTGTGTTCACCCTATTTATACCCCTCATGATTTTATACACCTCTATAAGGTCACCCTCAATCACCTATGTTCCAAGAGATAATGTCCTAGCCTACCCAATGTCTCCCTATAACTCAGGCCTTCAAGTCCTGGTAGCATCCTTGGAAATCTTCTTGGCACTCTTTCCAATTTAATGATGTCTTTCCTATAACAGGGAGACCAAACTATACGTTTTATTCTGTTTAAAAATTTGCTATTACTTCAATTACTCCATAAACAAGACTGAATAAATGGTTGACACTTTTTAATCTCATTGACAGATTTTAAGATGAATGAATAGTTGAGGTATTTTTCATTGTGTAAGTACTGAAGCCATATCCAACAGATTTTAATGTGATTTTAGTGTAACAAAATAAGAAGATGCTCCTGTGGCTCCTTTCTTTCATTGCGATTTACAAATTTGTCATGGATAGTCATAAAGGTTAGTATGTAATACTCTTGTTTCCCAGGCCTAAAATGGGCAACATTGACAAATTTAGCCATATGACAGTTCGCATCCAATCTTCATGGAAAAGGTATTACATATTGTCTGGAGCACTACTGGAAACGGGAACAGATAATAAAATAAAGCAATACAAAAAATTCAGCTGTTTTACATGGCATTGTGTGTGCATTGAGAATGCATAACTGTGTTGCTGTAAAAAAGTCAGAGGTATGGATACATCATAAGCTTACCGAGGCTTTAAGACTAATTCACCAATAAGACCATCCTCCACCACTGTAATACATTGCTTTGGAACACAACAATCGCAAAGTAATGGACGTAAAGCTAATTTTATACAGAAGGATCACTTTTTAATAAACTAAACAAATTCTCCACTGTCTTTCACCTCTAAATAAATATTCTAAAACACAAGTCAATAGGGATTTTTAAAGGCTGCATATTTCCCACATCCCTCTGAAGTGATGCATATCTCAGTGATAGAAGATATTTAATTAATCAACCAAGTTTGGAAGGGAAGCTATGTCTGTATTGGAGCAACAAACAATCTTCTGGAGGAACTCAGCGGGTCAAGCAGCATCTGTGGGGGGAAATGAATTGTCGACGCCTTGGGTCAAAACCCTACATCAGGACAATATGTCCATATTGACATGGAACTATGAAACCAAAACCTCTTCAACCAATATTTAATTTATTCTTTCAAACAGTTTATCTTCATCTGACATCTATGAGGACAGCATACTTATGCCATCTAAATTGTACCTTCATCATATGAAGGTTGAAATTGTGCCAAATCATATGAAAATATCGTTTGAATACATGTAGTCAGTTGATGCAATGGACATTTCCATTTATTGAAAATGTTTTAAATGCTGGACATAAATTTGAAGTAACATGGAAGCGGAAGAATTGTTGGTATGTAAATATCCCCTCCACATCTATACTCCAGCCTCCTCTCCATTGACACTGCCTACACTTCCCACTGCCTCGGAAAAGCAGCCAACAAAATCAAAGACCACTCTCACCCTGGTCATTCTCTCATCTCCCTCCTTCCATTGGGCAGATGATACAAAATGTTTGAAATCATGCACCACCACCAGGACAGTTTCTACACCACTGTTATAACATTCTTGAACAGACCTCTTATACAACAAAGATGAACACTTGTTAAAGATCAACCTACCTCATCATGGCCCTTGCACCTTATTTGCCTACCTGCACTGGAGTTTCTCTGTAACTGTAAAACAATATTCTGCATTCTGTTATTGTTTTACCATCTGTACTACCCCAATGTACTTATGTTTGGAATGATCAGTCTGGAGGGCATGCAAAGCAAAGCTTTCCACTATATCTCGGTACGTGTGACAATAATAAACCAATGACCAATTACTTTTATACTATGTGTATTAGACTCTGGAAATTTTAATTATCTAATCATGGAAACATAAGCCCTCATTAGATCCCAAGATTATTCTGCCTTTCAATTGAATCATAGCGATCTACGTTTTGACTCATTTACTTGGTTTTCTCCCTATCAGCAAAAGTTCAGTCAAGTTTCTCAGCACACATAACTTTTGGCTAGTTGCAAGGTTGTAGTGAGGAGGTGAAGGATTGGGGTTGCTGGTTGCTGGTGACAGATCCAGATTTCTCCCATCCTTGTTATCCTTTTGGCCAAAAGTGCATTCTGACTTCACTGAAGTTGCCAAGCTCTAGATTATACTCTTTCAATCTGTATTCTTCCAACAGAGTACACACACTCCCCATATCTACCACTAATTATACGCATCCCAGTTAGATCAAGCTTCAATTGTATAACTGCTCAGTATGAGAATGAGCAGAAAGAGTCTGGACACTGCTGATTGTAAATTTTGTTATTCTCAGATGAAAAATAAAAACAGGCAAAAAAAATCCCCCAGAAAATTGTAACAATCCAAATAAGTGCAAGGTGTTGCATTTTGAGAAGTCAAACCAGGGTAGGACAGTGAATGGTAGCGCCCTGTGGAGTGTTGTGGAACACAGGGACCTAGAAGTACAGGTACATGGTTCACTGAAAGTGGCGTCAGAGGTAGACAGGGTGGTGAACAGGGTGGCATGCTGGCCTTCATCAGTCAGGGCACTGAGTATAAGATTTGGAACGTTATGTTGCAGTTGTACAAGTTGATGAGGCTTGGTACTTGATACTTGGAGTATTTGGAGTGCCCAGTTTTGGGTACCCTGTTATAGGAAAGGCATCATTAAGCTGGAAAGAGTGCAAAGAAGATTGATGAGAATATTGCCAGGATTCAAGGGCCTGATTTATAGGTAGGGGTTGGGCAGGCTAAGACTTTATTCCTTGGAATGTAGGAGACTGAAGGGTGACCTTATGGAGGTGCATAAAATCATGAGGGGCATAGATAGGGTGAATGCACACAGTCGTTTTCACAGGGAAAGGGAAGCAAAAACTAGAGGGCATAGGTTTGAGGTGAGAGGGGAAAGATCCAAAAGGGACCTGAGGGGCAACTTCTTCACGCAGAGGGTGGTGCGTATATGGATCGAACTGCCAGAGAAAGTAGTTGAGGCAGGTGCAATAACAACATTTAAACGACATTTGGATAAGTATATGGATAGGAAAGGCTTAAGAGGTATATGGGCCAAACGTGAGCAAATGGGACGAGCTTAAGAGGCCACTTTGGTCAGCGTGGACGAGTTGGGCTGAAGGGCCTGTTTCTGTGCTGTATTACTCTGTGACTCTCTGTGACCTCATAGTAGGATACTCAGTTCAGTTCTTCCTCCACAAATAGAACTGCTTGCTATCTTTGTGGAATGAAAACAATTGTCACTGATGGCTTATTTACATTAACTGTTAATATGCTTTGTGTGAGAAAAACTCTTGCACATTGCAAAATTTTTCTTTTTCTCTCATCATTCACTAGATATGATGGCTGTTGAAAGTGTTAGAGAGACCACAGAATTAAGATCTGCCTTTCATCTTTTGTTATTCCAAGTAGCTACCTAATTGTATGAAATTATTGTAATTACATGGGCTCTTCACCCTCAGTAAAATTGCAAATTTGCTGCTATGTTCTTTGATTAATAAATTTTTCTAAAGATTTGTACATCTTGCAAATTTTGTAAAAATAGTTGGTTACAAAAACATTCTGCCTTAGATTTTCAAGGGGAATTGGCAATACTTGGACAAATTATGTTCAAAATTGTGCTAAATTAGAGTGATTTTTCTCCCCCTAACTTTCTGCTCTGGCTATTTGAATACCATTGGAGCAATATCTCAATAGTTTATTTCATAACTTGGTCAAACCTCTGAGAGAAATGTTGGATCAGAAAGTGTAGTGGTGAGACTAGTAGTGTTCTGAGTGAGATGAACTCAAATAAAACAGAGATTAAACTTTGAAAGAGCAAAGTTCATTTTACTTAAGGCTGCCAAAATCTTTTAAAAGAACCAAAAGAATGATATGTATCTTATCACATTGACAGTGTCTGCATTACTTTCATTCCCAGCAGAACCAGGTTGCTGATCTTTCTGTTTTCAGTAATGTTTTAATATTCTCCTTTAAAGTCACCAAAGAATAAATAAATAATGCACAAGGACTATAAAATATTTACAGATTAAAACTGGGACTCCACACAGTTCTTGACTGACGGTACTTGTAGAACTTATAAACAAACTGTCCTTGTCCTGCAGCTTTGACAGATCTCATGTGAAAATTCTAAACTGTATTTGTGAATTTCTCTGAAGAATATACTCCTACCTTTCCATCTATGTGTTCACCTGATAATGCTTTATAAATCTGTATTTTGCTTCAGCAACACTATGGTTCAGTGAGCTTTTAACTCCAGAACTGCTTTTCTTCACCAAATCTAGAAGTTCCACTAAGCATTATTCAGCTAGAGTGTTGTAAGTAAGTAGAATGTAGCATAAAATATCTGAAGAATTCAAAGCAACTTTAAAGCTCACAGCTTATGGAGGTCAGTTTTAATGTTGGACACAATTTAAAGGCAGTCCTTTGCCATCCTATGCTGATTCTGACAAGAATGGTTTTTTTAATCAACGATAAAAGATGGTCTTTATTCCTCAGAAATGCTAACCAAATAGTTCAAGCTTTTTCTTGAGCTGCAGAAATGTTGATTTGAGAGTAGTTACCTCGATAATCCAAATAAATAGTTCACAAAACTCAATGTGGTTCTTTGAATAAATGATATTCAATGAGTGCACCAACTTATGCACCAAGTTATGCACCAACTCTATTCCCTTCTCATGCAATTAGCAGAACTTCACCAGGCTCATAATTTCAGTTTGGGGAAGTGTGTGGTCAAAGTGGAATTAAAAAGACCATGGAAACTCTTTGCAACTTTGCTATATCTAAAATTCCACCAGCTTTAATAGTGACCTCTTTTGATTCTCACTGGTGATAGCCATTCAAGCTGGTGAAAATTCTAGATTGTTATTTTCTGTTTTAAAACAGAACTTAAGCAAAGGAATAAAATATTGCAATTTTATTCACAGCAGTATTGCACAAATGAATATTTCTGTATTGGAAACTTGATAGATTAAAACATTAATAAAACTGTTGACATTTGTAGATAAGGAAGACAATTTCCACTTATTCAGCTGGAGAGGTTTTAATATCATTCTATTGTAACTACTCATAACTTCTTAACAAATCCCAGGTGCTCAGCCTCCCTTACTTTATCTGGAAGTTTATTCAACAGGTTGATCAATCTTTGAAAAAAGGAACATTTCCTGATTTTAACGTGCCCTTTTCTGGTTTGAGTTTAACTTAAAGCATAATATGTGGTTAAATATTTCCAAACACTTAACAATTATTTTTTTTACTATAAATCCACAGCATAGTTTGAGAATGGGGACACATTCAGGACTGATGCAGGGTTTCAACCTGAAACATTGACAATTCCTTCCCCACCACTGATGCTGCTCAACAAGTTGAGTTCCTCTGGCAGATTGTTTGTTGCATGCAGCTTGAGAGGGCCAGCTTCCAGGTTGTAATTTGACCCATCCATTCAGAAAGGGGCATGTTCAGTTAGATACCTGATACAGGTATGTGAGATATTGAGGATAAAGCCTCAATGAAATCTTGATGAATTGAAGACCAAAAAAGGACTTTAAATGGGATTGTTCATTATCATTGAGGGTGGGAAGATGGTGCTGTGATGGTGTCAATTGCTTATATGGGCTGGAAGAGGATTTCCAAGCGAAACACACCAAATCAGAAATGTTAATCAATTGCCACTTTCTGACTGTTACTACTATGTTAAAAGCAGAAACAAAACATCTTATATTTTGGCATGGGCTAAACACTTATTCATGAGCATAGAAACAGGCCCTTTGGTCCATCATGATATTATTGTTTGGTAGCATCTGATATTTCCAACTTATTACATGTTCAGTGAAAAGGTTCACCATAACCTGAGTAACAAAATGTAATCATTTTGACAATTTTGGATTATTAGCTAACTAGATTTATTTTCCACCTCAGGTAGAATATAACTCTTTTGTATTTGGGTTCTTCTACAACAGTACTGTGGGGTATAACACAACTCACTTAGACCAGGAGCATGAAGGAATACACATCTCTTTATTGAGGCAGCTGACTTTCAACTGAAGCATAGTACATACAACAAATATGACGCTTTTTTAAGGTAATTTTGTAAACACACACACACACACACACACACACACACAAATACACACACACGTACACAATCTCATAGCATCTCTTTGAATCTGTGTGTCACTCTGGGTAAACTAATATCCTGGTGGACACATTCTTTCATTTGGACCCTTTTGGGAAAATCTACACTCTTAATACATTTCTTGCCTCTTTCTGAATTGTGGAATTCATCTTTGAAAAAAGTCACCAGCAGTGACATTCCAGCCTGTGCCTCTATGAAATGGTTTATGTCTACTAGATCTCAATGCTGCTGCCATAATGTTGAGCAATTTTGTGACTTGTCTAATTTCTCTGAGAGTTCCATGATTATCGCTAATCTGATGGAAGACCTACATATGGATAGTGACTCTATATATTTTGAGACTGATACCTTATTCACATTCTAATGTTTAATATGCCTGTTTAAGTTTGATGTGTGATAACAACTAACTACCGTGGAGAGAAATCAAGTTTGTTCTAGCCTAGAGGAATAACCTCATGTGAATTGTCAACCTCACTTTTCAAACTAGACAGATTCCATGGATATTTGCATCTTTCTGCTATTTCACGTGACAAGTCAAGGGGCCAGCATATATTTTGAGGGAAAAGGAGACCTGTCTGTGTGCTTTTTGTCTCCTTCCATCACCCCTGGCTGTGGTGTTCAAACAGAATATGGTAGCCCCAAGTGCTCTGATCCAATGCCTGCATAATAGTCATTTTTGGGTGTAGTCTGCCATAGTCATCGATAGCTTGATTTGCTGCCATCTTGAGCAATAGTATACCTTATTTGTCTTGGTATGCTAAGCACTTCTGAGTATGTTCACACTAAGATATTACTCCTGTTTGGAGGAACTCAGATAATGAATTGCCTGCAGGTGTCTAGCCCTCATTATTGTGCAGTTTGCTGTCATATCAAAGTGTTTATTTTAAATGGTAGCTTTACATTCACTGCAGTTTTCTACTTCAGCACCCTCTATGGCACAAATAACATTTAGCATGCTTCTTCCTTGTCTTAACATTTCTAGTGTGTTTAACATACCTTTTTGGGTATATTTTGCATATTTATTTCCCTATCTGCAAGACATATGTTTTTATTGGCTTTCAATATTTACTAAGCTCTACCTGCTTTTGCAAAGTTGTGAAATATATCTGATTGTACTACAATTTTTTATTGAGCTGCTTTGAGTGGACACAGTAAGGCTGTATGATTTCCCTGGTGTTGATAGCAGAGCTGTTCATCTTTTGCAATTATGTGTGCAGCAGATTTCCTACCTCTCAGATACATGTTGTTTGCTGGTTTCCCACCAAAACTGTCCTTTGGCTTTCATATGACCCAATGAAAGAAACTCAGTGGATATCTCCATAACTGCCCATACAACATTGCTCCATAATCTTATTTTTGTGTCTTGGGCGGTCTGAAGTTCCTTTCACATTGTTCAATACTATTTCCATCACAATGACAATCTTCCAGCACTTTTAAAATCTGGAGTATTGAAGAGTTTGACCTATTACACTCATCAGCTGACTTGCACATAAATCTGTTCTCCAATACTTGATCTAAGAGTGGTCCAAAATAACCCTCTAATCACTAATTGCCTGCTCTGGCATCTGATTATATGGATCTAATTTGTAGTTTTGAACTGTTTTAGATGTGCTGAGTTGAAGTGCGTTGTTAATTTTTCAGCCACTTTTTGAAACAAGGTATCAACTGCACTGTGTGGATAGCCAGTGCTATGTAAGTATCCAGGCCCACTTAATGTCTTTCTTTTACTCATGATTACTGCAGTTTGTTCTTCAGCATCTTACATAGAACACAGAACATAACAGTACAAAACAGAAACAGGCCCTTCAGCCCACCATGTCTGCACCAACCATGATGTCAATCTAACTAATTCCATCTGCCTGCACATGGTCCATATCCCTCCATTCCCTGCCTATTCATGTGTCCGTCTAAATGCCTCTTAAACGTTGTTATCTGCTTCTACCATCTCCCCTGCAGCACATTCTGGGCACCTATCCATCTCTGTAAAAAAAAACTTGCCTCACACATTTCCTTTAAACTTTCTCCCTCTCATCTTAAACTTATGTCCTCCAGTATTTGACATTTTCACCCTGAGAGAAAGAATTTGACTATCTACCCTATTTATGCCTTATATACTTAGATCAGGTTGCCCATTAACCTCCGACGTTCCAGAGAAAATTATCCAGGTTTGTAAAACCTCTCATTATAACTAATTCAGCTAATGTCCTGGTGAACCTCTTCTGCACCCTTTCCAAAGCCTCCATATCCTTACTGTAGTGTGGTAACCAGAACTGCACATAATACTCCAAATGTGACTGAAACAAATTTTTATACAGCTACAACATGACTTCTCAACTTTTATACTAAATGCCCTGACTGATGAAAGCAAACATGCCATATGCCTTCTTCACCACCCTATCCACTCGTGTTGCCACTTTCATGAAGCTATATGGACTTGCACCCCCAGATCCCTCTG
Organism: Pristis pectinata; assembly: GCF_009764475.1. Taxonomy (NCBI): domain Eukaryota; kingdom Metazoa; phylum Chordata; class Chondrichthyes; order Rhinopristiformes; family Pristidae; genus Pristis; species Pristis pectinata. The sequence continues at coordinate 23,046,554 of NC_067418.1, read as the reverse complement.
TACAGCAATGCTCCTGAGGGTCCTGCTCAAATTTTCAACTGATCTATATTCTGCTGTATCCTTTGACAACCTTCCTCACTACTCACAGCTCCACCAATTTTTGTGTCATCTCAATACTTACTAATCAGACCACCTACATTTTCATCCGAATCATTTATATATATTACAAACAACATAGGTCCCAGCACCGATCCTTGTGGAACACAAGCTGGTCACAAATCTTCAGTCAGAAGAAAGACCCCTTTACCATTACTCTCTGTATAACCAAGCCATTTTTTGATCCAATTTACCAACTCACTATGGATTGCATGTTCCTTAATCTTCTGGACCAGCTTACCATGGAGGAGCTTATCAAATGCTTTACTAAAATCCATAATATGAATAATTGTAATGTGTGCAATTCTATAAGCTTTGCAGAACATATTCAATCATTAAACAACACACATTATTACAGATTTATAAAGCTTTACAATGAATCCTATTTGTGTCATCTCTGCCTTCTTAACATGACCCTTTTAGTATGTGCTACAGCTGATTTGAGTATTGAGGGATTCTCTCCTTTGTCATTCTCTTTTTAATTCACAGACTCACTACCTTCACTCTAAATCATCTGTACTCCCCCAGTAATCTGTCCTCATGATCAATCTAGTGCATTTGGGTCTAGTACAATACTGAGAAATATTATATAATTTACTTAGACTAGCTGCATCAAAGAAACATCTGTAATTTTGAAAGTCTTCCCTTACTGAATATTAAGCATGGTATATATGATGCAATAGTTAACCATATGACACAATTTAAGGTGAAAGCAACCTTGCTAAAGCAACAGTTGTACTTGACAAGTAATATTCATGAGTCACAAACCAATGTACATATATTATGATCAAAAGAAGTACTGTTTGGTCATCTTATGAAAGAATAATATAAAGGAGATGTTTGTATGTATTTGTTTTATTTTATTAGAAGGCCAAACAGTGAGAAAAGCAGGAACAAAAACTGAAATGCTGGAAGAATTCAGCCAGTCAAGCAGTATCTGTGGAAAGAAAAACCAGTTAACATTCCAGGGCAATGACCCTTCGTCAGTGAAAAGCAGGTAGATGGAGGTTCACAGAATTCTCATGGGTTGTAGGACTAAAGGAGATTGCAAATGTATGGAAGGAGAGACTATGGAGGGAATTGAACATGTTATAAACACGTTGGTGGGCCAGTTACAACATTAACAAGTGAACATTTGAGTGATAGGGCAACTATGATGGAGACACAAAACTTTGGATAAGCGTGGAGAGTTGAATATAGCAGGCCAGGTAGGAGAGCATTAAAATAGTTGAATCTGGAGGTAAAGAAATCTTGGAATAAGATAGGAGCAGATGTGAGTGATGTTACAGAAATGGAAATAGTGTCCAAAAATCAGAACGTAACTGCTTCTTCTCTGATATTTATGAAATGCAGGATATATATTAAAACAAAGATTATAAGATCAGCATAAATTTGATGTAAACCTCAGAATGACTTCTGAATATATTCAAATCAGAATTCATTGTAAATGAAGTGGTGAAAAGGTGGTGAAGTTGTTTCGTATTCTATAAATGATGTATACTATATCTCATTTGTGATTGTTGAAAAGGGATTTAATAAACTGACATTTACGAACAAAAAGAATAAAACATGTTTCACTGTGTAAAGTGTTCAGATTACTTTTAAATAAATTATTTTCCTTGTAGCTAGATTTGGAATAATGAATATATATTTGTAACACGGCCTGTTTTCTAATCTTGATTTTTATAACTATAACAGTTATGCAGAATATTACATAGCAGATGATCAGCCATAGTTAAAAGATAGAGTTGAGTTAAAGATAATAAATAACAAATTTAACAAATATGCACAGTGAGAAAATGTGTACAATTGGTGACAAGTATGACACAGGTGAAAACAGCATTTTTTTTGCTGAAACTTCTTGTAGATAATATAAGTATTTGCATATCACGATCAGACTATTCTTGAAGGAAATGGTTTTCCATCTCCTTCCCTTTATAATTTTATGATCTATCTGGCCTGTGCCTATACATGAAGAAAAAGTATGGAAACAATGAAACAATTCACCTCTTGCTTCATGTATTGTGACTCAGGTTCAAATAGAAATGTAATTATAGCTGTAGTTATACTTGGAAAACCCAGTTTGGAGTAAGCCTTCATTTAAATAAAATAGTTAACTCTCTAACTCTTTGTCACACTAATATTCGAATTGAAAGGATTCTGTTCCTCAGAATTACATTTGTTTTTAAGTTGAATTTTATGAGAAAGTAACCATGAGAACATCAAAAATAGGAGGAAGAGGCCATTTGGTCCCTAGTGCCGCTCTGACAGTCAATAAGGTCAGGGATGATTTAGTTTTGACCTCAGCTTTACTTTTTTGCCTGTTCTCTGTAAACCTTAATTCCTTTATAGACAAGAAATCTGTCCATACTGGCCTTGAATATATTCATGATTCAACCTCCATAGTTGTCTGGGGTAGAGAATTCCATAGATTCCCATCTCTCGGAGAGGAGAAGTTCTTTCTCATCATTGTCCCAAATGAGTGATCCCTTATTTTAAAACCATGCCACTTAGTTCTACATTCCCCCATACGAGGAAACATCATCTCAGCAACTACTCTGTTTCCAATGAAGAAAAGTGGTTCTTTCTTCTAATGTTGGAGAGGGTCAAAAGTAAGCTTTCAGCATTTCTGAGACTGAGTACACTGGCTATGTACATTAATATTCTCCACTGGAAGACGGCTAATTTTAACGTTTTACTGTCTGTGGGTCACAAACCAGAGTGTACCTGGCAAATTATTTATTTCTACACCTCAAAGACTGAGATCAACATATAATAGCCTCTCAACCTCTCTGGCTTACTTCCTGATTTCCATTCACTTACAACATTTTTTTCCATCGCATCATTCTGATGAAAGATCATTTATCTGAAGTATTAAAACCCTCCACAAAGTCTGCCTGGCCTGCTGAAAATTTCCAGCATTTTTGATTTTCGTTCTAAATTTCCAACATTGTAGTATTTTGCTTTTGTATCCCATCAACCTGCAGTCTTTCTTTCTTTCTTACTTGACTCTCCAAGTTTACCTTGTCAAGGAGGTTCACCTCTTGTCCTTTCAATCTCATAGAGTCATATAGCCAGTCAGCACAGAAACAGGCCCTTTGGCCTAGCACATCCCTGAAGATCATCAGGTACCTACCTACACTAATCCTATTTACCAGTACCTAGTTTGTAGCCTACTGTATCTTGGTGACTTAAGTGTTCATTCAGATGCTTCTTGAATGTTGTGAGGGTACCTGCCTCCACAAACATCTCAGACAGTGCATTCTAGATTGTAACCATCCCCTGGGTAAAAAAAAATTCTCCTCAAATCCCCTCTAAACCTCTCATTCTTCACCTTCAACCTATATCCTGCTGTATCATTTGGCAACCTTCCTCACTATCCACAACTCCAATTTTTGTGTTGTCTGAAAACTTACTAGTCAGACCACCTACATTTTTAAACAGATCATTAATTTATTTTTCAAACAACAGAAGTCCCATCACTGAACCTTGCAGAACACCACTGGTCACAGACCTCTAGCCAGAAAAAAAACTCTACCCCTACCCTCTTGTCTTCCATGACCAAGCCAATTTTGGAACCAATTTACCAACTCACCATTGATTCCATGTGACTTAGTTTCTGGACCAGCCTACCATGAGGGACCTTGTCAAATGCTTTACTAAAGTCCATGTGGACAAAATCCATTGTACTACGCTCAACTTTGTCACTTCCTCAAAAAACTCAGACAAATTTGTGAGAAAGGACCTCCCCCTCACAAAGCCATGCTGACTGTCCCTAATAAGTCCATGCCTTTCCAAATGTGAGTAAATCCTGTTTCTGAGAATCTTCCCTAGTAATTTCCCTACCATTAATGATAGGCTTACAGGTCTATAATTCCCTGGTTTGTCCCTGTTGCTCTTATTAAACAAATGAACAATAGTAGCTATTCTCCAGTCTTCTGGGACCTCACCCCGGCTAAAAAGGATAGAAAGATCTCTGGTAAGCCCCCAACACTCTCCTCCCTTGCTTCTCTCAGTATCCTGGGAAGATATCTACCTAAATGTTCTCTGAGAGACTTAACACCTCCTCCTTCTTAATTTGAATAAGCCCTAGAATACCTCTCCCTGATCTCACCATTATCCATGTCCTTCTCCTTGGTGAATGCCAATACAAAGTACTCATTAAGGGCCTCATCCACTTCCTCTGAATCTGTGCATATATCCCCTCCTTTGTCCTTGAGCGGTCCTACCTTTTCCCTAGCTACCTTCTTATATACATATAAAATACCTTGGGATTCTCTTTAATCCTACGTGCCAAGAACATTTCATGGTTCCTTTTAGCCCTCCTAATTTCTTGTTTAAATTCTTTCCTGCTTCCTTTCTATTCCTCAAGGCCTTGTCTGATTTCAGTTTCCAAAACCTTACATATGCTTCCTTTTTCTTTTTGACTAAACTTACAATACTTCTTGTCATCCAGGTTTCTGAACTTTGCCATCCTTATCTTACATCCTTTTTGGAACATGCTGGTCCTGAACTCTAATTGATTAGCCTTGAAAAGAGAAACAAAGGATTGCAGATGCTGGAATCCAGATGAAAAACACTATGCTGGAGGAACTCAGCAGGCCAGGCAGCATCCATGGAGAAAAATAGATAGTCAAAAGTAGGAAGAAGGATCCTGACCTGAAATGTTAACTGTGTGCCTTTCTCCATGGATGCTGCTTGGCCTGCTGAATTCCTCCAGCATCATAGTGTTTTTTAGCCTTGAAAAGACTCCCATGTCAGGTATGGATTAACACTCAAACAACTTCTTCTAATCTACTTTCTCCAGTTCCTGCCTAATACTGCTCTAATTAGACTTCCCCCAATTTAGCACTATCACCCAAAGATTAGTCTTATCCTTATCCATAACTATTTAAAAACTTTCAGAATTATGGTCACTGTTAGAAAAAATGCTCTCCCACTGAAACATCTATCACCTGGCCAGGCTCATTCCTCTATATAAGGTCTAGTATGGCCCCATCCTAAATTGGACCATCTATATATTGTTGCAAGAAACTTTCCTGGATGCAACTAACATATTCTGCCCCATTTAAGCTCCTGGCACTAAGAGAGTTCAAGTCAATATTACGCAGGTTGAAATCACCCACAGCAATAACCCTTTTGTCTTTACATCTTTCCATGATCCGTCCGTATACTGTTCCCATTGGCTATTGGCTATTAGGAAGCCAGTAGTATAACCTCATCACAGTAATTGCACCTTTCTTATTCCTGAGTTCTACCAATATGGATAGGCTGAATGAACCATCCAAAACATCCTCTCTTTGTGCAACAGCAACATTCTCCCTAATCAGTTCTGTAACTCCCCCACCTCTTTTATATCCTTCTTTGTCACGTCTAAAACATTTGTATACTAGAAAGTTGAGCTGTCTGTCCTGCCTTTCTCTTAACAGGTTTCTGTAAATGGCTACTATATCATAGTTCCATGTACTAATTCAGGCTCGAAGCAAATCTGCCATACCCACTATACTCCTTGCATTTCGTCCTTCTTGTACAGGTCCCACCTACCCTAGAAGAGATATTAATGACCCAGGCATCAGAAGTCCTCCCTCGTACAACAGCTCCTTAGCCATGGATTCAACTGTACTATCTTTCTTTAAAAGACTCCCATATGTCAGATGTGGATTTATCCTCAAGCAGCTGCTCCCAATCTACTCGTTCCAGTATGATCAATGGCACAGAATCCTCAAAGCCCCTGTGAATGCTGGTGCCCACTGCCACAATAGCAATGTCTGAGCTTGCTTCTCAGCACCTAGAGAGTAGATGCCTGCAGCAGGTACTATGATTCAATTTGATGGCCTTATGGCTTGGCTTACAGTTGTTGAAATGGAGCTAAGCATCATTTCCTTACAGGATTGAATGGTCTCCAAGCTCTGCATAGTGATGCATATGATTTCAGCTAGATAATTCCATGATCCTAGACATGACATACATCCTTTCTTAATACACCAGCCTTGAGCAGTTCCACCAGTTTTGTACTTCTTGGCTTCCCCATTGATGTTCTCATCTGGGCCGTCTGCAGAAGAGGTGCTATGCAATTTTGCCCTCTGGGAGTTGATACATGGACTACCTTTTCCCTCTGTCCTGGTTCCAGATCACTTTTTTTTCCAGCAACTCAACATGTTCAGGTCTTGCTTTGAAGCTAACACCAGTATCTGACCTACTGACTGTGAGCACTGGATCAAGTGAGTTCCTTCAGTTGCAGTGAGTTGCCACCATCTGGCTAGTGAGAGTTCTTTACTGTCATAAAGTAGAAAGTAACAAAGGTAGAGTTATGATGGAGTTGCAAAAGAACAGGTTACAGGGAAATATAGGGGAATGGATTGATTGGTCTACCCAGACAGCCAGCATAAACTTGATGGGTAAAATGACCTCCTTCTATGTCATAATACTAGAATTATGAGAAAATCTACATCGTGTAACTATAAGAGATTTAGGGACTAAGGGGAAAAAGAAAATTAGATATGAGCCTACTTTTATCTTCAGTGGTGCATGTGTCATCACTGGCTGTAGATTCTGTAATGGATGTTGCAATAATGGCTAGCACTGTCTCTGAGAAGGTCTACTTCTTGTAAGCTTCTAAGTCCTCTGGAGTGGCGTCCACTACTGGCTCCAGCCACAAAGCAGGTTAATAGAGGCAGGATGACTTTGATCATTGCTAGTCTTCATAATTAGTGTAAAAAACCTATGACATTTGATCCTGTGGTAATGAGCTAATGCAACAAAATACTTGTATCACAATTTGTATACACATTCCTGCAAAGGCTATAAATTCCATTACTAGAGCAACTTATTATAGGAGTGATGTCCATGGAAATTTTTACAATATTTACAATTTATAATAAACTCAAAACCAAGTATTTTTTTTAAAAGAAGAGCTGTAGTTTCACAATATTAGTGAACAAAATTGTACCATTTTCCTGACTGCAGTTGAAACACAGTCAATATTCTCAATAATACATATAGTACAACACCAAGGATCCAATTCATTTTTATTTCAAACTCAAAAATAGCAAAAGTGCTATTTTATTAATCTACCATAGATGTATTTTATTACTGTTATGAAAGAAAGTGAATTCTATCTCTATCAATTTATCTTTAATGGCATGTAATAAACCAATGCTGGTGTTTGATCTATGGGAAATGTTATAGGTTTATTACAGAAAAGAGCCTTCTTTGTCAAATTATATTTTTATTCATTCTTCATATACATATGTTTGAAAAATTCTGGAATTGTTAGCTTTGAAAGATAAAACCACCATCATTTTAGTTACCATTTTTTGATTTATTATTAATTACACATTTGCACTTCATATTTGCTTCTTTGTACCAATTAAAATCTTGAAAAAAATTGCATGATTCTGGCAAAAGTGGGAGCATTAAATGAAAGGGTGTACTTTAATAGAGGAAGTCTGAATAGGTAGGTTACTAAATTATACATTATAGCCTGCTGTGAAAAATACCTACTTGTATGTGGTTCCATCACAGAGTGTGAAACCAGGATGCTTTTAGATCCCAATCCTTATATCACTTTTCCCTTCCACTGTCAATGGGAATGATTTAGAGGTTGGTGGGTGGGAGGCAGAAATTGCGCAACTGTTATCTGATGACAGAGACTCATGGAAACAGAAAAAGGTACATGAATAAGTGCTTTGAAGAATAGCAGTCAGAGAAAGAAAGGTGTAAAGAGCTGCCTTTGAGATTAGGAGAAACCCCAATGCTGCCTCACTCTCTCTCTGAATGTATCTTTTCTCAGTGTAACCTAATGGTGTGCTTCTTGTAACTTTAAATCAAACATTTTTGCATTATTAATCCCTGCAGTGCATGCTTTGGTATTCTGTGCTTAATCTACGGCACTTTCCATCCTTTCCTTCTCCTTTGAGACTCCTTAATAGCCACTTCCATGACCAAACTCTTGGTAGTACTTTCTTTGAATTGACAATCAGTTTTTAGTATTCATTTCCAGGATGCCTTTGGACAATTTATATACTGAAAGTGCTTTCTAACTGTAAATTGGTGTTCTGTTGTTGACTTGCAAATGAGTTGCAGATTCTAGGAATGTGAAAGTAGAGGCAGGTGGAAATTCTCAGCAGGTCCGACAGCATTTGTGGGGAGAGAAACGGGCTTAACACTTTTAGGTCACAGACTTTTTATCTGAAGGAAGATCATTGACCCAAAATATTAATACTGCTTCCCTCTCCACAGGTGCTGCCTGATCTGCTGAGTATTTCTAATATTTTTTGTTTTGTTGCTGTTTTGTTGTACAAGTAATAACATAGCTACTATTGAAAGTCTGCAAGCACATGAGGAAAATTAAGAAAATGTACCATCTTTCTGAAAAAGTTCATTCCTTTTTCAGTGTTACCATCACAATCAGGTTTATTGTCACTGACATATGTCATGAAATTTGTTGCTTTGTGGCAGCAGTACAGTGCAAGACAAAGACATAAAAATTACTATAAGTTACAAAAATAAATAAATAGAGCAAAGGGGAATAATGAGGTAGTGTTCATGGACCATTCAGAAATCTGATGGCGGAGCGGAAGAAGCTGTTCCTGAAATGTTGAGTGTGGGTCTTCAAGCTTCTGTACCTCCTCCCTGATGGTAGTAACGTGAAGAAGGCATGTCCCGGGTTGTGAGGGTCCTTAATGATGGATGATGCCTTCTTAAGGCACTGTCTCTTGAAGATGTCCTCGATGGTGAGGAGGGCTGTGTCCATGATGGAGCTGGTTGAGTCACTGCAGCCACTTATAATCCTGCACATTGGAACCTCCAATCCAAGTGGTGATTCAATGAGTCAGAATGTTCTCCACTCCATATCTGTAGAAATTTGCAAGAGTCTTTGGTGACATACCAAATCTCCTCAAATTCCTAATGAAGCAGAGCTGCTGGCATGCCTTCTTCGTGATTGGGCCCAAGATAGATCCTCTGAGATGTTGACGCCCAGGAACTTGAAGCTGCTCACCCTTTCCACTGCTGACCCCTCAGTGAAGACTGGTGTGCGTTCTCCTGACTTACCCTTCCCGAAGTCCACAATCAATTCCTCGGTCTTGCTGATGTTGAGTGTGAGGTTGTTGTTGCGACACCACTCAGCTAGCCAATCTATCTCACTCCTGTACGCTTCCTCATCGCCATCTGAGATTCTGTCAACAACAGTGGTGTCATTGGCGAATTTATATATGGTGTTTGAGCTGTGCCTAGCCACACAGTCATGAGTGTAGAGAGAGTAGAGCAGTGGGCTAAGCACGCATCCTTGAGGTGCGCCTGTGTTGATTGTCAGTGAGGAAGATATGTTACTACCGATCTGCACTGACTGTGGTCTCCCAATAAGGAAGTTGAGAATCCAGTTGCAGAGGGAGGTACAGAGGCCCAGGTTTTGAAGTTTGTTGATCAGTACTGAGGGGATGATGGTGTTGAACACCGAGCTGTAATCAATAAACAGCAGCCTATTTTGCAGTTGTCTAGGTGCTCCAAGGCAGAGCGGAGAGTCAGTGAGACTATGTCCTCTGTAGACCTGTTGTGGTGGTAGGTGAACGCAATGGGTCCAGGTCCTTGCTCAGGCAGGAGCTAATTGTAGCCATGACCAACCTCTTAAAGCACTTCATCACAGTAGACATGAGTGCTACTGGGCAATGGTCATTGAGGCAGCTCACCCTGCTCTCCTTGGGCACTGGTATGATTGCTGCCCTTTTGAAGCAAGTGGGAACCTCCGGCTGCAGCAGTGAGAGGTTGAAGATGTCCTTGAACACTCCAGCCAGTTGGTCGGCACAGATTTTCAGAACCCCGCCAGGTACACTGTCAGGACCTGACGCTTTGTGAGGGTTCACCCTCTTGATGGATGTTCTGATGTCGGCCTCCGAGACAGAGATCACAGGGTCACCAGATGCTGTGAGATTCGCACAGGTGTAGTGTCATTCTCCCTTTCAAAGTGTGCATACAAGGCGTTGAGCTCATCAGGGAGTGAGGCATCACTGCCATTTATGCTGTTAGGTTTTGCTTTATAGGAAATAACAGCATGAAAACCCTGCCACAGCTGTCGTGCATCCAATTGTGCCTCTAACTTCACATGGAATTGCCTTTTTGCTCTCACAATGACTTTTGTAGGTTGTACCTGGATTTTTTGTAGGGTTCTGGATCATCGGTTTTGAATGTCACAGATCTAGCCTTCAGCAGGCCGTGAATCTTCTGGTTCATCCAGGGCTTCCGGCTTCAGGAAACTTGGTATATTCTCAATGGCACACATTCATCCACACAGGTCTTGAAATTGGTGACAGTTGTGGCATATTCATTCAGATCCAAAGATGAATCCCTGAATATGGTCCAGTCCACTGATTCAAAGCAGTCCTGTAAATGCTCCTCCACCTCCCTTGACTATACCTTCACTACCATCACCACTGGTGCTGCGGTCCTCAGTCTCTGCGTATATGCTGTGTTATGGATTAGGTTACTGTTGGTGAAAGTCCCTTTAAGACACAGCACAGTGTGTGTGTGGCATGATTACAACAACAACAGGAGATAAGGACATACTGATGTTTTGGTTCAGTCAGAGTCAGAGAAAGAGGGAGAGAGGCACCCTGCCTGCTGGTCTCTGTATTGATGGATGAAAAACAATAACTATGTCTGTCACTACAACCCACGTATGGATTTTTGGAATAATCCAGTGGAGTCCACTTTGTCGTTAACCTGTAGAGGGAAACAGGTATATGTGTGGACAGCCACATCTCGAATGCCTTTTCGAGGTGGCAGATAATTCGGAACAAAGGAATGGACATCATCAGTGATTGAGGTGTCATATGGGTTCCATCATGCAACATTTGGATTTCGTAATTACTCTCTATTTTCTCTCTACATTTTCTCTTCAGTCAACTGTGGTTTTGCAGAAGCCTTTGCTCATGTTTCACCTTACGGCTTGCTGAACTGAACTTTGAGAACTATTCCTGGTCTTGGAGTTTGGGAATTTGCCACACACATATTTTTTGGGTTAATGCTTAAGATCTAATTTTTTTTTTACTTATAACATTCTAACATTTTTACTTTTATTTTTCTTATTAAAATAAGTAGTTATTAATAAAATAGTTCTAACACTTATACATGACTTGCTGTGTTTCTTTTGTTGCTGGTACGTAACAGCTGGGAGTAGAAGTACACCCGGGTGGTCGAACTTGCCAAAGTGGGGGTGCAGGATGGCACAGTAAGTGTTCTTGATGGTGGTGTAACAGTGATCAAGTGTGTTGGCTCCTCTGGTTCCGCAGGTGACATGTCGGTGGTAGTTGGTCAGAGACTTTTTCAAGCTGGCCTGGTTGAAGTCCTCAGTGATGATCAGATCAGGGTGCGCTGTCCAGTGACTGTTGATCATGGTGCTCAGATCCTCCAGTACGAGCTTGACGTTTGCTGGGGTGGAATGTACACCGCTACCAGGATGACGGTGGAGAACTTCCTCGGCTGATAAAATGGATGACACGACCACCAGATGTACCAGGTCGGGGGAGCAGGACTGTGACAGAACCGCCACACCTGTATGCCTCGATGAACTAATCATGAAGCAAACACCACCGTCTGGTCCATGCAGTGGATGGTGAAGCCCTCGGGCTGGAACACTGTGTCTGGAGCGCTGGGAGTGAGCCATGTCTCTGTGAAGCAGTGTACACTACAGTCCCTGATGTCCCTCTGGTACTGCAGTCTTGCTCTGAGGTTTTCAATTTTATTTTCAAGAGACTGTACATTAGCCAGGAGGATGTTGAGAGGTGGGGGCTTTTAGACCCTGCGTTTCAGTTTTACCTGCAGCCATGTTTCCACTTGGATATACATTAACCCTTCACTGTGTGGGCTCTACATCCCAGCTTTGCAATTTTCCCAAAAAATTATCACAATTTGATTAATTTAATTTCCCTTATGCCTATTTTGAATTTACTTTTAATTGTTTGAATTTTATACATGTAATCTCATTTTCTTGGTCTCATCCTGTCCTTCTATAAATAAATAGCAACACAAGCTTCTTTCTCACAATGACTAATGTTACATATTCCATCTATTAATATTTTTTACACTTCCTTATTTATTCCTGGAAAGTATGTGTCACTGCCAATATTTATTGCCCATCCTTATTTGGCCATAGGAAGGTGGTGGAGAGCTGATTCTATGAACCATTGTACTGTAAGACCAGTATTAATTATTCAACTCTCGTTGCTCTAGAGAAGATAATGATGAGTTTCCTACACCAACCATATCTATTAATTTGAAGGTACTCCTACCATGCTGTTGGATAGGAAGGTCCAGGACTCTTGCCCTGTAAAAGTTCTTTCTTCTTTCGACCTCAAATATATTTTCAGTGCCAGTATTTCCTGCACAATCCATTATATCGTCACCTAACCAATTTGAACTATCTGCTTCAAGAATTTATTCCTGACTGCTTGCTTGGTGTAGATTGTCAATTAATATTTTTTTAAAATTAACAGATCATACTTGAGCAAAATATTTTAGAAAAATGTCAAAACTTTCTGCAATGCATTTCTGAGTCATTTGTTCCATGAGTTATAATTGTTCTGACATCTGTGCTGGAAAAGATTGCTGTGCGGAGTGCTTGGATGTAGAAATAGTTTCTAAAGTATCATTTTGGATATGTATTGCTGATAGTCTTTCGAAGCAAACCGTCTACCATCCTCAACATTTGAGTGACATTTATTTGATAACCTGGAAACCACTTAATTTATCTGTGACATATGGCACAGCACTGCACAATATACCTTTTCTTTCTGACTGCTTTTGGAATCTCATTCATGAGACTTCACAATTTAACTTCATTCCACAGGCAATATTGTGGACACACATTCTCAGATATGCACATTTGTAGAGTGATGATGCAGTAAACAATGCAATAGTATGCAGTTATTTTATTTGTGAAAATGAATGTTTGTCAGTATTCTAATATGATGAAAATTATAAAAGTTGGTCATGTTGAAACAAATGGTCATGAGTTCAACACTCACTTCAGAATCAAGTACAAGTGAAGACAGGTAGTCAGGGTGGTGAAGAAGGCCTTTGGCACGCTAGCCTTCATCAGTCAGGACAGGAGTTAGTACATCATGTTCCAAATGTACAAGTTGTTAGTGAGATCCTACTTGGAGTAGTGTGTGCATTTCTGGTCACCCTGCTATAGGAAGGACATCAAGCTGGAAAAAGTGCAGAAAACATTCACAAAGGTGTTACTGGGATTGGAAGGCTTGAGTTTTAAGGAGAGACTGGATAAGCTGGGACCTTCCCCCCCCCCCGGAGCATAGGAGGCAGAAGTCAATGTTATAAAGGTATATAAAATTATGAGGGGCATAGATAAGGTGAATGGTCTCAGTCTTACTCCCAGGGTAGGGGAGTCTAAAACTAGAGGGCATAGATTTAAGGTGAAAGAGGAAAGATTTAGAAGGGAGCTATGGGGCTGCTTTTCCACAGTGGGTAGTAAGTATACGTAACAAGGTGCTAGAGAAAGCTGTAGAGCCAAGTACAATTACAACATTGAAAAGACATTTAGACAGGCACATGGATAGGAAAAGTTGAGGGATATGGGCCAAATGCAGGCATATAAGTCCAGTTCAGGTCAGCATCAATGAGTTGGACCAAAGGGCCTGTTTCAGTGCTGTACAACTATGGCTCCAAAAAATCTATACTTCACATTCCATTGTAGCAGTGAGTGCTACAACATCAGGGGGTTTATCTTTCAGAAAAGGCATTAACTTTATCCCTTCTTCTGCCTGCATTTTAAAACATCCCTTGTTCACCAGTTAAGTTCAGATAATAGATCATTATCTGAATAGCAGATTGTTTTTCCCTCTATAGTTGTTGCCTAAACTTGAGTATCTCTATCCTTTTTAGCTTTGCATTCACTTGCACTAGTTTTGAACATAGAAATTCAAACATTACCCCAGGTTGAGCTAATTCACAGAACCAAGCAGCAGCATTCAAAGTAACACCTCAGCGCCAGTTCACATGAAAATTTCATGAAGGTAGAGCTGCCTCTCAATTTTATGGATCATAGAATCAGCACTACAACACAGATCCTTTGGCCCATCTAGTCTGTGCCAGCCTGGTTTTCTGCCTAGTCCCATCTACCTGCACTCAGATACTTCTCTATAGCCCTCCATACTTCTCTCATCATGCACCTTATCCAATCTTCTTGTGTTACAATTGAACCCACATCCAACACTTCTGCTGGCAGCTCATTCCACACTTGCACCACCCTCTGAGTCAAGTTCCCCCAAGACTCCCTTTAAATATTTCACCTTTCACCCTAAACCTATGACCTCTAGTTCTAGTCTCCCCTCATTCTCCTGCACTCCAGGGAATAAAGTCCTAACCTATTTAACCTTTCCCTATAACTCAAATCTTGGCCACATCCATGTAAACTTTCTCTGCACTCTTTCAAGCTTATTGATATCTTTCCCATAGGTAGGTGATCAGAATTGCACACAATGTCTTATAAAACTTCAACATAACATCCCAACTCCTGTACTCAATGCTCTGATTTATGAAGTGCCAAAAGCTCTTTACAACCCCATCTACCTGTGACACCACTTTCAAGGCACTATGGATCTGTAACCAGGTCCCTTTGTTCCACTGCACACCTCAGTGCCCAACCATTCACTGTGTAAGTCTTACCCTGGTTTGTCCTCCCAAAGTGCATCACCTCATACCTGTCTGCATTAAATTCCATCTACTATTTTTCAGCTCATTTTCCCAGCTGGTCAAGATCATGCTGCAAGCTTTGAAAGCCTTCCTTGCTGTCCACTACGTTCCCAATCTTGGTGTCATCTGCAAAGTTGCTGATCCAGTTTACCACATGATCATCTAAATTACTAATATAGATGATAAACAACAATGGGCCCAGCACCAATCTCTGCAGCACACCACAAGTCACAGGCCTCCAGTCAGAGAGACAACCATCTACTACCACTCTCTGGCTTCTCCCACTAAGCCAACATTGAATCCAATTGACTACTGCATCTGAATGCCAAGCAACTTAACCTTCTGGACAAGTCTCCCATGTGAGAATTTGTCTACATGGACTTTAGCAAGGCCCTTGAAAATGTCCACCACCTTTCCTTCATCAACCTTCCTGGTAACCTCCAGGAAAAACTCTAAGATCAGTTGGACATGACCTGCCACGCACAAAGCCACGCTGACTATCCCTAAACAGGCCCTGTCTATCCAAATACTTATAATATCCTGTCCTTCAGAATACCTTCCAATTATTTACCCCTGACTGATGTCAGGCTCATTGGCTTATAATTTCATGGCTTATTCTTAGAGCCTTTCTTGAACAATGGAATAACATTAGCTATTCTCCAGTCCTCCAGCACCTTACCTGTGACTAAGGAAATGTTAAATATTTCTGCCAAGGCCCCTGGAATTTCTTCACTAGCCTCCCACAGGGTCTGAGGGGACACCTCATCAGGGCTTGGGGATTTATTCACCCTAATTCACCTCAAGTCAGCAAGCATCTCCTCTTCCATAATCTGGATATGGCCCATGACCTCACTACTCTTTCTTCAGTTCTATAGACTGTCTCTCAAGCAAATACAGATGCAAAAAGAAAATCTGAGATTTCCCCCCATCTCTTCTGACTCCATGCATAGATGACCAAGCTGATCTTCAAGAGGACCAATTTGTCCCTTACTATCCTTTTGCTCTCAGAGATAGAAACCCTTGGGATTCTCTTTCACCTTGTCTACCAGAGCAAGGTCATGTCTTCTTTTAGCCCTCCTGATCTCTCTTAAATGTTCTCTTGCATTTCTTATTCTCCTCAAGAATCCCATTTGATCCTAACTGCCTATACCAGACACGCACTTCCTTTTTCTTTAACAGGGTCTCAATATCCCTTGATAACCAAGGTTCCTTCCCTAAGGAATATACAGATTCTGTACTCTCAGTATTTCACTTTTGAAGGCCTCCCACTTACCTGTCCTGATTCATTCCCCAAGAGGAGGTCCAGCATCACATTCTCCCTAGTTGGGACCTCTGCATATTGATTCAGGAACGTTTCCTGAACACATTTGACAAACTCCATCCCATCCAGTATGGGAGTCCAGTCAATATGTGGAAAGTTAAAATCACCTACTATCACAACTTTATATTTCCTACAACTGTCTGCTATCTGTCAACAAATTTGCTCCTCTAAATCCCACTGATGATTGGGAGATCTATAATATAGTCCCATTAACATGGTCCTCTTTTTTTATTCCTCAGCTCCACACAAATTGCTTCTGTAGTTCAGCCCTCCAGTACGTCCTCTCTGAGCATCGCCATGATATTTTCCCTGATGAGTACCCCTCTCCCTTTAATACCTCTCCCTCTATCATGTCTAAAACATCAGAACCCCAGAACATTGAGCTACCAGTCCAGCCCCTCCTGCAACCAAGTCTCACTAATGGCCACAACATAATTCTTCATACAGTTCCATGCTCTAAGTTCATCTGCCTTACCTACAATACTCCTTGCATTGAAATAGATCAACTCAGAACATTAGTCCCACCACCCTCAACCTTTCGGTTTCCATCTTTGCTTGTAGTCTTGACATCTACTTTCCCCAGTGTCGCCACTTGCTGTCCTGCCACTCTGGTTCTCACACTCTGCAACTCTAGTTTAAACCCCCAAGCAGCACTAACAAACCTTCCAGCAAGGATATTGGTCCCCCTCCAGTTCAGTTACCAACTGTCCTGTTTGTATAGATCCCACCTGCCCTGGAAGAGAGCCCAATGACCTAAAAGTGTGAAGTCCTCCCTCCTGCACCATATGCTTAGTCACATCTTAAACTGCACTAGTGTCCTGTTTCTTGCTTCACTAGAACGTGGCACAGGTAGCAATCCTGAGATCACCACCCTGGAGGTCCTGTCTTTTAATTTAGCACCAAACTCCCTGAATCCACTTTGCAGGACCTCACCACTTTTCCTGCCTCTGTCATTGGTACCAACCTGTACCATGCCCTCTAGCTGCTCACCATCCCCTTTAAGAATGCTATGGACTCAATCTGAGACATCTCTGACCCTGGGAGGCGACATACCATCCAAGAGTCTTGTTCTCATTCACAGAACCTCCTGTCTGCTCCCCTAACCAATGAATCCCCTATCACTGTTGCTTGCCTCTTCTCCCCCCTTCCCTTCTGAGGGAAATTCAGTGCCTGAGACCTGACTGCTGTGGCTTTCCCTGGTAGGTCATTAACCCCCCCCCCCCCATCTAAAATGATATACTTGGTCTTGAGGGGAATGGCCATAGGGGTACCCTGCACTGACAGCCTATTCCCTTTCCCACTCCTAATGGTCACCCAGCTACCTGCCTCCTGCAACTTAGGTGTAATTGCTTCCCTGTAACTCCTGTCTATCAACCCCTCATTCTCCTGAACAATCCAAAGGTCATCCAGCTCCAGTTCCCTAACACAGTCTGTAAGGAGCTGCAGCAGAAGCACTTCTCACAGGTGTAGTCATCGGGGACACTGGAGATCTCCCTGACTTCCCACATTATTCAAGAGGAGCACACCACTGCCCTGGGTGTCATTCCCACTGCTCTACTTATGTAATATTAAAGAAAGAAAGAGAACTTAAACAGAACCTCACCTTAGTCTCTGCCTCTATTTGCCAAAGCCTCAATTTCCTCCCCCTAACACTGAACCACTCATGCAATGGCCACTCCAAAATAGCCACTCTACTTAACACTAACTTTTTTTTATTGGCTGTTGCTAACCAGCCAATCAATTATTTCTAACAATATGCAAGTGTGTCTCTTTAAGAGTCCTGCTCACTGAAACTGAACACAAAGCACAGAGACTCAACTCTTTTGAAATCTCCTGCCTCTCATTGCAAGTCCCAGATCCTGGTCACTGAAAATAATCCTAATTGATTTTAAAGACACACAGATGCTGATGGAGCTTCCAAAATATTTATTCTTCTTTGTAACTCAATTGTAACAAATGTTGGATTTGGCAAAGATTCGAAAACTCACCATTTATCAGGCTTGTATCTTCAAGGCTGTTTTAGCTGTTGGCAATCTAAACTCACAGTTGTTGCAAGGTATTCTTTATAAGTAATCAATACTTATTAATAAAACTGTTTTACCTTGACTACTTAGCTTTGAGACCACGATGGGGAGAAATGTTTTAAATTATCTCAGTGATTAAAGTGGTAAGGTCATTAGCAATTATGTAGTGATAAGGTTAAAAATTAGAAGCCAGTCCTGTCTGAAAGGGTAGAATTTTAATGGAAGTTTTCATGATGGAACACAGCAATGACATAATGTTATTATAACATTTATACACATTTTATTTTCTCTTTCTTACAGGGACTTGCAGATGTTCTTCAATGATCAAATGCAATTTTACTAGCATCCCACCAGTCATAACAGCATCAATACACAGAAGAGTAAAAAGAGCTTAACAGCAGTTGGTGAGAGTTCTTCTCTCAATAGGAAACATTATGAAAGCAATACCATTACTTTACCTCATATAAATGAGATCTGATCACTTCCCTGTTGCTTTATTTCAGTGCAGAACTCCTAGCTAGCTCTGATATGAATGGGTTTCCAGTACTTGCTATCTCCTCTACAGGCATCCTATCTGAAGGGATTTGAGTTGTAAAATGCTATATTACCTTGTCACTTTATTCATCCTTGGGACCAAAAGATCTTGAGAAACCTAATTTACACAAAATGAGTTTGCTGTGCTTCATTCCTAAAATGCTGATTGTCTCAGGATACCCTCTGGTAACAGGTACAGTTCTTGCAGAGGAAAAAAAGCAGATTTGATGCTGGACAACACCAGTGTAGCTTGCAAAATTCTGATTTATATATCCTGAATTGGGTTTGCTGAAATCTGAAATTTTAATCTTCTCATTAATCAAACTGCAGAACATATCTATTATCTTTACCTTTTCCTTTGAGTTACATCCTCAAAACCACTACCAGGCACAGTAGTGTAACAGTTAGCGTAACATTATTTTTGCGCCAGCGACCCAGGTTCAATTCCAGCTGCTGTCCTGAGTATCCTGAGACCATCAACATTTTAGAAATGAAGCACAGCAAACTCATTTTGTGTAAATTAGGTTTCTCAGGATCTTTTCGTCTGTAAGGAGTTTGTACGTTCTCCCTGTGTCTGCGTGGGTTTCCTCCGGGTGCTCCAGTTTCCTCCCACATTCCAAAGACATACGGATTAGGAAGTTGTGGGCGTGCTATGTTGGTGCCGGAAGCGTGGCAACACTTGCGGGTTACCCCCAGAACACTCTATGCAAAAGATGCATTTCACTGTGTGTTTCGATGTGTATGTGACTAATAAAGATATCTTATCTTAGATTAAGGATGCATTGGCCTATTTGTTAACAAGCCACAATTATAAAACAGCATGCACATTTATCTATACCTCATACAACTTTTTCTTTAGACAGTTTCACTTTCTGTTGGTACTCTTTTTAAGGGGTCAGGGGAAAACCAAACCTGGGCTACAATGCTAAGATGGCTGATCTAGCCTTATTGAAGGCATTCAGCAAGAGTGAAACATAAAGGCTGGGAGGGTAGTGCTGGGATGGAGGCAGGGAGTTGGGGGCGGGGGGCAAGGGCTTGAATTTCCCTTGTTTAAGACAGGGATTATGAGATAGCCAAGCAGATGCAAGACATGCTATGCCATAGATCTCAGTGGGGATTTTAGGGTGTGAGATAGATAAATTATTTTTCTGAATTGTTTTGCTTTTTTAATTTATTCATAATTTTTTAATATATTTTTATGATAACTAAAAAGAAGGGAGTTGTTTACTTCAATGCTTGCTGTAAATGTTTCAGGGCAGGTTTGGGGAGGCAGCCCATCTGACCTCCTGCACTCTGTCATAGCTGAGGCCACACAGTTGGACTCCAGGATACTTCAGGATAGTGAAATTGGTCCTTCACATCCAGACAAGGTAAGTATGGACATGGGAGAGCACAGGGTGGTGATTTAGGGCTGGGTGCTGGAGAGGGTGTGGGGGTTGGATGAGGGTGTTGGTGTACTGATCTGGCAAGACCTGGTCCATTAATTTCAATCTTTGGAAGTGTTTTCAAATACCTGACATTAATTGTCAATCTGAGCAGCAGCTCAACATTTGTGCTGTGTGTATGGATAGTCCCTGGGCAGGATTTTACATGGCATGGTGGATTACATCTGAAAAAAAACAAAATATATACCTTCACAACACTGTAATCTCTCCCAAGGGCATTATTGGGTTAATGAAGGAGAAAATGTTAACACAAATGCTGATACTTTTCCCTTAACTTTTGTCAGAGATGTAATCAGAAAGAATTTGCCTCTGATTTTTTTAAAGTTCTCTTGATGATTAAAATCCTTTTAAAATTCTTTCAAAAAGTAAAGCACTCTGCAGGAGATTGAGAATCAATAGTATGCCTGCAAGCTTCAGCAACGTGTGCAGAGGGCATTTTGCCAACTCTTCAGCTTCACTTAAGATTTTGGAACATAACAGGTTGGAATTGTTATGTGTTGAACTTGCACTCAGAGGGCCCAGTTGCATCCCAGTCTCAACTCTCATTAAAATCTCTCTTTTTTCACTGGGTAAGTTTCACTATAAGTCTCAGCAGGATTGATAACAGAGCGCTTGAGTGAGAAAAGCCCTTTATGTCCACAGAGATTTTAGCCAAACCTGCAATAAGAATGTATTTGACTCATAATAAACCCATATTGAAGGAATCAGGCAATGGTACTGTAAAAGCGGTGTTATGGCATTCATACAGATAAAATGAGCAGGCTTTTGTACCCCAGCATGCCATGAGGTACCAAGGAGCATTTTTTTTAATATATAAGGATCTGGGCCAAAGTAAAGCCTGGAGAAGTTCTCCATGCAAAGACACATGCAAGATAAAGAGTATTCAGACAACAAAATGACATGTGTTTGATGGAATTTGACTTTTTCCTTCTCTAAACTGAAATTTTATTATTATCAACAGTTCTGACGTAGTAGAACCAATACATTTTGAGCATTAAGGTCTGACTCTAGTGCACAGCACAATAAATAAATGCACATTCAAATTTGTAAATAGATGCTGGCCTACCTGAAACAAAAGTTAAAGTAGGCAAAATATCCTGAGATTGAGGAGACAAAGTGAAATGTACCTTCAGGCAGGTAATGTGTGGAGCAAAATGTGGGCATTACCTGAGGAACACAGGAGAAGTATATACAAATGCAGCTAACAGAATGATCTGCGTTTTGAATAGTTGCATAGTGAATCAAGCTGAGCATATCCGACAATGAAAACATGAGGGGGGACACTGATCTCCTGGTCTTTAGGTGCTTTCTTTTGGGATGGATGACAACTCAATGACCCTGGAAGAGGAGAATGGTTTAACACTGGTGTTCTTTTGTTTAAAAATTCATCCCCATCAGTGGTACTAAACGTGCTATGAAGTAAAACAGTACATTGTATACTGCTTCCAAAATCCCATTCCATTGAGATCAATATGTTTCGCACTACTGACCATGACTGAGCTTCAGGGTAAATTCATTCTTCCCTTTACCATTGACAACATTATTCCTTACACAAGCAATAACAAAACCATTCCAAGTAAGATTTTTCACAAGTGTCCGCTGTTCAGTGAAGAGTATGTACAACTTGATCAATGAGGTTCAGCAAGTGCACGGATGTTGGATCTTCTGCAATTTATGTCCACATTCACTTGCTGCAGGAATGAGATCAACTTGGCTTGATTTCAAGGAGTAGAATGACACCCAGCTGACTTTTGGGATAACTTACTTTGAGCAGTAATTTTCCATTGTATTGTGGGAAATATAACAGGTGATTTAGAATAAGCATAGACTTGCACATAGAGATCCAATAATGAGAAGATAATCTTTTTTAAGTGATGTGGCCAATTTTGGGGACTGATATTTTGCACCGTTATGGCAAGTGAAAGATGTCTGTACCTGAGTGGGCCAGGCAGTATTTCTGCCATCCTTGGTGTTGTCTAGGACCATGCTTTCGGCTCCACGTAAATATAAATACAATGGGAAATTCAACATTATAGAGTATAGCAAAAGCCAATACTGTTGGTTTTGGGATTCTTACCATTATTGGATAAGTGCTACCCAAAGATATTTTACTGCCAGTAAGTCAGGAGGAGGAGAGCCAGCAGAGTTTGCAGCACGCCCCTGCTTAGCCTTGTCAACAATGTTTTAAAGCTTTGTTACCTATCTCAGAGGCTTCTCAGGCATCACCATTTGTCAATAGGATAGATACCCTGTGTAGAGATGTGGTCAAAAATTGGTGCTCATAGGTTTCTCTCATATACATATAAAGCGATGTATATTAAATTAAGGCCTACATATGCTGTGAGTGCAGAGAACCTTCAAAACATGGCCTATGTTCAAAATAAAATCTATAGATAATCGGACTTTTTTCTGAAATCAGAAGTAAGGAATTGCTGAAAATAGTTGTTATGGTTAATATAGTGGAGGAGTAAGTTAAAAGACTCAATGTTATATTAATAATGAAAATGACCAGGTTTTCCTGATGTCAATACATTGTTAGTTTGTGGCCAGGTAATGTGTTTGAAGAAGTGATGAGAATAAATCTGTCATAGAGCCACCATGTGTTGCAAATATTTTCTACTCTTAAATAATGTATTCAATATGTGACTTCTTATTTTATTACAAAATTATGCTGAATATTTCATCTTTTTAAATGGTTAACATGAAATTAATGTATTATGCATTTAATTCTGTTCCTTCCATAATAACAGGATGCAACAGGGAGTTCCAATCTAATCTTCTCCAAAAAAATTGGAACTGTATTGTAACTTTTTCCATTTATATGTTGCTTCATTGGATTCAACCTCTGGAAAAATGAAATATTTTGGAAACCCTAAGCATATAATTACTAAGCTTCTATTTTGTAGAGGTCATTTTAAATGGATTAGATTTTAACAAAAATGGCTAAAAACTGAGGACTGAAACAAATTAAGGAAAGTTGATATTGTAAATCAATGTGAAATAAATAAAAACAATAGTAGTTTCATTTCAAATTATATTTGATTCATTAATCACACAATGAAGCAGGAGTTAGTGCTCCTGCCATACATCTGCTGTGACTTGGTTCAGTCATGACCTTGGTTGCTGCCTATGTGGAGTTTGCACATTTTCCTTGTGAGCACTCTCCATGTGCTTCTGTTTTCTTCCACATCCCTAAGATATGTTGAAAGGTTGATTTACAGTCACCAACTAACCTTAGCATAAAGGTGGCAGGAGAATTGGAGGTAAATGGATGGGCAAGTGAAAGAGAATAGGTTACAGGGGAATCTGGGAATACTCTGAAAGTAACTCAATGGGCTGAATGGCTTCCTTTGTCATTATAGATTATTTAATGACTTCTATGTAGAATGTGTTGATTAAGTAGCAATCTAATTTTACTACCTCACTGATTGAAGTTAATACCCAAGAAATTTAGATTTACTTTAAAGCACATGCCAAGCTGGCACTGCAAGGGGTTTATGTAAAAATTTACTCCTTCTGTTGAGGAATGATTTTCATATACATATGTCTTGTATGATGTGTATAAACAGTGCAAAACATAATCTTTTGGTCAATGTGCATAGCAACTTTTGGGAATGGTTGCAGACCACAAGTTAAGCTGTGGGATATCCCTCAATACTAGGTACTAGGATATTGGTTCTCATTAGAAACCCTTCCTGAAAGCAGTGGCATGAAATGAGGTGAACTGTTGTGAATTAGGTTGGACAGGACCAGCTACTCACTTTCTTCAGTGCTGCAATAGAGATCATGGCTACAGAAGAAAATGACTGGAGAAATGATCAAGGCATTTGGGATCCCGCCAACACCCACACAAAAGATTATCAGAATAATGTTTAGACATTTAACCATTTAACCATGTCAAACTAGAGTTGGATGATGATTGAGCTCTCCTCTGCATGCTCAGCATCCTCCATGTGTAACTGTTTTACACACACAATGCAGTGTGTGATCCAATTTCAATGTGCTACAAGTTCCTGACCAACTTCTATGATTGATCTCCAGTTCAAATACATCATAGAAAAGACACACTACATGATTACATTTTGAAGTCAATGAATGTTAGGTGCAAATCCACACCTGGTAACTGCAAATTGAGTTTTGTACTCAGACTAATTTTCTGTACTTGACATTCAGAACTTTTAGATCACTGTTTTGACTAACATTGATTTGTTGTCCTCAAATTTCCTTATTTCATTCATATTAATTACCTAGTGCTAATACTTCTGAAATGTAAGTTCATTAGTTGTACTCAATATAAATTGTTAATACATTATTGCTAAAAGCACAGCAAGCTCAGCCTGAAGTTTAACACATTTACAGATCCACTTTACTATTCAATTTGAAAAACAGATTTATTAACAAGTGATTAAATAGATTTCATTTTTGTCTTATATAGAAAGGAAGGAAGATGAATTAATGATAAACATAACAGTGAGGTTAAGAAAATGAGGTAACTAATTATCAACAGTTATCTGCTTCAGGTGCCAATTAAGCATATGGTCCTAGATTTCCTAAATATTGCAAAGGTAATTAGAGAAATTAGATTGGGATGTGTAATGCCAGATATAACTCAAACAGTTCCTCTGATAGGAAGGCTCTGGTGTCAAGGGCACATCTGATAATGAAGTAAATTATGGCAAATAACCAAGGTTTATCTGTCTGAAAATGCAATGCTTTAGAACTACTCAGTCATATGTAGGCAGCAACACCTCTGCCATGATTATCCTTGACACCAGTGCACTGCATGACTGTGTCCACAGCCCCTTACATTACTCCCTATACACTCATGACTATGTGGCCAGATTCTGCTCTAACTCCATTTACAAATTTGCAGAAGATACCATCATGGTGGGCCAGATCTCAAACAACGACGAGACAGAGTACAGGAAGGAGATAGAGAGCCTAGTAGCATGGTGTCAAGACAACAACCTCTCCCTCAATGTCAGCAAAGCAAAGGAGCTGGTCATTGACTTCAGGAAGTGGGGCAGAGTACACACTTCTGTCAGTGTCAATAGTGCTGAGGTGGTGATGGTTGAGAGCTTCAACTTCTTAGGTGTACATATCACCAACAATATGTCCTGTCCAGCCACATGGGTGCTCTGGGCAAGAAAGCACACTTGCATCTCCACTTCTTCAGAAGGCCAATAAAGCATCCTATCTGGATGCATCGCAGCTTGGTATGGCAACTAACCTGGCCCAGACCGCAAAAAATTGCAAAGAGTTGTGAACACTGCCTGATCTGTCACAAAAACCAGCCTCCCCTCCATTAACTCTGACTCTGACTTTGTCTACACTTCCTACTGCCTCAGGAAAGCAGCCAACATCATCAAGGATCCCTCCCACAGTGGTCATTCTCTCTTCTCCCCCATCCCATGGGGAGAAGATACATAAGCTCGAGAACATGTACCACCAGGCTTAAGGACAGCTTCTATCCCACTGTTATAAGACTCTTGAACAGACCTCTTATACAATAAAGATGAACTCTTGATCTCAATCTACCTCGTCATTGCCCTCACACTTTATTTGCCTACCCGCACTGCACTTTCTCTGTAACTCTATATTCTGCATTCTGTTTTTTTCTCCTTTTGTACTACCTCGATGTACTTATGTATGGAATGATCTGCCTGGATGTCATGCAAAATGAAGCTTTTCACTGACATCTCAGTACATGTGACAATAATAAATCAATTACCAATTACCAATTATCTTTAGCAGCAAAAGTCTTTAGCTGTGCAACATCAGTAGAACAAGGAGGTTCAGGGCAAGTTTAACTTTGGGATACTTGTTATATTATTGAAATAGTTATCCATTAATGGTCTAGTTTTATAAGTTAAAATTCCACCCAGCACCTTGTTTCCTTAAATCTTGTTCTTTCAATAAGCCTGCAATCAATAATAATGGTGATGCAATTACTCCATTTGTCACAAAAACAATTTGGTTCATTAATGTTCTTACAGGAAAAGAAATCTGCTGTCCTTCCCTTATTGGGATTATATTTGACTCCAGATACATTGCAATGCAGTTTACTTGTAACAGCCCTCTAAAAGGGCTCAGACAGCCATTTAATTGTATGAAGCTACAATGCAAAATCATAACATGAATAAAACTACCCTTGTTTGGATTCCTCTACTTTAGGACTTGGACAGTTGAGTGGCATAACATTGGCACCACAAAAGTACCAGGTAATGACCACTTCCAACAAGAGAGTCAAACCACCGCTCTATAACATTCAAAGGCATAACTTCATCTTGAGTTACTGTTGACCAGCAACTTAGCTGGAACAATCCAAGAATACCATGGATACTAAAAGCAAAGCTGATATTTTCCTGCAGCTGACTTGCATCTCAACTCCTCAAAGCTTTATATCTATATGCATGGGAAAGGAATACTCTTCAATTGCCTGGAGGTGTGTTGCTATAAAAACATTCAAGAAGTTTGACACCATCCAGGACAAACGGGCTTGTTTGATGGCATGCTATTTACCATCCAGAACATTCAGACCTTTCAGCTCCACCAGAATGCACATGCCATTGTCTGTTCTGTTCCCATGCAATGGTGCAATATAGCTGGCTGTTCATTTTCGCCAGAGGAGACTGCAGATAGCCAAGAAAGATGACTTTGAGCATTTCTGGCCTTTGGTGCCCTCTTGCCGTGAGATGCAGAAGTCTGCACTGATTGGCTGATAAGCAACAGGTAGAGCAGAGTTAGACTGGCAATACAGATGGTGGTTTAAATGCCTCTGCAAATTTAGTCATCTCTTGGAGGACAGGTTGCTGAAGTGCTGAGGTACTATACAATGCCCTTTGAACTATGGTGCCCGAAACTATAATTATAGTTGTATACTTGGAACACAGTCTGAAGTTGCAGGGCACAAATTAGAGCTTCGAATGTGGCACGCAAGGTACTGGGTGGCATTTTGCTTATCATGCATTGGAAAATGAGATAGTAGCCACGATATGCTTTATGTGGGCTAGATGTCCAGCTCAAGAATACAGGCTCCAGAAAGAAAACTGTGTATATGAGGGGAGGAGACAAGAAGCACATAGCTGCAACATCTGGTGCTTGTAATTCAGGCAGTATTATGGGATGAGTAGTAGTAGGATGTGAGAACTAGGATAAGGCATAAGCAAACCACCTTCAATGATCTTTAAGCTTTCACAAGCCAATGGTGGCCACACCATTCATCAGCAGCATTCTCTACTCTAGGCTGGTGACTCAGTGGGTTTGGCCGTGACCTCCCCCAAAGTCCCATTCTACCAACAATCCCTCCCACCACCAAATTACTGCTGTGTGTTATCTTCTGCAAGAAGAGATGAAGAGTGTTTCAGTATGTCTGGGTATGCACTGTCCATGTTCAATACCTAACTGTGTGTGGAAACTGTAAGTATATGCAGGTATATGCATAAGTATATGCAGGTGTGTTGAGATATGAACGTTAAATAGGTGAGCCACAGGGTATATAGTAAAAAGGTATCAAAAGTTTAGGTAAGATATCTTTATTAGTCACACAATGAAATGCATCTTTTGTGTAGAGTGTTCTGGGGGCAGCCTGCAGGTGTCGCTGCGCTTCCGGTGCCAACATAGCATGCCCACAACTACCTAACCTGTACATCTTTGGAATGTGGAAGGAAACCGGAGCACCCGGAGGAAACCCATACAGACATGGGGAGAATGTACAAACTCCTTACAGACAGTGGCCGGAATTGAACCCGGGTCACTGGTGCTGTAATACGTTATGCTAACCGTGGCACAAATGACATATCCATTGACATTGTCCACAGTTTGGATAGTTAATTTCTTATGTCACTGCTTCCACATGCTAAGAATTTCACGATTGCTGTTGACCTTTTGCCACTGATGCTTTACTTGTAATTGACGGTCTTCCTGGATGCCTGCAGAGCGATGATTCCTTTCCTTTGCCACCTTGCTCAGCAATGCACACAGAGTTATGTTGGAAAGCCAGAGTCCTATCATGGCTTTCACTAGCCTTCCCAAACTTATTCAATAATTTCAACCTTGAATTACAGGAAATTGAGCACCTCTTAAAGAATCAGAGATCTCTTTAGTCTGAAGCAGATAGTTCAACTAATGCTGATAAAATTCAAAATGCGCTAAGGCAATAAATAGTGCAATAATGTTACCTTAAAGCCAGACTCATTTTTTATTATTATTATGCATCCCACAAGTCAAATTGGCGCAGGTTAACTGCTCACCAGTTTATACTTTCAGCAGTCTCCTACTTAATCCCCATGTGCCTTTGTGAAAGTTCTTCAGACTGACTGCCTGAAGAGGAATGGTAGCCCATCACACTGCTGTGGAGAGCAGAATGCTCCATGCACAATCTTTGGAGGTCGCCCCACCAAGGTTCATGTAAAGTCTGTGAACAGGGATTAATAGAACGAATGAAAAGCAGACACCACAGATCCTGAGCCAACATCTTCATGTAGTTTATTGGAAATTGTAGCACATTTGAAATATTGTTGGTATTTGAAAGAATAAAACACCTAATCAATACTGAGTAAAATTACTCCTATTAGAGTAAACATGGGCTAGATTACATGGCCCCAGGAAAAAAAAGCACAAGGATAGCAATGTACAACTTCCCCATGCCCATAGATCAGAATGCAGACAACACACTAATATTATGCTACTTCTTCAGTTGAATAATTTCCGCTCCACTAACCACGCTGTTCTGGACACTGTGCAAGTACACATGAAAAGAGAACATCTGACTTGAAAAACAGTGAAGAATGATACAGCCTGTGAGAGCATGGGCTCCATGGTTTATGGGCAATGCTTGGAACTCTTGGTGGAGGAGGTGGGAGTTGATCTATATCTACAAAAGGCCCCTAGACTGTCACTCAAAAGGCAGCGGTGATAGATAGCCGTGGAGGTCAACGGCAGGCGTGAAGTGTTGATAACTTTGATGCAGTGCTACAAGAAGTTCAATACCTTACACATTTGATCTTGGAAAATAAATGCTTCTTTGCCATATTGTGTAAACTGTTACACTAGCCTCAGATATTGTACAATTCCCAACATCCCCAAGATCCACCTACCAATAATCTCCATCAGTCAGCAAGCATATCTAATAATCATTGCATTCTCATACAGCCTTGCATTGCTGTAACTCTCAAATCCACATTTCCCAGCTTACAAATGCTGCCAGATCTTCAATCATAATAGGTTCTTCACCAAAAGGAATTTAGGACAGCCATTTGTACTCTTCCTTTCTTTTGCAGAAGATGATGCAAAACTGAGAGGTGACTTGATAGAGGTGTACAAGATGATAAGAGGCATAGATCGAGTGGACAGTCAGAGACTTTTTCTCAGGCGACAATGGCTAACATGAGGGGGCAGAATTTTAAGGCGATTGGAGGAAGATATAAGGGGGATGTCAGGGGTAAGTTTTTTACACAGAGAGCGGTGGGTGCGTGGAACGCACTGCCAGCAGAGGTTGTGGGGGCAGGTACATTAGGGACATTTAAGAGACTCTTAGATAGACACATGAATGGTAGAGAAATGGAGAGCAATGTGGGAGGGAAGGGTTAGATAGATCTTAGAGCAGGATAAAATGTCAGCACAACATTGTGGGCTGAAGGGCCTGTACTGTGCTGTAATGTTCAATGTTCTATGTTCTATGAAGGCAGTAGGCAGAAATTGGAGGACAGCTGGAGTTCCAGCATGTTGTAAATTCCACAGAGGAGATATTGCTGGCATTTATTGGAAAAGCAATTGCTGACCCTGTAACTGATGAATATCTAATACTGCTCTCATAACCACTTTCTCCCTTTCCCACAATCTCTTCTGATTTATAAGCTGAAGCTGGTGTAAACGTGCAGTTCTTACTTTCCACTTTCCACTGACAAGAACCCCAGTTGTGCCTTTCTCCTTTCTGTGACTGAAGAGGTGCACCTTGGCTAGCAGAGGTGGTACAGCAAGTGTTCATAAAGACCCCTTGTAAATACTGGCTTAGACACTGATGGTGTGTTCATTTGGAGAAAAGCATAGATATAGGATTTCTTCATGTCAGAACGCAAGGCACACATGATCTGTAACCAGCACAGGGAGGAAAGATAGCACAAGTATCAATGAACTAGGGAGTGAAATCACACAAAAGTTCAGCTGCTGTGGATTCTGATAAGATCATGAATAGGACAACTTGCAGAAAAAGGGTGGTAGAAAGTGGAGGTTTGCCCGTATAGGGCAAAGTTGGCACTCTACATTGTGGGTCATCCTACCACCCTTGCAAAGCCATGCATTCTGTCTGCTGCTCATTGGCAAGAAAGCATGAAAAAATAGCTTATAGCTCCAGCCTGAAAGAAGGCAGAATATTGCCATTGTGACCACACTAGGAATGTGATTCTGGCTTTGCTCTACATTGTGGATGACACATTTTAGTAACAACAGCCTCACTGAAGCACAAACATCACACACATATTGTTGCTTCTAAAATCCATGGAGTGTTTTGTTCCCTGAATATCTTAAGTAAATACAAGTTTCTGTACGAGCCCTTTTCTGCATCTCTTCCTACTGAGTCCTTCCAGCAGCTTGTCTTGCCTTTTGCAGCCTCTGTTCATCCTTTTAGTCATGTCCTAGGAGAATGCCTACGTATGTGAAGATGGTCAGAACAAACAGGTTCATATAGAAGCCTTGAAGTCAGAACCTGTCATGTAATTCTCTGTAGTAACCAGAAACAGCTGTCGAAAGTACCAGTAAAATTTAGCAACAGCCAGAATAATTCAAACGCTAACAACCTGTAAATAGTTGTGATCTCTTTAAATAGCAGATCCTACTTATTAGATAATACTTACTCAGTTAAGCCTGAGGTTAAGCATTGGGCTCAGATGTCAAGTCAGCAGTTCACTGGTTATCACTAGGTATTCACTACCTGCAGACTGAGAGCAGCAACAAATGTGTCCAAGAGACTTTGTCCCATAAATGTCCATGTACTCTAGTTATACTTGCATCACTCAACTCCTGGGCATCATGAGCCCAACTTCTGACCTGATGCCTTTGCATCAATTAAACAGTAGTTGGTGTCATTTACTCATTTCCAACCTTTCTGCCATATGAGATTACAGGTCCTCCCCAGATTATGGCAGGTTCCCATTCCTGTGAACTTTTCGTAACCCGAACTGTTTACAAGTCAGAAATGCGGCCACAAACTGAGTTCCCACATGGCAGCAGAAGGTGCCTGCAGCCCCACAGTAGTCAGCAAATCCATCTGACCCATCTCCCAAATGTTTGTTTGTATGTACAGGCTGCACATAAGTCAGGCGTTCATAGGCTGGGGAGGACCTGTAATAGACATTACTAATGATAATTTTTATTATTTTAGAGAGCTATGATTAAAAAAATACATTCTAAGTGCTTTCAATAAATACATGGCTTTTTATTGACCACTCATTTACCTTTATACAGGTTGACAGATATTTGCATTAAGGTGGTTTGGGTCACTGCCACACACACTAGCTCAACATCTCGGGAGGGATGGTGACATTTTTCCTGAGACGAAAATTCACTTTCAGTTTTACAAGTCGTCAGCTGTCATCAGGACGCAAGGGATTTGAGAAATGTATTTTCACTCCTTACTGAATGTCAAAAAAACAGAAAAAATATTCATCTTGTCTCTTTGTAGGACATCTGGGAGTTGATGGCTTTTATGTTTGAAAAGCATTTCAAATCTATATTGTTAAAAAAAGTGATGCAAGTTCCTACCTTTTTGCATTTATTACACAAACATATTTCATATACTTGCTCTGCTCAACCAGTGTAAAATATGGGTTATTTGCAATTCAAAAACCTGAATGATGACAATGTTGCTGCTATTTCCATATAACAATAGTTTTATATTTTACAGACAATGTAGTTAGTTTTTGTAAAATGCCCAAGGAGTAGTTCTACCAGCATCAGATTTACCCAGACTAAGATAATGGATCATATCCTCTGCTGACTCAGAGATCACCAGCTGCCAGCAGTTGAACCCTACTGTTTCTTCATGAGTGATTTTGGGTGCAGTCTTCTGTGGGGAGGCTAGATCCCAACACATTGGCATGGCCCAGATCACTCTCTCCCCCTCTCCTACAGAAAGTGGCTGGCTGGTCTTCGAGGATGGCCTCGACTCACTAACTTTCAAAGCCAATGAAACTGAATGCTTGACATTCAAAAACTCTCGGGTATTGTTATAAACTGGAAGTTGTATTATAAATTATAAAGAAAATTATGACAATAAAGCCACAAAAATATTCGCACACTTTATACCAATAGATACATTTGAAATAACTGGATTAAATCAAATAAGAAGACATACTTACCATTCTCCTCATAACCATTCGCTTTTGAAAACCATTTAATTTACAAGAAAGGTTTATTGCATTTTCTTGAAACATTTAAATTATGTCTGTAGAGTTCCATGTCCACAACATCATTTTTCTTTCAATCCCATCCCCTGGTGCCCTGCACCACAGTTCATTGCTCCAACCCAGTAATGTGCTTGGTTCGGTTTACAGGAGCAATCTGTTGCAATCTGCAGCAGAAGCCAGAAGTGGAAGTGAGAGTGGGTTAGATAACTCGGCCCATTGTAGTAGAGGCCTGTTATTGCAATTTTTACAGTATCTTAAATTAGTTAGGGCCTCATATTCCTGCATTTCTCGACAAACATTGCTGGCTTATGATCAGAAGTAGCAAGCCCTCCCTATCCCAGGGTTCTGAAAATAATTCCTGATGCCAGTTCTCAACCCGAAACATCTACGATCCATTTACCTCCATAGATGCTGCTTAACCTGCTGACTTCCTCCAGCAGTTTGTTTTTGCTCTGGATTTCAGCATCTGTGTTCTCTTGTGTCTCCTTCCGAAAATAATTGTTCCAAAATCCATGACTCAAGAAATCCTGTGCACACCAGCACCAAAACCTTTTTCTCCCTATATGTTGTGGTGCATTTACCCTGTCAGTCACAGAAAAAAAAACAACTCACCTAGGGTGTTCAGGGTTTCTGCTTAGATGACACTTCCATCTGGGCACAATCCTATCTATTGGAACAATAGATAGAAGCCCAGAAATGCTCTCACAAATATGTCACACTTGTATACAAATGCTAAACAAATGAATTTTATTCAAATACAAATCACTAATGTGATTGAGTACTTTGAATTAGTGGAAGTATGAAATATCAAACATCACATATACACTTGGAGGCTCTCAACACACAGAATGATGACGATTAACATACAAAACGTGATTAACATCATCTGCACTATTTTATTCTAAATATGGATGCCCAGATCATGACTACATAGATTTTGAAGACTAACCAGGGCTTAGCTGGAGGATTGAAGCCTGTTCCAGTATCAAAGGGCCTGGATTGCCAAGACTTAAACGTTCCTTAAACTGTCTGTTTTGCCATCATCTGAAGTAATCACATCATTTCCCCTCCCTTTGTGGACTGGTCTCCACTTCCTGACAAGGTCCTCAGTGGCCCTTGGATTCCTCCCTGCCCCTTCAGTTTTGTTTTACTTTCTTAGTATCCCCAATCTTTTATCTGATCCCCAGTCATTGTTCAGCTTTCCTTATCCCTCTAAAATCCAAGGTTCACATCGTATATAGTTCAGAGGTCTAGGTGGTCACTTACACCAACACCAGATCCCTCCCTGAATTCTCCTTTAGCTCCATTACTGTAATCTCCCACTTCCCAATCATCTCTCCAACACAAGTTTCCTCCTTGGCCTATTCCAATCCATTCTTCATTTTTATCTTCTGCCCAGTCATCTTTCATACACTATACTCCTTTTCCCACTGCACCCTTTCTTTCCACTGGATGCAGCTCCCCTCCAGCTTGATTGTCTCCCCCACACTAAATCTTTCCCCACCCCTAATAATCATCATTCCTTCATCAGACTCAGGCTCCTTCCCATTACCATGTCTGCAATCTCCACCATCTGCACCGTCGGAATATCATCAACAATTGGTCTTTATGTGCAAACATTCATGTGAAATTGGTTCTACAGCTCATGAATTTTGGTGGCATATACATTAGAATTGTGGACCCATGTAATATGTCTTCAGTGTATTGAACTATACCCCATGGATTTTCAGATTTAAGAACCTTTTATCCATTATGATCTGTTATCAGCCTTTGTCCTTTGATACACTGGCCACAGCATAGACCCCTCTGTTTAGATGAATGAAGTGCAGGGCAACTGTGCCCCCTCCAGGAATGATACATGGCATTGCCATGTGTACATGCAACCACATTCACATGAGTTTAGTTTTGTGCACCATGAAAAATTCAGTACTGTGTGAAGCCCAAGGTGTTACATGTTACTGAATGGACTTTACAAAAGAAAAGCCTTTTTGTTTGTGCACTTAACGATTGGGAAGTGTAACAAAAAAATTGGGTAAGCCAGTGTTTGGAGTGTGCAGGGGTGTGAGTGTGAGGGTGTAGGCCAGCATCATGTGGAGAAATGTTGGGGATGAGGACGAGCATGATCGGTAGGCAGGATGGGAGTGAGGAAGCCTGGGAGTTCAGCAATTATGGAATCAGAGTGTGGAGGAGGTTTACGCTGGGGAGTTTGATGAGGGGTGGGGGAGAGGCAAGTGTCAGCAGATTTACAGTTGGCAACGTGGTGATCGGTAAGTTGGTAGAACGGTTGGCTGATGGTGGTGGGTGCACAGATCATTGGTTGGGATGGTTCGGTGGAGATTAGAGGTGTCACAAAGATTCAATTTCTCGGCACCAGTTTTTGCTTAGCCAGAATACACTCAAACCAGTATCACGTTACATGATCACCTTCAATGTTAGCAAGTACTAGTTCAGCCAATACATATCAGAGGATGAAGATAGTGAGCTTGAAGAGGTGTAATGATATCCATCACTAGGTATGGGGGAGCTGGAACAAGTCATTCACACAGGTGAGTAACAGGAACCTGTTGTCCCAAAGCTGTTCTCAGTAATGCCATAAAACTTTGGTGAATCTTGCAGCAGTGACGTTCTATGATGACTGTTCAGTCGGCAAACAGGTGAAAGGATGGTTATGTAGCAATGCATCAATAGCCTGCTTGGTACATTTGCTGGCAGAAATATGTTTGATACTATGGTGGTCAGGCAGAAGGAAGAACAGTTAAGCACTGTCACTTTCATCCCTGTGCTATGCATCTCAGTGCAAATGATGACACATCTCATGACCAGCTCCCACCTAAACTGGAGATTACTGAGGCAGTTCTCATCCATCATTGCCATGTAGCACCATAGAAAATGTTGCTGACACAAAGCTCAATGCACTTTATATATACTGACCTCAGATTTCCTCAGGCTACCTTCTTTGCTGGAAGCAAGGTATTTAAAGCAATCCTGCTACTCACAATACATGGGGCCATTCAGCCCATCAGGTCTATATCAGATCCCAACAGAGCAATCTCATCTTCTTGTTTCTTTGTAGCTCCACATTTTATTCTTTCTCAGATACCCCTCAATTGTGAGGCAGCAGCACTGACTGCAGTATCACTATAGTAATAGGTTGAAAGGATCTTCTCATATCATTGCTCCCCTTTTAAAATCAGTTTGATATGGACTAATTCAATAGAAGGAAAACAGATTAAGAATGAATATGTTCTTACCATACCATTATTTTCAAGGAATTTGGTGCTTAACAAAGTTTATATATTCTGTATGTGTGAATCAATGCATCATTTGAAAAGTCCCAACAAGAGCACTAAGCCAGAAGATATCATGACAAAAAATGCTTCCATTCTCACATATTCAATTTCCAAGGTTTTTAATGAGTACTAGTTCTCCATCTATGTCAGGTTAGTGAGGCAAATCTTAAAATGTCTTTGTATAACAAGTAAAAATTGACTTTGAGAAAAAAAGCACTTCTGACTTTCCTGTGCCAGTGAAATAACTTACTGACTCTAGCTGGTATGGATAGCTTCACTGTTCAATATTCCTTTTTACGTCTTAGTTGAATCATGCCCAAGTTTCATTATGTACATTCAGCTGAGAGAATAACTGTCTTTTGGTATCAGCTGAGGTCTGATTCCATGGCTCATGAAGTCTAAAGGCACTGAATTAAACCTGTTTATAATTTAAGGCTGACATGTTCTCATGCAAGCGGCAATCCCCAATTAAATTCAGGGAAGTAAAACCCAACAATTTAAAACTGCATCTTGATTGTTGAGTTTTTAAATCAGGGATGTTTGAAGAATCTTACAAACTCTACATTCAGTAGATGGAATTTAAGAAAGTAAATGCATTTGTAATGAAAATGAAAATGTGCAGCCACATTTTGGATTTTAAAGACAAATATTTGCAGAAAGAAATAAGGTTCCCCTGTCCTCACATCTGTCCACAGAGGGATAAAATGTGGAACAAACAGTGAAATATGACATAAAATGTGAATATATGAACATATGAATTAGAACCAGCTGTAGGCCACTCAGTCTCTTGAGACTGCTCAACTATCCAAGAATCTATCTACCTCCACTCAAGAGTATTTCGAGACTCATCCAGGGACCGCAAGCAACTGCAGAGAGTTCTGGACACGGCCCAGCACATCACGGAAACCAGCCTCCCCTCCATGGACTCTGTCTATATCTCTTGCTGCCTTGGTGAAGCAGCCTGCATAATCAAAGAACCCACCCACCTGGGTCATTCTCTCTTCTCCCCTCTCCCATCAGGCAGAAGATACAGGAGCCTGAGGACACATACCACCAGGCTCGAGGACAGCTTCTATCCCACTGTGATAAGACTATTGAAAGGTTCCCTTATACGATGAATTGGGCTCTTGACCTCACAATCTACCTTGTTATGACCTTGCACCTTATTGTCTACCTGCAATGCACTTCCCTGTAGCTGTTACACTTTACTTTGTATTCTGTTATTGCTTTTATCCTGTACTACCTCAATGCACTGTGTAATGAATTGATCTGTACGATCGGTATGCAAGACAAGTTTTTCACTGTACCTCAGTACAAGTGACAATAATAAACCAATACCAATACCAATACTTTGCTTTCTCTATCCTTTGTAGAAGAGATTTCCAAAGACTCATGGCCCTCTGTGGAAAAAAAAATTACAACTTCTCTCTGTCTTAAATGAGCAACTCCTTATTTTTAAACAATAACCACGAGCTCTGGATTCTCCCACAAGAGGAAACATCCTTTCCATATCCATTCTGTTAAGGTCTCCTAGGATCTTATGTATTTCAATCCCCTCTCATTCTTCTACAAGATATACAAGACTAGGTTATTCAACCTTTCTTTATAAGACAACTTGCCTATTCCAACTATTACTCAAGTAAACCTTCTCCCACCATATTAACATTCTTCCTGAAATAAGGAAATCAGTACTGTACACAGTACTCTAGATGTGGTCTCAGCAATACTCAATATAACTTGAAGTATAGTGTCTCTACTTTTACAGTCAATAAACAATAACATTCTGCAAGCTTCCAGAATTGTGTACTGTATTTGCATGCTGACCTTTTGAGAATCATGCACAAGGACATCCAGATCTCCCTTGCATAAGCACCTTTCTATTAGAGAGAATTTCCTTTTAAAATATACCTGCGAGTCATTGAACGTGTGAGTACCAGCAATCCTGGAGAGAACCGATCTCAACTCCATGCTCCCTGCTGCTGAGAGATCAGATGAAATTGATCTGTTCTGACATTGTTAAGTATTATCAATGCCATATGCACTGGAAATCTGAAAATCTCTCTCAGAAACGAAGGAAGAAGTAAAACATTCTGTGGTTAAAATACCTTTACAATAATTGTCCAGGGTAGCTTTTCAATTATTCAAACTAAAAAAGAAAAAGGAAATTGCTTTATTAGAACTAAAAAGTTAAGAATTATTTTCAGATTAAGTTCACGGACAAACAACTGCTGCTAAAGGTCAGAATGCGTAATTACAATGAAATAATGAACATGATCGAATTTCAGAATTTTGTCCGTATCCTATTATTTCAGGTGGTAGCTGATTGATTTCAGAGAGTTCTGACTGGTCAAGGCAAAGGCTTTGAAACCTAGCAATATGCCTTTCCTTGATTAAAATTAATTATATCCAAAACCAAAGGCAAGACTGAAAAAGGAGCATTGCCAAAAGTTGGTGTCTTATTGAATTCATCAACAAACTTGTACTTTTTGATTTTATTTTTAAATATTTATTCATGAAATAAGCTTATTTCTGCCAAGGCCACTATATATTATTCAGTCCTAAGTTCCTGAAGGTAGTCGAGGGTAAGTTGGCTTCTTGAAGCACTGCTGTCTGCATGACTAAGGTACTTCACAGTGCTGTCAGGCAGGGAGTTCCAGCTCAGTGTTAATGAGGAATGACAAGATGTTAAAGAACTTACAGATGAAGTGTTCTGATGCACCAGTGCCCTTGACCTTCTGGGTGACAGACAAGAATTTGGGATATACTGCAGAAGAATCCATAATGAATTGCTACTATGCAGGTTGGAGATGATTCATTTGATCCATTGGGGCTGGAAGAAGTGAAGGGAGTGAATATATAAGTGATGGATCAATCAATTGGACCTTTGTCCCCAATGCTGTCAAATTTGAACATTGTTGAAATGGGGAGTATTTCCATCACCCTTCTAATTTGATCCTTGTGGATGGTGAAAGGCCTTGATATCACAGGATATCCAGCCTCTGACTTGCTCTTGTTGTCATAGTTTTTGTAGGATCAGGTCAGGCCAGTTTAGCTTCTAGTCAATGGAGACTCAAGGATGTTGATGGTGGCAATTTTGGCAAGGTAATGCAGCTGAAGGCCAATTGTAGTATCAAGATTTTCATGTCACAGATGGTCCAGGCCGGTCACTGTCTGTAAGGAGTTTGTACGTTCTCCCTGTGTCTGTGTGGGTTTCCTCCAGGTGCTCTGGTTTCCTCCCACATTCCAAAGGCATATGGGTTAGGAAATTGTGGGCATGCTATGTTGGCGCCGGAAGTGTGGCGACACTTGCGGTCTGCCCCCAGAACACTCTAAGCAAAAAAGATGTATTTCACTGTGTGTTTTGATGTATATGTGACTAATAAAGATATCGTATCTTATCTTATCATTGCTACAAGAACACTCCATGGTACAAATGCCACTGATCAGACACTGATGGGAATTGGAGAAGACATGCAGAGTAACTCTTTAATGATTGCTAAGTCTAGTTTCTGGTGAGAATTTTGCAAGGTGCACTCTAGAAATTACAAGAAGGGTTGGGAGCTTAAGCCAGGTGTGGCAATTTATTTTATCTCTCCTTCTATCTTCTAGATGCAGACAGAACAGCTTGCAGTGACACCATCAGCATAGTTGTATACACCACACAGCTTCTTGTTTTTTTATAGAATGAAAAGAAAGAATCAGTTGTATTCAACAAGGTATATAAAGGATTTACTGGTCCAACTTCTTCACTATTCAAACTCTTAGGGTCCTCTCTCAGTGGCATCAATATGGTTTGTAGCTCCTGTATCCACTCATGACGTGGATGATCATTTACTACAGGATTTACCATGGCATCTCACACTGACTGTTGATCACAATATTTTCAGTAATTTCCTTATACTGATTTGGTGATATCCTCTTCCAGTATTTCTTCCCTCCCACGACTCTGTTCACCACTAACTTGTACAGCTTGCAATCAAAGAGGCAGCAGGTGATCTAACAAACTGTCTCAAACTTCCCATTGACTTTTACTAAGTAGTTATTGATTCCATACACCTCTACAAGTTCTCCTGGTGTCTGTACCTGACTGGGAAGCTTGAATAATTAACCTTAAATCCTTTCTAACATCTTTTGTCCCTCTTGGCGTTATTTAAAATATACGATTTGACTCACCTCTCCTACCCTTTGCTTGCTATAATTTGACTGCGCCAGACCTCGACTTGTCCTGAACTTGCATTCATGAACATAGCTGTTTGTTAACAATGCTTAAAGTTGGTGTTGTCCTACATGCTAACGGTAAAGGTCTGTAACGGGAAGAGACAGTCAGAAGTTCAGAAAGATTCTATTAATGAGCAGCAATATTATACAACATATGTATTCATGTGAAACATTGAAGACACTGGGACAGGTCATTTGTATAGTTCTCTGCAATGGCCAAGAAGTTAAACTAACAATAACTTAGCTGATTATACACACTAAGCTGACCTTATTGAGCAGGAAGTAGTTTAAGATACTCAGGGTTGATTGAAAACAAGTGCTCAGTCTTGCTGCAGTCTCGCCAGCCCTGAATGGCTCTCGAAGTCATACACAGAACTTTTCCAAGATTCTTATACTGGCATTGAGGGATATAAGGCCCATATTTGCATTCAACAAGATGAAAAAAATATATATATGTTATGCCTATATCTGTTTCTATCCTCAAGGCATAGGTGCACAAAGAGCTAAAGAAACTAGAACAGGAAGTGCTGGTGAAAGCTCAGCAGAGTGACTAAATGATGCACACTGTGACTTAGGAAGCCAGTTTGGCTCATTGCCTCAATGCCGGCTCGCAGATGTCCCTGCAACGTACTCTCCCTACAGTCCTATCAAACTCAATCAATTGCAAGATGATCTTGTACGAAACAGTACATGATGAGCAGTACCCTGCCTACATATCAATATTTATATGTGGGGTAGGCAGATGTGAAAATCTCCAGTGAACTTGACCAGCCCACGCCTATGACACAATGCTGAATACTCAAAGGCTTCTGTGCATACATGAAACAACTGTATGGGAGAAAATCATTGCCCACAAAAATTTCCAAGTTATTATGGACAAGACATTGCAAGGCCTTGCCTCTCTGATGAAGACAATATTTGATCACCAGATCAAAGAAGAAAGTAAACCTGAAAATGCATAGAAAATCTAAAGAAAGGTTACAATTTCTGTGAACAATAAGTGAAAAATGCAAGAGGAGTAAGATAATTATCTCCAGACTGAAAAAGGACTAAGGTCAACGAAATGGTTGGAAAAGCGATCAATGTCCAGTGGGTAAAGTTTGTGAGCACTACTTGTTTGGAGATACTCAAAGAACAGCTGCAATAATGTGAAAACTATAACTAAAGCTGCAACACTGCAAGAAAAAAATATCTACTGAAGAATAAAGCTTCCTAAATCTATCCTGTCACTAACAGAGACTGTCATTTATGCAGGTAATCACTGATGTCAATCAAAATGAAGGACAGGTTCAAGATGAGTTTTCTGAGTACTGTATTTAACTCAAACTGACCTTGTAACCTGCTGGAAAGACAATACTCAGTGGAGTAAAGAACATGGTTCAGATTAACATAGCAGGTTTTTAAAAGACCATGGGGAATGAAGCAGCTAAA
This sequence comes from Pristis pectinata, assembly GCF_009764475.1. NCBI lineage: Eukaryota > Metazoa > Chordata > Chondrichthyes > Rhinopristiformes > Pristidae > Pristis > Pristis pectinata. Next base: position 23,005,082 of record NC_067418.1, on the reverse strand, counting down.
AACAATTGTTAATGGACTGCAATTGTTCACATGTGCAATTGAGCAGAAAGCATTCATCAGGATGTCAAGAATTCTCATAAGTGTTCTGTATGTAAATGATGCATAAGGTACTGAAGAATGTTATAATATAAAGTACAAAATATAAATGAATGCAATGTTGTTATTTTGATAGAAAGTAAAGAATGCAGAAGGATGCAGGGACCCATCAGCTAAACCAGAAAGACAGGTCATACCTAGCATAAAGTAAGATAGTTGTGGCTAATGAAAGCCAACTATTGCTGCCTAGGACACACTGCAAGACTTCCTTAGTGTAGTGTCCTCAAACCAGTCCCTTCATCCATAAGTTTCACTTTGTCATAAGATCAGAAGTGGGGACAAATGCCAATGATTGCACAGCATTCAGTTTCATTTTCAATTCCCTGAATAATGAAGGTCTGTGTCCACAGGCAACAAAACCTGGGAAGCAGTCAGGGCAAAATAATCCACTCGTCTGCTACTCAATCCATCATCCTGAGATAGACTCTCTCCACCATCATTACACCACAACTTCAGTATGAGATTTACAAGATACATTGCAGGAAGTTCCCTGAGTTTCATGACAGCACATCGACTATCTAGACAGATAAACACATGGAATTTTCTCCCCAGGTCACACAAAATCTCCACTTGGAAATGCATCACTGTTCCATCATTGTTGCTAGGTCAAGCTCTAGAGCCTGCAAACAAAATCATTGAAGGAGCAACTTCCCCGCAGAGGCTGCAGTGATTCAGAAAGACAGTTCATCACCACCTTCACTGGGGAAAATTAATAATTCTACTCTTGCCAGCAACATCAATATCCTACAAATTTACTTCTTTGCCATTTTTGAATTTTTTTTTTGATTTTGGTTCTAAAACAGGAGTAGGCTACAGACCAAGTCCTGGTAAATGGGATTAATGTATATGGGCAATTGATGATTGGCATGGCCATGGGTAAGGCAAACATCCTGTTTCTGTGCTGCAGGAGCCTGAGTCCAAGAGTTACTGACCAAATGTCTTGCTGTTCCCAGGAAGGCGGTTTCAACCAAAAGGCAACTGCAGTTTAGTTTTGATTTCATTTTTTGATTGCATACAAGATTTTAGGAGGTAATGCAATGCATCTGTGGGAGAATGTATTCCATTACATCACCTTCCTTCATGATACTGAGCTAGCTCTGTACTTGGCAGCAGATCATTCCATGTGGAATACAGCATCCTGCTGAACACCTTCACATCTAGAGAATTGGTAAAGTAAAATTTGGTGACTTGTGAATTGAAACACTTTTCTCCTTCCTTTCTGGATCTTTCATTCTATCCCATCCTGGATTCCTGATGACCCTCTCTGATACCAAGCTGCATCTTCATAGTGGGAGTAGGTTGTGTAATTGTGGCTGAAACCCAAATTTCATTCTGTATTTAATTTAAATATTATTCATGACAAGCTAACAGAATTGTGGATCAGACCAGCAATTTGAGGTACTTCATTCTGGTTGTAAGACCATATTTGGGTGCAAGCTATCTAAAGCTCTCCTGATAGCTTCACGTGTATATTTCTATATAGAAAAAAAGATCCCGTGTAATAAATAAAAATGCTGGCTAAAACAAACAACATAGTAAATGAAGGATGAGTTAGGTTGAGAAGCAGCATGTTGAAGGACTAGATTTAAATCTAGTCTTTAGATGCAGAGCGGTTGAGATTCCAACACATGTATGCAGCTGCCTGAAAACGTGATTGCCAAACACTAATTTACTGCATTTTATTGCATAGTTAACTCCATACTTCAGCTTGATTTACTGGTTAAATGTCAAGCCACAGCGGAATTAAAGCATCAACTACACTATTTGCAAGACTATTCATAAAATATAGTCAAAAATCAAATCAAGCTTACCCAAAAGGTTTACTCAAGCTGACTCAAGTGTGAACAGGTTTCTTTGTAATAATTTGTACAAGCATCTGTTTGATTCACTTGGTTATTGATGTTGTTTCCGGTCGGTACACAGACTTCCAAGTTGGAAAATGGAATAGGCATACTGGTGAAATTATAGCAGTAAATAAATTATAAAGTATTTAGATGGGTATTTTTGTTAATTTGCATCATTATATAGTTTTAAACGCTGGGTTTACTAAGTAAAGCAAACAAAGATAGCAACTCATTGAAACAAGCCTTCATTAGTGTGTTCACTAAAAACGCATATTATAATCTAGCTAAAATTTGAATATTGTCTGCAATGAAATCCCAAATGAATCTCCCACTTAGTTGCATCATTTCAGGGTTATCTTGTACTTCAATGATGATTACTTTGAAACTGGACCTTCAGTGTACCTCAATGGAATAGACTGGGATAATAATTGTCATTAGCATTTATTTGTAATAACCAACCAATCTATAGATTAAGATGTCCAATAGGTAACTGCTTAGTTGTATTACATATAATTGGTAGCAGAAAACCCAGTTAACCCACCTCTTTGAATGGAGACAGAAAAGACTGCAGATGCTGGAAGCTGGAGCAATAAACAATCCACTGAGTTCTTCCAGCAGATTGTCTGTTACATCTCTTTGAATGTCTGATATATTATAAGATCTTCCTGGGTTATAGAGATAACAGAGAGAAGGTTGAATGTGTTTGTTTTGTTCTACAATTAAAAGTTCTCTTCAGGTTATTTTGAAAGCTCCCAGGAGGTGCAGTGGATGCCAAAACACATTTAATGTGTGATTTTCTATCGACAAGAGCAAATTAGAGCTGGTGTAAACTTGAGTCACAGATCATGAAAAGGACCTGGCACTGTTGTCTTTCTGTGACCAGGAAAGCTTATTGTCACCTTTTGGTTTGATCCCAAAATGATTTTTTTAAAGTGCTTTCTGAAGTTTTTTTTAAAATATGAAAGACAGTGGTCCTTTGCAAAATGTGTGAGCTTTGTTTATCAAATGTATTCTTAAATCAATTTCTGGAAAAATCTCAAAAGATTATTCCAAAAATAGTTATGTCATTGCCTACAAATAAATATAACTTGTAATTAGTCATTTAGACTTAAAAATCTTATATTTTAATTATAAAATAAACCCTGCACATACAAGTGTATGTCAAATACTGTAAGCTTTACTTGCTTATTATTTTCTGTATTGGTTCTATGGCCTCTGGTCATTCACTAGCTTCACACTCTAGAATCCAATGTCTCTACCAAGGTGCAACATGAAATTATCTAAATTAAAAGACATCTACCAGACACAGCCTTATATCTCTTATCATTAACTGGCAATCAACCTCAAGAACACTGATATAATCAATTAATTAATTAAGTTAATACAATACATGGCAGAGCACAATGGAAATATGCCTATTTCATCATTATTGGCACTCCCAAGTTACAGCACATGCTCAGAACTATACACTGCGTTGTTAAAATGGAAATTAACACTGTAATCTTAAAAGGAAAATGAAATAATATAGCAATAACAATAATAAGACATAAACAGAATTGAGTCCTATTGCAGTGTTTCTTGTGTCCGCAACATGGCATCATCTTGATTATCAATGAACCTGTGGACAGTTCCTCCTTCATCAGATCTATTGTTAAAGGTAGTGAGGAGAAACTGGCCTGACCAAACTCCCCAGTGAGACTCCAGCAGAGACCCACCCATAAGACGAAACGCTTTCAGTAAATAATGTCTTTTGCGCATTTGTTGTTTAACCCAAAATCTGCCACCCTTCCAAAAATACTATATCTTTCTTCTCTTTTATATGCTTTTTTTGTCAAAGACCTTTTGAAAATCTAGGTCAAGCAGGATTTCACATCTTCTAACTTTGTTATGAGGGAAATGGTGATTAAAATCTTGATCAGCAGAGAAATTAATAAGAATTTATTTAGTAGAAAGGCCAACAGAACTTTTCTCAGGTACTCTGCTGAATAAGGCAACAAAACCTTCCGGAGCTGGATGGATGTCTGGGATCAGAGCAAAGAGTCAACTTTATTGTAAACAATGACAATTGCCTCATAAAACAGAGTATGAAGGATGAAGGAAACTGAACCTATGACAGAAATGAGGGTGACATCTTTCAATAAATGCAGGATAATTTCCACAGAAAAAGACAGTGAGTGAAGGATTGGTTTGTACAAACTATGATCGTAAAATATGTTAGTTAGTTATGACAATCTGGATAAAAGGTTGCACACGTGTGCATCGTAATCTCTGCCTATAATAGAGCTCAGAATAGAAAGTCTGTTTCAGGAGTATGATATCCCCTGTGTGAATGATGTGGCCTGTCCCAAGGAGCCTACTCATTATGATCACTGTTGCCCATTTGTTTCCCACATAAAAGACAAAAATGTTCTGTAAAGGACATATTATTTAAAAGAATTACAAGGTTCTCAATAGCTGAACTTTCAATAACAGATTGAGAGTTTTTAAACCTTGAAAATCCCATCATACATGCATTTCCCAACACAGTTTTCAGTGATTGTTGGGTTTTGCTGAATGAAGTTTGTTTTGTTTATTGTTATTTGTTTGCTATTTTGAATAGATCTTTTAATGGGGGATAAAGCAGAGCAGGTAAGTATTCAAAACAGGGAAATACATTCACAATAATGACCATAAGGTTCAAGGTATTAACTCAGAAGGACAAGGGTACATGGAAAACTAGACTGGAGAAAAGCTGATTTTGAACACTCGAAAATAAAACTTATACAAAATAAAAGGGACAATAATAAGGCAAACAATGGTCTGAATCTTTCATTACTTTGTTCACTATACTTATTTACCAGCTGGCTGCCCACTTAACACACTTTGGAATTAACTTCAGCAGCTAGGTTGGTTCCAAGCTGATCACTGAGATCCAGAGCAGAGCAACATCTTCCGAGTGGAAATTACTTCAACAGCTGGTTAAGCCACACCCCTGAGATTACCAAGTATTAAATCTGCCAAATTGATTGAATGTTTGTGAGTTTCTCTGACATTCGCGCATATTCAAAAACTATTAGAAATAAAGTATGTTCTTAAAGTATTTGAAACATTTAAACGTAGTGGATAATAAATTAATTAGAGCACATGGAGACAAGGAACCTGTAGCAGAAGGCTTCAAAACAGCAAGCAGGAAGGCTTGAGAAATATCTGAAATGGCAAAATGTGTGACAATTGGGACCCAGAAGATTCAATGTGTTGGAACCATTGTTGTTTATTTTATGACTTGGACTGGAACTGAACATATCATTTCTATTAGGGGAAATAGCTGGTATGTGGGGGACTGCAACAGATTGAAGGAAAATATTAAACTTGCAGCATAGGCACAAAACTGACCAAAGAATTTCAATATTGGTAGGTATGAGGTATTATACTTGGGGGGAGAAAAGGATTTGATGATGACAAATTACTTGAAAAAAACAAATAGGAGAGAGGAATAAAAAGATCCTAGAGCAGAAATAAATAAATCAATAAAACTAGTTGCATGGGTCAATAAGTTCATGAAAAAGTAAAGCAAGCACTAGTGTTGTGGGATAAAAGTCCTAAGCCTTTATTGAGCTTTGGTCAAATCACACATTGATGGTGTGTTTCATTTTAGTTATCATATTATAACATACATATAGAGCCACTAGAGAATATGGAAAAAACGATTTTAAAGGATAGTTCAAAAATGTGAGATTATAGCCATCTGGAAAAGATGTATAGACAGTCTCTTTTCACTTATAAGGAGAAACTGAAGGTTGATCAAAGAGAAGTCGTTAAAATTTTGAAAGGCTTCGAAAGAGACAGAAAATTATTATTTTTTCTGAAAAGGAAAAAGGAAACTAGGGAACATCAACATAAGATATTCAGTAAGAAATAGTTAACTTGGAATACGTGCCTGTATGCAGAGATTAGTGAGAGCATGGAACTTGCCACCATAAAATGTGGTTGAAGTGAATGACGTAGGTGCATTTAGGGAGAGGCTATAAGCTTGAGGGGGAATGGGAACAGAGGATGAACCTGATAGAATTAAATAAGTTAGAATGAGTAGATCTGAAGAATTTTTATGGACCATTGCTGTGCTGGATATTTAGTGTAATTCTGATGTTCTATGCCAAGTCAGGCTTATGTAATTATGAGCTGAGTTACCTGATTATCTGATCCTAACCTGAGCTTCCAGTTCCAGATTCCTTCCATCACTAATATCTTCATCTCCACTCCGAGCTCTGCGCACCTTCTGTTTTTACTACCTCTAGACCCAACTATTTCATTGCTCTCCTGGCTAGTCATTTAGTTCTATTCAATGAAAGTTTAAGGCTTTGTTGACCATTTTCTTGTTTACCTATTAATCCTGAGCTAAGTGATCCACATTGACTCTTAGTCCACTAGCATTTTGACTTTAAAGCCCTCTTTCTCAGATCCAAATCTCTGTGTGATTAAACTCTCCCCAACTCCACAATTTCCTCCAACCTTTCAATCTACATCTTTTAACAAATCCCTTTTATTAACTTACTGCCAGTTTGCACCTTGTGATCTTGTGAAGCAAGTAAGCCTTTCTTTTTCATTAGAGGTAGTTTGGTAGCATGTTTATTGAGAAACATCACTGCAAGTTTCACCTTCTGCTAAGAGTAATGATCTCTCACTGATGCAGTAGACTATCTGTTGGAAGAACTTGGAGCTCAGTGGGTCGAGCAGCATCTGTGTGGGGGTGGGGGGCAGGAATTCTCAATGTTTCACCCCCTACAGATGCTGCTTGACCTGTTGAGTTCCTCCAGCTGATTGTTTGTTGCTCTATATTCCAACATCTGCAGTCTCTTGTGTCTCTGGTATTGAATCAAATTTCTTGATTAAACTAAAATCAAAACTTGAAGAAGCTGGAAATTTGAAAAATATATAAACAGATAAGAAAATGCTGGAAATGCTCAAAGGTCAGGCAGCATCAACAAAAGTAATTATTGCTAATAATTGGCATTTATTAATAAGTCAGGTATCAGACAAACGTTTAAAGTGGAGCAGGCCGCCTGTGCCGACATTATTTATATTTGTTTATTTTCCTTACAACATAAAAGGGAAATTACCATATTGACTTAAAGCAGGTTTTTTTGCATTATTTATACTCATTTACTTTTTTTCTACATTGTGATATGAATATATAAAATTTTCAATGGTACACTGTCAGTGATAAATTGTCTAAGTCTGTATCATCCATTTTTGCAATCTAGAAATTTCATATTGATCAAAATGCATAAAAATAAACATCAATTTCATCTATAAAAATATTGCTAAAAATTAAAAACAAATTAGTCAAGCCTAATTAAATACAAATTTATATCATTAATTTGCAACTGAGAAAGAAGGATCAAGTGTTCTAGTTTTGAAATCTTTTATATTTATTTCGAATGTGACACCAAGCTTTCAAAATTGTTTCCTACTACAAGTTCCAACTACAACTGTTACTGCAGTGAAACAGATCCAGCAGGATTACCACTATTAATTTCAAAACAGTATTGTTCAGAGAACATTTTCACTTATGGGTCAAGCATAAATTACTTTGTTTTCTATCTTGTATTATTTTTGCACCATCACATTTACCCAGCAACTTATGTGGTTCATTTCATTGACCTCGCAGCAATTTATTATTCCAAGACCTTGACAAGTGAATGTACCAAAGCAGCATTGGTGACTGCCTGAACAAACATATGTCAAGCTCAACAGTATATCTATAGTGTCCATGAAAAATGGTCTAAAATAAATCAGGTTGGTCAAGATATTGGCAGGACAGGAATAAAAAAAAAATCCTCTCATTTATAAAACAAGAAATTGTGATAGAAATAGCAAAAAATAAAAGCCACAAAGGACTATAACAATCACTTGGAGGTAAAACCATGTCATCTCTTCTTCATCAAACAGGTCATTAAGTATGACAAGATTTTAAAAATGTTGCAATCGCTCTCACTCCTAAAAAATGAAATTCTTAAAACCATAATATATCATTTTAAGGATGCAGTGTCATGTACACCCACATATTAAGATTAATAACAAACCACAACAGAACCTATTGATCATATAAGGGGCATGATAATATTCCGGAGTCAATGAGTACATAGTAGCTTTATCAGAACAAGGTCTGCTTCCTGATTGTACATTTCATACAATTCAAGTCAAATTAATTTTGTTATGACTACTGACTTTTTGAAAGAAATAATTGTCAGGATACAATTATCTCTGAGGATCAAGATCAAGTTCCATTCCTATCACAGCAGCTGGGGAACTTAAATTTGGTTAACAGTAAAATTAAAACACTAGTATGGTGAAACTCCTGGATTATTTTAATAACTCAAGTGGTTCTGTTGCACCACAATTGTGCTAAATGGGACAGACTCTTATCAGATCTGGCAGTTCAAAATGGGGTTTTCATGAGATGCTATGGACTATCAGCACAAGCAGAAAAGTACTCCATCACAATCTATAACCTCATGGCCTGGTATTTCCCTCCGTCTGCCATTACTATTAAGGTAGGGGATAAACCCTGGTAAATGAGGAGTGCATTTTTAGTATAGCTAAAAATGAGGTGAAACACAGGACTAAGTGCATAAATAATTTGCAACAGACAGCATTAAACAACCCCACAAGCAGCCAATCACATCTAAACTTTGCAGTTTTGGCACATCTAGTTGTGAATAGTGGCAGACAGTTAATGGATGGAGGATGCTCAGAGATCATCCCATCTCATGTGATGGAGTGCTAAAGACAAGGTTGAAGCATTTGCAACCACATTCAGGCAGGTAAAGATCCATTTCTGATTCCTTCCCAGATCCCACCATCACAGAAGCCAATCTTTAGCATATCTGGTTCATTCTAAGTGATATCAAGAAATGGCTAGGAGCACTGGGTACAGGAATGGCTACAGGACCAGACAACAACCCACATGTAGATTTGGAAGGCTTGAGTTCCAAATCCAGCCATGCCTCTTACCAAATTTTTCAAGTACAGTTAAAACACTGACATGTACCCGGCAATGTGCAGTATTGCTCAGGTATGTCCTGTTCACAAAAAGGACAAATCCAATCCAACTAATTATTGCTTAATCAGGCTACTCTCGATCATTGGCAAAGTGATGGAAGGTATCATTGACTGTTTTATCAAGAGGGACTTAGGAATCTTGAATAGGTTTCCAGTTTGTGTTTCTAGCACCATAGTTTTACTCTTTAATTTTAGGGGGCAAAATTCTATTGGAAGTGACACAGATGAACTGCAGGAAATAAATGTATTAAAAGTTGTGTAGAGTTATTGGAGAAAGACAAAACAAGGCTGTCGCACATTAAAAATGCTCGGTTCCAGAATGAGTTTTCCCACAACACCATACTAAATAGGTAAGAACATACTAGAATAAATTATCCAAATTAATTAAGAAGTCAATGTCCTGAACTCTTAACAGAGCATTTGATTTATCAATGTTCTTCCTGTTCTGAGATCTTTCCAATAAGCACCTTATGAGTGTGGAAGTATAAATGCTTTATTCATATGAGCACCACAAAAATATAAATTTCTAATGTAATCTCTACATGATAAAATTTAATACAAAAGTTACTTGTCGGCATGCTCTGAGATCCTTGAGTTCTGCTCTAATGAATCATATAGCAAACCTCAGATGAGTACAGTGATAAATCACTGCATTACAGCCATCACAGCATTTAATTTACAACTCAAATCAATTGGGACTCACCGATGCCAGACACTAAAATATCCTGTCACTCAAAACTGATACTGTTTGCTCTGCAGAAGCGTCTGTCAATCAGAAAAGCGACATAGCAGTGATTTATCATTTGTATGAATCAAATGTATAAACTGTAAAAACAAATGAACTTTGACTTCTGCCAGAATTTATTTGCTGGCAACCAACAGTGATTCTTATTTTAAACTTTTATTGCAGATCTGAAGATTTTGAAAAATACAGAATATTTAGGTTCTGAAAAGCAAGACTTATATTATTTATTTTAAAGAAAGCATAGGTAATTAATTTGTAGAGTCCTTTCTACTGATCATTAAAAAGGTAAAGAACGGCATCTTAATATTTCCTTTTTTGACAGGTCTAATAATTCAGAACCACCACAAATGTATTTGAGATACCCAGTATTTACTGCTCTGAAATAAACATTGTTAGTGTACTATCAGACCTCTCTGGTTCCTAACTATGAAAGTACCAAGTCTGGCCATTCCTTTCTTTGCAAAGTTGCCAATATAATTAGAAGAAATTTTTTAGCATACTGTTGTGTGCCACACAACGGAATTTAATTGATTGCTAAATGTTATATTTACTGTGCTGTTCTTGTGGAGTGCCAGATTTGTACCTGGTCCTTCAAATGAATGATGTAGACAGAGAAGTACTGAGATGCTGAGGCTCTCATGCAGTAAGAGGCCTTCCTGCTGTTATCTAAACCTAAGGGCTCCATGAAGAACTAAGCATAACATGTGATATGACTTTAATACAATGTTCCACTATACATTGCTGTTTAGTTGAAAATAAGTTCCCTGAATTCTGGGCCTCATTAGCAAGGCCAGTGATCTAATGTGAGGCAGTTGATGTATCTGACACAATGAGGAACTTGAAAGGTTCAACCACACTCAACCATTTGCTCTACATGTGGAATGAGTGGAAATGTTTCTGAAGGCAAACCATATCACCCAGGAGTTGGGGGAGGATGTATATAAGAGAAAAGTGATGGTTTGTGAGAAGAAGAACGTGATATAATTGCCGATGGTAGAGGTGGATGGTAAAGGATGTGGTGAAAACTAGAACTAGGTCATTTTAATCTGGTGCTGTGGAGATTAATGAGAGCTTCAGATCTGATAAGTGTAACCAAAACCCAATGGAATTGATTAATGATTACATAGTCAGACTAAAGACGTCAGCAAAATGTGCAATTTCCAGACCACCTAAGATCTGTTGTTACAGGATTGCTTTGTGTGTGGTTTGACTATAGAGAGAATTCAGATGAAATTAAACAATAGTGTTGGCTTGACATCTGTTGGAAGATGTAGGGTAGCCATCAGTATGGAAATGATACCACAGAAGGTCAGGCAGTTTTGCTCAGGGGGTATTATTGAGGTACAAGCATTGAACAAATAATAAAGCCCAGAAATGGTGGAGACCCTTTCTTTGTTCATACTGTTAAATCACAGAGTTATGGAAAGTTATTTCTCTGAGAAAATCTTTTATCACTTAGAACTAAAGAGGCAGGTAAGACCTAAGGCTGTGATGAAATGTAGCCTCAAAGGGGCACACCAAGGATTTTGGTTCTATAAGCACACTGGCAACCTCAAGTAATTAACTGTACAATCACTGCAATGGCATGACCACCAGTGGTTCAAACATCATAGTTACAATAAGTAATTGTCCAGTTAAGCTGGCATTTGACACAAGGGATGGACTACCCAGTAATGGGTTGTGACAGAGCAATTGTTTGGTGCAATACAGTTAGCAAGCTATTGGTGTGGTACTGTGGGTGTATTTTGAGGAGATCCTGCAGATTCTCAAGGAAATGCCCAGTGTAAGGGCATGGGGAGGAGGCTCCAATGATCATACAAACTATGTTGATGGGGAAAGTCTTGTGAAAGACATTGCTCTCCAACTGGATGGAAATATACTGTATTGGGCCTGCAGAACCTGTGGGTTTTGTACAAGTATCTCTTCACTGACTCATCCAGTGGCATTGTTGGATACAAAGCTCACATTCACACTCATTCAGAAGACAAGTCAATTTGTCGTTCATTATGTCCTTTATCTGCAGGTGAATAAATTAGAACTCAATGAGTTGTCACAGAAGGTCCATCACAGTGACCATTGTTGGTGGTCCCTAGGTAAATAAAGCCATGCAATATGTGGGATATGCAAAATAATCTTAAACAGAACTTCTGATGAGATATAACCATGACCCACTACATAAGATTTATTTGTGAAATGGGTGGGCTCTGAATACTTTAACAAGCAGCACTGTCCCATATCCATGTTCAGTTAAATGTGGGCTCAGAAGTCAGAACTACCTCTCAATTAATATGGATAAGGAGTTACCAAAATACCAAATGGGATTTAGTCACCCCTGAAGATCTTTTAGTGTGTAATGGGTAAAATATTGGAAGGGATCCTGGTGTGTCAATGCAATCTGTTCTGTCAATAAACACTTAAACAAATTTCTACAGATGTACTGTTGAAAGGTTCCTGACTGGTTGCATCATGGTCTGGTATGGCAATTTGAACGTGCAGGAATGGCAGAAGCTGCAAAGAGTAGTGAACTCAGCCTAATACATCATGAGTACATCCCTCCCCACCATCAGTAGTATCTACAGGAGGTGCTGCCTTAAGAAGGCAACATCTATCATCAAAGATCCCCATCATCGGGGCCAGGCCATCTTCTCACAGCGACCATTGGGCAGGAGGTACAGAAGCTTGAAGTCCCACACCACCAGGTTCAAGAACAATTACTTTCCGTCAACCATTTGGTTCTTGAATCAACTTTACAACCCTAATCAGAACCTCAGTATAGCAATACTATGGCCACTTTGACCACTTTGCATTACAATGGACTTTGTTTTTTTGTTCTAATTGTGTTCTTTCTTGTAAAATTTGTGTATAATTTATGTTTAATTTATGTTTCTCTTGTTCTGTGTCTGATGCTATGTGCCTGTGATGCTGTTGCAAGTAAGTTTTTCATTGCACCTGTGCATACATGTGCTTCTGCATATGACAATAAACTTGAGTCTGATTTTGATTTTGAATCAGTGCTATTTCATCATCACCAGAGGCAGTCGGGAACACTCAAAGATGCTGGGGGAGGTTCTCAGTAGTTACAGATATAAAAGTGAATTCCCCTTCCTATTCCCACACCAAGCCTTCTGCACTGCCAGGGTGAGGCCAAGTACAAACTAGAAGAACAGCACATGATATTCTGTCTGGATAGTCGACAACCCTAGGGGCACAAATATTGAATTCTCCAACTTTGTGTAACCTGCTCTCCCTCCCTCTCTCCTTCAGATCTACTCAGGTCCTGTCACCAACCCTTCCCGAGACTTCATCTGCCAATTAATCCCTCCTCACCTAGATCCACCTTTTGCTTGCCAGTGCTTGCTGCACCCCTCCCCCTCACCTAGCTATACTTTTTCCGTCCAAATGAAGGGTCTCAACCTGAAACGTCGACTGTCCATTTCCCTCCACAAATGCTGCCTGACTCACTGAGTTCCTCCAGCATCTTGATTTTTGTAACAGATGCAAATTACCTGGCTAAAATGAACAAGCATGCTTATATGCAGTCTGAAGTTGTTCATCTGGGATTCAGAACTGTCAAGGATGGGCAGAGTCTTGTCCAGGAAAGATCAATGATTTTGTTCAATGTGAGATAACCAATTAATGATTCCAAACTTTGCTCTTTCTTTGAAATGCTTCAGTACTACTTCAAACTTTTATTGAGCTTGGCCACCACACTATCTTCTTCACAAATTAATGCACAAAGGGAAATCCTGGCTCTATGGTGAAAATCAACAGAATGCATTGAAGGAGCACTAAGCTAGTTTGCAGCTGAGGTGATTTCAGAGATTGTGAAGGCCAGAAGATCAGTTGAATCATTACAATTTTATAACTTAGTATGTGTAACTAACTCGTGGATTATTCAGTCTAATTTCTTTCAAATGGGACATAGTGCAGAAAAAAATATTGTAAGGATAGTTTTAAGAACCAAATGTATCATTTGATATGACCTTGGTATAGTGTTGTTTCAGAATTTGGTGTGTAGCTGAGAACTATTGCCCAATAAAGGATATTTCTAGCTTTCTCTGATCTAATCACCTATGCTTGCAGCAACACAAAGAAACCCACAGGCACTACATTCAGGAGATATTGGCTTTGGCTTGATTTAGAGGTCAGCCTGATCTGATCCTTCTCCTCAGAGCCCAGTGAATGAATGTTCCTCTGGATAGGTCCCCTGCTCCCCATCCCTCACTGCACATATTCTTTGGGCCCCCAACTTCTGCTGGCTTCACAGTGGTGTAATAGAATATTGCTATGTGTGAGCCCCAGTACTAAACTCATATTGGACCCTCTTATATTAACAGTTTAACACATGTCTAGAGATACAAAACAACTTCTATGGCTTGGTTTTTCATTATTATTGTTAATGTTTTCACATGGAATTGAATCTGCGACTGGTACCATTCCTGACAATGTCATGATGCACCACTGATTTGTTTCATCACGAACCTAGAATGTAAGTGTTAGCTTTATTACTACTCAGAGATTTTATCCAATTTTTACATAAATTACTGCAGTGTGTAATTACTGTGTTGCAGTAAAAACTCATGCGTTCAATTGATCAAAAGCAGCATTTATGCTTCAGACGAGCATCTTCCCACCATTTTTCATCAAACACTGTCAGTATATCTTTCTGTCCCTTGTTTCCTCATGTACTTACACAATTCATCTTTGCTGATCACCTCAACCATTCTTCGTGATGGTGATTACAGCATTTGTACCATTCTTTGGTTGCAGAAGTTTCACTTTAATCTCCTTCTGTATTTATAAGTGGATATTTCATATTTATAGCTTTAAGTTTTGGTTTCTCCACAAATAGAAACATCTTGGTACAGAGATTTCTCCTTACTTGCCATTGTTAATGTGCAAAAAAAAAATTGGCTATTGATTTCAGTTCCTATTCTGACATCTGCCCGCATCCTGTTTTCTCTACTACCTATGTATTTTTCTGCTTTTTCTATTTATCTAATTTTCCCTTATTGTTGCTTTGTCCTCTGCTTCAACCATTCCCTATGCCAATCCATCTATCTCCAGCAATCTTTTACACAAAGTTTTATTTTCTACATTAGACTATTGTTTATTGACTACAGCTCTGCCTTCAATACAATAATCCCAAGTAAGCTTGTCACCAAACTCCGAGACCTAGGACTCAACACTTCCCTCTGTAACTAGATCCTTGACTTTCTAACAAACAGACCGCAATCCGTGAGGATAGGCAGCAATACCTCCGGCACGATTATTCTCAACACTGGTGCCCCACAAGGCTGAGTCCTCAGCCCTCTACTCTACTCCTTATACGCTCATGACTGTGTGGCCAGATTCAGCTCTAACTCCATCTACAAGTTTGCAGATGATACCACCGTCGTAGGCCGTATCTCAAACAGCGATGAGTCGGAGTACAGGACGGAGATAGAGATCTTAGAGCAAGGTGTCATGACAACAACTTGCCCTCAATGTCAACAAAACAAAAGAGCTGGTCATTCACTTCAGGAAAGGGGACAGTTTACATGCACCTATCTACATCAATGGTGCTGAGGTCGAGCAGGTTGAGAGCTTCAAGTTCCTGGGAGTGAACATCACCAATAGCCTGTCCTGGTCAAATCACGTAGATGCCACAGCCAAGAACCATAGAACCATAGAACAATACAGCACAATACAAGCCCTTCGGCCCACCATATTGTGCCGACCTTCAAACTACTCCTAAGACTATCTAACCCCTTCTTCCCACATATCCCTCTATCTTAAATTCCTCCATATGCTTATATAACAATCTCTTGAACTTGACCAATCTATCAGCCTCCACCACCACCCCAGGCAGCGCATTCCATGCACCAACCACTCTCTGGGTGAAAAACCTCCCTCTGACGTTTCCCTTGAACTTCCCACCCATTACCTTAAAGTTATGCCTTCTTGTATTGAGCATTGGTGCCCTGGGAAAGAGGCGCTGGCTGTCCACTCTATCTATTCCTCTTAATATTTTGGAAACCTCTATCATGTCTCCCCTCATCCTCCTTCTCTCCAATAAAGCCCTAGCTCCTTTAGTCTCTCCTCATAATCCATACTCTCTAATCCAGGCAGCATCCTGGTAAATCTCCTCTGCACCCTTTCCAACTCCTCCACATCCTTCCTATAATGAGGCGACCAGAACTGGACACAGTACTCTAAGTATGGTCTAACCAGAGTTTTGTAAAACTGCATCATTACTTCACGGCTCTTAAACTCGATCCCACGACTTATGAAAGCTAACATCCCATAAGTTTTCTTAACTACCCTATCCACCTGTGTGGCAACTTTCAGTGATCTGTGGATATGAACCCCTCGATCCCTCTGTACACTGCCCAGAATCCTGCCATTTACCTTGTATTCCGCCTTGGAGTTAGTCCTTCCAAAGTGTACCACCTCACACTTCTCCGGATTGAACTCAATCTGCTACTTGTCAGCCCAGCTCTGCATCCTATCAATATCCCTCTGTAAGCTTCGACAGCCCTCCACACTATCCACAACACCACCGATCTTTGTGTCATCTGCAAACTTGCTAACCCACCCTTCCACCCCCTCATCTAAGTCGATAATAAATACCATGAAAAGTAGAGGTCCCAGAACCGATCCCTGTGGGACACCACTAGTCACAGCCCTCTGATCCAAATGCACTCCCTCCACCACAACCCTCTGCTTTCTACAGGCAAGCCAATTCTGAATCCACACGGCCAAGCTTCCCTGGATCCCTTGGCCTCTGACCTTCTGAAGAAGCCTACCATGCGGAACCTTGTCAAACACCTTACTAAAATCCATGTGGACCACATCTACTGCACTACCCTCATCAATCTTCCTGGTCACCTCCTCAAAGAACCCTATCAGGCTAGTAAGGCAAGATCTTCCCTTCACAAATCCATGCTGGCTGTCCCTAATCAGTCCATGATTCTCTAAATGATCATAGATCCTATCTCTTAGAATCCTTTCTAGCAGCTTACCCAACACAGACGTAAGGCTCACCGGTCTGTAATTCCCTGGACTACCCCTACTACCTTTTTTGAATAAGGGGACAACATTCGCCACCCTCTAATCCTCTGGTACCATCCCTGTTGACAATGAGGACTCAAAGATCCTAGCCAATGGTTCAGCAATCTCCTCCCTCACCTCACAAAGCAGCCTGGGGAATATTCCATCAGGCCCCAGGGACTTATCTGTCCTAATATTTTCTAACAGCTCCAACATATCCTCTCTCTTGATATCTACATACTCTAGAACATTACCCTTACCAACACTGTCCTCAGCATCATCAAGACCCCTCTCCTTGGTGAATACTGAAGAGAAGTATTCATTGAGAACCTCACCCACTTCCACAGCTTCCAGGCACGGCTTCCCACCTTTGTCTTTAATCAGACCTATCTTTACTCTAGCCATCCTTCTGCTCTTCACATACGAGTAAAAAGCCTTGGGATTCTCCTTAACCCTACTCGCCAAAGCCTTTTCATGTCCCCTTCTAGCTCTCCTCAGCCCCTTCTTAAGTTCCCTCCTTGCTACTCTATATTCCTCACGAGCCCTGTCTGATCCTTGCTGCTTACACCTTATGTATGCTGCCTTCTTCTTCCTAACTAGTTTTTCCACCTCTCTTGTCACCCATAGTTCCTTCACTCACGCCTCTACTTCTTCTGGAGGCTCACCAGCACTTCTACTTCTTCAGGAGGCTAAAGAAATTTGGTTTGTCCCCTTTGACTCTCACCAACTTTTACTGATGCACCATAGAAAGCATCCTATCTGGATGTATCACGGCTTGGTACGGCAACTGCTCTGCCCAGGACCACAAGAAACTGCAGAGAGCTGTGGACACAGCCCAGTGCATCACGGACACCAGCCTCCCCTCCTTGGACTCTGTCTTTACCTCTCGCTGTCTTGGTAAAGCAGCCAGCATAATCAAAGACCCCACCCACCTGGGACATTCTCTCTTCTCTCCTCTTCCATCGGGTAGAAGATACAGGAGCCTGAAGGCACATACCACCAGACTTAAGGACAGCTTCTATCCCACTGTGATAAGACTATTGAACGGTTCCCTTATACAATGAGAAGGACTATGACCTCATGTTCTACCTTGCTGTGACTTCGCACCTTATTGCACTGCACTTTCTCTGTAGCTGCGACACTTTACTCTGTACTGTTACTGTTTTTACCTATACTACATCAATGCACTTTATACTGACTCAATGTAACTGCACTGTGTGATGAATTAACCTGTACGATCGGTTTGTAAGACAAGCTTTTCACTGTACCTCAGTACAAGTGACAATAATAAACCAATACCAATACCAATATCAATCTTCCACCACTCTTGTTCTTGGAATGTGGTTGGAAGTTTGCATACATTGCCCTTTGCTGAGAATGTAGTGGTGAGCCTTTAACTGGAATTGTTGATGCCATTTTGATACTAATGCTCTTGCAATGGTGTCAGGTCAAAGCAGAGTGAATTCTGTCAGAATAACCTCGATAAATTGCTGTAATGTATCCTGTGGGTTATAAGATGCCACAGCCGCACTGGCCTTGTGATAAATGAAGTGAATACTGATTCAAGTGGCAGGGGCACTGATTAATTGAAGTGCTCTGTTCTAAATGCTGTTTCAGCTGCACCTATCCACACAAGTGGTCCACATTCTGTCATGCTTGTAACTGAACCCTGTAGCTCCTGGAGCAGTTAGGAAGTGAGACATTAATGACAGTTAATTCAGTCCTTCTCCTGATTGTTTAAGCACAATGTTATTATGGTTGGTCAATTTAAGTTTCTGGTCAGTGCAGACCCGCCTGATGTTGAACACAAGAAAATAGGAGCTGTTGTAGGCCACCAGGTCTTTCAAGACTGCCCTTCGATTCAATGTGATCATGGCTGATCTGCCCTAGGCCTCAACTCATCCTCTGTGTCAGTTCCACATAACCCTCAATTCCCTGATCTTGCAAAAATGTATCTACTTCCTGTTTAAATACCCCCAATAATCTGGACTGCACTAACCTTCTAGACAATTGGAGAGATAGCTTCTGTGCGAAAAAGAATCCCTACACACATTAGTTTTAAATGACCACTCCCTAATCTTGTAACTATGTCCCCTTATTTGAGACTATCCCACTAGTGGAAATGTCTCAGCAACTATTCTCTCATGCCCCCTAAGGATCTTACATATTTCAATAAGATCACCTCTTATTCTTATTCTTTAAAGAATACAGATCTAACTTTTTTAGCTCTTTGTGGGCCACCTTCTCATCCCAGGAATTAGCCTGGTGAATTTCTTTTGGACTACCTCCAATGCCAGTATATCCTTTTCTAAAAACGTGGCCAAAACTGCTCACAGAACTCCAGGTATGGCCTCACCAACACTCTGTACAATTGTAACAATACTTCTCTATTTTTAAGCTCCGATTTACTTGAAATAAAGTCTAATGTGCCATTTGGCCTCATTAATTATTGGCTTTTGTGTTTCATGAACAAGAGCACCTAAATCCCTCTGAACTACACTCATTTGCAGTCTCTCTCCATTTAGATGATAGTTTGTCTTTTGATTTCTCCCACCAAGGTGCCTGACCTTACACTTTTCTTCATTAAACTCCATTTTCCAAGTTTTCTCCCATTCACTCAACTTACCTACATCCTTTTGCAGAGTCCAAATATTGTCTTCACAGCATTAAGCAGTATTGGTGCTGTTGATAATCAGGACAATTAACCTACTTGGCTAGAATTTGCGATAAGAGTAATGGTGAGCATAATAGTCCTCAATCATCTGATGTGCAAATCAGACAGCAACTGTCAACAGAAGACATACATAGCTAGGTGTGGATAACAGCATTCTGATTTCCAAACTTCCTTCCTCGCCCAAAAGTTTAGGGTGAATTGCATCCCAGTGAGAGCCTCACACTGAAATGCATGGAATAGTGTGAAGTCCCTGAACATATCTGACATATGGATGCTAAACTTGCCAGGCAAAATTTAGTTTTGTTGATTTCATTGTAATTTTTTTTAATGATGCAGTAAGTCTTAAAATTAATGCCAAACTAGGACACTGCGAATCAAAAATATTGAGTCTCAGTCCTTCAGATTTTCATTATTGCTTGCAAGTTAAAACAAAATAAAAAAACCTTAATTCTTCTTTTGCAGTTATTTGTCTTTCCTGAAATCCAAAATTTATTTCAATTTATTGAACTTCCCTTTTGCTACCCGTTATAACATTGAATTAATTATACTAATTTACGCATCAGACTTTGCACTGCTTATTAAAAATTGATTCATTTGACTACATAGTGCCCTTGTCTGTTCACAGGGATCTTAGCTTCCCTACAGAAAAAGCTGCAACATTTTAAAGTTGATTGACTAGAATTTCCATATAAGATCTTTGAGAAAGTCTGACTTATTTCAGGCAGTTACAATGGCCATCCATCATCTCAAGACCTTACCCGAGATGCCAGTGATCAGATCATCATGTTGAGGAGGTGTAGGATTAATAAACTATAACTGTATTCATATCTTAAGACAGATAAGAATTATGGCTGCTCGAAATACTGATTTAAAAAGTGTCCTTCAGGCCAGAACAGCCACACCACTGCTTTCCTGGGCTGGGTGCTGTGTGGTAATTGCAGTGTCTGGAACTTAATTGGATTCCCATTATGTTTGACTATGGAGATGATGGTCAATCTTAACAGGAAATGGGAAGGCTGTCTCAAACAATGAAGGTGATACCTGCCTTTGTCTCACCCAATTGAAAAACGATTAGCTGAACCTGGGGTGTGGAGCTGCTCTTTGTCCATCTGCAGTAGCCCTTTGTCCGTTTCCTGCTCAACCAAGAACTCTGGCACCTGACTCATTAAAGTGTGCGTGACAATGTTTGTATAAATTACTGTCTGCCCCCTCTGTACCTTGGAGAACTCCACCGTGGACTCTGCCTGAGAGTAAGGAGGTTTCTCCCTAGCGATATATTGCTAAATAAACACGTTTGAATTAATCTGTGGCACTGTGTGATTTACAGCAGACAAAAGTGGGACTTCAGAATCGGGTTAACAATGTGACCTGACATCATTCTTAGGCCAAGGTAACCATATTTATAGTAGGTAGGAGCCCCAAAAATCTGCTCCGTACAGCAACTAAAGGATGGAGAGGTCAGAGATTGTTCCTAGATAAGATGCTAATGAGCCAGTCTTGATGGATTTTTCTCATAGGACATAATTAACAAGTAAATTGGTAACATGCTTTTCAGTGATAAACACCTCAAATCCATCATGTTAGAAGGTTTTGATCTATTCAGTAAAGTCAGGAATGAAATTGCATATCTTATAGGTTTGCAACAGAGTGAAATTGATTCAAAGTGAATCTAGGAAAGGTAAAATCAAAAGCATCAGATGCACAGATGTTTATCTGTTTAATTCAGGCAAGGTGACCTACAAGACTGACACAGCACATCATATCATTATCTTTCATATTATTACACAAGATGAGTTCTATTGATTAAATTAAGTGAATATGATCATAATTACTGCTCTCCACATTTAACGTTCTGTAGAATAAAGCAGCCATTGTTTCAAACCTCATCCAGTGCTGATGAGATTTGATTTTATCAGGTTTGAATAGTCTTATTCATGTCCCAGTCACAGCTGGATTTATTCACTGGCTTTGAGAACAAGGAACAGCAGTAGGTTGTTCAGGCCTTGAGTCCAATATGCTTTCCAATTAGAATATGGCTGGTTTGTGGCTCAACTCAAGTTACTTGAATTTACCTGAATATGTTTATCTAATAAGAGTAATGCTGTTCTAAAAATTTTCACTTGAGCCGCAATTATAACTTTTGGGTGAGATAATTCCATATTTCCACTGTCCTTTGAATGCAAAACTCATTCCTGAATGGCCTTATTCTTTTTGGGTGGCACACTGTTGCAGCTAGTAGAGCTGCTACTTCACAGTGCCAGAGACATGGGTTCAGTCCTGATTTCAGATGCTGTCTATGTGGAGTCTGCACCTTCTTCCTCTGACTGTGTGAGTTTCCTCCAGGTGTCCCCCAAAGGCATGTGGGTTGGTAGGTTAATTGGCCACTGTAAATTGCCCTTAGTGTGTAGATAACTGGTAGAATCTGGGGGGAGTTGATGAGAATATGGGGAGAATAAAAACTAGGATTCATTTTGGGTTAGAGTAAATGGATGTTTGGTGGTCGGTATAGAATCTATGAATCAAAGTGTTTGTTTCCATGCTGTATCCATCTATGACTCTTTCTAATTTAGAAATGAGCTTCCGGTGTTTTGGATTCCCTCAGCTTTGAAGTAACTTTTTGGTGCTTATCTCAACATTTAACATTTTAATACTAAAATTAATTAATCTCAATGTTCTAAACCCCGTGGAGTACAAGCCAAGTTTATGTAATGCTTGTCCTCATTATTAAGCCTTTTAAGTCATGTTAAAATTCTGCTCCATTTTCACTGTGCATTTTTAATGTCTAATTTAGCCTTCCTGGGTTTTCATGCCCAAAACTAAACACAGCAGGAGTCTGACAAAACCTCTGTACACCGACGCATCACTTCCTCACATCTCTATTCATTTGAAGGTAAATACCATATCAGTTAAGGATACAAACCAATTATGATGTATTGGTACCAACATCATACTAAATACTAAATGTATATGGGCACATTTTCCACTGATATCCACCCACATCTGCCAGCAGATAAGTCTGTAACTAGGCTATTCCCTTATGGAATCCATCAGCATGGTGCCGGGAAATCTGCCTGCTGAACACACTCTGGAACAGGCCTGACACAACTACAGCAGTCCTCTAATAATGGATAGGAGAAACTGGCCTCTGTGAGAAAGGTAAGCTATTAATTTAAATAATGTCATTTGCTCCTGCGTTTGCATGCCTTTTTAACTTTTAAAAAATAAATGCATTTAATTTTTTTAAAACTATTTTAATTTTTTTTTAACAGATCACAAGAGATAATTTTTTTTTGCAATTATTCAATAACATTGATGGCTTTGACAATCGTTGAGCCTGGGGGCAGGAATTCATCGGTTGACCAGGCTATTCTGTCAGCACAGCCAGCCATTTACATGAACTACATTGCGTTAGGCCACACCGATGTGCAGTGAGCCAGGCTGCCGGTGGAAGACCATGTTTGGGACCACAACATGGTCTAGGGTTAGGCACCAGCAATCTCAGGGCAGAGGATACCTGGCCTATTCTGTTCCTGTCATCTAATAGTGAAAGATAAGTTGTGTGATTTGTAGAAGGACTTTGCAAGTAGTGACATTCCCATGCAGTTACTTCCTCTCCCTTTTTAGTGGTAGAAATTGCAGGTTTCAATGATGCCTTGACAAGTCTTACTGTTATTTAAATAAAAATATCTTTATTCATATTGGCAAAAAGGCGTATGTTATTCTATAGACTACATTGATTTTTTCTTCAAAATACCAAGACTTAAAATAGATCTGTTGATTTGAATATAACTTGCACTGAAAACATGAGAGATTATTTTGTTAAAGGCTATTTAATTCTTGCTGCTGCATAACACGGACGTGAATGTCTTAAATATTCAGTCCCTCCACCATAGGCACATCTCGGCTACAGTATGCATGATTTTCAAGATACATTGCAATAACTCACCAAGGCTTCTTTGAAACTAATTGACCTTTATCATTTCGAACAGGGGCAGCAGCTGCAGGGGAATGTCACCACTTGCAAATTCCTCTCCACGTCACACACCACCCTGACCTAGAAATAAACTAGAGATCCTTTATTGTCACTTCTAAATCTTGGACTCCCTATCCAACAGCATTCTGGAGTACCTTACCATCAAAAGACCCAATCTGGAATTACAAAAAGAGGATCATTAATTCCTTGTAGATTTGTTGCTGATTGATTCCCAAAATTCTGGTTCACTTACAGGTTAACTTTCTGGCAGCTTTGGAGGTCTCTATTAATTGGTTTTATGTAAGGAAGTGAGTGTGCATTAACATTGAACTTCATCAAGGTCCTGTTGTTTCCAAACATAGGTGTACTGGTGGGCAATTCACCAGCAGAGCACAGAATCTTCCCAGTAATTTCAGTTGTTTGAGGAGAACTTCCTTGGAATGATCTGACTATGGTATGGCATAATGTGACTATGTATGGAATGATCTGACTGGTTGGATGGCACGGCAACAAAAGCTTTTCACTGCATCTTGGGACATGTGACAGTAATATATCAATACTTTTATGTACAACTCAACAAAGCACAATGCCTTAGGAATTCCCTTCCTAAGGAGGTGGTAATGGAGATATGCCACATGCTACAGGCATGTTGCCAGTTGCTATGAGATTCGGAGCCACTCTTGATTTATACAGCTTTGATTTTTCCAGGTAGGGGAAGGTGGAGTAGTCTGTTCAAGCCCTCATACCTGCTGCATTAGTCAATAAGATGGAAGTTTATATTTTACCTCAGTCCAGCTTTCCGGCACTAACCCCATATCCTTCAATTTCTTTTGTAGCAAAGAAAATCAGCAATGTTTAACTGTTTATAGAGCATATGTCTGCATCAAGCAGATGATAGATAAGGCAGAACACATTTCATCTCCTCCCTTCACAGAGAACTGCTGGCAGTGAAAGAACATTGATTTGCTGAGACTGAGGATCCCCCATTGATGAAAGATGCCATTGACTAGATTCCCATTGTATTGAGGTTATTTGCCAATGACAAGGACTTTTACTTCCTGAGTGTGCAGCTTGTGTGCCACCACAGCAAATGTATTACAGTAGTCACTGATCAATATCCAGCAGCAGTCATAACCCATTTATTCTGTAACAATCTTCTGTGCCCTCCTCAGCCAACAAAGCTGGTCAAAGGATAACCCCTTGGAGAAAAGAGCTTTATTTCACTGCACTTGATTCCAGTCTAAAACCCATGCACAAGAGATGAACGTGCCTACAATGAAGACTATGCTCCAACACAAAATTCAGTGATCAGACAGTTGGGGTACTAAACAACTCATTGCATATCTTGAACTTGAAAGTACACTGCAATGTGGATCTCCAAAATCATGATTCCCCTGCTCCACAACCTAGCAATCATCTTGGCTGTGGCCTCACCAGTAGCCACAAAGGAGTAACAGGAAGAAAAGGAACCAGAGGAAGGGAAGACACTATGTCAGGAACACTTTCTTCCTGGGTTCCATGTGGCCAAATAACTGGACTGTCATATCTTGATGATAGTCCTCTTCCCATTAGGCAACAGTCTCAATTTTCTTTCCTCCGTTGCTGTTCATCACAGTGTTCACGAGCAGCATAACAGAATACAAGCCTTCAGCAAACCATCATTCCAGATTATATTTATACACCCAACCATCACTATATACATTCATTATTCAACTAAGTAATGATATGTATCCTCTTAATGCATGTCTTCCTTGTGCCTTAATTTAAGCAGTGTTTCACAGTGGTTGCAACACAACCAGTGGAGGAGAGACGTCCTTTGGGTATGACCTTGAATAGGCTGGCTTTGGGCTGCCTGTCTTCTCATGACTCACAGCAGTCTGGACTGACCGACTAACCAACAGGCAACTCAAGACCACTGGCAAAGTAGCAGCAGTGAGGTCACAAATGACATCTTCATGAGAGGATTTCCAATTTTACTGTCTGTTTTCCAGTGCTTTCCAATTTACTCTTCACCTCATAATTTATTTTATAATTAATGACTGCTTTATTATAAGAATAATAGAAACTCACCTCATTAATATCTTTTATCATTCATGGGAGTTCTGTTATTGTGCTTTTTTCAAAATACTTTTACCTGATCTGTAGCTTAAAATAGTGGATCTGCTGTTGATGACTGATTGTCTTGAATTTTTTATCACAAGAGTTAGTGTATGCGTAAAGCAATGTCTATTATTGTAACCATTTTTCTTTGTGACTTTCAACATGCTATGCTTATTGTCTGTAATAGTCAATCTAGCTGTTAATGGGATAGTTCCATTTATCCAACAAGGCTGTAAAATAATGATGGATGTTCACAGCTTTATTCTTACCCTGTAACAGGGTAACTTTCACCACTGTCGAGAAATGATATTCATCACCAGAGTGCCCAGTGGACCATGGTTGGAAGGTGACCCTCTACACAGTCAGGAATGAGTATTCATTAGGCACAGTTAGTCCATATGTCAATGACAAAGTGAATATATCCCATTCACATCTTTTATCTGGAAGTGCACTATATTTTCTACAGCTGGTTAGTTATTTGAAATAATTGGATGTGAAAAGTGAAATCTGGAAGGAATGTATGTTTGGTTCAGGAATAATTAATCAATGCCAGGGATCTTGACTCCCATGCAATAAACTGTGGTTGGAGGTCAGAGACGATCATTACTCTAATCAAATGTTCACTGTACCTCAGTACATGTGACAATAATAATAAACCAAACCAAACCACTTTCAGTGGTTAGTTTGCAGGGAATACAGGTTCAAAAATCTCAAAACTAATTTATATAAATGGTAATTTTCATTTATTCATCATTTATTTATTTTTCTAATGTTTCCACTGTACAAATTATTCACATGAGAGCATACCTTAGTGTCTGGATACTAGTTGGAACATTTTCAGAGTCCGTTATAAAAAATGTATAGTATTCCCTGACTAAAAAAGGTTAAAGATCAGATGCTGGCTGACAGTCTGACCTCGCCCCATCTTGGAGGCATTAAAGACTTTCCTTTCCCTTTCTCTAAATTCCCCAAAGTTCTGCCATAACAAACTTTTGAGTGACATGTAGTTTGCATTCTCCAATTTATCAAACGACACAAACTGGGATTTAATCTTGGATTGATTAGCACCTATTCTTTAGGTGCTGATTGCAGAAAACTCAATTTTGCCTACAGCAGATAAATTCTGGAAGATATCACATCCATCACAAAACTGAGCCATAAACTTCCATTCACAATCTACTTTGGCACCACTGAACTTTATTTAGTATCAGCTGTACCTGTGATGATGTCACCATTTGCACAAGGCCCCTTTCTGCCCATTCTGAGATTAGGCGGAGCTCAAATGTGCACCGTACAACTGTTGTCAAACAGTCTCAGCAGAAGTGGGAGCACATCTTGGAAGTTTGTTGTTTTTCTTGTTATTTACATAGAACATAGAACAGTACAGCATAGGACAGGCCCTTCGGCCCATGATGTTATACCTAAATAATTAAACCAATGACTCCTAATTAATCTAATCCCTCTTCCCCGCATATTGACCATATCCCTGCCTTCTCTGCATATTCATGTGCCTATCTAAGAGTCTCTTAAATTCTCCTATGCTATCTGTATCTACCACCACCCCGGCAGTGCATTCCAGGCCCCCACCACTCTGCGTAAAAAACTTGCGTCACACATCTCCTTTGTACTTTCCCCCCTCACCTTAAATATATGCCCTCTAATACTAGACATTTCAATCCTGAGAAAAAGATACTGACTGTCTACTTACGCCTCACATAATTTTATAAACTTCTAATAAATCTCCCCTCAGCCTCTGCCGCTCTAGAGAAAACAGCCCCGGCTTGTCCAACCTCTCCTCATAGCACATCTCCTCCAAACCAAGCAGCATCCTGGTAAACCTCCTCTGCACCCTCTCCAAAGCCTCCACATTCTCACATTGTTTCTATAATTAGGTGAACAAGATTGAATGCAATCCTCTAAATGTGGCTTAACCGGAGTTTTATAAAGCTGTGACATAACTTCCTGGGTCTCGAACTCAATGCCTTGACAAATGAAGGCAAGCATGTCATATGTCTTTCTTACCACCCTATCAACCTGTGTGGCCACTTTTAGGGAGCCATGTACCTGGACCCCAAGATCTCTCCGTTCATCAACACTGTTAAGGATCCTGGAATTAATTGTGTACTCTCCCTTTATGTTGGATCTCCCAAAGTGCAGCACCTCACACTTGACCAGATTATTTAAAGGGGAATATAAATGGGCAGCTTCAGAACTCAACATGGCTACTCAAAGCCCTTCATAGAATGTGGTACATCTATCAGTGAGTGTTTCCTCCATCTTTTAGTTGATGCATTCTGTGCCTCAGTGGTGATAACACTGACAGCATTCTATTACTGGAGGCAATGTTATGCCCATGACTGGCACCTGAGGTGGGTCAGGGACTTTAGGGCTAGAGGCTAAGACCTGCCCATCACCAGAAAACCTACTTCCATGGAGTCTTCAAAGGCACCATCCACCTCTCTGAAGAGCAATGTATTCTAGTTAACCAATGATGGCATCGCAACAATATCTGAATGTTGTTGGAAAATATTTGTAGATGTTCTCAAGCCTGGATTGCTTTCTCTGTCAAAGTCAAAGGCATCCTGACTCTTAACTTGCTCACCACAGGATCATTTCAAGCTATCACTACAGGTGTCTGCCATGTCTCCCAAGTTGCTGCTCACTGCTTCATCACCCAGGCACTGTGTTTGTGGAGAAAGCATCTCATCCACTTTGAATCAATGAAGAACAGGTGGGATCTGCCAGCATTGTTGGCTCCCTACAAGTGAAGACAACTGTTAACTGCACTCATCAGCCCCAGAAAGGGCTGTTTTAATAACCTGGAGCTTACCCTCAACGGGAAAGATTTTCACAGGATCTCCTGCATTCCTTATAAAGGGGAAGAGAGTTAAGAATTGCGTGGAGAAGAAAGAAGTGAATTGCGTGGACCGCAGATGTGATGTGGACAGGATCCATTGTGACCTTCAAGTTACATAGAAGAGGCAATGGGTAGAACTAGAGTGTTGGTGTTTGAAACCTTGTGAGGCCTTATAGACCATGTGTAGGCAGATGGGATTAGTGAGATAAGTATCATAGTTGTTGCAGGGCCTGTTTCTGTGCTGTATTGTTCTATGTTAGTCAGCATTGTAGCCTTAGCACTTCAGAATAATACACCCAGCAACATTTTGATCTGATTGGCATTCAATGTTCAGGAAGATACACTGAGCGGTTAATATTTCATTCCAATGAAGTCTGCAATCATGTAGTAATGAGAAATGCCTCATGAGATTCCAATTGATGTTCACTTTAAAATCTTTGCACCAATTGACCATTTCAAGGTGCAGACTGGGGCAAAAATGAAGAAACATGCCAAATTTTTTCATGACATAGAAGGAAGCCATTTAGTTCATCTAGTCTTTGCCAGCTCTCAGGGAAATCTAATAATCCTAATTCCCCAATTATTTCTCTGTAACTTATTATAAAATCATGAGGGGTATGGATAAGGTGGATGGTCATAGGCTTTTCCTCAGGGTTGAGGAGTCCATAACTGGAGGGCATAGATACAAGATAGGAGGGGAGTGATTTAAAAGAGACCTGAGAGGTAACTTCTTTACAGAGAGGGTAGTGAGTACCTGGAATGAGCTGCCAGAGGAAGTGGTCGAGGTAGGTACAATTGCAACATTTAAGAGGCATTTGGATAGGTACATGGAGGGGAGGGGCTTGGAGGGTTATGGGCCGAACTTGGGCAACTGGGACCAGCAGGGAGGATGCTGTGGTCAGCACGGACGATTTGGGCCAAAGAGCCTGCTTCCATGCTGTATTACTCTGTGACTCTATCTCTCAAAAGTCCATCAACTCTGTATCCCGAAACCCCCTCACACTAGTCCAATTCTCCTGCAGCCGACCTACACAAGGGTAATTTACAATACCTAGTTAACCTACCAGCATATATGTGGGAGAGGGGAAGGAAATGGAGTACCCAGCAGAAACCTACACATTCACAGGGAGAACATGAAAACTGAACTGTGGGTTAGATCAAACCTGGGTCACTGGAACTGTGTAGCCATGCCACCTTTGATGCTTCTACTTACCAATGTAGGTAGAAACACCACTTTTCATTGAGATTGCAACAATTGTATTTGGCCATTGAATTGCCAATTAACAACTGGGTGACCCAGGGCGATTCAAGATAATACCTCACAGCCTCCTCTGCAGGACCTCCTGCATTCCTTATAAAGTAAGTCTCAACTGGAATATTTGTTCAATTCTGGTTGCTGCATTATAGGCAGGATGTGATGGCATTAGAAAGGGTCTAGAAAGGATCAACAAGAGTGATTCCTGAACAAACAATAACTTGTCATTAATGCTGTTACCAACTTCTATCTCTTCCAATCCCCCTTACAAGAGGGGTTCCTGGACAAATGACAATATATATCAGGCATTTTATTTCACCAAATAACCTCTCTCATGTTTCTCTGCTTAAAAGGCAGTAGTGATAAGTATTATGTGGAATGAGAAACAGAGAGTAATATCCTTGAGATAGTAATCAGTTTGGCATTGGAGGTCATATGAAATCATTGCTGGAAGGTCTTTGTAGCATTGGCATGAATTTAATTATTTTACAGTCACGTGATTGGTTGCAGTGGAATTTTAAGTGGAGAGCATCACTCAATGTCTAGTGGCAATTGTGGCTTTGCTTGAATATAATGACCAGACATGCATGTCATTAGCAACCTCGATCTGTATGAACGGTATGCAAGACAAGTTTTTCACTGTACCTCGATACATGTGACAATAATAAACCAATTCCAACGGTGGGGTCAGCATCAATTCCAGCACCTGATACACGTGTCACTTCTTCCTGCACACTGAATGATGTGGTTTGCTCTGAATGAGAATGGAGTTGTACAATGTTAGTATCTTGAAAATTATTTATAACTTGGCAACGTCAAATAGTAATGTGACTTTTAACGAAACAAGGACTTTTTCCAGAGATAAGCAGACCTCATAGAGGAAGAAAGACTTTGTGGCCTCCATCTGTGACTCCACAACAATTGCTATCTATGACGGGAAGGTAGCCAACTATTTCAAGGTAGGGCATGTGCTCCACTCCTGCTTCTGCAATCATCATCTCCTGTACTTGGTAAAGCAGGCCAGCAGTGCATTCACCATCTTGTTGTTCATTGGCATCAACCTTGTCATGAAATCATCCCAATCATACCTCTCAAAGTCTTCTGGGACATGTAGAGTTATAAGTCCCGCGCTCAGTAGGTCTGTGCCTGGTGCTAAAACAGAGCCTGCCAATTAGCCATGTTTAGGATACAAGAGACTGCAGATGCTGGAATCTGGAGCAACACACAAAGAGTTAATGCTCCCCTCCATCTTGCTGATCTTTCATGTTGAGGGGTGCTGCGGGGCATTAGGAGCAATGACACATTGATCGTCACCATCAATCTCTCCTTCTCTCCCCTCCAGACTTTCCTCTAACTCCTTCTGTTCCATTTCTCATGTTCTGGGGATGGGGAAATGGAAGGTCTACCTCAATACCTTTCAAAGACTGGACAGAAGTTAGTTGTAACTGTAAGACGCAGCACAAAAATATCTTTAGTAATTGTGGCATGAGGCAGCAACAGAGATCGTAAAGGGCATGTGCACTGTTGTTCAAATTAAAGGGAATGTAACAATCAATATGAAACTCATAAAATATTGTGAGGTGATTTGATCCCTGTGCCCATGAGAAGGATGCTATCCTCCAGCCTTGGGAGGTGCTGACAATACTTGGCCCTTCACCATGTGGGATGGCCATCTCCCCATTCCTCACTGCATCAGCCTAAATGAAGATGAAGGACCTTTGCATTTGTAGGTTTGATCTCTGTATGGGGGGTGGAGCAGATAGAACGTCAATGGTAGGGTAAGGGAGGTATTCTGAAATATTAATGTGTGTGCATGTGGATGTGTATATCTGTATAAAATTCCAATTCTTTTCAGTGGTCCACAGCTCACCTTGACATAATTTAGGCCAGATTATGCATTACTCTGCCCATGCCTTGAATTTCCCTGCACCTCCGCCCGCATAAACCCATTGGGTTTATTGAGCTTGAGGCCTTGTGGCCACAGTTGTCCCATAAAGCAGAGTGGTACTCACATGGCCACTAGGCTTCAGGCAGCGGGGCCCAAGAAACCATCATTAGACCAATCTGATGGCTTTGTGACAGGCCATGCTGTCAAAGGCTTTTCCTAAAGCCTGTTTCTAAAATGTCTTTGTTAGTCAGGGACATTAAAAGAAGTTGAAGTGGGTTTAAATATTTTAAGGAAGTTAAAGCCAGTTTAGAAATTAATTAAAGATAATAATTTTTAAAATAAAAATTATTTCATTTAACTTCCATAGATCAATTAAATAAATTCATTTTAATTAAAATAAGAAACAGACTACATACCTTCACTTACCTTTCCCATTCAAGCCTGCATATCCGATGATCCCCCTCCATGCTAAGTTCAGCACTGAGTCCAACGGGAGAGCACAATGATCTTGAGCTGAGGAGCTGGATACATTTCATCTCCAAACCCTTAGCTTACACCAGATGTTGATGATGCATTTAGCAAGGCCTCATTTATTTCAGTGGGATTGGTTACCTTTAATAAAAAGATAAGATCAATTTTTTTTTCTAATTTCAGTTCATTTTTGTATTTTGAGTTAATTTACAGTAGTTTACTGAATCTTAACTACATTACTTTTTTATTTTTTAATCATTTATAATAGTATTAATTAAGTATTTCTAAATGCCTCTGATCATAAGTTAAGAAGGTCTTTGACAGTGGGAGCTGTCAGAAACCTATCAGGGTAGAGAGTTACTACGGTTGTTCACAGACATGTCTGAGACGAGAGATTAAAGCAGGTTACTAGAGTGAGGGTGATCACAGTTCCTGTGGAGTCAGAAAGACACTCTACTGGTTTATGCTCTACAGGGAATTTGCAGGTATGAGGGCAACTGAGGATCTTCACATCACCTGTTATTAATCCCATAAATCCTTAAAAATGTATCCTTTGATCTTAGCAGTGGACGTGACACTTCTATTGACCTGGGTGCATGTTTTGTGCCCGTAACAATCTTAATACACAATCTCTATCCACTTATTACTCACTCATACTTCAGGTCTAAGGATAAACTGGGAATGCTCTTCTGATAATATTTTCTCACTTAAAACTTGCTGGATAGGTCTATTTCATTTGGTGAGCTGAGTGTCTTCTTTCTGGACCACAGATTTTTGTGCTTCTTTTAATTTGAGTGCTTATTAAATCTACATTCAGAGAAGCAGATGAGACTAGAAATTCTGAATTTCTTCTGAAGTAGTCAAAGTTAAAATATGTTAAATTTTTCATTACTGCAAATTTGTTTGATTTCACGTCAGTGCAATACATTAAGTAGACCAAAGGATAATAACATTACCATATAGAACTCCCTACCAGGAAGTCAAGGAGAACACAGGAATGCAAATGAAAGATGGGGGAGAGAGTGAATTAAAACATGAGAAATTATATTATCCATACATAGTATAAAGAGTTGAAGAAATAGCTTTTCAGATACCCCTGTCATTTATAGTTATCTTAAGGCTATCAATCACACTTTCAATTTTGTTAGGCTGGGACACAATCCCAGTACCTGGTTTCCTTTGGTTTTAGAACATGTAGTTAGTTCATTGACTAAATTATCTTACGAGATATTTCTCTATTAGATTTCAGAAAAGATGATATCCTAACGTGACTCTAAACAAATAGACTCCCCACATTTACTGGATAGATTCAACACCATTTATTCAATACATTGCACTGAATCAGCAATACTTAACATGTAGCAAATCATGTAAGTCAAGAACTATGTATGAAGAAACCACAGGCTATTTAATGAGGAAAACGAGAAGCCAGAAGTTAGAACATGAACCTTATTCTTCTGAAAATTAGATCATGCCCAAACCTCTTCATCCAAATAAAAGGATATATTGCAGACTTGTCAAAAGTGCAGTATTTACCAAAGGCAATAATACCTGGTCAATGCTCAAGAGTTTTGCAACTATACCACCTGGCTCTTGTTTTCTCTTCCAATTATTGATATCACCATAGATGCTGTTTGCTAAGACGAGATAGTGCTCTTTAAGCAGTGCATAACTATATTCTCCTTTGTTCCAGCAACAGTAGGTTAACCAAGGACAGTTGTTTAGCTTCCAAGCCTCATTGTAAGGTTAATAGAGAAAATCACATCAGCCAGGTCAGTTGATATCAGACCACTATATCACTTATAATAAGATTGTTCAAATTAATAACAGGACTTATAATCACTGCTTTGAATGGTGATGAGTTGTAAGTTGTTTTAATATTCCATAACAGTCTATAATGAGGCTTGGAATAGGGCCTAACTTTGTAATTTCTCAATTACACTCATAAGATTTCCCTAAGGTCTACTGTATACAAAACAGTCATTATAGTGTAGAACAAGACAAACAAGTACGTATCAACTCTGGTTTACAAGGCTTGTCATGAATTGTAAGCTTCAAGTTCTATGTGAAGTTACTCCCAAAATCTGTGAAATGACTAGAAAGTTTATTTTGAAATGATTATATCTTCTGAAAGTCCACAGTTGGATGTAACTTTTTTTAAAAAAGCATTCCTGAAATAAGATTAACAAAGTTAGTTCCCCTCAATGCACTTTCAGATCCTTGGTGCTTTGTTGAAAATACTGACACTTTCAACAACTTTGAATTTTGTTTGTTTTCACTTCTTTCAGTTTCCTCTTCATTTTGTTTCCACTTTTCAGCTGTATCAGCAACAAATATATATGTTAACTTTTATTGCCAGAAGAAATACAGAAGTTACAAATCAACAATTCTTATCCCGTTTACTTAAAACAAGTGTAATGGAGGATGCTAGCTAACCCAAGTTTACCTCGTGATAAAAGTTAAAATAACCCTCCTCCCCCAAAAAAAATTTGCAAAAATGGTTGCAAAATCTCGAGAATTGGTTTGAAATTATTTTGTAGAGTTGCTTCTGTTCAATCCTTTCAATAAGGACAGATGTTGCAGTGGAAGAGTTTCTGAATTGTACTCTTATCAACTAACTAATCAAATATGTCTTCTATTTTTTAACTTTCATGTTTATTGGAAATAATGCAGAAAATATTTTATGTTACAACAATAAATGAATTGTGTCTGATACACATTGGGCTTGTGGGACATAATAGAGCAATGTTCTAATTATATAAATTCCAATTATTCAGACTGTTGTATTGTTTGAAACCACCTTCATATCCTTCCATATTATCACGTCATAGCTATTGTCTTCCAATTATACAATCAGTCAGTTACCTAACCTAATTTCTGAGGGGTTTTTTTTGTGTGTAGAAGCTTGATAGCTGCCAACAATAACAAACAAACAAAGCAAATCATTTGAAAATGTTGCAGATCTAAAAATAATACTGGGAGAAATGTAAAAAGGTCATTTGATTACTTGAGCTTAGTGGAATTGATTTCTTTTGTAAACTTGTCTGTATTCCTACTGTTTTACATATTTTCATGGGGATTGGATCACATTATCAAAGAATATGTTTTGGATTTATGTTCTTGCCTAGGTATTTATGAATGCTTGCCTATGATGCAAAAAGTAATTATTCTTCTTCGACCTTTCCTTCAGTCTTTCCCAGCTGGTGGGGTGGAGTATGAGGAATAACTGAAGGCACACCTTTTCATTGACATCGAATAAAGAGTGCCACTGCTTCCCTTAGCAGATTTCAATGCAAGCAACATGGACTGAATTCACACCACAATTGAAAGGTGAATGGAAACATCTTCGAAGGTATGGCAACCATTGTAAACCAGAGTCACTTGAAATCTCAGGTCACAGAGCACAAAGAATTTAACTGTCATGGTAAATTCCAATGTCTAATCCTTTGGAATAAAAACACAAAATGTTGGAAAAGCTCAGCTGGGTAGGCAGCATTCATGGAAAGAGAAACAGTCAATGTTTCAGGTCTGCAACGTTTCATCTATTTCATAGTTCTGATGAAGAGTTACAGACCCAAACTGTTGATGGTTTCTCTTTTCACAGACGCTGCATGACCTATTGAGTTTCTCCAGGATTTTCAGTTTTATTTCAGATTTCTGGCATCTGCAGTTTTTTTTTGACGTATAGATTTGTGTTGCTCTGTTGATATTGTATAACATGCATCAATTAATACAGAACAATAAATAATGACATGCTGTATAAAATTGTTCAAACTGTTCAGATAACACATTGGATAATTTTCCCAGGTGTTGATGCCACAATCAAAGGATCCAAAGGTGATATTAACCTTCCATTGAGCCTGACAGGCATTTAAATTTTTTATGCCTCATCAATAGTTTTTTTCCTCACTTAAGGAGATTCTTTAGCATTTATTCTGTAACCCTTTCTCTTTCACCTCAATCTGTCACTTGTCGACATCATACACAGAAAAGGGGTCAGATTCTAAGAGCATGACAATGACCTTCCCACTATGCGCTGCCTCTTTATCTAGTTTCAGCCTTGATTAGCAATAATTTCTTCCACCTGAACACAGACAAGACTGAAACCATTATTATCTTTAGTCACTGCCACAACTCTTTACTCTCCATAATAGCTCCATTTCCCTTCCTGATAACTGCACGAGACTGAATCAGACATACAGCAATCTTGATAAAGGGTGACCTTTACTTCCAACCCCAATTGTTTGTTTCATTGTACAGACCACTTGTTTCATTATCCATCTCCATGCCATCTCAGCCAATTGATAGCTTTATCAGATCCAATTACCCAATGACCTTCTGGAGATCCCCATTTTATCTACAAATCAAAGACTTCTCCTCATATAAAACCCTGATGTCTGGTCCCACACCCATAATTTAACTTAAATAAGTGTCCTTAATATTAACAGATAAGAACAAGGCTCTACCTAATTGCTACAAAGCAAGAATATACTTAGGAATGATTTAGTGGTCATCTATTTCAGTTGACATTCTCACTCCTGTTAAAAAGAATGCTTAAAAATTCAACATAAAATTGCTGTTAACTTAATAACTCTTGACTTGTATCAATGTCATATGCTTTTAGACAGAGTGACTGTGTCATTCAAAAGTAAACATAGTTAAGGCGCCCTTCCAAGATTTTACTGTAAAAATATATCTTCTGCCCACTTGTTTGCAGATCTGAGTCTGTTCATAAACTAAAGCATCAAATGGTGATGGAAAATCAATTCTACTTGATGGATCTTAGATTCTGTATTTCTTCTAAGGCATGGATGAGAGTAACGTACTTTGATTGCAGAAAGCTTTCTATCTTATTCAGAGTGAAATCTCTTGTTAATTAAAAGTATTGCAGCTCAAAAGATTCTTTATTATACTTCCATGACCTAATGATTGAAGAGTAAAAGATATTCCTATACATGTGAAGACAAGAGATACTAGCTAGAGAAATCTTCCAAAAGCTAATTATAGAGTCATAGAGCACAGAGCCATTCCATGCTGGGCATCAAGTACCCCAGTTACTTCAAGACTTTTTTTTGTTATTGAACATGGGGAAGCAAAAGTGTTCATCCAGACACCACTGAAATCCAACAGCACCATTATCATTTCGTCTCGGGCCTGCCACCAACAGACATTATTAGCCAATCAGTTACAAGCATTCAAACAATTTCCCACCAACAAAATGATGCAGGTATCCTATCACCTCCCTGTGCCCACCCCACCTCCCCTCTTTTATCCACCTATCACTGCTCTGCTTTTCCCTCCTATATACTGGGCTTCCCCTTTTCCTATCTTCAGTCCTGAAGAAGGGTCCTGATCTGAAATGTTGACCGCCTGTTTTTCTCCACGGATGCTGCCTGGCCTGCTGTGTTCCTCCAGCATCATAGTGTTTTTCATCAAAGTAACAGATGTTTAGTGCCTAAAGAAACTGACTATGAATAATCCATAATGAGATCGTTTGTACTTGCTAAAAGACCTCAACAAGTATTAGACCCACTAATTTACATGTATAAATAGGTACCTGTTCCAGGCATGCAGCTGCACAAAAGCTAAACTGACATGATCGGCAGCAGAATGAGCATGTACATGTCTCACATCATGTTGGAGACTATACTTTTGTGCAAACCCATCCAGTTATTAGTCCCAAAGCTTTGATAAATAACTTATTGGTAAAATGTTTTCTTTGATTATTTCCAAACAATTTCACAGAAAGTTAAGATAATATTCTTGCTTTTTAGATAATTTACTTCCCTCTGTAGTTTTCAGCTTTTTAAATTAATTGGAACAGCCCCATGTATTCACTAGAAAAGTTTCACTGGAACCACCTGGGATGAAAAAAGTGACCATTCAATTTGATTTGGGTTTGGACCACATTGATGAATAATGACAGCTTTCATGCACAAAAGGGGCACTAATAAACCTGTTTGGTTTTCAGAATAATTTTGCATAGAGAGGATTTGTAGAGCTGTGTTCCCACTTGCTTAAGCTGTTCAGCCAATGAGCTCTGTTGCCTTTGTAGTCAAGGTTATTGTGGGTCTGAACTCCATTTTATTCCTTCCTGGCTGCTCCATGGAATGCATCATTCTGGCAGCTGATTCTGCTGGCAGGAAGAAGATTTTTAAGAAAGTCACATGTACATCGAAACACACAGTGAAATGGTCTTTTGCGTAGATGGCCTGTTATCGGGATTAAAAGTCCACCAAATCCAGGATATCAAACTATGAACTGCATCAGACAAATCTGTTGTCTCAAGTCTCAGAGGGTTTCCAGTACATTCACTTCATCCATTGTATGATGCTTAAGTTACTGCATTTTCATCCAGAAACCTGAACTATTATCCAAAGACAAAATATTTGAATCTAAGCATGATAACTGAGGAATCTTAAATTCAAGTAATTAAATCAATGTGGAAAAATAAGTTAATATCAATAATGCCTATCATGAAACTATAAGATTGACTTTTAACTGCCCTCTGAAATGACCAAAACATGCTGCCCAGAGTAAAAGAAATCCATATCCCATGATTTAGATCAGCGCTTTTTAGGATGCATTGATTTTTAATTGAAATATAAGCCTGTGTTAAGGGAAGTGTATGCTTCTGAATATTGCTCTGGTAATTCAAATTTTCCAACTTAACA
This sequence comes from Pristis pectinata, assembly GCF_009764475.1. NCBI lineage: Eukaryota > Metazoa > Chordata > Chondrichthyes > Rhinopristiformes > Pristidae > Pristis > Pristis pectinata. The sequence continues at coordinate 22,966,432 of NC_067418.1, read as the reverse complement.
CAAGGTGACATGTAGCGGTGATGGCTGTGTTGAGTGGTACCTGCTCCTAGAGTTCACCTGTTATTAAATTACGAAGGCAAGATTGATGCACCTTACTAAGGGCCAGAATGTATTCTGGGTCCAGTGGCACTAATCCATATTGAAAATGAACCGGCTATTTTGTTACTGAACAGGAGCTGCAAATCTAAAGAAAGGATAATAAATCATCACAGGATTGTCCTTTCAACTGAATAAGATCACAAAGTCACTTTATAAAAGACATAAAAGTTTGGCAAGGCGACTGCATAGGAAAAGAAAATCTAGCAGTATACCTGGAGTAACGCGACTCCTTCAATTTGCAACATCTGTCACTGACATTATCTACACATTGACAGCATTTCCAGACTTGAGAATTAAGGATAACCAGTGGTCCTCTTACCATGGAGGTAGTAATAAGGATATAGATATCCTCACAAATTACTTCACACTGACTGTCTGCTATCTGGATAATTGTGTGAAAGTACATTTTCCTTTCAAGTGAAAAGACAGTTGAGCCTTTTTTACTCAAATATATAGACAATCATTGGAATTTGAGAATGCCATTAATTCATGGTAACAGAAAAAAAACTTTATTAGTAATAATCCCTTAAAATATCTCACCAGTTATCCAGTGTAAATAGTGGATAGTGCATTATTTCAGCAGGTATACATATTTTTTGGTGCAATGCAAGCTGAACATATTGAGAACTACCCAAAAGACCTTTCATGTATATTTATTGTCAGTTTTCCTGCTCAAGAATTCTTCAGGCACAGTAGACATTGTTTTATTGACACAGTGGCATTTTGGGGTAAATCTTGCTGGGCTAAAATTCATGTTTCCAATTGAAACTACCAGCTTTTAACCAATGCAACTTCAGTGCATTCCAGATTTCTGCAGATATGCTGCCGAATGTAGAAATCCATGACTTCCAGAATGACAGATGGCCCTGTATTGGTCACCATTCCCTGCTTCTGGAGTTCACATGAAGCCCAGTCTTGCTGGGATTCTTCAGCATCACACTGGAAATGCCACACTGATTTTACTCCAGGTCAGACCTGATGTCATTTCGGGATTTAATCAATTTCAATGAGGATTCAAGGTCTGTGGATTAGGACACAGAGGGGAAAGAATTTTTTTAATTCTTTTACTTTCATGTTGATGTTTTTAATTATTTCTAACTGCTGACATGTGCTTTTAATTAAGTTATTTTTAAAACTTATTTAGCAATTTTCAGTTTTTATTAATTTTATTGTTATAATTTTTAAAACTATCTGAATGTCAGATATATTTAAAACCTGTTAAAATCCTTGACATTTTTTTAACAAGAAGCAAAGCTCTGCCCTTACCTTTATCAGAGACATTCTGGGATCTCTTCATTACACCACTTAAGGCCCCATTGTAGTCTTGTTCCCTGAACGCAGAGTGTGCAGAGCCAGCAAGATCACCCTCCACTTTTAGACCATGTGAGGAACAGCCATGGCTGGTGATTCTGGGCAGCAGACCAGATCTAGCAGAACCCTGCCATGTATATTTGAACACCATTATTTTAATTTGACCCATTCCTTCGTTTGCTTAGCCCTGAATTGGTAACTTTAGTTTCATAAAGTCTCTTTTGCCTAAACTGCAATCTCTTCAGTCCTTTCAATTGTTATGCTAAAATTCCTCTGGTTCTTTGTTTTAGAAGAGTGCTCATTGACGTTCGTGTAGCAGGGGCTCAGCACTAGCTTGCGATGGTATTTCCAATAACCTATAGAACAGCAAATAATGGAATCAATTGCTCAAAATAATTTAAAGTAAAAAAAAGTTATTTTCAACATAAGAGAGTGACGTACTATGTTATTAAGGAAACACAAAACTTTAGAATTTAAGTTTGAGGTATTTTGAATTAATATTTTATGACATAATAAATCAAAATGCACTCATAAAAATGTAAGTTTAATGAAAACTGTTTTTTTAACATAATATTTCTCAGCATTGGTTCCATTCATTAAATTATGTTTTTTTGTTGTTATGGAACTACATTAAAATATTAATTCAAACTGATTAAAATTTGTATTTTTTGTTTTTGAACTAAGCATATAGATTATAACATTTGTGAAAATTAGTGGTGGCATAAAGAAGTCTGATACTTAGTGGAAGATATTTAGGGCATTGTGTACAGGAATTGGGATGTTATGCTGAAGTTGTTTAAGGCATTGGTGAGGCCAAACTTATTGCATGCAGTTCTGGTCACCTACCTAGAGGAAAGATATCAATGAGCTTGAAAGAGTGCAGAGAAAATTTACACGGATGTTGCCAGGACTTGAGGACCTGAATTACAGGGATAGGTTGACTAGATTAGGACTTTATTCCTTGGAGCGCAGGAAAATGACTGGAGATCTTACAAAAGTATACAAAATTATGAGGGGTAGAAGATAAGATAAGGTATCTTTATTAGTAACATGGACATCGAAACACACAGTGAAATGTACCTTTTGCGTAGAGTGTTCTGGTGGCAGCCTGCAAGTGTCGCCACGCTTCCAGCACCAACATAGCATGCCCACAACTTCCTAGCCCGTACATCTTTGGAATGTGGGAGGAAACCCATGCAGACAAGGGGAGAACGTACAAACTCCTTACAGACAGCAGCTGGAATTAAAACCACGTCGCTGGCACTGTAATTGCGTTATGCTAAATGCATGCAGGCTTTTTCCCCTCAGATTGGGTGAGACTACAACTAGAGATCACAGGTTTAGGGTGAAAGATGAAATATTTAAGGGGAATCTGAGCAGGAACTACTTCACTCAGAGGGTGGTGCGAGTGTGGAACGAGCTGCCAGCAGAAGTGGTAGATGCGGGTTCAGTTGTAACATTTGAGAGAAGTTTGGATAGGTACATGTATGAGAGAGGTATGGAGGGCTATGGTCCGGGTGCAGATAGATGGGACTAGGCAGAAAACCAGGCCAGCATGGACTAGATGGGCCGAAGGGCCTGTTTCTGTGCTGTAGGGCTCTGTAACTCTATATTTTAAAGTGATTATGTTATGTATGAACTCAAAAATTAGATATTTATATTATGAAATTGTATAATATGGTTGATAGTTAATTGGCAGTCATTTACATATCTCTTGATTTTTAGTTTTATTTGGAAATTAGTTTTGTGAAATGATTTCTAATCAAAGAGCTTTTGCATCTTGTGTAGGATCTGACCTAGCGCAGGATCTGAATGGCAATTTTCCAGGGTATCGTTGATGAGCTCCAGCTAGGTTGAAGCCGATATTACACTGCATACATAATGGGGCAAGATGAACTGAAAGATTCAGCTCCCAAGTCTATTCAGACTTCATGCTCCATGGAATGTGTGTGGAACTCTGGAAATTACATTGTTTTTCATATCTGAATGTCAGTGACTCTGATCAGAATATTTCAACCTTTTGATTATGAGGCTAAATGTTTCCTGGTTTACAAAGTGAAGTTCCTACTGTCTAAAATTTCACCTGTAGTCACTATCACTCAAAGCACTGTACTTTCCCTCTGAAGTTCAAATCAATTCACTTTAATGCTACTGACGGAGGAAGAATTAGCGTAAATAATTCGGTATATTATTGCCTTTTTTTACCAGAATAATTTCTTGTTTTTCAGAACATTTGTAATAGTAAGAAGTATAAATACCCTTTTGGATATTCACAACAACTGGGGGAATTATTCTCGCAGTACTGTTATTGCAAACCAGTTTGAATACAATGTTAGCTTTTTGCAGAGCATTTAAATCTGATTCAAGATGTAAGAATGGAACATTTAATTTCATAAAATTACTGTTAAATCATTTTAATGTAAGAACTTTCCACCATTTTAACTAATTTTACTGAAGAAATCTCCGGTGGGATAATATGGGATACTTTTAAAGCATATATCCGGGGTCAAATTATTTCATATTCTGCTGGATTGAAAAAAAGATCTAATAACGATATACGTATATTGGCTGACAAGATTAAAGAAATCGATAAAAAATATTCTGATACCCCTAATCTGGAGCTTTTTAAAAAGAGAACAGAACTCCAACTACAACATAGTTTATTATTAACATCTTCAATTGAAAATCTACTACTTAAAAACAAAAGCCAATTTTATATACATGGTGACAAATCTGGTAAATTATTGGCCAACCAATTGAAAGCTATTTTATCCAAACGTCAGATTAATAAAATTCGTAAACCAGATGGTACCTACATGATAGATCAGGTTCAAATTAACAAATCCTTTCAAAAATTTTATTCTTCTTTATACCAATCAGAATCCCCTGAGGATCCTACATTAATGTATGAATTTTTAAGAGATCTGAAGATTCCCCAATTATCTCTAAATGCACGTTCTACATTAGATGCTCCCATTTCGGAGGAAGAAATAAAGAAAGTAATATTTTCAATGAACTTGGGTAAAGCACCTGGCCCTGACGGATATACAGCTGAATTTTTTAAATCCTTTTCTGATATTCTTGTTCCCTGGTTAGCCAAAATTTTTAAAGATGCCCTATCAGTGGGTAAACTACCACAATCTTTCTATGAAGCAACTATTTCTTTAGTTCTTAAAAAGGATAAATATCCCACTAATTGTACATCTTATAGACCTATTTCTTTATTAAATGTAGATTCAAAAATATTTTCCAAAATATTGGCCTTTAGCTTGGAAAAGGTTCTTCCACAAATTATCTCTGAAGACCAGACAGGATTTATTCAGAATCGTTATTTACATTTTAATATTAGGAGATTAATGAATATTATATATACCCCTTCATCCCAAATTCCAGAATGTGTTGTTTCACTAGATGCTGAAAAGGCATTTGACAGAGGCAAATGGGAATATCTATTCATTACACTTCAAAAATTTAAATTTATATCTGTGATTAAAATGATTTATTATAGACCTATGGCTTCAATTCTTACTAATAATAAAAGATCTCCTTTGTTTAGGCTTTTTCGAGGTACTAGACAAGGTTGCCTGTTAAGCCTTTTATTATTTGATATTGCTTTAGAACCCTTGGATATTGCAATCCGGGACTCTTCAAATGTATGTGGCATTACTCGCGGACAGAAGATTCATAAGTTATCTCTTTACGCAGATGATCTGTTACTTTATATTTCTAATCCGGAGGAATCTATCCCCGCAGTACTATCACTACTAGATCAGTTTAGTGTTTTCTCTGGCTATAGATTAAATTTTAATAAGAGCAAACTTTTTTCATTAAATATGCAAACCCCAATTTAAAGGCAATTACCCTTTAGATTGGTAACTGACCATTTTATGTATTTAGGTGTTAAAATTACCAAGAAACATAAGGACTTATTTAAAGCTAATCTATTGCCTTTAATTGACCATGTTAAACAATTATTTACTAAATGGTCCCCACTGTCTTTATCATTGGTAGGCCGAATTAATGCGGTTAAGATGAATATTTTACCAAAATATTTATATTTATTTCAAGCGATTCCAACTTTCGTCCCAAAATCTTTTTTTGATACTATTGATTCTAAAATTCTTTCATATATTTGGCAGAATAAAAGCCCAAGGTTAAGTAAGAAATATTTACAAAAACTAAAAATGGGTGGTGGTATGGCCCTGCCTAACTTTAGATTATATTATTGGGCAATTAATATCAGATATTTAATCTTTTGGATACAAGATTCAGATGTAATTCAATGCCCTAAATGGGTACACCTTGAGCACCAATCAGTACTTGAATTTTCATTAGTTTCTATTTTAGGAGCTTTTCTCCCTTTTGCACTTACCAAATTAAGTAAACATATGATTAACCCAATTGTTAAACATACAATACGAATATGGTTTCAATTTCGTAAATTTTTTGGATTGAACAAATTTAACCTGTCAAGTCCCATTCAATCTAATTTTTTTCTTTCATCCATTCAGAGTTGACTCAGCTTTTTCCATATGGAAAAGGAAGGGAATAGTATGTTTTCGTGATTTATTCATTGATAACTGTTTTTCATATTTTGAACAATTGTCTAACAAATACAATTTGCCTAGATCACACTTTTTTCGATATTTGCAGATTAGAAATTTTTAAAAAGCTACTATACACTCTTTTCTGACACCTTACAAAACTGAAATTACGGAAAAAATGTTAGGTCTTAATCCTTATCAGAAGGGCTTTATAGCAATAATCTATGATTTAATTATGAAAATACGTTCAGAATCACTCGACAAAATCAAGAATGAATGGGAAAGCGAACTCCAGACATCTTTACCTACAGAGACTTGGAAGAAAATTCTTCATTTAGTTAATACGTCTTCAATGTGTGCCAGACATTCTTTGATACAGTTTAAGGTAGTTCACAGGACCCATATGTCAAAAGATAAGCTAGTTCGTTTTTATCACCATATAAATCCTATATGTGACAGATGTAAATCGAATGTGGCTTCTTTGACACATATGTTTTTGGTCCTGTCCTCCTTTGGAAAAGTATTGGAAAGACATTTTTAACATTATTTCAAATATATTGAAGATTGATTTACAACCTCACCCTATCACTGCAACTTTTGGATTACCAAGGGTAGAGTCTGGCCATTTATCTGCTTCTGCTAACCGTATGATTGCCTTTGTTACATTAATGGCCAAACAATCCATTTTGCTTAAATGGAAGGATCCAATACCCCCTACCACTTTTCAATGGTTCTCTCAAACTATATCATGTTTAAACTTGGAAAAAATTAGGAGTGGTACAGTTGATCCTTTGCTTAAATTTGAAGATATTTGGAGTTCATTTATTCAATATTTTCACATGATATAGATCCCCTTTCAATAACTTTCCAACTTAGAGGAAAGGAGTTGATGACATAATATTGCTCTGTTTCTACTGAGAAAGTTTAGTCCAGTCTTTTTTTTGTTTGTATTTTTTTGAAATTTTTCTGTTTAGCTTAGTTTGGTTTGATATATTGTTTATAATTTTTCTTATTGATTTGGGTTTTTTTTTCTCTTTCTTTTTTTATTTATATAATAAATCTTTTTCTTTCCTTCCTTTTATATTATATTCATTTAGTAAGAGATCGTTGGATCTACAGATTTTTTATACTCTATTGTTCTTTATGATTATCTAGGCCATGATTGTTCTCCTGATCTCTTTGTATTACATGTACAAACATTGACGTTATATATTAATCTGTATCAATTTGAAAACTAATAAAAAGACTGAAAAAGAAAAAGAACTTTCCACCATTTACAGAAGGAAACAACATTTAGATGACCAACAAATAAAATGTCTGAAGGTAATTTCACTAAAAGTGTCCTGGAAGCATTTTGCTTTTCTTTATATCTAGTTTAGCACATTAACAAATTATTGCCACATTTTCCTTCATAAAATGTTATTTCTAATTAGTTTATCCATCATACGTTGATAATACTTGATTCCTCAGGAGCTGAAATAACTCATCTCAGGCTATGTAGATTTGTTTGACATTTTAAGGAAATGTGTTTCCATTAAATTTGAATGTATTGGAAGGGCAGCTCCTCTAGTTGTAAGTTGACGAAGCAAATAAAAACAGATTTATTTTCTTTATATGATGTATATTTCATGTTTGATAGAGTAGAAAGATATAGCGGAGGAAAAGGCCCTTTGTTCCACCAAGTCTGAGCCTTCCATCAACCACATATTTAAACTAATCCTATATTAATTCTATTTTTTTATTCTCCCCACATTCTCATCAACACCCAGATTCACCACTCGCCCACACAAAAGGGGCAATTTACCAGAGAAATTTACATAACTAGCGTATTGTTGGAAAATGTCAAATGAATTTTCAATAGGCACTCACTGCCTGATTTTACAGTTGCTGTACAGTTGTTCTGGGATTGCACCATTGTACAGAGACATAAACAAACATAAAAATTGTAAACCTGATTATCAAAAAACAATTCAGTCAGTGACCTTATTCAAATTGACTCAATGTATTACACTGACAAGTGTGCTGAATTAATTTATTTAGCATAATATATAATTCACAAAATATTGTAAACTCTGGAAATCTGCAGCAAAAGCAGAACATTCTGCAAATGCTCTACAGATCAGATAGCCTGTGGCATTTAAAGAGAGACAAAAGAGAGATGAGAGTTCAGGTTGATAATCATTTGTGAGAGATGACATATATTGTATGCAAATGCAGATCTGGGGGGGAGGGGGAAGAAGGATAAAGGGAAAGATCTGTGTTTGTGTAAAAGAAACATTTAAAGATGGATTGAGGCAAAGGGTATTAAAATAAGTAAATGGCTATGGCAGGATCTGCTGTGAGAGTAAATATGCATGGAGGCTTTGATCTGAAGTTATTAAATCCTTGTTTGGTACCCCATCTACCATCTCAGTTTAGCACTCCCCTTACCACACCTCTGAAACGTGGTGGCAGAGGGATCATCAATAAAATGCAATACAGTCACTTGCCCAGTTAACTTTTGTTAAGAAGGACAAAGGCAACAGTTGCAAGGGAAAACCATTATCTGCAAATTCCCCTTTAAGCCACACACCATCCGGACTTTGAAATATATTCTTGTTCTTTCATCAGCACTGGCTCTAAATCCCTACCCAACCTCTTAGCAGATTCACAGCATTTTCAAAAAGATGGTTCATCCCCACTTTCTCGAGGACAGGTAGGGATGGGCTTTAACTGCTGCCCATATGATGTAACAGATTAACAAAGGATAGTTGTTCTACCTGGTATCTGTGTTTAGGATCAAAATGGCATTAAGGGAGGGAAGAGGTAGTAGATGTATTTGGATGGGAAAGTGGCCATGAGAAGGTCCTGAGTATTGGGAAGATGGAGGAGTGGAACAGAGAGTTCCTTCAGAATGTTGAAAGGATGAGAAGAGGAAAATGTGCAAAAGTTAGAGGTTGGTCCATTGAATGTGGAGGTAGGTTAGGTTGAAGGAGAGAAGAACAAGAATATCTCAGTTCTGGTAGAAAGAAGTAGTAGGGTCAAGAAATGGGATGAAAAGAGTAAATTATTCCTTGGTTCTATTTACTTCGCACAGTCAATGGGGGTGGGAGGGTGTCCTTTAAAGGTACTGTTAAAAAAATGGGAGGTACTAAACACAGGCCATCGCCCATTTTACACCATTGCACCGTCAACATTACCCCAGCCTACAATCAAAGGAAACTAGCATTCACTTTAAAAATTCTATCTCATGGTAGCTGTTGCTCCTGGGATTTTGGAAAATGAATATATCTTCCTCTCTTTATGATTGACCCATCCATCACTCCTCTGTGCATGCCAACATTTTATACAATGTGCTACCTGTATCATACTTTCTGATGCCAAAGAGAAAAACAACAGGATAAAAATTGATATCTGTCATTAATTTCATAGCTAAGCATGTGGAATCAGTGATGGCTATTTCATACTGTCATCAGTCTATAGAAGGTGTCAGGAAGTTATCCTTGGTCAGACAAAGCTATTGCAAAGATTGTTCCTCTATCCAGCCCATGTCATTTGTTTGAAGGCACTCTTCTGCATCTGTGGTCTCATTTCTCCATGTGTCCATGGCATATGGCACTAATGACTGAAGACACTACCTGAGGTTATAAGCCAAAAGTTGAATTTGGCTCAGTAACATTCTCCCCAGAGTCAGACAGTCTTGGGTCGTGTCCCTCCCTTTGACTAAAGGAAAAGTGGATTTTCACTTTTCATGATTATGATGACAAAATAAAAGCATTCTTCATACTTCTGAATGACTGAATGTTTTAATCACCTTCTTGAAAGAAAACTTTTATTGGAATGCTGGAAATATGTAACAGATTCAGCATCAATCTGTAAGATAATGTGTAGATTAATCTTTAAGTTGTATTTAAGTCTTTGAAAAATGCTTTGTGAATTTTACAATGTATTTGATTGATCTGGTTGCCATGGCTGAGAGCATGTGTAAGTTGTGAGATAGGATGTGAAAAACACAGCAGTATTAATTGTAAGGATTTACAGGAGCACGTAAATGTTAGGTTGAAATCTTAACTGTTAGAGATGTTGATAGGTGAATGATGGGCACAGAATGTGAGGCCAGTAATGTAATTACTGGTTTATAATAGTTGAATGTGCATTCACTGAACTTGGCTACTCACGCGAGATCATTAAACATTTTATGGTATTGCTTGTAAACTGACGGGACTAGATCTTTGGTCTTGAGCCACTGAATATTGCATTCCCAATGCCCCTGCAGCATGTGCATGGAAGTTTTCCTGAGAAAACAGGATGGCTTTCCTATTTTGCACTTCCTGTGCCTCTTATCAAATGTTGAAAAGATCTGTTGCCTTCTCTCTCTAGTGTTATGTCTTTAGTTAATGTATGCCATTTCAGAATGGTTTTCAGAATGGCTGCAAACACCTGCAACAGCCACAATATACCTCCTTTTAAGGCAGTGCAAATAAGCTTTTACTGGTGCTCCCCACTTATGGAATAGGCCCCTGCTGAGATGATGATGATTAACAGTGATGGTAAGGGTCACAGCACTCAGGTGAAGTTAGTCTGCAACCCATTAATTTGCTTGTGTTGATCAAATATGATGATTTCCATGGTCATTTTCAGGAACTATTCAATTTAGTCTCCCAAGTGTAAGTCTTCCAGAATTTTAACTGACTACATCTGAAATACAAATCTGTATTGATGTTGACATATCTCCATTTTGTACATCCAGGATTTAAGCAAGGGCATTCAAATGAATGGGTGTCATGCCGTGGAAAGCTGGCAAAAAGCTGAGGAGCCAGATATGAAGTGTATCCAAATCCTTGGATCAGCCACTTGCAGAATGCACCTGAAATCATTGTGGTGTCCAAGGCTTCTAACCTACAGTATATTCCTTCCTACAATGCTGCCGTGTGCAGAATACACAAGTCCAGTGCACTGCAGCCACCTGCGATTCTCCGTGGACCTGTCAGCTTCTTGTCAGCACCTTTCAGCCCATTAGCTAGATGAGGTTTAATTTCAAACCTACTTACTTCATGTTTGATAAATTATCATCTTCTTATAATGCATGATTGATCACTTTGTTTCTTTTCCAACTGACAATTCTTTAAGGTAATTACATCTGAATACTTGCAGCACATGGAGATCACGGAGGGATTTAACATTACAGCTTTGGTAAGAGTACATTTTAAGAGCTAGTGTGAAACAAAACCTCACAAATGCAGAGCCTATGCACTGAATTGACCTTGTGAGCTTGCTACTATTGTAGACATGGTGAGATGGTAAATGATTAAGTGTATTTATGATCCGCCACTTGAAAGTAAACTATTTTTTCTGCTATAAAATTTTATGGTCAATGTAGGTTAAAGTCTTAGAAAAGTGGATTCATGTGCTGTCCATTAATGCGACTGTAAAATCCATCAGCAGGATTATAAAGATTGTTTTGAGTATGTAATCTCGGGGCAGGTGAAGGGCACAATCATCATCAAGCATTCTCAACAACTTTGAGGTGAGTTAAACCACACAGGATATTAAGTGGCAAATAACATTTGTGCCACATAGAGCCAAGCAATTGCATTAATCACATATACTTGACACTCAATGCTATTGCCAAGCCACCAACCATTAACATATGAGGAGGGCACAACTGACCAGGAAATTAACTGGGTCAGCTGGGTCAAATACAGTGATTCAGAAGTGGGGTCAAAAACTGAAGATCTTGCAACACTTCAATCACTTCCTGACTCTCCAAATTCTTTCCACTATTTTCAAGGTACAAGTTAGAAGTGTAATAGGTTATTACCCGCTTGCCTGAATGAGGGCAGGTCTAACAGCTTCCAAGAAGTTTGAGATCATCCAGTACATAACAACCTGCTTGATATTCACCCAATCAACTACCATAAACTTTGATCTCACCCACCACCAACATATCCACTGTCTTTACCAGTAAGTAGTTTGTCCTACAGCTGCCCTTTGAACTTGGCCTGAAACTGGCCTGAAACTGCTCTACTCTAAAATGACCTTTGTATTCTGCACCTTACACTGTATTAACCCTTAACTGTAATTCCTGGGATTGATCTATCAATCTATTGATCTCCTTCTCCCCACCACCCACCTCGCCCTTGAAGGTGATCAGTTTTCTTTGTTGTTCCCTTGCAAGATGTCCTTTTACTCTATGTATTCTGTTCTACCTATAACTCCCAGTAAATTGCCCCTCCCTCATCCAAACATCTACTGTATAATCCAAAAATCACACACATTACAATTCAATTGATGCGACCTTCCCATTTGAATGTTCCAACTCCATCCAGTTTGTCCAAGATTGGAATGTTTGACGTCCAACTATTTGTGCAACCAGGATGCTTTGAAGAAAAGTTTAACATCTTAATGAATAAAACATGTTAATGAATATTTCCCCTGATATTTTCAGTTACAAACACTTGCTGAGGACAGAACTAGACTTGGCACTATCAATTGAGAGAGAATGTGAAAAATCTTTATTGAATTTGGCTGCCTCAGACTTCCATCACCATTTTAGCTCTGTCTCATTATGGCATGCAAGCCATGATTCTCACCAACAGACCCACCAGGTACCACCAAAGCTGTCTCTCAAAAATCCTCCAAATCTACTGACATGATAAGTGAACCAACATCAGTGTTGTCTCCCAGATCAGCATCTGGACTATAACTGCATTTAGGCTGCTCCAATGGCCGGGCCTTGTCAGTCTTTCCCCAACACCATGTTCCTGAAACAATTTACTTTGTCAAGGCAAGAGATTTCCAGGTGGACAGAGGCAACAGTTCAAAGGCGCTCTCCTTGAAGAAATGTACCATCCCCACCAGTGTGGGAATCCTGGCCTACTTCTGCTCAAACTGGAGAAGGAGCATCCAAGATGGCACTGAGAACTTTAGTCTTTTCATTGGGAATGGTATAAGGAGTGCACCACTTTTCAAAGGAGCCACGATTCCCCATCAGCTTATCAAGCATCTGCAGCAGAGTCTGAGTTTGTGGGTTCCAGTCTGGCCTCATCAGCCAATCTCACAGAAACGGAATGGAAGCAAGTCATCTTTGACTATGAAAGACTGCCAGAGAAAAGAATGACCCTCCAGGATTTAGAGGAGAATAGACCTGACTAGAGGTATACAAAATAAAAGATGATTCAACAGTGTACCAACAGTTGACCACAAAACTGTTGCAAGGAATTACAACTGGGCCTCACCTCTGCACATCACAGTATTTGAACCTGGTTACATAAAAACTGGGAACAATTCTAAGATTTACTATGAGGAGAAAGGTCCGAAAAACCCCTGCACTTGAGTCAGATGGTTTTAATTTCTCCCCACAGGGAAGGCGACCTTATTGACACATGTGGACAGGTTGTTCGTATGTGCCTTTTGCAAGATGTAGATATTGATAGGGGTTTGCCATCTTGAAAATTACTGCTTGTCTTTCAAGTAATCAAGTGAAAGTTTCCCCTTGATTGCTGTCAGTATTGTTCTGATTCATAAATGAATCTGCATTTTGACATTTCTGAATTGAACGAGAATCGATTTGTTACAAGTCCTACATTAGGGACCTAAGGACAAAAGTTCATAGTGAGATTCCAGTGTTGCAAATTCAAAGATAGTATCTTTGAGATAAGATGTTAAGACAAGGACATCTGCTCTTCGAAGTGAATGTAAAAGATCCTCTGGCAATATCAAAGAAAAGAACAGGAGGCAGGCGAATTACACCATCTTTTATTTTTCACTCAACAGCCCTTAAGATTGGTATGAGTTCTATGGAGCTGGTTTCGTGCAAATTGGCTGCTTCATTTCCTGCAATGGAATGGTGAGTGCACTTCAAATTCATTGGTTGTAAAGTGTTTTGGGATGAACTGAACTGGTGTAAAAGGCACTTTATAATGAATGTCTCCCTTTCTTTTATTAGCCTGGCCTAAAACAAGCTCAGATCTAAGCCAAGCATGCTTTCTATTCATTGTCGAGGTAAAAAGAGAAAACCTTGCAGTATGCTATGCAGGTAGGGTTGCTTATATCATTGTTATAAATGTCCTTTGTCCTGTTATAAATAAAATTGTGAACGTAGAATGGACCCAGGGTTAGAATAAGTCTTTGTGCTAGGGTTGCTTAGGATCAGAACTGCACAGCACCATTGTATGAAACAGGAGAAGGTAGTTACCACAGGGAGAGACTGACTCACTGAGTGTAAACTACTTATGTTTTCAACTGCTGCTTCTAACACATTCTGTCATTTGATCCTTGATCTTACACATCTCTGCCCTATAAACTAAGTTTCCCGGAGGAATTCTATGTTATATCCCTTGTGGATTTGTAGCATACACAGTTTCAACATCCTGCTGAATGACATAGGTTTAAGTGCTGTTGAGAGAGGGATAAATATTGGAGCAATTCCCCTGCTCTTTTCCGAGGTATTGCCAATAAATTATGTTCAAATAACCCAATAGGTTTTCTTTTATTGATGGCTTGAAGATATTTTTGATCTGTTTGCAGCTTGTGTGAATTATGTCTATGAAATGAATCTCATGTTTTTGTGATACTAATATAATTACATAATACTTGAAAGACTAATTCATTGTCAAGTCCAATAATAATCCATCTGGGAGCAAAACCACATAGCAATAATAACAAAAACAGAAAATACTGGAAACACTCACCAGATCCAGCTGCATCAATGGGAAAAGAAATGTTTCAGGTCAAATACCATTCATCTGAATTTATGACTTTCAGCATCTGCAGTCTTGATTTTCATAATAATGTTCTTAATTAATATTTATTTTTCGGATAGTTTATCTATACATGATAATCTTCGAATGGAACAAGGTCGGTAGAATGAGGACATTTAATTTTTCTGTTATTATTAATATGTCATATTACTAATACTGCTGTTAAAATTGGTAATAATATACCTACAAATGAACTATATGAAAATAACATCCCTCTTTCACAGAGTAATTAAAAACATGTAATTATCATCCTAACTTTAGATGCATAATATTAAAAGAAAATATAATGCTTTGTAACGATGGCTTCTGCAGGGTAAAGCAGTTTCAGAGGCATATCATGTTGTTTCATAATACTGAACTGTTCTTTGGCGCAACAATTAAAATCAGATTCGGAGGCCTGAAAAATCCTCTTTTCTTGAGGACCATAGTGAGCTCTTTTGTTTAACGAGAGAAACTCCACAGCAAATTACACCACCAAAGATGATATTACAGCAAATATTTTGGAACATTAAAGCTTTATGGACCAATTTTCTAAAGTAAGAACCAATAAAGTAAAGGAAGTGACAAGAAATCCTTGGGAGTAAAATACATTCACTGTCTAGGTACCAACAGTGCAGCCTATTGGTTTATAATTTATAATTTATAATAAAACAGTGCTTTATAATTGTGAGGATTAGTAAAATGAAGCCAATATATGCCAATAATTTGCCACAATCTGTCATCCTAATGCCCAATATAACAATCAGTGGGACATAATAACTTGAACAACAGCATTGAACACTGGTTGGCAAGTTCTTATTTTTCTGTGTTATCCATACATGATAAGGAAGAGCAGATTATTTAATCAATATTTTTGATGGGAAGTCCAGTAGATAAAATGCAAGAGCAATGCAACAAAAATTATTTGGGTGAGTATAAACCTGAATTGATAATCTGGAGTCTCTAATTAATAACGTGACTATGAACTTCAGAACCAGATATTGCATCCAGTGCTCTTAAGATGCAATTTGTGGTGCTTTGTAGCATCACAATACGGCCCCTACATTCATTGAAATTAGAACAATACAATTGCAAAAGGTAAGGGTTATGTGCATACTTAAGAAATGGAGTTGTGCAGTTTTTCTTCAACACAAGTAACTTGCTATTATGCTTTGAATTTGGGCACGTATGCTGGCATACAACAGCGAAAGTACTTTCTTTTTAAAAAGATGTAATGGGATAACCAAATAAGAAGGGAATAATGAATTTCAAACAGTACACTGTGGATCAGAAATTCAAGATACTTCTACATTTTAAATAAGAGGGAAATGGGGCCAAATGCAGCCAAGTGGGACCAGTTTCAATGGGAACCTTGGTCGGCATGGACCAATTGGGCCAAGGGACCTGTTTCCGTGCTGTAGGACTTTATGATTCTACTTTTCTTTTAAAAATAGAAGTACAAAATAAATAAAACAAAATACAGTGGATGTTGGAAATATAAATTGGGAACAAAAGATTCTGGAGATACTCAGTAGGTCAAGCAGTATATGACGATCAAAAGAAAACTTACCATGTCATTTCAGGTCATGGAACTGATAGTTAATGACACAACTTCAAAGCCAGCAAGGGCAGGATCAGAATCGTAGTCAGAAATATCAAATGAAGTGTGTGTGGACTTTCAACATTGTGAAATACTAAAATATTATCATGATATAATATAATGATGTGCGTGTAAGATTTCAGTGTTGCTGACTTTCAATTCACAGAGAAAGTGGAATTATGCTGGCGGGTATCACTCACCATCTTCTAATTTTCATGCTTTATCGAAGCTGCCTCTGCAAATGTTGCCTTTTCCACAATGCAGAAGTCTACTTCCCATATCAGAGAAGTTTCATGGAGGTATTCTTGGTACGTCTTGGTAGTCTCCAACCTGACGGCATCAATATCGATTTCTCTAACTTCCGGTAACCACTCCCCTCTGTTTTCTTCCCCTTCCCCTTCCCCTAGCCTACCCTCATGACCTGCCCACCTCCTTCCCTTTATTCCATGGTTTACTGTCCTCTCCTTTCAGATTTCTTCTTCTTCGGCCCTTTGCCTCTTCCACCTTTCACCTCCCGGATTCTCACATCATTTCCTTTTACCACCCCCTCCCCCACTTACCTACTTTCCTCCTCTCTCCTGGACTCACCCATCACCTGCCAGCTTGTGCTGCTCCCCCTCCCCCTACCCTTCTATTCTGACTTCTGCACTCTTCCTTTCAAGTCCCGATGAAGGGTCTCGGCCTGAAACGTTGACTGTTCATTTGCCTCCATAGATACTGCCTGACTTGCTGAGTTCCTCCAGCATTCTGTGTGCATTGCTACAGGTACTCCTTGATTTATGAATTTGCATTATTATGTCATTGACCCTTTGGGGAATACAAACCTGATTTACAATATTTTTCTTTTGCTACCACTCAGCACCCATGGAACTACACTATACCTAAATACCTATAATGCCACTTTCCCAGAAAAAGTCAAATTATGAAATTTTGCCAATGGAAACAATTCCCAAGAATGCATCCTGTTTGTAATCCAAGGAGTTGCTGTCACATTCCAAGCCAGTGTTCTTAAAGTTTCCTCTGTCACCAGTGCAAATTGGAAATATAGACACAAACTACCAATCATTAAGACTGAAGGTCAGAAACCTCAGTCAGAGAATGTCACTTGAACTGGATCACACAGAAAATGGAATATTTGTGCTTGCTGATGACATTGATTTGATAGTGGGGACATTTAAAGAGCACCAAGAACCCACAGGAGTGTTGGATAAAGTTGCAAAGGGTGCAGAGCAGAAGCAAGCACCGAGAAAAGCTGTAATGGCAGCCTCTAGCATCACCAGCAATAATATTGATGTGAAAATTGCCAATGGAATAACAACTTTCAAGTATCTGGCAGCTAGTGTCACACATCTTAACATTTGCAAAGGAAGTCAAAAACAAAATAGCTATTGCCACTCTGTATGAAAATCTAGATAAATTGCAATATTACATTGAAGTTTTATCAGTTGTATTCTGTGCCCATACTTGTGATGATTTATGGTTATAAGGCATGGATGCTTAACAAAACATCAGAGATCAGAATGGAGGCATTTGGAACATGTTGCTTTAGAAGACTGTTGCATGCCTTGTATACTGATGAGTCCAAGCACCTAAGCAGCAAATCATTCAAGAAACTGGAACTTGTGAATTGTCATTAGAGGTTGTGCAATGAAAGAAGATCACAAGAAAGCCAGAGTCTTTGAAAACATTAATGAAGGACACTATAGAGGGAAAGAGGTATTGGTATGGGTGCTGGTTTATTATAGTCACTTGTACCAAGGCACAGTGAAAAACTTGTCTTGCATACCAATCGTACAGGTCAATTCATTACACAGTGCAGTTACATTGAGTTAATACAGAGTGCATTGAGGTAGTACAGGTAAAAACAATAACAGTACAGAGTAAAGTGTCACAGCTACAGAGAAAGAGCAGTGCAATAAGGTGCAAGGTCACAACAAGGTAAAGTCCATCTCATTGTATAAGGGAACCGTTCAATAGTCTTATCACAGTAGGGTAGAAGCTGTCCTTAAGCCTGGTGGTACGTGCCCTCAGGCTCCTGTACCTTCTACCTGATGGAAGAGGAGAAAAGAGAGAATGACCTGGGTGGGTGGCGTCTTTGATTATGCTGGCTGCTTCGCCAAGGCAGTGAGAGGTAAAGACAGAGTCCAAGGAGGGGAGGCTGGTGTCTGTGACACACTGGGCTGTGTCCAAAACTCTCTGCAGTTTCTTGCGGTCCTGGGCCAACCAAGCCATGATACATCCAGATGGGATGCTTCCTATGCTGTATTGATAAATGTTGGTGAGTGTCAAAGGGGACATATCGAATTTCTTTAGACTCCTGAGGAAGTAGAGGCAGTGGTGAGCTTTCTTGACCATGGCATCTATGTGATTTGACCAGGACAGGCTATTGGTGATGTTCAAGCTCCCAGGAACTTGAAGCTCTCAACCCTCTCGACCTCAGCACCGTTGATGTAGACAGGTGCATGTACACCACCCCCTTTCCTGAAGTCAATGATCAGCTCTTTTGTTTTGTTGACGTTGAGGGAAAGGTTGTTGTCATGACACCATGCCGCCAAGCTCTCTATCTCCTTCTTGTACTCTGACTCATCACTGTTTGAGATATGGCCTTCAACGGTGGTATCATCCGCAAACTTGTAGATGGAGTTAGAGCAGAATCTGGCTACACAGTCATGAGTATATAGGGAGTAGAGTAGAGGGCTGAGGCCACAACCTTGTGGGACACCAGTGTTGAGAATAATCGTGCCGGAGGTATTGCTGCCTATCCTCACTGATTGCAGTCTGTTGGTTAGAAAGTCAAGGATCCAGTTTCAGAGGGAGATGTTGAGTCCTAGGTCTCGGAGTTTGGTGACAAGTTTGCTTGAGATTATAGTGTTGAAGGCAGAGCTGTAGTCAATAAACAATAGTCTAACGTAGGTGTCTTTACTGTCCAGATGCTCCAGAGATGAGTGTAGGGCCAGGGAGATGGCGTCCACTGTAGACCTGTTTCAACGATAGGCGAATTGCAATGGGTTGATATTGTCTGGTAGGCTGGAGTTGATGCGTGCCATGACCAGCCTCTCAAAGCACTTCATGATGGTGGATGTCAGAGCCACTGGCCAGTAGTCATTGAGGCATGTTACCTTGCTTTTCTTCAGTACCGGGATGATAGTGGTCTTCTTAAAACAGGTGGGAACCTGAGATTGAAGCAGGGAGAGGTTAGACATGTCCGCAAATACTTCTGCCAGCTGATTAGCTCTGACCACATGGCCAAGGACACTATCTGGGCCAGATGCTTTCCTCATGTTAACTCTCTGGAAGACTGATCTTACGTCCTCAATGGTGACCACGCGTTCAGTTGCCTTGGAGGTGATCAGGGTTGGTGGTGACAATCCACTTCCCTTCTGTTCAAAATGCACATAGAATGCGTTGAGCTCATCAGGAAGGGTTGCACTGTTGTTAGCTATGCAGCCCATCTTTGTCTTGTATCCTGTTATGGCATGTAAGCCCTGCCATAACTGACAGCTGGTCTGGGACTTTATTTTGAGATAGTATTTCCTCCTGGCATTCCAGATAGCTTTCTGAAGGTCATATCTCGATTTCTTGTACAGCTCAGGATCACCAGATTTGTGTGCTGCAGTCCTCGACACCAATAAGGAGTGGATCTCCTGGTTCATCCATGGTTTCCTGTTTGGGAACACCCATATTGTCCTCTTTGGTATACAGTCCTCCACACACTTGCTGATAAAGTCTGTGATCATCGTGGCATACTCATCTAGGCTGGCAGCTGAGTCATTGAACATGGACCAGTCCACTGTCTCAAAGAAGTCGCGTAGGAGCTCATCTGTTTCCTCAGACCAGCACTGCACGACTCTCTGTACCAGATCCTCCCGTTTCAGTTTCTGTTTGTATGCAGGGAGAAGGAGCACAGCCTGGTGGTCTGATTTCCCAAAGTGAGGGCAAGGGGTGGCTCGGAAGGCACCTTTGATGGTTGTATAGCAGTGGTCAAGGGTGTTGGCGCCCCTGGTGGAGCAGGAGATGTGCTGGTAGTATTTTGCTAACACACTCTTGAGGTTGGTCTGGTTGAAGTCACCTGCGATAATGAAGAGGGCCTCAGGGTATTCTGTCTCAAGGTTGTTGACCATGGAGTATAGCTCATTGAGTGCAGGCTTCATGTCCGTCTGTGGTGGGATGTAGACTGCCATCAGGATAGCTGAAGTGAACTCCCTTGGCAGGTAGTATGTTCGACACTTCACCATTAGATATTCCAGGCTGGGTGAGCAGGAACTCACCAGGACTGTCACGTCCAAGCACCACAAGTTATTGATTCAGAAGCAGACCCTTCCACCTCTAACTTTGCCTGAGGACGCTGTACAGTCCATTCGATGGATTGAGAAACCCTCAGGTTGAATGGCACAGTCAGGTGAAGCAGGTGTAAGCCACGTTTCGGTGAGACATAGCACACAGCAGTCCCTCAGTTCTCTTTGGTAGGTCAGTCTTGCCCTTAGTTCATCAACTTTGTTCTCAATGGACCCAAATGTAACATATATGTCACATGTAACATGTATTTATGGACAATGATTGTTGGTCTAATGCTGAAACCCATTTTAAGGATTGTGACTTATGCTTTGAACTGTAACAACATGTTCAAGATGGAGTTTATGTGGAAGAAAGTCACAATATCAATGCTGCCTGTCATGGTAAACTTTCAATAGTAATGAAGTTCATTTTGTTGAAAATCTGAATTACTTTCCTTCCACTATCCCAGAAAGTATGAGAGTGACTGAGATCTGAAGAAGAAGTGAGGAACTAAAATAAAGCACTGGACAGAATGCAGATGGCTGGCCGAGCATAGGCTGAGTGGAGGAGGGTTACAGCAGCAACTTCACTGACCAGGTTAATTTGAAACTACTTTATGAGGATACTGTCCAAGTGTTGAGGATGAATTTATCCCAATGCATCTTCATCTTAAATGCACTGATCAACCTGAGGTACATTTACAGGATCTTCTGCTTCTATTTTAGATTTTTATGGATAATTTTGTATCTAATGACAACTGTTGCTTGGATTTGTATTCTACAGCTTTTAGTGCATGTAGTACTAGTTTATTGTAGAATGGTTTCGTGGCAAATAATGTAAGACTACTAAAAGTTCAGTTACTATCATGTTAAGTGCAATTAACATTTTAATACAAGCTCGTCCCTATTCCCTTTAGTTACTCAAGTTATGATGATCATGGAATACACTCCTTGAAAGGCTAATGGAAACAAGTTCAATATTAATTTGGAAAAATGAATTGGATAAATGCAGGACAACAAATGCTGAGCTATGGTGAACAAGCAGCCAAATGGAATTTTTAATTAGGCATTTTACAGAATTTTGGATAAATTTTGACATATTCTTACCACGTTCTGCTCTTACCATTTATGCCTTTGCCAAAACCAAATTTTATTTCTTTATTTCTCACCTCCATTTGTCTTGTACCATCACCTCTTTCCTCATTTGTCTTTTCCTACCTTATCAAGATCACATATCTTACCTTTAGTTCTTTCTTCCTCTCCCTCAAATCTGACAATTCGTTAGAGCTTAGAAAATGGATCAACTTATGTGAAAATTGTACACAAAATCAACTTAACTTGGGTAAGGCTGCACCAGAGATCATCATTGGGTGAATTCATACCAAACTGGAAATCGCACTGAGCGATTCCACGGACAAGTCATGTAAGCACAAGTGATGTTTACTGGTGTCAGATGGACACCTAATGGGATCACAAGTTAAGCACCACACGTTTCTTCCTTTACCGACATCAACTGTGCCTCTAAAGTGCAACCTACAACCACTGTTGAGCATTCACAGTACAGGCAGGAGCATATTGTGTTTCTTTGTGGCCTTTATCTATTTTATAGGGGATCATGGCTGATATTGTGTAAGTCGAATACACAAAAAATTCCAATGACCTGGCATCAAAATCCAAATTTTCTGGCATTATTACTCCAGAACATGAGGTGGAGGGTGAAGAGTGCGGCCGGAGTCAGGGTTTGGGTCAGGGTCCAGAGCATCAGGGGTCAGGAATGTGGGTAGGATTTCAGTTGGAGTAGGATCCTAAATCCTGGTGTATTTGCCACTCCCTTTAAACTCACTAGGTTCACTAGAAAATGTATTATATTGCTACGTAACATGTAAAAATGTGAAATAACTTACGTTTAGGTATTAATATGAGTAACATCCAATAATCCAGAAGTTCTGCCTGTCCAGCACAATGAAGTCCCCAGGGTGATGGATGATCAGTGTTTTGCTGTAAATAGATTTAGAGGTGGTTGCAAGCAGCTCAAACACCTTCTGATGTTCACAGAGTGTATTCAGTCTAACTGGGAGTGTTTTTATTAGCATTGGTCTGTCGAGATACTCTTTCAATGGATGTCTTCATGGTTCATCACTGTCAGCAATCCATTACTGGAGGTGTCAGTCAGGCACATTGTGGGTGGGGACCTTATTCAGGAGGCAAAGGCATGTCCTTATGTCAGTTATGCTTCTTTGTCAATTACCTTTGTGTCCTTTCATTCTTCACCCTTCGGCCGATGGGAAGAACGTCCCTCTAGCCACACTGTCTAGCTGCTTCATGATATTATATATCTTTATCGTACCTCCTCTCTACTTCCTCTTTTCCAAGGAGAACAATCTCAATTTTGGTTATTCATTTTCTGGCATGTAAGTATTGCTGGCAAGGCCAGCATACGTTGCCTATTCCTTCTTGCCTTTCAGAAAGTGTTGGTTCCTCTTGAACTGTTGCAGTCCTTCTTCTGAAGGTACTGTCTAATGAGAGTTTTATTAAGGTTCTTCATGATTTCTTTGCTCTTTACTTTTGTGCTTTCTCAACCTGCTCTGTACAGATTATGGTATGTACCCCCAAAAAAATCTGTCCCTCTACTCCTTTTAGAACTGTGTCTTTCAAATTATATTGCCTCTGTTCTAACCCTATATTTTCACCTATTGCATATTTTGCATTCACACTCCCATCTTTAACTTCTCCAGTTGACTCACTAAAATGTAGCTTGCTATCATTACTTCTTAGCATCCCCACCCCAAAACCCATCCCAATTATAGCCTACTGATTAAAAAACCTGCCTTCCTGTGCTCAAAGAGAATTGAGCAACTTGGTGATTGGGTTCGCTCCAAATGCCCAAACCTTAAGATGCTTCATATTTGTTAAATACTTGTTGGGCATATAGAATCTTCCCAAATTTTGTGTCTACTTAACATATACTTGAAACAACCCATTCTGTCTTACCCTATTTATTTATATGGCGTCTGGGCTCTTCCATCTCTGTCTCCCTATTTACTTGTTTCGCCCAACACAATATGCTGAAAACCTACAGGTTCAACCATAGCGACCATAAACTTCCAGTCTTGATTCTGTTGTGTTTATAATGTCAGTGAAATGGCATCTCTTGAGTACAAATACTACAATGGACATACCTCTGGCTCTTTGATAGTAAATGGATTAACTTTCTATCAAGTGGGCAAGGCTTCCAAGGGTTGTTCGCCAACCTTAGCATGGTCGTTTAAGTAGAAAAAGGACAAAGCAACTGTTTAGATATTCTAAGTATCTGGACAATTAGTCTGCCGTTCCCACTGTAATTCCTCTCTCCTGGTGGGGAATACAAAATACAAAATCCACTCATGGCTGGAGTTAATTTCACTCAGCATATTGACCTTCAGCACCATGCCAACTTCAAAATAAGCTTGAAAAGCTGGAGCTGCTGATGTTGGAACCATCTCTTTGGGTCAGTTCGGGACAATATTCATCTCATAAGAAGTGGAAAGAACTTCTTGGGATTTGGGTTTATTGTTGCGGATATATTTTCTCAGAAATTATTTCTGTGGGGATGAGCCAGAGAAAGTATCTGCTGCCTGGTTGTGTTTCTAACCCCATCCAGAGTCCACTGTGACTTTGCTCTTTTGCTGTTGAGCACCTCAATCACACCTCCATCACAAAGTGAACACTCCAATGTTCTGTTAGCCAGTCACCGAACTGTTTTTCAATGGATATTATGGCACGTTTAGCCTGGTTCTCGGAAATATTATGAGCTGCTCTAACTTCAAATAATATTTTCAGTCTAAAGTCTGTACTAAGTCTTTCATATTCGCTCTACACATGTGGCACTTGACACCAAATTTGAATAATCTATAATTAGGAAATATTTCACAGCAAATGAGACATTTTATATTCCAGGTAGCACTGGAGAGGCATTTATGAAAACATGCCTTTGATAAGTAATAAGAAATAACTTTTGAAACAAAGTCATTGATATGACACATGTAGCAGATATGAGGTTGCTGTATACATTTAAAGATGCTCATTTTGCAATGCTGCTGTCAGCAATATGGAAGTCTTCTTGGAAATTAATTAACCAAATATGGTTTCAAGTTCTTAACTGCACATTAAGAGCAGATCCCTCATAACAGAGGAAGTTCTAGCAAACCAAGCACTAAAGTATCAGTCTGGTGGAAATTTTAGCATAGGGCAACTGTTGTACTCAGATTGCCACATGTTGTTATTTTAGTAGAGTCACAGAGCCATACAATGTGAAAAAGGTCCCGTGGTCCACCAAATCTTGCTGCCCATTAAGTATTCAATTACACTAATCCAACACTAATTCCATTTTATTCTTCCTATATTTTCATCAGCTTCCCCCAGATTCTACCACTCATCTGTACACTTGGGGCGTTTTACAATGGTCAGTTAACATACCAACCAATACACCTTTGGGATGTGGGAAGAAATCTGAGTACCCAGCGGAATATGCATGGGTCACAAAGAGAACATGCAAACTCTACTCAAACAGCACTGGAGTGAAGTCAGCCACAGGAGCTTTGTGGCAGCGCCTCTACTAGCTAAGATACCGTGCCACCCATCTACAAACACTATAACTACAAATTAAGTCCACTTAGTATGCCTTAGATTTTTCACGTCAGTAGCATGACACCCAAGGAAGATAGGGAAGGTTATAGGTTGTGCAGATGTGTATTGTTTTTATAATATTAGCATTTCATTGGTCAGGTGCAGCCAGATATTATCCCGCCTGGAGAGAAAAGATGCTGGAAGTGTTGTTTATCTCCAGTGAAGGAATTCACAAAGGACCTTCAAAGATTTCTGTTATAGACAGTGAAATAATCATTTTATTGGCAGATTCCAAACAAGTAATTAGTCAGACCTTCACTCACTTCAACTACATAAATATATCTTGGCTATCGGTGATTGTTTTTACCTTTTCTGTATAAATGTTAATAACCTCAGCAGTTTCTCTCCCATTCAGCTGACTTTCTCTGAACCAATTCCAATGGAATTTTTACTATATTTCCAGATTATTTCAATCTTCGAGCACATATTCCGGAGGGCAGCTGAAAATCCTTTAACCATTATTGAAAGTGGTGACCTTCTGATTTGCATTGCACATGGCTTGTGGGCAGATGCAGCCATTGAGAGTAGCAAGCAAAACCAGCACTGGGCTTCATAACATCACATTTACCCGCCCTGCATTTACTATTGAGGATCCTGCCTATTTCCAATAGTACCCAGGCTATTTAGAGGAAGGTGGAGCATGGAATCAAGTACGGGAGGTAAGGAGGCCAGATGGGAACTGTAGAGGGAGGGGAACCAGTGGGAGGAATGTGTGGGTGATGGGCAGGTGGAGGAGGGGAAAGAAACAGGGTGGTGGGAGACTGAAGTGGCTGTAGGAGGAACTGGTTAGAAGGACAAGGGGGAAGGCTCCACCTTCCTCACCTATCAGCTTCCATCATCTGTAGCCCTTTGTTGCCTCCACCTATCACATCCCAGCCTGTGTCACGATTTCTGCCTTCCCCTCCTCTAATTGTGGATCACCCCTCCTCACCTGCCTGTCACTTGCCAGCTCTTGCTATAGCCCTTCCCTTCACCTTTTTATACTGGCTAGCTTCCCTCCATCTTTCAGTCCGGATGAAGGGTCTCAGCCTGAAACGTCGACTGTCCATTTCTCTATGCAGATGCTGCCTGACCCGCTGAGTTCCTCCAGCATCTTCTTTGTTGAACCTGAACTGTTAACTCTGTTTCTCTTTCTACAGGCGTGGCCTGACTTTCTGAGTATTTGCATCATAATCTGTTTTTATTTTAGATTTCCAGCATCCTCAGCTTTATTTTTGATTTTATTTCCCTGTATCATAGAAAATGACACATTCATTCTCAAGACGCACTCAAGGAGCTCAGAAACAGATCTTATATTTGTCTGCAAGCTACAAACAATTACATTATCCATCAGCTTTGTCAGTGGAACACTAAAATGCACTTCTTATCTATCCAGGAAATAGGATCTGAGTCTTCTGATAAGGGTTATTTCATCGTTCCACTTTAATCTATTGAAGTACATTCTGATATCTATAGTGAACATCCTGCTTTAAGTGAAGATATATTAGGAAATGAATTGGCAGGAGAAACTAATGCTGCTATTCTTTGAAAATATTTAAGGAGTTAAATTTGCACAGAATGCACTGGAGAAAATAGAATCACATTTTTGAAATATCTGAGAAATTTATGTATGTGAATAAATCTAATTCAAACAGTTTATATTTTAGAGAAAAGGTGCAATTCAGATTGATTGCATTAGCACTTATAGCCCAATGCAATTGTGCACATTTGCATAATCACAAAGGTCAAATCTATGAACCAGCAAGATAGAGCTCTGCAATAGAGTGTAACAGTAACTTTCTTTACTTGTGATCAAAAACAAATTTTGAGGTAGATAAAACTGGTAATCATTGTCATTCTATAAATAGCGCTAGAAATAGGTTTATCACAACCAATTTTCCATTGAAATCAATGGAATAAATTTCATAGAGTGTGACTGTGCAGTTCATTTAGTGCTAACAACAGGGGCTGTGTTTCATAATTACGGTAAGCATCAGAGCTGATTCAGCACATTCAAATCACAGCACCTTGACTTGACCCAAGAGAAATTGTGGGCAGCAAAAAGAATGAAGCAATTCTTCACCTCTTGGACTGAATACAGTTCTTAGCCTTGGGTCCTATTCATGTTGTAAAGTGGAGTGACCCCTGTTGCTCCGGGTGTGAAAGAACTAAAATTTGAAATGGGAAAGTGTGGTGTTGAAGACAGACTCAGCATTGCTGCTGATGTTGGAAATCTGAAACAAGTAGAGAATGCTGAAAAGACTCAGCAGGTCAGGTGGCATCAGAGAGACAGAGAGAGTTAATCACAATTGCCCTCCAACAGTCTATACTAAGAACACTACACTTATCTTTCTTTTCAGCAGACATTTCTCTCCATTAAAATTTATGGAAGCACTTAAACCCGTACGTGGAAGAATCCAGCATCTGTGCAGAGTTAGAATGACTGAAATCTGCAACACATTCAGCTGAGTGAAAGCAGAGCGCACATGTATTGAATCCTCTTTGAGCTTCTTCAGGAGGGTTTGAGCTTGTTTTTATTTGGGTGCAGTGTAAGAGGGCCAAGTACTTGCTTCCAACCAAGTTTAAGTACCAGCATTTAATCTCTGCCTAGGAATGCAGGCATGGTAGTGCAGCAGTTAGCGCAACGCTTTACAGCGCCAGTGACCCGGATTCAATTCTGGCCACTGTCTGTAAGGAGTTTGTACACTCGCCCCGTGTCTGCGTGGGTTTCCTCCAGGTGCTCCAATTTCCTCCTACATTCCAAAGATGTACAGGTTCGGAAGTTGTGAGCATGCTATGTTGGCGCCAGAAGCGTGGCAACACTTGCAGGCTGCCTCCAGAACACTCTGTGCAAAAGATTCATTTTGCTGTGTGTTTCATTACATGTGACTGATAAAGATATCTTATCTTACTTGTGCAGTCTGACACCATGATGTGAAGCTCCTAGTCATGAAAATAGTGAACAACAGTGCTCAGTGCTCCTCACCTGACACAGTGTCTTCAACATTTAGTCCAAGTACATGATTAGGACTTCATTGCCACTGAATCTTCTAGTATACAGTATGTGGGTTTTCCCACAATTGAGCAGTCTGCAGTAGTACTAATACTAATTTCCTCTTTGCCAATTCACCCATTTGCCTTTCAGCAATTACCCATAGCGTAAGTAACATTCTAGATTGCATTCCTCATTATCCTCATTTACCATAGTAATCCATAGAGCAAGTTCTTCAAATCAGTAATGAAGGCACTTTTGGTACTCCCAGGCTTTTGGATATAGGATCCAAATTTGTAACATGCTTAAAGTTCGGAGAGTATTGGATTAAAATAGTTCTGTAATATTACAACAACTTTGTTGAACTGAGTATTCACTGGTCTTCAAGGTGCTGGTTGATTAACTTACATGGCAATTTCCCTGCTAGATTTGCTCCAAAATGGCTTCATTATCAGTCTCTCTATATCCCATTAAATCATGGATTCTAAGTAATTACCAAAAGTTTTGTGCATCTTTGTATATATTTTTTGTGCCTCCCAACGTATGCAGCTTGTGCTTGGCCTGCCTCTCTTCACATCTCTGGACTTGCCATGCTTTTCTGGAATGTTCTCAAACATATCCCCATTGTCTGGAGATTCCATAGTATACTGTCCTTGTAGCTGGTGTCATGGCTGGGTTCATTGAATAACATTGAAAGTAAAGAATGCTCAACATGACACAACTGCTCATCCCAAAGGCCTTGCTAGATTGTTCAGCAAGCTTCCACAGACAATTGCTCCAACAACATCATGTAATTCTGCACCCGTTAAAAGTCTGTGCTAAGTACACAACACTTATGTCTCTTCGAAGCAACCATCCCCTTCCACTAAAATGACAGACTCACTAAACCTGTACTGGAAGAAATCCAACAATGGAGCACTGTTGGAATGGCAGTGGTGAGGATCTTCAGAACTTCTGCATGTGTGCAGGCATACAAGGTTGTTCAGAACCCCTGACAGATAAGTGGGGAAATTGCTGACAGTTAAACTGCTTGCAACTCTCAGGGAAATTAGAGCCATTATTTTTATCAGTCAGCCAGCTCAGCCAGCTCCATCACAGGCACAACCCTCCCCACCATCAAGGATGTCTTCAAGAGGCGGTGCCTCAAGAAGGCAGCATCCATCACTAAGGACCCTCACTATCCAGGACAAGCCCTCTTCACATTACTACCATTGAAGAGGAAGTACAGGAGCCTGAAGACCCACACTCAATGATTTAGGAACAGCTTCTCCCCCTCGCCATCAGATTTCTGAATGGTCCATGAATCCATGAACACTACCTCGTTATTCCTTTTTTTTGCACTATTTATTAATTTTGTAATTTATCGTAATTTTTACGTCTTTGCACTGTACTGCTGCTGCAAAACAACAAATCTCACATCATGTAAGTCAGTGATAATAAGCCTGATTCTGATCTCTTTATCCTGTAAATTATACTGGGCTGAAAATTATGTTATTAGCAAAAATGTATAATTCAAAAGGATGACCTGTACTACATTTCTGTACCCATTCACCTCTGAAACATTTTCATTTAAAAACTAGTTAAATTATGATTTGATCATTTCAGGCAGAAGAAGCCAGCCATGCTTTAGAAACAAGTTAACAAAGTGCCTCCACTGTACTTATATGAAAACCTGTAAACTCCCCCACCTTGGAACAATGAGAACAAAGTTATGGGCTAATTTTAAAATTGGAAATGTACAATTAGTGTCTTTATTTTATATATATAAAACATTACTGCCTTTTCTTTTGATTGTCAAAAATCAGGGGGTATAATATGCAACCAAATCAATATTATCCAACTTACATTCTCTCCCAAGGTCATATGGGTGCTGTAAATTCTAAAGTAATTGCATTCTGAAAGTGGAGAGAGTATGGTGGACCCCAGGAAGTATTCATTAAAGCACACTTGGAGGTGAGTCACTTGCTATTTATTGTGTTTCAGACTTTTCTCACCCTCTTCTGCAATGATTTTTTGTAACACAGTGGATGTGGTATACATGGATTTTAGTAAGGCGTTTGATAACGTTCCTCACGGAAGGCTCATTCAGAAAGTCAGGAGGCATGGAATCCAGGGAAAAATGGCCATGTGGATTCAGAATTGGCTTGCCTGTAGAAGACAGAGGGTGGTTGTAGATGGAAAGTATTCTGCCTAGAGGTCTGTGATCATGGTGTTCTGCAGGGATCCGTTCTGGGACCCCTGCTCTTTGTGATTTTTATAAATGACTTGGATGAGGATGTGGAAGGGTGGGTTAGTAAGTTTGTTGATGACATTAAGGTTGGTGGTGTTGTGGATAGTGTAGAAGTCTGCTGTAGATTACAACAGGACATTGATAGGATGCAGAACTGGGCTGAGAACTGGCAGATGGTGTTCAACCCAGAAAAGTGTGAAGTGATACACTTTGGAAGATTGAATTTGAAGGCAGAATACAAGGTTAATGGCAGGACTCTTAGTAGTGTGGAGGAACAGAGGGATCTTGGGGTCCACTTCCATAGATCCCTCAAGGTTGTGCGCAGTTTGATAGGGTTATTAAGGAGATGTATGGTGTGTTGGCCTTCATTAGTTAGGGTATTAAGTTCAAGAGCTGCGAGGCAATGTTGCAGCTCCATAAAACTCTGGTTAGACCACACTTGGAGTATTGTATTCAGTTTTGGTCGCCTCATCATTGGAAGGATGTGGAAGCTTTAGAGAGAGTGCAGAGAAGATTTACCAGGATGCTGCCTGGATTGGAGAGCATATCTCATGAGGATAGATTGAATGAGCTAGGACTTTTCTCTTTGGAGGATGAGAGGTGACTTGATAGAGGTGTACAAGATGATAAGAGACATAGATCGAGTGGACAGTCAGAGATTTTTTTCCAGGGCAAAAATGGCTAACATGAGGGGGCATAATTTTAAGGTGATTGGAGGAAGGTATGGGGAGATGTCAGAGGTAAGTTTCTTACACAGAGAGAGGTGGGTGCATGGAATGCACTGCCTGCAGAGGTGGTGGAGGCAGATACATTAGGGACATTTAAGAGACTCTTAGATAGGCACATGAATGATAGAAATGTTGGAGGGAAGGGTTAGATAGATCTTAGAGCAGGATAAAATGTCGGCACAACATCGTGGGCCAAAGGGCCTGTAGTGTTCTAAAACTGTGAATGATCGCGACCCAGCAGTATCCACAGGGAACTGTTACAGGGCAATACTGCACCATAGAACAATAGTCTAGATGGCGTGGCCAGTGCCAGAATGACAGTACATGCCATTGACCTAGATAAAAAGTGCTGACAAAATTTTCTCAGTCCCTGTATTGTAGATTTCCCATCTCCTAACATTAATTTCAGTCTGCCATCAGCTATAGGGCATCTCTGGCATTAAGCAATACTGAGAGTAAAAAACCCTGATTTTTAAACTGACTTTATATTCATTTTGTAGAGATCGAAATGAATATTATGCAAATGAATGGATGACTTAAGATGTAAAATAAATTTCCAAGAAATAATTTTGAGTTCTTTAAAAGATCATGAAATGTTGAAATAATTATTCTGTGGCAACAACAATCCACATGTAAATTTAAGCTTCCAAAGAAGTTGTTCAGTAATAATTAAAACCTCAGCTGTTCCTCATTTAACAACTTTTATACTTCTAAGTTTTCTCTAATGACACTAGTGTGTAAAAAGTTGAAATCCTTTTCAATTCAGCAATTTTAAAATGTCTTCCATTTGCAAGGACATCGGCAGGGCTAGAATATCTCCAACAGCAGCATCTGGATTTCTAAGTTTAGCCATGCTTGTGCAAACCAGAAGTTGTTGTCAATTTCACAGTGTAAGAGAGTGCATAGTGATATTCACCTTCATAGGGACTGCAAATTCAAGTCCATTATATGATTGTGAACCTAACTGTAAGAAGTGGAAAATAAGGTAAGTTGGCTCCTAGCTTAAATCACAAATATTCTTGTTCATCTGTTAGACCTCACGAGAAGTGTCAGACCTGGCCTGGTGGTAGAATGAGGTTGAGGATTTTCACAAAGAAGTTGAATGTTGGGGTCAAAGCTGCTCTGAGTAGTCACTGATTTACCTAAGCAGTCTATAGGCATATTGTGCAGGATCATACCTGTTGTGCTGGCATTTCCTGCCACGCTGTCTCAATCTCCTTACCTTCACACACTGCTGTTCTTCATCTTGTTCCACAAAAGAACCATACAGAGACATCTTCAAAGGGAATGCCTTTCCATTTCTCCACAGCTCTATGTAGAAAGAAATTAATAAACAAATCTTGAGAGCTCTTGAAGCTCTGAAACTAAGGGGCTTAAGAAACACATGTGTGAGACTTGAGTTACAACCTGCCCTCAGACAGATCACAAATGCACAAACAACATTTTTCAGCAAAAATACAATGAAAGCCACATCAAGCTAAACCTGCATGCTGCCATACTTTGTTGAAGTAAAATGGAAAGCCAGTTGTGTACAAAAATTGAGTTGTGCACTTCTGATCAAGTTATAATAAAGCAGAAGCTGCTCTAAGGAAATTTGTCTCAATCCCTTTCTGAATACTTATTAATGCTGACTAATGTGAAATTATACCAGTTCTAAAAAAAACAAGGAATTGTATCAATGATCACTTTAACACTAGAATCCTTAACCAATTTCTTAAGAAAAATGCATTTATTTCATTTGAAATCCATTAAAAAATCAGATGGTTTTACAGTAGTTGAATGGTATGCAGGGAATGGAGGTATATGCATCAAGTACAGGCAGAAGAGATTTACTTTAATTTACTTTCATGCTCAACACAGATATTGTGGCTGAAGAGCCTGTTCCTGTGCTGTACAGTTTTATGTCTATGCCTATGCTCTCTAGCAGATAACAGTCCAAGTAGTGTAGATGGAAATTATCCCTGCGGATTGTGAAATTCTAAAGATAATGAATTCTGAAACAGTCTCACACTGTTTAATCAATCAATTGATGAATAAATTATTAAATCATTAATTGGACTAAGAGTCAAACTCTAGGTTCAGAAATAACTGTCCATTATGTTGTGGTTCTTTATCTCTTCTCCCTCAGCCTTCCTGTAGTAGCAATCAAGGATTAAGGGGTCAGGAGGTAAACTTATAGAATTTAAATAAAGAATGTCTTTTTTGTCCTTACTGACTCTGGTAAATACCTACTTGTAATAGTAAATTTCTAGATTTCACTTACGAAATGCCCAGCAAGAGCAAGCAAGCATTTCTTCCACTGTAATGCAAATATTTCAGCATTAACAGGTCTAATGTTGGTCATCTTATATTTACAATAAAGAAATTCTGATTTTGCATTATCAGTCGATGGAAGTTGTGCCTACCCATAATGAAGATATGCTTACAGCAGTGAGTGTCCATGTCAATGAATTTTGCAAGCACTTCCCTCCTGTGGGTCATGAATTTTTGGAATTCCCTGCCCCAGGGACCCATGAGGGAGAGTCACTGTATATTTACATGGTGGAGATTGACAGGCATTTAAACTACAAGGGAGTCAAAGAGTATGGTGAGAGAAGAAGAGAGTAGTATTAGGCCAAAACTGAATCAGCCATGATCTTTCCAAAGTAAGTTTGGCAGAGTAAGCTTGATGACTGGTCCACTCCTGCTCCTGTTTTATTTTATTTGATAAATGTTCTGCCCCTGAAAAATATTTACAGAGAGCATGGTTTGTTAACATAAATAAGCAGAAATCACAGTGAAATTTGCAAAGGTGTTCATTACTTTGAGCACATTTTGTTATATCTCCCTTGTCAATTGGTCAGAAGTGCAGAATTGGCAACAAACTCCATTGTTGAAATGTTACAAGGAGTGCAGGAGTAGAGAAAAGACCAGCACCACTTTCTTGAGGGAAGGGAGGATGAGCTTTCCCAACACAGACAATACTCTGAGAACAACTATCTTTAGTCAATTGGCACAGAAGCTGTGTGTTATAACCATTTTGTAGCAGATTTGGTCTGGCTGATCTGGCATATGTCTGCTCCCATGGCTTGGAAAGATGCAATGAAATAAAAGCTTAATGATGTGGTAATTATAACAGTTGTAGAAGATGTTAACTGCAGAGAATGGCATAAAGCAATGGCTAGTCCCTCATAATTGGTGTTAGTCATAAGAGGGGAGGGCATCTCTGCCTCAAAAGCTGAGAGTGATTGTGCTTTTACAGCTTCACTGCATAACAGCATGCTGAGGTCTACATGTTTGGTATGAATGTGGCAAAGATGTTGCCTTTAGTTTGTTTGGCATTCACTTCTAGCTCCCTCACTCCATTGCTGCTAAATATGGCTCGAGCACAGGAACCCCTGCTGTCAGTTTTACAACTCTCATTTGCTGCAGTGTACAGAGTCTTTTAAAACCAAAGCATTCAAAATTTTATAGCTGCAACTAAAATTATGCTTCTTATCCCCCTTCTTCCTTTCATTGTCTCTTCTCAGTTCTCAATCCTTTCTCATAGCCTCTCCATCTCAGCATGACGTTATTTCAGATGTTCATTTTCCACTAACATCTGGGAAACAAAGATGATTTTGCTGAAGTGAAAAGCAGCAATCATATTTATTGGATGAGGCTTCAAAACAGGACACACCACGTTTCATTATTCCATTTAGGCCCCCAACTCTAAATGTGCAAGCTTCTTTGCACCATTGATTTTGTAATCTGTGGAATTCAAACGGTTGTGGTTTTTGAACCAAGTTCATGCTAAATGGATGTTAACTTTAAATAGCCAGAAAAATTTTAAGATCCATTGTAATCTCTTTCAAATGACATAATCCTACTTACATCTGAGAGCCATATGTTCAAGGAAAGAATGGAGCTTTTCCTTCAGTCCTGGACAATATTCAATCACACAATCAATGCCACCAAAAACAATTCATCTGATATTATTTTCTGTCATTATTTGGGGGACATGTTTGCACACAAATTGGTTGCTGAGTTTATCTGTTCTGTTGCCCAGATTCAGCACCCATGATCTCCACCTGCCCAGACACACTTTGACAAGATGTGCAGGGTCTGACAAGCTGACCCTCTGCCCCTAAAAGGTATCTCATAAGGCAGAGTGGGACCCAAGTGGTGTGTAGGTTTCAGGTGGTGTACTGCTGAGTCCTTATTCCCAGATCACCCTGATGATCTTTGACAGATGCAGTTAAGAAAAAATCCATTGGTTGAAATCTGGTTTTGAATGCCTTTTTGACACATTTAATTTTTCATTTGCAGTCAAATACTACTGGAAGATGATATGTTGCTTTGGTGCTTCTCAGGAATTAAAATTTAAGTTGGAATTTGGCAAATCAATTGGCACGAGAAAGAATGGGATGAAGCTTGCTATCTGTATTTAGCATTTCCAATCAGGACCCATTTTAAATCCATTGGCAGAGACCTGCATAATGCTGGGAATCTCTTTCTCAAAGGTGATGGCATGAGATCAAAATCCACATTCATTTCAATGGAATTCCAAACATTAGACATAAAATTTGAAATATTAAAATCAAGTATTTTTTTAAAAAATGGTAATATTTCTTTATAGTCAACATGAAAGTTTGAATCTTTTTAATTATCAGAGATATTTTAAAAAGTTATAAATTAAAACCTCAGTTTGACAGAAGCTTGAAGGGCTGTTTTATGAGATGGACTCATCACTGAGACATACAGCACCTTATCAACTGAGACCCTGGTGCGGAGGATCAATCTGAATGGCCCTTCGCATCTGGAAAGGGTAAGTTCGGTTAGTGAACCCAGGCAGCGACTTTGCATGTTGTGCCAGGTCCAGTGAGATCCCACCCTACAGCCTGAATGTTGTCCTTCCTGGCAAAGCAAGGATGAGAACTGACAGTGAAGAGAACTGTCCACAAAGATCCAAGGATTTTTGTGGTCTGGACTACCCTTGTCTAGCTTTGATTGCTGTCAGTCATCAGTTCAAGAAAATCCTTGGCATCAAACAACTGTGGTATTACGATTGGTTGAGTTGTGGAATTCTCACACACTACTAATATTTTGAACATTTTTAGAAAGAAGAAAATAAAGATGAGAATAAACTCATCAGATTAAGGTCAAAACTGAAATGCCATCAATGGACATTGAAAAACTTGTAATTTTTATTTTAATTTCCATTATTTTTAAATATTAATCTGAGAAAATGAAAATCAACATACATAAATCTCATTTTAGAATGCTGAGAAGCTTGGCTCATTAAATAACTAAATCTTATTAAATTTCAAGAAATAATTTGTTATATTTCATGCATTTTACAGTAAGAATAGCTGGTATATAGCTAAACCTCATCAGATCACTGAATTCCTTTGATTTCACCAGAAAAGGCTTCAAAACAGCACAGCCTGGGCAACAGTACAGAATCACTGACAGCATCTTTGGGATTTTCACTATAAACTATACATGCATGGAAATCTGATGTTGTTGTCAATTTCACAGTGTAATAACAGTAAAGGCTAAGAGTTTCACTGTCACTACAATCAAAAATAAAGCCATGAAAGTGAAAGGTTACTGGCGATCGCATTAGGTTATGCAATGCTGCCTGTTTGTAGTGAAGTCCAGGGATTTGCTTTTCACATTTAAGCCCACCCATTGTGTCAATATTTTTACACTTTTGTTGCAGACTATATGGATGAAGGAACTGAGAAGTCAACCAGGTTCATCCCAATTAACACTTCAAATTGCAATTGTGGAATCTATGCCTTTGTGCTACACTTAGCTGTCAACGCTTACCGAAATATGCTGTCAATAGGGATCCTGTAGAGACTTGTTGACCTTAGCTATCATTGAAGATGTAAATGTGCTTCAGATGTTTTCAGAACCCTGATATAAAGCTACACAGCACAGAGAGGAAATAAGGTAAATTTGTCTAATGCCAGGGAATTTCAAGATAAATCTTAAGTTGTGGCCCATGATGTTTGCAAGTTTGTTATGAATGGAAAGGCAAATTTTCTCTACTTGATAAGTATTGGACAACAGCAAATTTGTTACAGGACAACACCCAAGGAAGAGTGATAAGAAAGCTAAATCAATGTAACACTATGAAAGGCCAAAAGTCGAGTTTATTGTCATATGTACAAGCGTATGTATGCACAGGTGAAATGAAAAACTTACTTGCAGCAGCATCATAGGCACATAGCATCAGAGACACAACAGTCACAACAAAAACATAAATTAAACATAAATTGTACAAAATTATATAACAAGAACACAATTAGGAAAAAAACAGTCCATTGCAGTTCAACGTGGTCATAGTGTTGCCATACTGAGGTAGTGATTAAGGTTGTACAGGTTGGTTCAAGAACCAAATGGTTGCAGGGAAGTAGCTGTTCTTGAACCTGGTGGTGTGGGACTTTAGGCTTCTGTACTTCCCGCCTGATGGTACCTGCGAGAAGATGGAATGGCCCGTCTACCTATTGCAGTTGGCTAGCTCAAAAAAAAATCAAAGCAAAACTAAAGGATTTTTAAATATATTAAATTGAACAAATTGATAGGAAAATTTTGGGAAATTAAAAAATGTAATCAGTTCCCAAATTAATTTGTAAATATCTCATTGTTTAAAACTAAAGTAAAAAGTATCAATAGACACTCTAAAGCAATTTTGCCATAAACTTCTAAATTTGATCTCCTCAAAATATTATTTTCTCTTTTATAATCTCTCCAATTCCAGATCATAACTATAATGGCCTCGCTACCTCCTAGCAAAAATGTAAAATCCTGCAAAATAGCATTCTATCTCCATGTGATACCTCATTAAATCTTTTTGACCATCGCTTAAAGCGCTTTATGAAAATAGCTCTATGAAATGTGGCTCTGAATAGCTAAAGGAGTAATAGAATTTAACATCAATATTGCTATAACTGAAGCAGATTTATAACAAAGGGTACTGGTAATAATGCAGGTGGGATTATTGCTAAAATACAATAAAGGAATGTCCGCAGAATTTGGAGGGGTGGTGATTTATTTCTGAAAACAGGACGATGTGGTCCAACCCCATCCTATTTCCAGGTATTTAACAAGGCAGGCAAGGGGTAGACAGTCAATTATAGAGATCTCTGAGACTCTGAGAGGCATTAGCAGGGTAGATACTGTGACATTATTCCCCGAGACCAGAAAATCTAAAACTCAGCAGCATTGCAGGAAAATGGATAGTCATTCAGGATCGAGATGAAAAACTTCTTTACACAGAAGGTTATAAATCTTTGAAGTTCTTCATCCCAGAAGGCCGGTGATGCTCAGTCATCAAGTATTTTCAAGGCTCAGACTGATAGATTTTTGGGCATTAAGGAATTAAGAGATGTGGCTATCAGTGGGAAAAAGGACTTGATCTTGCAGAATGCTGGAGCAGGTTTGAGGGGCCATATGTTCAGTTCCTGCTTTTCCTTCTTAGGAGGTTGTGTTGAATATGTAAATGACATAGATGAAAACTACCAAAAACATATAGAAAATTATCTCGTGTGAGGCAGCAATTTTCAGTGGCCCTGGCAGTCAACAAGCTGAAGACGAGTTGTTCTGGTTTATTATTAACAATTATTATCCCTCTGAAAATGGAACAGTATGAGTACTCACCAAATCATTGGGGAATCGCAAATGACCCTTTCTAATTGACTGCTTGATTGTCACCTCCCCATCTCTCCACAGCATCCAGCACTTACTAGAAAGTCAATGCATCAATCGGACAGGTGACCTGCAGAGTTTCAATTAGTACCAACAGTTCTCAGTCAGCTAGTTAACAACCCTGAGGACTATTTCTATCAATATTCATGTCTTTAGGTGCATATTGGTCACACAGTGTCATATCTTTAGTTAATACTTTGGAAGCTTTTGTTAAGCAGGAAACATTTGTCTCCAACCAAAAGAGATCCATGGCGATATTGTAGGAATAGCCAGTAATGCTAAAAGTGATACTTGGAATGCAGAACATAGCTAAGATAAAGATATTGATTACACTTTTAATTAAGAGGGAAATATTGATATGAAAAGCACATGCAGCCATCAAAGATAAAGCAAGTATCACTGGATTATTAGGAGCGCAACTAAATCAGCTAAAAATGAACAAAATTGATGAAATCCAACATGAGTGACAGTGCCAAAATTACCAGACATTTGTGAGTCTTTGCAAAGCAGCAGAAAGGAGACGCACACATCCTTGTTTTAAAGGGTGAAGGATGAAATCGCTTTCAACTGAAAAATGGCGCAGGCAAGTGTCCATGCAACTACAACAACAACTCAATGTAATAGGTCTTCTTTAGACATTTCACTCTTGGCTAAATGTGTGCTTAGTCTTTCTGTTTGACTTTCAGGGATGGGGAAGGGAGTGGGGTTTGGTTGGGGTTTGAGGGCACTACCCCTCAGCTGTTGACCCTTCCCGTGACTCAAGATAATATTCCCCTCAGCTACAAACCCTCCCAGTGCTAGTCAACAACTGATATAGCAAATGTTTTCTTCTACGTGGTCCTTTTCCTTTCTTCACCCACCATGTACAGCCTCCTGCTCTAATCCATCCTTCCTCTGGAGATTCGATCTATGGAACCCTGACCTTCCTCAAGCTTTCCGTCCTCTGAGCATTTTGAAACTTTTGAAATTTGAGTGTTACTCTGTCACTTACCATGGGGTCTCCATTAAGTCAGAGAGTGTTTTTGATTACCAGTGAATATGAGGCACAGGGACACCAGAACACATTCACATTCTGATGCTATTCTTTCAACCAGGGATGTAATACTGTGAGCGAAAATGTTGACAGGCAAAGATCAAACTTCCAGGAAAGTGGCAGGCAGGGAGTTCATAGAGATTTCACAGGAAGGGAGACCACTGCTTCTTCTTGGGCACGGTTAATGTGCCATTGGCATCCTATCAGAGTGAACTCCTATTTGTCTAAATTGGTGAAGCCACTCAATCATCATCATAAATCTACAGGTTAACATCAGAGATGATTGGAAAGGATCATATATGGACTTAAGAGTAAGTCACTTACTTCTTTTTCAATCTTTTTATTAATTTTCAAATTAAAACAGATTAATACATATAACATCGGTAATTATACATGTAATACAAAGAGATCGGGAGGACAATCATGACATATATAGTCATAAAGAATAAAAAATATATTCTAGGCCCCACAGTTCCTTAGTAAATGAATATTTTACAAAAAAAGATCAAAAAGAGAAAGAAAAAGATTTATTGTATAAAAAAAACCCAAATAGAAAAAGATTATAAGTAATAAAACAAAACAAATTTTAAAAATTTCAAAAGAAAAAAAACTGGA
This sequence comes from Pristis pectinata, assembly GCF_009764475.1. Classification (NCBI taxonomy): domain Eukaryota; kingdom Metazoa; phylum Chordata; class Chondrichthyes; order Rhinopristiformes; family Pristidae; genus Pristis; species Pristis pectinata. Next base: position 22,925,965 of record NC_067418.1, on the reverse strand, counting down.
CTGATATTTCTCGATGAACAAAGAGCACTATTATGTCGTCAACTCTGTTCCTCTAAGTTCAAAGATTATTGAAAAGGGATCTATATCATATGAAAATATTGATTCTTCCTCAAATTTAAGTGAAGAATCAACAGTGCCACTCCCAATTTTTTCTAAGTTTAAACATGATATAGTTTGAGAAAACCATTGAAAAATAATGGGAGGTATTGGATCCTTCCATTTAAACAAAATGGATCGCTTGGCCATTAATGTAACAAAGACAATCATACGATAAGCAGCAGCAGATAAGTGGCCAGATTCCATCATTGTTAGCCCAAAAATTGCAGTGATTGGGTGGGGTTGTAAATCAATATTCAATACAGTTGAAATAATGTTAGAAATGTCTTTCCAATATTTTTCCAAAAGAGGACAGGACCAAAACATATGTGTCAGGGAAGCCACCTCCGAATTACATCTATCATATATAGGATTTATATGGTGATAAAAACGGGCTAACTTGTCCTTCGATATATGGGTCCTGTGAACCACCTTAAATTGTATCAAAGAGTGTCTGGCACACATTGAAGATGTATTAACTAATTGAAGAATTTTCTTCCATGTCTCTGTGGGTAAAAGTCACTTACTTTTAACAGCCCACAACAGATTGGATAAGGTTAGAATTGGCCCTGTTGACTTCTCCTTTAAGCTATGACACTAAGCTAACACTAATAGTCTTGTTCCTTCCTCAAAGTATACATTTAAATTGTAATTTACAAAAGGCTTGAATTTTATTATCACTTTATAAATTGCCTTCTTTTCATAAGCCATCCAGAAGCCTCTTTCCTGGTATGACATATAAAGGAATGTATCTATCCATTCTCTTTCTTGCTCAATGGTTAGGGTTAGGGTCAGGCTTAGCTTTCTCATCATCATTAATGCTCAAAAGTATCTCATCACATATTTCCGGAACCTTGGTCTGAAGAAAAGGATGTTAACATTTTCAAGGTACAAGGATTATAACTACAATAGCAAAATTAATTAGGCCATTGTGAAATTCCTTGACATCCACATTGTTGCAAGTATTGTACATAAGATTCAGCCTTTGATATTCGGAAACTTGAGCTGGCTTTGTTCCAAAGGTTGTGATCTAGAAATTGCATCATGTCACACCACAACTTTTGCCTGCGACATACTTCAATTTCAACGAATAAAACTTTATTGAAAATCAGAGACCTCTGCTGAGTAGCACACAGAATTGTCTGTTTTGTTTCTCTGTTTACTTGACATGTTGATGTATGGAGGAGCCTACAGAGCCATAGAATTATACAGCAAAAAAGCATGCCCTTTGGCCCAGTTTGTCCATGCGGACCAAAGTGCCTTCCTGAGTTAGTCCCATTTGCCTGCATTTGACTCGCATCTCTCTAAACCTTTCCTATCCATGAACCTGTCGGAACGTCTTTTAAACATTGTATTGTACTCGCCTCTACCATCTCCTCTCATTCCATATACCCACCACCCTCTTTGTGAAAAACTTATCTCCCAGATACCCTTTAAATATTTATCCTCACCACTTAAAGCTATTTTTGATCTAGTTTTAGACTCCCCTACCCTGGGAAAAAGACTGTGACCCTCTTATCTGTGCCCCTCATGATTTTATAAACTTCTATAATGTCACCCCTCAGCTTCCTTTGCTCTAGGGAAAATAGTCCCAGCCTATCCAATCTTTCCTTATAACTCAAGCCCTTCAATCCTGGTAACGTCCTTGTGAACCTTTTCTGCATCCTCTCTAGCTTAATCACATCCTTCAAGTAGTATGGTGACCAGAATTGCACACAATATTCCAGGTGTGGTCTCACCAACATTCTGTACAGCTGTAACATGATGTCCCAATTCTTGTACTCAATGCCCCATGCAATGAAGGTAAGCATGCCATATGCCTTCTTCACCATTTTGTCTACCTGTGTTGCCATTTTCAGAGAACTATGTACTTGTACCCTAAGATCTCTCTCCAGAGCCCTGGTTTACTAGGCAAGTCCTGCCCTGGTTTAACTTCCCAAAGTGCATCATTTTACACTTGTCTGAGTTAAGTTCCATCTTCCATTCCTTTGCCCACTTTCCCAGTTGATCTAGATCCTGCTGTAGCCTTAGACAACCTACCTCACAGTCCACCACACCACCAATTTTGGTGTCATCTACAAAATTACTAATCATGTCACCTACATTCTTATCCAAATTGCTAATATATATATAATAAACTGCAGTGGACCCAGCACTGATCCCTGTGGTACACCACTGGTCACAGGCCTCCAATCTGAGAAACAACCCTCCACTACCACCCTCTGACTCCTTACACCAAGCCAATTTTATATCCAATTGGCTAGCTTACACTGAATCCCATGGGATCTCACCTTCCAGACCAGTTTACCATGCTGGACCTTGTCAAAAGCCTTGCTAGAGTCCATGTAGACAACATCAATAGGCCTGCTCTCATCAATAGTCATCAGTCTGACTATTGACTCTCATCAATAGTCAGCATGACTTTGTGTGTGGGAAACTGCGTTTCAATGAAATTCGTGAGACACAGTTTCCCACACACAAATTCATGCTGACTATCCTTAATTAGTCCTTGCCTTTCCAAATGTAGATAGCCCCTGTCTCTCAGAATCCCATCTAGTAATTTTCCCACCACTGACATTAGGCTCGCCAGCCTCTAGTTCCCTAGCCTGTCCTTGCAGCCTTTCTTGAATAAAGGCACAATATTAGCCACCCTCCAGTCTGCTGGTACCTCACCCCTGGCTAATAAAAATATGAAAATGCCTGCCAGGGCCTCAGCTTCTCTTGCTTTCCACAATGTCCTTGGGTACACTTAGTTAGGACCTGGGGATTTATCCACCTTTATGTGTCTCAAGACTACCAACACCTCCTCCTTCGTAATATCAATATGTTTCAGAACATCACTTTTCTCTTCCTGGAATTCCCTAGCTTCTATGAGCTTCTTCACAGTAAATACAAATAAGAAATATTCATTTAAGACCCTGCCCATCTCCCATGGCTCCATACGTTGATCCTTAAGCAGACCTATTCTTTTCCTTGCTACTCTTTTGCTCTTAATATATTTAGTATTCTCCTCTACCTTGTCTACCAAGGATACCTCATGTCCACTTTTTGCCCTCCTGATTTCCTTGTTAAGTGTACTCCCACATGTCTTATACTCCTCAAAGGACTTCCTTGATCCCAGCTGCCTATACCTTACATAACCTCCTTTTCCCTGACCAGAGCCTTGATATCCCTCGTCAGCCAGATTCCCTAATCCTGCCAGTCTTGGCCTTCACTCTAAGAGAAACACGTTGACCCTGAACTCTCCCTATCTCACTTTTAAAAGCCTCCCACTTGCTATATGTCCCTTATAGACTCTCCTAATCGACCTTTGCAAGTTCCTGTCTAAAGCCATCAAAATTAGTCTTCCTCCAATTTAACTTGTGGACCAGTCCTATCTCTTTTCATAACTATTTTAAAAAAAAAATAGAAGTATGGTCCCTGATCCCAAAGTGTTCCCCCAATGACACTTTAGCCACTTGCCCTGCCTCATTTCCCAAGAGGAGGTTGAGTGTTGCCCCCTCTCTAGGAGGGCCATCTACATATTGCTTGAGAAAACTTTCCTAGACACACTTAATAAATTCTGCCCCATCTAATTCCTTAGCAATGTGGCAGACACAGCATAGATGTGCTTATTGGCATGTATTGTACCCTTGGATGCCACTTCTATAATTAACAATGGTGCATGCAAGGCTGCAACGTCCTTAGGCTCCACATAAACAAGCAGGCTTCACTGTACCTGAGAAACTGCTTCCATGTGACTTAAATACATTTGCTTTGGCAAATGTTAGCCAGCACTTGAAACATGATCCCGGTAAGGCCGATTAGGTAGCTACTTAAATAGCTCTCCTTTAGGTTCCCTAACCCTGTCCCTTCTACCAGAGCGTTCCACCCCCTGCTCCCCCACCCCATCCAGCAACACCAACCTAGCCTTGTCTGACCCATCCTATATCTACTGATCTCCTCTCTTGAAATTCTCCAAGGTCAAACTTGACCAGACTAGGCATTAATCCTTTGCCTCATGATTGTTAATGGTATGATGTTTCATATAGACATTCTAATTCTGCAATAGAACCAGATGCTTGCAAAATTAATTGACTTATATTTAAGAAAAAAATGTAATGGTTTAACATCATGTACACTTAATAAAATGCTAAGATATCATGAATCAAAAAGGTGGAACAGGTTCATAGGTTATATGTCTGATACTATATTGTTATTTATCAAAAGGTCTAGTAGCTTCATCATGCAGCATGAATGCAGGTCTTCAGGAACCATCTTCAATGGGAGCCATCCTCAACAAAGCAACTCAGGCCACACTTGAAGAACTATGTGCTTGTTTTCTTGCTCAGTTCTCTTTCACAAAGACTGGTGTTGCAACAGAGGAGAGAGAGGATCCTCTAGAGATTCACTGCCATTCTGCTACAAAACAACAATGCTTGTGATTGAATTCCTTGATATTGTTATTGTGAAAGTAGAACAGGAAAAGGAGTCAATATAAACTAAGGAATTAAATTTCAAAGTAGGTGCTGGAACAGAGAGACCTAAGGATGTGTATACATTGGTCTTTGAGAGGGGCAGGTTGAGAAGGCTATTAAAAAGGTATCAGGGTTTGTTGATTCTTTATATGTAGGCTGTACAAAAACAAGGAAGCGCTTCTAAACTATTAACTGTAATCTAGCCACAGCTGAATTATGGTGCACCAAATTCTTGATGTCAAGACTGAAAGTTTGTTGTGGAGATTTATGAGAATGGTGTGAGAGATATCAAAAAGGCTTCAGATACGTGGAGAGATAAGAAACTGTTGTTTCTCACAGACCAGAGGAGGTATTGGGGCCATTTGATAGAAGTGCTGAAAATTATGAGAAGTTTTGTTGCAGTAAATGGGGATGAACTTTCAAAAGGTACAAGAATCAGTAACACTGGACACAGATTTAAAGTTATTGGTAGAAGAGTTGGTGGTCAGTATGGGGATGCATTTTACAAATTACTGTGATGTGGAATGGATTGTTAGCTATGGGAAAAGAGCTAGGCAGTAAATCTAACTGGACTGCTCTTTCAAAAGAACCAGATCAGGCAGAGGTGATAACATGGCATCCTTCTGTGATGTACGAATCTATATTTCTGTGTCATATGTATAGAATGTGGTTGCAGAACATATTGTGAGACCAGTCAACTCATCACACATGTCAGATGTATGTAGTTGCACACATATCCTCTCCAAAATGCAATAGGAAATTGAAATTATACATTTGTAAGCACCCGGAGATCAATAACCATGGTTCATAATGGTGAAGTGTTTTTTTATTTCCCATGGTTATAAATTAGGAGTTAATAACTTGGCAAACATTTATCCACCATTTTTTAGAACCCTGATGCATCGAGTGACCTATTTTTAAAAATCAATTGAACTTGACATTGTTGAGGATGTGAATTCATAAAATAATTCAAATAGTAGTTTGTAATAATGTTCATCAACCTTTTATGTGACTAGAAATTGATATTTTCATTGAACACAAGAGGGGCACTGGGGATTTGCAAGAGGAAAATGTCAGAATCAATACTAATTTGAGGCACACAAGATATCCTGTGGGATACTTTCTGGTGGTACATCATGTCATAGATTTGAAAGGTGAAGCAAACAAATGTGTTAATTTTTACCACTGTGAAAACTCTAAGGAGGTGAGCAAGCATATGGCTAACTCCAAAGGCAGCCAACTAATCCCAGGCAATAAACACACATTGGCAATACTCACAGATTTTAGATCAGGCCTAATTGTGCTTCAAATCAAAAACTTACACTGTGATTCAATTTTGTATGTATATACTATGTTTGAAGATTCAAAACATTTAATTTCAGATGTTGTATAATTATGTCACTTTGTAAGTGTGTTAAATTTCTTTAATTATATTTTAAGGCTTCTACTTACATTACTAATAAGTACTGTACTATGTCAATAGAAAGTAAGCAATAGCTGATACTAATGTAATGATGTTGGCTCAGATTTGGGGTAGTAATGGGAATGAAATTATTGGTGTTCAGTGCCAATACTTTGCAAACTTGCCAACAACTCCCTGTATTGCTGTCAGCAATTTACTGTAATCTGTGCTCCAATATTAACTCAACACTAAGGAGAAAGCAAGGGAGAGACCACTTGGGCTAATAGGGCAGGACTTCTGGAGGAAGATTTTGCATCAGGTCTGAGGAAGTGCAGGTGCTTTGTCCACAATGAACTCAATGGAAGTGTATAACTGCAAAAATCCCAAGTAATAGATTTGTTAGTCCAAAAATGACATTAAAATTCTTCTAATAGGTTGTTAATCTGGAAGTCTTTAGAATGTATGATAATATTTTTTAAGTTTTCATACAGATTTGAATATTCTTGAAAGTTTCAGAAACATTTTTAAAAGATAAAAATCTGATTTGTTCTGGCTAAGTATGAAGGGAGGGTTGGAGAGTTCAGCCAGGCGATATAGCCCAACATCAGATATCGTCTGTTTTTGTGGCCAGGGCTAATGTTTGCCATCTCACTTGATGCTGCTTTTACACCTGCAAGATGTGCAGGGGAATGCTTGAGTAAAAAAAAAATTACAGTCTTTTTATCAAAATGTATTCTGGGAGGATCAGTTGAAGTATAAAGTGAAAGCTGTCAACCTGTTGCTGACTACAAGTTCTAGGCCATTAAGTTAAGGGTCAGTCGAATTGGAAAACAGTATATTGACATTTACAAAATATTATCTTTCAGTTCATTTGATGCAATAAATTGCATTTACACACACATTCTTTACAACCTCTAGTTGATGGATAATAGAATTTGTGAAATTTTCAAATATTTGTATTAATTATTGATGGATATGAAAGAAAAATTATTCAGCAGAAATTCAAAAATACTTGTTTATTTTCTTTTAAGAAGCTTATCACATCTCTATTACCTCTGAAGGTCATATAGTTGTCTTCTATTATCAGCTTTATGTGCCATTATTTATTCTGCCTTTCAGTGGAAATTGTACATATTCTCCGTTCTTAAAACTGGTTCAAAGATGGCAGGTTGCATTTTCCTGGCAAATAATTCCATGCATCCTGAAAACTCTAAGCACATAAATTTGCAAACCATGTAATGTCTTTAAAATTCTACCTGTAATTCCTGGGCACATAATAAATTCCTGTTTTAAGTTGTGCTCAATGTGTATCAATATTACAAGTGCTTAACGTGGAATAATTGGTCTCAGTAGTAGCGAGTCATGTGAGCCAATGCCCAGTTAATCAAGATTCCTTTATCTTGTTGCCAAGATTATTTGATGAAACAGAGAATCTAAACAGATTATTGCTCAAGGACCAAGAATCACAATCACAAACAGAAGATTACAACAAGATAAAACAGCTGCCACCGGTGGGATGTAGGATGTTTGAACCTTACCCCAGTGGCTTTAATACCGCAATAGATTAGTAAAATGCTGCAGTCTAGTTTGGTGAAGGTCTTTGGGATCATTGTTGCCTTTTTCACAACTTTCACTGTGATGAATAGACTGTTTCTGGATCCCAGAATACATGACAGCCAAAGAAAAGTCATGAACCTGGAGGGATCCCAGTTTATGTGAACAATAGTTTGTAGTTGGCATGTGTGGATGATTTTCTTAATGTTGCACATGTTGTATAAGGTTAAGCATGAACTCTTCTGCCTGTGCCTGGTAAAGGTAAAAAAAAGAGTACTGAAGGCATAATTGCCTTTATTTCCCCAAGGGAATTAAAAAAATGTTCAGGCAGCTGGACCCATCAATCACTTCTCTCTTAAAAGTGGAGCGGTTCCTTTCCAATTTTACTTGCTGATAACCTACAGCTTTGCGTTATTATATCAGTACAGCCAGCCTAGAGCATAGCTTTATCCCTTTTTAACATGGAGTCATTGAAACTTTATTGCACAGAAGAAACCTCTCAAAGCAGTTACTGACATAGCTCTAAACTAGTGTCAGGAAAATGATTTACATTTTCCTATTGTAAAAGAGGTTTCCTTGGGAATTGGAGCAATTAGTGTCAGTGCTAATTCAGCTACAGTTCCAAGATCAAATGGTCAAAACCTTTTTTATTCATTGCTTCCTCTCCTCTATGTGTATTTACTGATTGTATCCTGATTTACAAAAGCCAGCTTAATTTTTAAATTATAGGTATGACTGCACCTTACGAGAAAAGTTCATATTTTCATGGAATTAGGAGTATAATGTTTCAGACTATCAGATCATCGAGAAAGGGCCAGAGTCCATTAGAGATGTGTGGGTTAAAGAAGGAAACAATCTGATGTAACTTTTCCCTTTCATTTATTGGAACATGATAGTGATTTTCTTTTAAAAAATTGTTAAATAAGCTAATGTGTGCTGAGAATTACAATCAAGAAAGTTCTTTACAATTTGGTCTCAATGTGGTTTCCTCATTAGAATTATCTAGTACTTAGTATTTATGCCATAAATGAACCAACCTCCAATGCTATGCTTTTTTAGAGATGGTATGGTTCAAACAAATAATTCATTTGAATACTTATTCAGGGAAAAACACCTCATAAGTACCCACCCTGTCAGCCACCTCGTGTCCTATCTGTTGAAAAGTCTGCAGTTCTTACATTGGCTTCAGTAGCAATCTCAGAACCCACAAAACCAAATAAGTTATCCTCAGTCCCTAGGGACTGCCTCAGAAGAGGAGATACTGTTCAAAAGCTTTAAGGTGTCACAACACTCTGTAATATGACCTTCTATAGATTACTAGGGGTGCTGGGATGTGCACCAAAGGAAAGAAGCATAAATCTACTGAGCTCACTCAGGATAGTAATCTAATTGTTGCCTCTCTGCTTGTGTTTTTCATATTGTCTCTCAGCCAACAGGTTGTTCCATTGATTTGCTGTAGTTGAATACAGCTCGAGTGGAGGACATCCATAATATGATTGAATCTTGACTGCTCCCAGGATAATGGGCATTCATCTGTATGACATGTTGTCTGCACTCACTCAATTGCACGTTAAGAGTTTGAAATTATTTCCCATTGATGAAAATGATTGAATTCACATGAGGAACACACAGGTTATTTGTGTACACTCAATGGTACCTTGCACCATAGGGCAGCCTGCAATTTGTCTAATCAAAAATCCAAACCCAAAAATATGGGCAGGCACGGTAGTGTAGTGGTTAGCATAACACTTTACAGCACCAGCGACCTGGGTTCAATTCCGGCCACTGTCTGTAAGGAGTTTGTACGTTCTCCCCATGTCTGTGTGGGTTTCCTCTGGGTGTTCTGGTTTCCTCCCACCTTCCAAAGACATACGAGTTAGGAAGTTGTAGGCATGCTATGTTGGCACCAGAAGTGTGGCGACACTTGCAGGCTGTCCCCAGAACACGCTAAGCAAAAAGATGCATTTCACTGTGTGTTTCAATGTACATGTAACTAATTAAGATATCTTGTCGTATCTTATCTTATCTAACTCCTTATCCTGGGTGATATTTATCCCTCAGCCAGCATTACGTAAACAGATTGAGCCATGGCTGACAGTTCCTAATGGAATAGCTGCTCTTAGCCATTGAAGCTGGAGACCTGGACTTAAATGGCTCTGTGACCTGCTGCCAGATTCAGGGACCAAATCTGCCAGTTTTCCCTGTTGTTGGAGATAACAGGAAGTCAAAGAGCAAGGCCCAGTCTTGATGAATCAGGTCTGGTACAGGATCTGAGACCTCATTGACTGCAATGGCATTTGTTGGGCAAAGTTTTAGTAGGATAAGGGAAAAGTAGTTTATTTTTAAAATCATCTCACCTTAGTTTCTTATTGGTAATTACTTTTAAGTATTGCTTTTAATTTTTAAGTATTGTTTTTAATTATTTTGGTATTTTTAAATATTTCTGAATTTCAGAAATATTTAAGAAGTGTTAAAATCATTTACAGTTTTAATAGAAGACGAAGCTCTCCTGCTAACCTTGCCCATTATCAGAGGCATTTCAGGGGTAGGGTTGACATCCAAAAGCTAGGTGCCGTCTGGACAATATTTCTGGTCTGAGTGTGGACGACCAGCGAGATCATTATGTAGGTTGTGGGGACCATCAGTGGCAATTCCAGGCAGTGGGCCTGACTAGCATGATTTGGCCTTTTATTTGATCACAATTACATGGTTATGTTTTCTTCATTAGTGCAGTGACAATACTGCAAATTTGCTTCATCATCTGCAAAGCACTTTGGGGAACAATAAAAGGGATGTGAAATATGCTACAGAAAGCTGTCTTTACTCTGGAAAGAAGGAATGAGATGAAACAATCTTTTCACATAAAGAGGTCTTTAGCAGCCTCCTTTATGTAACGATGTATTACAAACAGTAAGATTTTCATCACATCTCCAGCAACTTCTTGAATGGAGTCAAGCCCATAAAAACTAATACTGGGGATGAATGTCTTGGCAAAACATTTTAGTGAATCAAAGCTGTTTCATGCACAGGGCATTGCTGAAATCAAGACAAGAGAATTGGTCCCCAAGGACCCTCAATGGATATGGCCTCCAGCTGTGCACCTTGTGCCCTCTCCTCTCCTCTCCTCATGGCTTCATCTGCTCTAAAGGCCTTTTGATTCTCCCAGCCATTTTCAATTCCCAGAGGAAGTTCTACCAGTCTATTCATATCCAAAAACAAATTCTTTCAGCAAACCCCTTTTCCCAAGAGGTATTGTTTGATCAGCAAGATTATCTTGTGTATAATACCCACTTGTAGCATCAAAAGAAATATTCCAGCAATTAGCCAACAAAAACTTTATGATTCATTTGAATAATGACAGAGGGAATTCTTTATTCTTTTAAACTGTTTCAGTTTTTCAAGGTTAAGGTAGGGTGTTTGCTAATCTGTGGAGTTTGAAAATTGCTGTGTTATTTGCAAATTAATGCTTGATTATTATCATTCCTTTGCTCTGCAAATTGTCAGCAGTCATTAGATGCATCCAGAAAACTTCCTAAGCTGTGCCATCCTGTGTGTTCCTTCCTGCCTGTATGTACATGCATTTTGGACCCATGTGAGTTTTATTTGTTCATGTGATGCCACAAAAGTGAACAAATCAAAGATGATTTGGCCCTCATAGAGCTAGTTTTACCCAAAACTCTGAAGCTGCCAAATGTAGTTTCATGTGAAATATAGTTTTCCAGGAAGGAACTAGATTAAAGTAGTATTGTTGATGCACTCAAGATCCCTTGTCATTTTTGTTCTTCAGCCATGAAAGCTATGAAATGAAGTATTAGTTGCCCAAATTTGCTAGTGCTTGTGGAGGATTAATGATAGCTAAACTTCTGGGTCAACTCCTTACTCTTTAAAAAAGTGCCTGGGATTTATTACATCCACATAGGATTCTGGGTGGATGGAGTCTCACTTAACTTTCATCTAAGCTCTCTGGATTCAGGTAAAAAGTTTATGTCCCTGTGAAAAACTATACACAATTTATATGACAGAAACAGATTTCTTAGTAGCTTCAGTTAAAGACTCCAGAATTTTACTTTGCATTTCTCTCAGGTGCCAAACACTATTGATTAAAAGGGGCAATCAAGATATCTCCATTTTAAAATAATTTGTGTAAGTATGTCAGTCCATGGTCAGACAAAATTAGCTCTTCCACAAAACTTTGGCTTTCATATTTCATTATCCTTCTTATCCAAATGCATGATTCTGGCATGATGGGCATAGTTAGACAAGGCCATTTTTAATGTGTAAAATTTGCAAAGGTCAATGCAGTTCCTGATCTAAGTAAAACCTGTTTAAAATTACTTAGAATGTGATTTGTGTCTTTACTACAGTGATGACAGTCACGTGTGGTATAATGCAATTTATCTTCCAGTGAACCTCTACTTATGAAGCAAGTTATAATCTGCCACATAAGATCTTATATTGGAAGTTGAAAATAAAATATGAAAGTACTATAAAGATTTGGCAAGTCAGGCAGCATTTATGGAAAGAGAACTTTCCAAGTTGATGACCATTCATCAAGATTAAATACTCTACTTAAAATATTTGTATGATTTGTTCAAATAAATTGAAGGAAAAAAAATCAAAGCAGCCTTACTCCTTTGGGAGTATAATGGGAAAGATCACCAACCTAACATCAATCCTGTTAGTCACCAATCCCAATGTCTGAGAATGGAACTGTTTAAGTGATCAGGATGATGCTTGGACCTTGGCAGTGCAGGGAGTATCATCATTTCGCTGATCTCAGTCTGTGTATTCTCTAGGTAACTTGGTCCTGTTAAGTCAGTATCATCATTGTGTGGCAACATGCCAGTCTAAGATGGCAAGTCAGAAACCAGGTGGAGCCTGAATTGTTAGCAGCCTCCTCAAACCCATGCTGGAAGGCCCTCAAGGATCAATTTCCATTTTGTTACTGGATCAGAGGGATCCCCTGTGAGTCCAGAATTGAGAATATTTCTGCACATACAGTCGCTGCTTCTTCTGGACCAGCCATCAGTATAAATAAAGGGATTCCTGAGAGTGTCAAAGCTTCAGTTGCACGTGCACATTTCTGCTGGGACAAACATAGGGCAGGTAGGACTACCACCCTGTTCTCTTCTTGGAATTCATTCAACCTTGATAGAAACTGCAAGAGTTTGGCAATTCTTTGCTCCACTCCACTTACTAACCGCCCTAACTGGCTCACCCTATCATTTCATAAAGTAATCTTACATTAATCTCCAGCCTGCAATTGAGAATATGCACATTACATTAAAAAGATAACAGCATTTTAAGTCATGTATAACATTGCTAATGCAACATTTTTACCTTAAATGATTTTTAAATATGGATCTAAAAAGTAATTGACAGAAATCAGTAGCTTTGTATTGTTCTCTGTAAAATTCTCTTGCTGCCTGCCCCTGGCAGCTTATCTTACTGTGAGTGTTCCTCCACTGTTCCAATGTTGTTACCTTTCAGTATTTTGTGACTGATAAAAAAGCTTAGAATTTTAAACTAAAGGGCATGAGGATTGCCTGTGACAGGTACTAGTAAGGGGGTGTTGAGTGCAATGTATTATAAAAATCAGAAAAACATGCTAGCAGATATCTGCACCACCAATCTGTTACCACCAATCCTCTTCTATATTGGTTCTAGGAACTGGATTGCATATGATAGTTGACCTTGACAATAGTTTCTGTTGGCAAAACCTTTCTATGTGACCTTCAGTTGTTAGCCTTAACGTCTTAATTTCTGAGCCAGATGCATTCAAGTTTTATTTTAAAAAGTATTGAAAGAATAAAACTAAAAATAACTGTGCTGATAATGTTATCAGTTTTTGTGTAAGTGAAATAGTTATATTAAATTAATATTACCCAGAATGAGATTATTTTCACTTCTAATCTTTTGACAATAGATGTGCTGATTGATTAAAAGCCAGCTTTCATTCTATTAATTTAAATTGGAGCAAAATTCAAAATGTTCAATTAGATATGCAGGCAATCCTTTTTATCCAAACTTCCTTTCTGCTCACTATTTGAACAAGTTTAATGCCAAAAGGATAAGGAAAAAACAAGCCCCATACTTTCCCACTTTAATCAAGTCATCTGAAATGATATTCAAAGATCATTCAGCATTCAAAATAAGAGATATATGTTTTGAATGAAATTGAGATATTGACCTAAAAACTGTTCTACTTTTGAAAATGTGTTTTAGGGGACCTAAATCGGTTTCAACTGAGGCCATAGGAAGAAGCTATTCTAAGACACACAGCGTGCAAAGTGCAATGACATGATAGAATTGCAATTGCAATTCCATGGGCTTTCTTCATACATTTGTGCACAAATGTTACATCCTTCTGCCAAGTTTTAGAACACCCAAAGCAAAGGCTCCTGACTGGAAACATCACTTCCATTAGTGAGTGCTTTGAGCACACCTCCCCTTAAGTGGCAGTTGTGTACTGGAGACCAAACACCTATTATCTCCAATGGTACATAGATGGTACATAGAGCCAGAGGTGGGCACTTAGGGCAGGGATCTGGATTACTGGGTCTTCTACCAATATAGAAGGACATGACGAAGATGGAGAAAAATTAGGGCAGCCTTTGAAGATTTCAGTGGCTCAGGTGGAGATTGGCTCTTTAATAAATGCCAGAGCAAACTTCACCCTCTGAACAGGGTCACACCTGTTTACAGAGTGCTTATTTGTGTTAGAATATAAGAACAACAATATCATTCATGCATTGCTTTTGGCATTACTGCTGCATGCCCAACTAGCTCAGTAAACAAGGAGGACAGAACTGCAACTTCCTGAAGCACTATGCATGCAGGTAGCTTCCAATGATATTTGGCCATCAGTTAAAGATATCACATGCATTAACAAACAGTGATATGGTAGAACCTCTGGTCTTTTTGTTCTTTGTTAATGAGTAGAAAGGACATCCAAAATTAAGATAAAATGAACATTTTTTTAAAATGTCTCAAAATTTCACACACAAGCTAACCAAGATTTATTTTAACTCATTAATTCATGATTAAATAAAGCATGTAAAATGCCTATCTAAAAGGAACAGAGGGGCAGGAGGAATGTGGGAGTTTAGTTTGGAAGGATGGCCAGACATGCTCTGCTAGACTAACATCCTTTCCCAAGACACACATAAAAAGTGATTGTTATTGCAAACAAATGATATTAAATACTAGATATTAAAATACTGCAAATGGCACAAAAAGAAAGTAATGATATTGCAAACTTGTTTTGGCCATCGCTAAACTGTGTAACTAAAGAATTGGGCTTTCCAGGTTCATCGCTTCCACTGCGTACAAATGAGTGTTGCCTGGTACTATTTACAACAGGAAGCATCTCCACATAGCTCAGCACTTCTTGTTACAGCTAGGAGATTAAAAGTTTTACAGTTCATCTAATCTTGGAATACAGCAGCTAGCAAAGAAGATCCCTTCTCTGGACCTTATGCAGCTTACACAATTTGAATGGCATACCTCCTATTGGAAGTCTCTTCCAGCATGTGTATAAAATCACGAGGGGCATAGACAGGGTGAAAACACATAGTCTTTTTCCTAGGTAAGAGGAAATGAAAAGGGTATAAGTTTAAGGTGAGAGGTGAAAGATTTAAAAGAGACCTGAGGGGCAACTTCTTCACGTAGAGTGTGATGTGTATATAGAATGAGCTGCCAGAGAAAGTGGTTGAGACAGGTACCATAACAACATTTAAAAGACATTTGGATAAGTATATGGATAAGAGGGGTTTAGAGATGTATGGACAAAACGCAGGCAAATGGGACTTGCTTGGTGGGCACCATGGTTAGCATGGATGAGTTGGGCCGAAGGGCCTGTTTCAATGCTGTATTACTCTATGACTCCTTCTGGGAGATGCAAAAAATATGATTGAAATATCATCTCTCAAGACTGTGACTAAAACCATTTATCACCATACCAATTCTTTGCTAGAGCAATCCAAATCCAATCCCTGATTTCCCCTTCTAGCTGTATATCTTCTTGTACTTTTGCTTTTTACCTTATCTTCTAAAAAACGTCTGTCTATTAAAGCAGATTCAGCAATTCTCTCCTCACTGTTTCAAGATAATTTATTTTGAAGGCCCCTCACCTATGGTTCTAGAAGCAAAGAAAATGTGCTTCCATATTCACTCCACATTTACTCCTCCAGAACCAAAAACAAACTTATCACATCTCCTCTCAGTTTCTTTTGCTTGAATAGAAGTTTATCCCTGGCTGCATGTACTGTATGATCAACACAGCAGTCAAGGCACGAACTACTGCTCTTCCAGAATTCAATCTTATTGATTATAATCAGAGCAAATTTCAGAATTGGAATGTAATGAGTATAGAGTCATAGAGCACTTTGGCCCACCAAACCTGCAGCAGGCATCAAACATACATTTAAACTAATTCTATTTTATTCTCTACACGTTCCCATCATCTCTCCCCAGATTCTACCACACACATGCACTCTAGGGACAGTTTGGAGGGCCAATTAACCAGCTGACCAGCACATCCTTGGGTTTTAGGAGGAAACCTGAGCATCTGAGGGAAACCCATGCTATGATGGAGAGAGTGTCAATCTCTACAGACAGTACCAGAGGTCAGGATTGAACCTCGGTTGCTGGAAGTGTGAGACAGCTGGCCTAGTGGTTTTGACACTGTTTACACATTTAGCACTGGCTATTTTGGAATTCTATTCCCCAGCATGTTAAATCTCTTATCATAGTTAGCAAAACATCTTGTTGTAAATTCTCAAACCAAACTTTCAGTGTTAAACATTGATAAAATGACTGAACATTCTGCATCAATATAAACTGGATGGCTAAACTTGGGTACTTGGAAATGACATTGAAACAGTGCCGTCAGCTGGAACGATGTTCCTGGCATTCAACAGCTCCAAAGTTGAGGTAAGTATTCGCTGTTGAGGCACACTTATTGGGAACACAATATTATGAAAAATAGATGGTTGACTGGCATTCTGAGGCAACATTAAAATCAGTGTTGTGAAGCATGTGCCCAGGATCTTACTGCTGTGATTCGCCTGATACTCTGTGGGGGAAAAAAAATGAAGTTCAAAGCCAGGATGCAATAATTGTTTCTTGAAGTGGTCATTTTCTAATGTTTTGAAATGCCTAGTTTCATAATAACCATCAGTAGCTTCAGACAATGGCTGAAGAAATACCCTACCCTGGTGTGAACTCACATTAGCTGAAAAATACCATTAAAATATTGATCCCAGATTTTGCTTTCCTCATTCAATCTAGAAAAAAACTCAGACTTTGGTCAGATAAACTAAAATATTCTTTTCTGGTCCTTGTGCTCCCATGTTATTTAACTTCATGTATTCTTTATCAATAAATCAATGACAAGGCCAGGGTGAAATTATTCTGTGGCATACTGATAAACACCATGACAGAAGTGCGATAAGTGCAAACAAACACGAGCCCGCAAAACTATTGATACAGTATTTTGTATACAAATCAAAAGTGGCATCGGCCAAGACACAGTGGCTGAACAAAATTAAACTCAATAACTACAAAGCAAGCACACCAAATGTAGTTCTTATGTTATCTGCCAATTCACTTGTGTGCCATTTTACAGCCTGAATATATTGCAGCTGCTTTTTATTCCCTAATCATAGTTTACAACCGTACAGAGGCCATTCTACCTGTCATTTGCACAATAACTTGAAGTGCAAAGTCTTATTAACATTACAGATTTGACAATTACATTCTAATTAAACTATTTAAAATATTGAAGAAATAGGAAATAGAATAATGTTTGTTCTTTTTCAGTTGCAGAAAAATACGTGAAATGTGAAAGGTTCATTCATCATACTGCTTTCTAGCTGTACTAATTCAGAGAAAACTATCCTCATATGTAGAATCAATATGGCATAGAAATAAATCCTGTTTAATAGCTCCAAATTAGCCTAATCATTGAAATAAAAACAGTAGATGTTGGAAAAGCTCAGCATATCAGGTAGAATCAGTAGAGAAAAAAGTAATGTTTCAGGTCAATGACCTTTCAGTGCCTCTAAAATTCAGTTCCATTAATTATAATGTAGTACATTTAAAGTTACCAACCAGAGATGAATTTCTAAGCAAAGGGTTGCATGTATGTATTTTGTCTATTATTTGAAAAATCTAGTTACAAACAAGGAGGAAAACACAATATTGATGCAAAAAGGAAGGATGCTGGATTTCACAATACACCAATAGTGCAGTGTTTCAAGAAATTAACAATGTAAGAAGGAGCAGGAATATTCCATGTGGTACTTTTGAGCCTTTTCCAGTGTCCAATATGATTGTGGTGAACTTTTACCTTAATTCCTTCTTCCCATACTTTCCCCACATCATGCAATCTCCCTTGTATCCAAAAATTTATTGATTTCTATCTCAAATATACTCAATGAGTGCCAATCCATTACTTTACCATATACAGCGTTCCAATCCTTTGTGTGAAGAAATTATTCTTCAAATAATCGTCAATCAACAACATCTACTTCACCTGGCAACCAACATCTTTTATCCAACCAATGTTTTCATCACCTAGTTGCCAGCTGATGTAGGTGTTGTTGATTATTATGTCTTAAATCCATATGTTTTAACTCACAGCTAGACACAACTAGAATATGGAACTTAAAGGCTGTTACCATTGGAAAGAGGGCAGCTTTTGGTTTTGCTTAAAATTGGACCATAAAATGGACAGCCGATGCAAACCCAATTTATTTGGATCCAACATGTTGGAATAAAATAAAGACTTTTTTTCTCTTGTAGGATATGTAAATCAATTTTTAATAAAAGCTCCTACTGACTATTTTTTGGAGTCATCTCTGGCCTTGAAAAGTTATGTTTTACATAAAAATTGTCAT
Source organism: Pristis pectinata (assembly GCF_009764475.1). NCBI lineage: Eukaryota > Metazoa > Chordata > Chondrichthyes > Rhinopristiformes > Pristidae > Pristis > Pristis pectinata. The sequence goes on along the minus strand of NC_067418.1, from coordinate 22,907,555 downwards.
TTCTTCAGAATTATTATTATTTCATGCTTTCACAGATGTTAAAACAATGAAAAATATGCATACTCCTTATAAACTTTGTATATGTCAGCTTTATGTTCATATGAAACATCAGCTGTGCTTATCTTTCTCCACAGATGCTGCCTGACTTCCTGGGTATTTGTAGATTTCTCTATTTTTATGTCTGACTTCCTGATTTGATATCTGTCAGAATTCTTCCAGCTTTACAACTGTGGCAAACCTCACAGACTACATCAAGTATCATATCCTGACTTGAAAACATAACACTATTCATTAATACCAAACAGCATTGTGGATGCACCTTCAGGAAGGTGTCTCACAACCATCTTCTCCAGAGCAGTTATGAATATACTTATAAATACTGGCCTTGTCTGTGATGCCCACATTTGGGAAATGAAAAAAAAACACAAAAGCAATGGAATCTGGGAAAAGTAAAAATCCATGTTTCAGAGCCCATTGAATCTTTGTAGGTAACAACTAGAGCTATTACTTTGTTGTGAAATACAACATTCAATGTACTGCTCTTTTAGGTGACATTCTGCCTGGTATTAATGACATTAGAACTATTAAAAATATCTATAGAAATACTCTCACTCAGCCATATTTATCTGATTACATCAGATAGCATTATACTGAAAAAAAACATGCTGAGCATGAGATCAGGATACCTGCACAAATCCTTAGGCTTCTGGTATTGGTATTGGTTTATTATTGTCACTTGTACTGAGGTACAGTGAAAAGCTTGTCTTACAAACTGATCGTACAGGTCAATTCATTACACAGTGCAGTTACATTGAGTCAGTACAGAGTGCATTGAGGTAGTACAGGTAAAAACAGTAACAGTAAAGAGTAAAGTGTCACAGCTACAGAGAAAGTGCAGTGCAATAAGGTGCGAGGTCACAACAAGGTAGATCATGAGGTCATAGTCCATCTCATTGTATAAGGGAACCGTTCAATAGTCTTATCACAGTGGGGTAGAAGCTGTCCTTAAGTCTGGTGGTACATGCCTTCAGGGTCCCGTATCTTCTACCCGATGGAAGAGGAGAGAAGAGAGAATGTCCTGGGTGGGTGGGGTCTTTCTGTTCACCTATATGAAAGAATTAGTAGCTTAATATGTTTTTTTTCTTGTGATGAGCTCATTGGATATGGCAGAAAAGTCTTCAGTGAAACAATTAAATAATCAATATCTGTATCACCTTCAGAATATATCTAATGATTAGTTGGCTAACTGGAAACAGGGAGTGGTAATGGATAGGTCTTTTCCTGGCCAGTAAGATATAATGTGTATTAAACTGCTGGCACTTCAGTTTTTTTTAGTATTTATACAAATACAGTAGCTTGGATGAAGGCACTGAAGGTTTGGTTGCTAAGTAGGAATGTACATTGTATAGAGGATCTAAAGGGGCTACAAGGGAATAAAGAAAGATTAAATGATTGAGCAGAGATCTGATAAATAAAACACAGATGTAAAATGTAAAATTGTCCATTATGGCAGGAAAAATAAAAAGCATATTATTTACATGGTGAGTGACAGCGGAGCTCTGAGATACAGTGGGATCTGGGTGTCTTAGTTTATAATTTACAAGGGGTGAGGAAGCAAGAAAAGGAAGTAATGAGGTAAGTTATGTGATCTTATCACTTATTGCCAGAGGTATTGAATGCAAAAGTTGGGATTTTTTGTTTGAATTATATAGATCATTGGTGAGAACTCATCCAGAATGACGTGTACAGTATTGGTCCTCCTTATTTAAGGCAGGATGTATATGCATCAGAAGGCAGTTCAGTGATGGTTTATTTGATTTTGCCTGGAATGAGCAGGTTGTTCTATGAAGAAAAATTAGGGAGGCCAGATTTGTATCCACTGGAGGATGGAAGAGCAAGAGGAGACCTAATTAAAACTACATAAGATCCAAAATGGTCTTCACAAGGTGGAATGTGGAGAGGATCTTTCCTCCTTTGGGAGAATCTAGACCTGGTGGTTGCTGCTTAAAAATAAGGTATTACCTTTTAACAACAGAGATGAGGCATTTTGTTTTCCCAGTTGTGAGTCTTTGGAATCTCTTCCTCAAAGGCAGTGATAGCAGAGTGTTTGAACATTTTTAATGCAGAGTTAAACAAGTTCTTGATCAGCAAAGTTTGAAAAGGTTACCATGGGTATACTGAAATCCAGAGGTTGAGGTTATAATCTGTCACAATCGTATTAAATAGAGAGCAGATTCTAAAGGCTGAGTGATCTACTCATGCTCCTAACTTGTATGCATGTAGGCTTATTTCAGTTTCTTTTGGAAATTGACCCGCTACAGATAACATCTCCTCATAGCTGTGCTGTTCAAAATTTTACAGTGCTGTAATTCATCAGTGTCACTATATAGACTCTAATTGAGGGAAGTTACTTGGACAGTTTGACTGTGCTCACTTGGACTCATGTGGAGGTGGGATGGCTCAGGATAGACAGGAATTCTATCCAGCAGTTACTGTGAGTAAAACCCGGGATGTTGTTCATCACACCTATAGTATCACTGGACTGGATTCTTCCAGAGTTTTCCGGGCTGATTTGCCATCTTACATTTTCCATATACTTTTGCTCATTTAAAACTCCATGCACAAATGCTAATTCATACAAATTCCCTTTTCACCTGTGTTCACTGACCTGCACCAGCCCGCAACAATACAATTTGTAAAAAGTGATGGTGGTTTATATCCCTGCAAGATCTCTCACCTCTCCCTTTCTTCGCAACCTCCTCCATTCCTACAATCATACAAGATGTCTGTACATTTCTAACTCTGTTTGCTTGCAATCCCTCATTTAATTATTCTACCAACGCTTTCAGCTGTGCATCTCTAAATTTATCTTCTCTTTAAAACCTACTACTATGACCACTTTCTTGGCAATCTGTCCTAATATGTTTCAACTGAAAATATTGGAAATAAAAAACAGGTCATACAGTACCAGTGAAGAGAAAGATTTAGCATCTGCTAACTGGTGACCTTTCATCAGAACTGGAACACTTAACAGGTTTTAAACACACAGGGAGGGGAGAAACAAAACAGTGATAGGATGGAAGGCAGGATGATTAAATGTACATCATATATCTGCTTTAAGGAAATGGTTCAGCTTCATGCAGTCAGCACTAACTAGGGACTGTCAATTAAAGTACCCTTGCAAGCTAGCAATGTTAATATCCTGAGAAAATAATTAAAAACATGCCACTAGATCTTTCTTGGGATTCAGGAAACTATAGCAGGTTGTAATTATCTTACTCAAGAGAGCTTGTAGTTATGCACATAATGTAATTCTCAAGAGCTCTCATTGCACTATTACTTTTTTTCATTGATATTTTCCACAGTTCTCTACAAATGCTTTAATCCCAGACTAATAAAATCAAAAAAAATCATTTTCTGTGTATTTAAACTCTTTAACTAGTTTGCTACTGCCTTTTATTCAATTCAGCAGCCTAATTTACTATCTATTAAAAGTGGGAAAAGGCCACTGAGATACCATTCGACAGATGTTCAGATCAATTATCATCAGGATGCTTCTGCCTCTTACCAAATGAACTGTAGATAGTGTGTTCAAAAACACCAAAGTTTAAACCTTTATTTGCTATTCATGTTCCAACATTTTTTTCCCCTTTAAGGGCACGGATATGCATCAATTGAAATTTTGAAGACAGATAAATGTTTATCAGAGAATATTAAGCATAGACAGGTAAGTGAAGTAAAGGTAAAAAGTCAGCCACAATCCAATTAATTGGTTGAATAGGCTCGAGGGGAAGAATGGCCTGTACATTTTCTCATGACCATCACCCAGCGGAATACTTGACTATAACATTTCCTATTCTCACTCAATTCGCACCTTTCTCAAATTCAAAATCGATGACCCTGAGCTTCCCAAATGGAACCCTATCCACTATGATTTTATCCACTTTGTCAACCGGCTTAACTTAATTTATTTTGCAAATTGTGTTCTTAGTGAGCTCAACCTCAGAGAGGAGACTTCAGTCTTAACCCTTGGAGTGGAGAACTTAGAATTGGCAATGCAGACCTTCGGGAAGTCAAAATTTCAGCTGTTTGTTGTCTTCACAGCCAGCTCATGTATGAAAATATAAATATCAGACAATCTTTCAATATCATAAATATAGTGGGTTAATGGGGAGAAGCCCTCTGAATTCTTCTGCTTCAACAACAGTGACAGCTGTTGAAGTTTTGTCTTATATAATTTCACTTTGGCTGCACCAGAACTGATGAAGATTCCCGAGAACAGGAGGCGGAGAAATTGTTCTACTGATAGCTGACCTGTTTCAGTGAGGGCCTTAAAACAGGATTTAAGCCAGTTATTGAATTATATAACATGCCTGGCCCCTGGTAAAGGCAGCTGCCTTGTTTGCCTGGATGGCGACTTGCACCAATATGGCAACTCCAAAACGCAAATTTAGATTGGGTATGGGATACAGCACTCTATTTTTACTCAAAAAAGGCATGAGACTGCAAAATTATTGTATTTATCATATTTTCTTTCTATGAAACATATGTATGCCCTTTTAAACAACTGAAGTACTCCTGATCACAAGAATGTTATATATAGAGGAAACATCCATTTTTAAACTTTGTGGTATTTGACATACCTACACAGCAAGAAAAACCTATTAAGCTTCCAATAGTCATAGGAATGGATTTCGTCTGAGTGGGTGAAATATCATTCCCTTTAGTTCAGATAAACACCGTGGTCCTGTTTAGAATCCAGCGAGGCTATGGAATTTCTTGTTGCAATCAAGAGGGTGCAAAGAGGTTTTAAGAAGATGTGGGCATGTTTGAAGTGATGTAGCAACGACAGGGCAGGTGGAATCTAATGTGCAAAATGTGAACTTATTCACATCTCTAGAAATGAGAAATGTTGTGTATTGTTTAAATGGTGGGATGTTATGAAACATTGATGTTCAAAGGGACTTTGGTGTTCTTATGCACAAGACACTAAAACCTACCCCGTCATGCAGATGGGTAAGCAGGAAGACGAATGATATGTTGACCTTTACTACAAGCTGATTTGAGTTCAAGAATAAGGACGCTTACTCCAATTATATAGGGTCCAGGTGAGAATGTCTTGTAATTATTTGGCCTCACTATCTAAAAGCAAAAGTCACCAGACTGGTTCCAGGCATGCTGGGACTATCACACGAGGAGGACATTGAGTAGGCTATGCCTACAGCTCTATTCACGAGAGTGTGGAAGAGCAGAAGTGACTTCATTGAAACATATAAAATACTGAGAGTCCTCAACAAAGTAGGAATGGGGAATATGTTTCCCTTGGCAGAGGATTCTAGAACTAGGAGTCATAGTCTCAAGGACAAGAAGCAGGTGATTCAGAACTGAAATGAAGATGAATTTCCTAATTCAGGTTATGGTCAGTCTTTGAATATTCTCCTCCTGGGTGCTGTAGAGGCTCACATATTGATTGCATTCAAAGCAGAGAATGATTGATTTCAGGATATTAGAGGAATCAGAGGTCATAGAGATAGTGCAAGAAAATGAGACTGAAGTAGACCAGCCATGATCTTGTTGAAGAGTCAAGGAGCTGAATGGTTTACTCATGCCCATAAGAAACATACCTCATGTTATTAGGTCAATTAATTTCAAATTGTTCTTTGCCTTTTGTGCAAAACAAATTGCTGCCTAAAACTCATCTAATGCACAGTGTAGATTGAAAGTAATTGAAAGGAAACAAAAGAAATTTAGAAAATTATGTATCTCTAGGCTAAATCAGTATCATTATAAATTAGACAGAGCATTTCTCATGTGTTTGTGTTCACATATGAAAGAGTTATAACTCATGGGTAACACCCCTGTTAAAAAGCATTGTGATTGAAAGGATGTGCAACATCATGGGTCCTATTTAACCTTAGCTTTTCCATTCGATTACACAAATGGAAAGTTGGATTCAATGCTTCACTCTATTTACATGACATGTATGCAAACCTGGTATTCCCAGCAGGCAATTAAGTGCTGTCCTATGCTTATTTACAAACACCAATTAGAGATACTACAAAAATATGAGTGAGGTTATGGCTTCTATAAATGCCCAATTTTATTCTGCTCCAGGTTAAAGCTATTTTTAACCACACACCCTGCTTTACTTTCATCACCCTAAGAACAAACATCTTGACGCCAGTATCTTAATGCAAATGTATATAAAAAAAAGAACTTTTACACAAAATATCAGCTTTTGTGCTGCTGAAACTCTTTAAAATAGGAGGAAAGAAATGATGCATGGAATATTCAGGAATAGAAATAAGATAAATTAAACTTTTGAGGTGAAAGGAAAAACTGGAGGGTAGACCATACAAAAATAAACTAAAGGAGGATTGTTGATCATATAAATATATTTTCAGTTTCACATATTTGACTTGTTTTGCTTCAATTATTATTATAGGTATTTTTAAATCATCAGCTTTTTGTAAATAGATATTTCCAAAATGGAATAAAAACAAAAGGAGATGATCTTGGAAGAACAATGGATTATTTTTAAAATAAAATTCCTTTCTAGTTCATTCAACTGTACACCACATCCATTGGACTAAAGGTCAGTTAATAATGCACTTCAATCTTCAAATATCAGGATCTAGCTGAAACCTTCAGCCAGTATATACACCCCAACTTTATTTGCTATTGGTGAAAATGCCAAAATTGTCATTTATATTTATATTTTAATGTAGACTGGGCTTCAGAAAAAATCCATTAAAATCAGTTTGAATCTTGTAGGTGCTTCTGATTCTACGCTATTTATTCTCTGTGTGTTCCTTCTATTGTTTGTGATTTTTTTTGTATGAAACTTTAAAGATTGCTTGGCATCAGTCTCCTAGAACTCACATCAGCAAAAAGATGAACTCTGTGAGCTGGAAGGTATTTTTGATGCCTTTTTCATTTCAGACTTCTTATCTCTGTTGCTGCACAATGCATCCTTGACTTCATTGTCAACATAGGGGATCTCATTTGTGAAAAAGATTCAGACTTGCACAACTTCATTCTAAAACTGTCAGCAATTGCCTTAAATAAATGTTTTCCTTCTGTATCTTAATGCAGGTTAGCATTGAAATCCTTACGTTTTATTTCACAATTATAAACATATGAAATATCTGTATTTTCAACTTTACTCCAACTTCTTATTCAACAGTGCACCTCTCCTATAATTGGTAAATTTAAATGGATTGAACTGCAGATATCACTTGTGACTCAGTTGGTAGTATTCTTGCCTCTCAGATAAAGATTATGGGTTCAATTCCCATTCCAGAGATTGAAGCACAAAATACTCTATTGTGCAATTGCAGAACAATAAACTGTTAACACATTAAATTGAAGCTCTACCTACTCAGAAGATCCCCTGGCAGTATTTCAAAAGAAAATGGGGACATTTTTCCTGAAGTTTTCTCTCATGCATTTCCCCAATCAACGTTTCTGAAATATTATCTGGTTATCAGTCCATTACTGTGCACAAATTAGCCATGGTGTTTCCAGTGACTTTATTCCATTGTCCTGTGTAGGCTGCTGTAATAATGCAAGTCTGTTTCGATTGTTCTGAGTCACAAGTGAGTTAATACATGGTAGCAATATTATTGGCATTAGCCATTTGCCACATCCAAGGTGAAGAATTCTGTTGAAAGGAAAATTTGATGCCAGATAACACCAAATTCCAGGAAAGCATAGCTACACAGTCCCAACCAACTGTGTGTGAAATCAGAAAACTTGAGAAGCAGGGATATTAGATTGCAAAGGAAATCCTATGACATAGATGCATTACTCTTTGAACTGCTGAGGAAATTGAGTGTTATTGCATTATCATATTCATAAGAACTAAAAATCATCAGCAATTTTAACCCAGTAAGTGTTGAGATTAATTATGACTAATATATTTTATTCCATTTAATGTTGGGTTGGATTATCCTGAATTTGTCCCCCTGCCCAAATCTGCTGCCCGGGGGGACTGGCCACTCGCTCTCCAGACCCAAGAAGCACTCAGAAATGGAGCAAGACACAAGTGGCAAGGACTTTAGGAGGTGGATCCTGAATCCCCCCTTCCCCCCATTCCTGGAACTCCCTGCTGACTTTTGATGTCTTGTTACTGTAAAAGGCCTTTGGATTATTTCCAAAAGTCTTTGATAATCACAAACATTAAAATTGTTCAAACAGACTTAATTTATTAAAAAATATAAAAATGTAAAGAATAGCCTAAAAGCTATGCAAGTTAAAAATATTAAGATAAGGTAAGATAAATAAAGCACTTATTGCATTTACTCTTTTACTCAGGGTTGTGAAACCCATTCAAATACACAGGGTTACACTTCTTGCAGCAGCCATCCCTGGCTTCAGTCAGCAGTCCTCACTTCAGTACAACCATGCTACAAATATTGCTACAAATAGGCTTCTGGAATAGATTATCATTGAACCAATGGCATAAATTGGTTCTAGAGGTTTACTGAAGATATTTTCAGGGAAGGATGGGATTGAAAGTAGTTAATGTGACATTGTATCACAGAAAAGTTATTTCCTTTCCTAAACATTTCTGTGTTCTGAGTTCTTGTACTATTTCATATTTTGACTAAAAGCCTGTGAAACTAAGTCAGCGGCAGCTTTAAATTGGAATCAACATCAAAGATTTGAGAATAGTTGTAAACTACCATCGTAATTAGTCAAGCTTATCCTGTTATTTGTTTGCACATACCAGTGGGGAAAATAAAATCTCAGCTGTGGATTTTTTTTTTAGTGACCATTACCAACATAATTATTTAAAATCAATGATGGAACCGATGTTTAAAGGTTAAACATGTATTAACTACTTTATTGATTTGATTGGGAAATAGAATACACAAGCTAAATTATTCAGTTACTAGAATAAAACTAGTCATCCTTTGTGATATGTGAGAGCTTGTATTGCAACCAGTAGATATCAGGATATCGGAGCACAGCGAGGTTAATGAGGCACCAGAGGAATGGTAGACCATAGATCCCATTTCCTTCTCCAATTAAATTTAAAGATAGAACAAAAAAAAGAAAATAGGTTGAAGGAGATGTAAATTAGATATATATATAAAGAGGAGGTGAAAATGGATTAATAGAAAAAGTAAGAACAGAATTAAAACACTTCTAGGAACATTTACTACTAACAAGAATGAGGCCCATCAAGTGAAACTGCTGGCTTTCTGGGTCTCTCAGCTTGAGTACACATTAGGACCATAAATCATAATATGACCGGTGTCCTTAAACTGAAGAATGGCCTTCATTTTCTGTACTGTGCTTGATTTATATTTATTGTACAAAACCAGCAATTTCTTGAAACCAACAGGGAAGTTAAGCACGAATGCCAACAGTAAAGAAGCATAGGTTATCCAGCAAAATGCGCTGACTCATAATTCATGACCTGTCTCTGCCTTTCCACAAATTACAGCACCTTTTTTTTCGGCAATTGTAAATATGGTGAACTTGCCATTAGTTTTCCTGTTCTGCAGGTAATGAGGAAACCCATGGCTACATGTAGCGAAACATGAATAACATTCAGGCACAGGCTGATATGTATAACATTTACCAAACTGCTTCTCGGTAAGGTCCATCTCTATTGAGAGGGACAGACCACCTCCCCTTGAGCCACACCAAGAGACATCCACTGTCAGCTTCCTGCCGTCATAATTGACCAGTAATTTAACTGGGTCAGACACAAATATGCTGGAAAAAGAATGGAAAGAGGCTGGATTACGTGTGGCAAGTGACTGACCCCCTGACTCTTTGGAGCCTTCATTTCACCTATGAGGCACTTTACAAATGTATTGGAATATTATCCACTTGTCTGAATGGGAGCAGCTCCAGCAACAGTTAACAAATTCAAGGAGGAGGATGCAAAGACACAGCCAAGTGAATGGGTGAGAACATGGCAAATGGAATATAATGTGGAAAAAAGTGAAATTATTCACGGTGCATAAAGCAGCATTCCTGAAGTGGTGAGGAATTGGGAACTGCTGAAAATCAAAGGGACTTGGATATTCTTGTCTGCCAGTCACTGAAAGCTAAAACACATGTGCAGCAGACAGTTAGGAAGGCAAATGGTATGTCGGTCTATATTATGAGATGATTTGAGTTCAAGAGTAAAAATGTCTCACTACATTTAGATAAGGCCCTGGTGAAACTATACCCAGAATATCATGTACAGTTTTGACCTTCTTACCTAAAAAAAAGGTAATCTTGCCACAGACAGAGCACTACCAAAGTACACTAGAGTAGTTCCAAGGATAGAGAGTTTGTCATATTAGGATACAAAGGACTGAATAGATTAGGACTGTACTTTTTTTAGAATTTAGAAGAATGAAAGTTGATCTCATTGAAACATTTGGAAATGAGTTCATAATCCTGTTAATTAAATAATCTGGAATTTAACAAAGAACTAATTTTGGTGGTACTGATTATTATCATTGGGATTGTTGTGAACAGCCCTCTGGTTCACAAATCTTGATCGTCAGCCCCAGCAGCACACCTGGCCCATATTCCCCACCTCTGGCCATGGAAGTGGAGGTAATCTTCAGAACTGAAGGGACACTGTTCAATCCACAGTGATGACACTCCAGAATCAAAGCCACACAAACCTCAGTAGCTGAGCTGCAGTATGCAGAAGATGCTTGTGTACTTGTGCACTCAGAGGCTGAGCTCCAAGCCATTGTTGATCCATTCACCAAAGCATATGATGGGATGAGTATTGATCTTAATGTCTAAAGGACAAACGTGCTCCACACAGCTGTTCTTGCTGCTCTACATAGTCCGACAATGGTAAAGGCTCACGGTGAGACCCTGGAAAATCTGGATCTTGGCAGCCACATCTCAATGAAGGCAGATATGATGAAATTCACCACTGCTTTCAATGTACCAACAGTTTTTGGCTAAGACCTGTGGAAAAGGATATTAGCTTAAGATCTTAAACCTGGCACAACACTCATGGTCAACTGGTGCCTGGTGATTCCTGTCCTCTTGTATGCTTCTGAGACCTGAAATATTTACAACAGGCAACTCAAGGTAATTGAAATATATCACCAATGCTGCCTCTGCAAAATCCTACATATTCACTGGAATGATAAAGTGAACAAACATCAGCATCCCAGCTTTGAGATTCTAGTTGCTTTCAGTTGGCTGTGCTGGGTAAGCCACATTGTCTGCATGCCGGACAATCTTGAAACAGATACTCTATTTTGAACTTTGTCATGGGAAGCGATTACATGGTAGACAGAGAATAAGATTCAAGGATATGCTCAAAATTTCCTTGAAGAAGTGCATTATCGCCACTGACCCCTGGATATCTCTGGCCCACAATCGCTCAGAGTGGAGAAGAAGCATTCAGGGTGGTATTGAGAACCTTGAGGCTGTGCCTTGTATGCACTCAGAAGCTTTGCATAAGTGGTGGAAGGAGCGTCAAAAGTAAAGGTCACCTCCTGCCCCTTCAATGGAAGAGTCTGCAGTTCCTATATTGGCCAATTAGCCAGCTCAGAACCTACAGAACTGGAGAGGAAGCAAATTATCATCATTTCCAAGGGACTGCTTGAGAAGAAGGCTGGTCATTAATGTCCTACTGTCCTCATCCTGTCTGGACTCTGTACAACTTACAGACCATTGAAATGTGTTGGTACTTATTGGACCTCTGAAATGACCTGGACAGTTACTCAGTTATACCTTTGCACAGACACTGCAAAAGATCAGAAAGATAGATCATTGACCTCTTTTGGACAATTGCAGATAGGCATTAACTCTCAGCCTGAATCCATGTGAGTGTAAAATAAGCATCCTAAAGAACCCAATTGTTTTAGCCTCTGAATGGAAGCATGGAATAGGAAAATTTAGAACTATTTTTGTGAATTAGAGGGAAACACTGAATTGGTAGTTCCATGTGAAACTGCAAGTCTCCAACTGCAATGGCACTGATCCCCACATCTCCTGCCTCATCTTAAGTATCAGGAACTTCAGGCTATATATGTTAGTGCCAGCAATCTCCTTATGCTGGAGTTCTCATGCAGTACAATTTCTGCAGTATCTGAGCACTCACACTGGGGAATCTGCTTGCTGTACTTACATCAGATTAGACCTGATGCAGAAACAGCAAGTTCATCCACTTGAAGTATTCAGATCTAATGAAACAAACCAAGTTATGACTAAATAACATTTTAATTAGGTTTACCTGAATGCTTTCACAGATTTTGTTTGTATTTTTAAGGATTTCTAAATATTTTATTCTTTTAAGTTTTGAACAAAATTTAGAAAAAAACATAAATGGCTTGATTAATTTTTATTAATGTTTGAAGGTTTTTGTCAGAGACATAGAATATTTAAAGCCTTATAACAGTTTTGATAGCTTGCTTAGCTGAGGGTGTCATTTGGCCGGCTATCGAAGTTTTTCAGTATTCCCATGGATAAGCACTTTCTGGCCTAAACAATGTATATTTGACTTGCATCCAGAAGAGTCAAGGTGGTGATGCTTGGGATAGTCAAGGATGTTTTTGCCAATGATCAAAGCAAGGTAAGTGCAGGCTTATCTGTGAGGTAGCAAGGGTGGACAGCAGCCTCGGTAGGAAATTTGAGGTGGTTATATTAAGTAATGGCTTCAGCAGAATGGACATGAGGAGATGATGTGAACTCATAGTAATTGTTTCTGATTCCTATTACATTTTTGGAAAATAAGTTTAAAGTAACCATTTTAACTTATTAATAAATATGCTGTCATTAGCATGGGATGTAATATACTTTTTGTTTGGTGATCCTTACAGCATATTAGCTGTGAAGGGTTATTTTTAATACCACAAAAGAAGTTATTTTTAATGCTTTTTTTCTTAAATGTTAAAGAAATATGAATATCTATGCAAGAGGTTGTGTGTACATAAATTTCAAAAGGTGATGTGCTTTGGGATAATCTGATGTTGTGGGAATTACTTTATAAATACAAGTATTATTATAATGTAGTTACTAGCAAATGTTTAGATACTTTAATACCTAATTGACTTGTATTAATCTTGTAGATATTTCAACTACATGGTAAATTAGAAGACATGATAAGCAAATATTAATACATTTATATGCAAATCATTTTTCACATCATCATTTTTCAAAGTTTATTGGCTGAAACTTACTTTCAAATAAATTGCATGTTTAAGTTAAAAATCAAGTCACTGCTCAATATGCAATAAGGAAGGATAAATCATCAAGGCACACTCTGCCGTGATATAACATTAAAGGTTACTCCAGGGAGAAATTTTAAATGATTTCCAGATCTTGAACCAAAGCTTCAGCCATCATTGAAATCAAATTAGAAGTATATGCCACTGTTAATCATTTTTAAGATCTATATAAATTTATTGCCTGTAAGTGGTCTTTATGAGGCAGTTGTACTTTCTTTTCCTTAAATTAAAATATTAAATATCACTATAATTTGCATTCAATTTAAGAGGTTGTCGAAGAAAGAGAAGATTTATTATTAAAGAACGTTGAGAAGTCTGAGGTGAATTTTCCAGATATTAGTATGTTTGTAACATCTTATTGATACACTGGTAATCAGTAAAATGCACACAATGAATTACTTCTTCTGATTAAGGTTATCACTTTCCAGGTTTATTATCTTTGTAACCTGCCATGGAAATTCCATTTAAGTTAAGTAAATGTGTGAGCCAGGAGACTATCCAATTAAAGCAGACCATTTTGTAATGAATGGTCATTCAAAAAGCCAGCAATTATGGTTTGCAAGCCAAGACCAGAGCTATTTTGTTATTTGTGTTCATTGTGGGTACTACCATTTGAGGTTGGCTTGAATGGGCATGAAAGCACTGTTTTTAGTCAGACTATGAGCATATGAGGTAGAGTCTTTGCTTCAGGTGCAATCAAGGAACTGAGTGCAAATTGTAACCAAAATTACATTTGGCCAAGCTTCATGAAGTCCCAAGCACTGCCAAAGGCCTTGTGTGATGTAATCAAGGCACGTGGACTGGCCAGAACAGGCCCCATCTATGAAATTCTTCTGAAATGCTTTGATTGATGATAAAGGCCAAATCCCCCTGTTTCGCTGTTTGTTAAAGATATCAAGGGGTTTAATTTCCATAACATTCATAAACATTTAAAAACTATTTAAAAATGAGATCAACAATACTCCCCATTAAACTAGCTACATAGCTATCCAATCATCTTATGCAGCTACAATATTGACATCTATGTAGAAAAATGTCCAAGAATACATTGCTTTCAAAAAACTTATCAGATCTAATCTAATCCATCTAATTGCAGATACATCAGCATCTGTCAATAATCAGCAAGAAAATTGAAGACATTATCAAAGGCATTATCAAGAAGCACATATGCATGCTAATTTGGGTTTTACCAAGGTCACTTGGTTCCAGACCACATTGGGAAATAAAGAGTCGAATTTCAGAGGTGAGTGACAGCGACTAACAGTAAGACAGAGGTGGAATCTGATTGAGTGATGCATCCAAATACACCAGTGAAATGCAAAAGGAAAACAGTCCCCTGGCTATAGAAATACAATAGAAAAACAGTTTTGGTTATTGGAAACCAGTTATCATGACCCCATGTCATTGCTGCAGGAATTTCTCAGCAATATCTTGGGCCCAACCATCTTCAGCTGCTTCATAGAAACCTTCCCATGACCACAGAGTATTTGTTGTTTTGCTGCAGAACAACAAATTTCACGACATATGTCAGTGATAATAAACCTGATTCTTAAAGTAGGGATATTTTCTAATAATTGTTTGATTATCTGTTTCACTCACAAATCTGAAATTGATGATGCAACGTATACCCATGTGCATCAAGATGCAGCTAACACTTACAATGGACTTATAAATGCCAAGCATTGTTTGCATCACCAAAGTACCAGGCATAGATGATATTGAAAAAGAGTTGTTTATCACCTCTCCTAGATATTCAACAGCCTTATCATCACTGAGTCCTCCACAATTAACATCCAGGTGAAATTTCCATTGGCCAAAAACTTAGTTGAACCAACTGCATGAATAAGGGTTCCACAAGTAGATCGGAGGTTCCATACCCTGTGGCAAGCATCTCTTCCCCCCCCCCCCCCCCGATATCTGTGTTTTTCTCCATTAATTAGGCACAAAACAGGAGTGGGGTGGAATATCCTCCACTTGCTTAGCTGGGAGAAAATCCATCAAGACTCATAAAGTTTGACATCGTCCAAAATAAAGCCAACTTCCTTGTATCTTTTCTCCACATCAAACTGGTTCTAGCCCCCACTAATAGCACATTATGGCCATTGCGTATACTCACCAAGATCTCTTAACCAGCTCCTCCCAAATTTGCAACCTCTAACACTCAGAAGGATCATGGAAACACACATTTTGGAATACCGTTACCTGTCATTTCCCCTCCAACCCACACGTCATGATTTGGAAATGTATCAATGTTCCTCTTGTTACTGGTTTAAAATCTTGGAACTTCCCACCTTATAAACTGTGGAAGTAATTTTACATATCCCCAAGTCCCATAATTCTTACTATCAAGGCAGCACAGTGACGCAGCTAGTAGAGATGCTGCCGCTGCCTCACACTGCCAGCGACCTGGGTTCAATCCTGACTTCAGGTGTTGTCTATGTGGAGTTTGCACTTTCTTCTTTTTCTCCATTTTTCTTACATCCCAAAAATGTGCCGATTAATCAGCATCTGAAAATTGCCCCTTGTATAGGTGAATGGTATGAATAGGAGTTGACAAGAATGTGGGATAAATAAAAAAATGGGATTAATGTAGGATAGGTGTCAATGGATGGTTGATAGTCAGTGTAGTCTCAATGGGCTGAAGGGCCTGTTTCTGTGCTGTATCTTTCTATGACTTTCTCAAGAGCAATTGCAGATAAGCAATAAATGTTGTTCTTGCTTGCAATTTGTACTATAAATGAAGAAGAAAAATGCTCTCCCTTGGCTATGAAACTACTAAACCCATAAACTTTCTTACCACTCCTCACTGCAGTTTTGAACTAATAGACATTAATTAGATCAAACTGCTCATCTCCATTTAAGATATAACTAACATATAATTCCAAATGGATTGTAGGTTCATTCACTTTCACAAATGCATGCCTTTAGTATGATCTTGAATAACATCAACTGCACTCAAATAGAAAGGAATCTACTTAAGCCCTATGTTTGGATTCAATGAATCTGCAGATCATCTCAAATAAAGGTAGTTGTAAGCTTTGGGCTGGAGTATTGTCCATTCTCCATTTACTGAAGATCACTGGTTTAAAATATATTTTAGATTTATTAAGCAGATTCTACAGTGTTCAATCTCAATTGGTGGGTAAATATTCTTTCTAGCTTTCTGATGTGTAAGGTATGCCAATACAGTTGCAAAGGCCTGACCAAATTGTTTGGCCCAGGTTCAGATTCCTAAAGCACTGGCAGGATATGATTCTTCTCTCTAGTCTTCACAGTTGGCAGGATGGTGGGACTTTACTCCTATAAACTCTGCCTGAGTCCAGCATGTCTGAATTATGAACAAGGGCAGATACAAACATAAAATGGTGACGAATGTGTGGAGTATTGGTATTGGTCTTTGTTTATTATTGTCACTTGTACTGAGGTACACTGAAAAACCTGTCTTGCATACCATTTGTACAGATCAATTCATTACACAGTGCAGATACATTGAGTTAGTACAGAGTGCATTGCATTGAGGTAGTACAGGTAAAAACAATAACAGTACAGAGTAAAGTGTCACAGTTACAGAGAAAGTGCAGTGCAATAAGGTGCAAGGTCACAACAAGGTAGATCGTGAGGTCATAGTCCATCTCCATTGTATAAGGGAACCGTTCAATAGTCTTATCACAGTGGGGTAGAAGCGGTCCTTGAGCCTGGTGGTATGGGCACTCAGCTCCTGTATGTTCTGCCTGATGGGAGAGGAGAGAAGAGAGAATGACCTGGATTGGTGGGGTTTTTGATTATGCTGGCTGCTTCACCAAGGCAGTGAGAGGTATAGACAGAGTCCACGGAGGGGAGGCTGGTTTCCATGATGCGCTGTGCTGTGTCCACAACTCTCTGCAATTTCTTGCGGTCCTGAGAAGAGCAGTTGCCATACCATAGCCGTGATACTTCTAGATAGGATGCTTTCTATTGCTGCATCGGTAAATGTTGGTGACAGTCAAAGGGACAAACTGAATTTCTTTAGCCTCCTGAGGAAGCAGAGGTGCGGGTGAGCTTTCTTGGCTGTGGCATCTATGTGATTTGACCAGGACAGGCTGTTGGTGATGTTCACTCCCAGGAACTTGAAGCTCTCAATCCCCTTGACCTCAGCACCATTGATGTAGACAGGTGCATGTACACCGCCCCCTTTCCTGAAGTAAATGACCAGCTCTTTTGTTTTGTTGACATTGAGGGAAATGTTGTTGTCATGACACCATTCCACTAAGCTCTCTATCTCTTTCCTGTACTCAGACTCATCGCTGTTTGAGGTACGGCATACGACGGTGGTATCATCTGCAAACTTGTAGATTTTACCTTATGCAGGTTCAAAGACTTGAGTGTGTAAAAAAGTTCTATTTTGCATTTTTTTAACTGTTATAACATATCAATAGCTATTGGGCTGGAACTTGCTGAGGAACGCTGTGGTTCACCCCATGGTGTGTCAGTTCAAACCCTCTTCTGGACTTACGTGGGAAACATGCATGTCCTAAATTTATTAGCTGAGCGTCCACCAGCAATTACCCCACAATGCTCTTGTGGTGACTCCATTCATTTGAACAGAGGAAAGTTGTAAAATGTTGTGTTTACTTGCTTTAATGGTTTTAATTGTTAATTGTCATTTGAAATGTTTTATCTGATTTAATTTGTCTATTACTTTAAAAGATATTTCAGAATATGTCAATTGATTATTAATGATTTTTAAATACTTCAGAATGCTGGGAAGTTTAGAAGCATTCATAGAACAGAGAACAGTTCAGCACAAAAGCAGACCCTTCAACCCATGATGTCTGTGCCAACTAGCAGGCACAAAGGGCTTAACGGCTCAATCTTGCTCCTACTTCCTAAGCTATTTTGTCTGTGTCTGTATGGCAGCTCAGTTACATCCTGTTCCAGGCTCCATTAACCAGGAATATAAACAAAAGAAAGCCTGCTACCTCCCCTCTCCATTAGCCCAGGTCTAATTCAACAGCAATACCACCACCTGTGTTAGGCTGGGTTGATTCTCTGCCGGGGGTAGTAGGGAGGGGGGCTACAATTCATACTGAACATTAGAGGAGCCAAGGCCAAATTCAATCCATTAGTCTGTGCTGCGTTAGCTAGTCACAGTATTGTGGTTGGGGGGTGAGGAGGTGGTGATGGTGGCTGTCACAGGCCCCATTTCCCCCTGGATGACGTATTGGCTGCTCACACCTAATGAGCAGGATACAGAGTGAACTCCATGAACTCTCCCTCTCTCAATGGGAATCTCCAACAGCTGAGATCTTCTTCAACTCTGGGCTTTCAACCAATCACTGATGTTACCAATTATGTATATGGTAGGAAGAACGGCAATGGTCCACTTATTACCTTTCAACAGGGTGCTTGACATTTTTGTTAGTTGGCAAAACTGAGCCTTAACTGAGCTAGCTGTTAATTTTTTAAGTCATGTTATTGCTGGGGATTCTTCTGGCTTTTCCTTGAAATAGCATTGTAATCTGTAACATCCTGCCACTACAAAGGGATTTGGCATTTTGTGATGATACGTACCACTACATCAAAATCAGGTGGTTCAATATAAGATACATCTGTACTCTCTCCAGATGTCAGTCGTGGGTGCAGGAAATTCACTGTTGCCAAAAGTTCTTGTTCATTAATCTCAGTTAAAGATCATAGCAAAGAGAAAACTTATTCTGCATAAATAAAACGTACATCATATTTTTCAAAGCAAATCAGAAATATTGCCATTTTATAACAATCAATCCCTCCTTTCCATATGAAGACGAACTGTCCTTTACATAATATGGCTGCAAAATGACATCTATGAAAAATTGACAATCATATTTCAAGAATGCAACAATTAAATGCGTTTTGGGACAAAGAATAATATATTGCCTCAGAGTCTGTTGTTTACAGAGAGTTCTGCTTTCATACTGGAATTGCTACTGTGTTTATTCTGATTGACCTTTCCTGAGGTAGTTTCTGGAACAGTGCTTCATTCATATTTATAGAGCAGTATCCTATTAATTATTCCCCAGTTCCTGACTACTTTCAAAGATCTTAAAGCAAACTACCAAAAATCTCCAAGCATTCCTGGATGAACATTCAAGTCTTGATTATAGTACCATTCAGTCCTGTAAGATATTACTGGCTATGAATCAAAAACTCAACTAAATAATATGGAACTTGTAGTAGTTTATTATTGTAATTCTTAGATCGTTTCTCTATGCTCTTCATCACTGTAAATTTCTCTACTGATTCACTCCAATTGTGCTCCTAGAACAAGTGTTCTGAACATCTGGTCACTCACTCACACACACAGCAACATTTGTGCATCCAGGTTGGCAATCCTACAGAAAACACAGGAAATAGGAACAGGAGTAGGAAACTAGGCCTCTCAAGTTTCCCCACCATTCAATATGTGGTCAGCACAGCTGATGTTTGCTGGCCTCAATTCCTCTTCGCGTGCCAGTTCCCCATAACGTTTGATCTTTCAAATATTTATCCATCTTCATCTTAAGTATACCAAATGATCTAGCATCCACTGACCTCAGGGGCAGAGAATTCCAGAGGTTCACTACCCTCTGAGAGAAGACATTTCTATCCACCTCAATTTTAAATTATCAGCCCCTTGTTTGTGACTCTCCCAACAATGAAAGCATCTCAACATCTACCCTGTCAAGTCCCCTGAGGGTCTTATATGTTTAAATAAGGTCACCCCTCATTCTTCTAAACTCAAAGAAGACAGACCCAAATTGTGTAGTCTTTCTTGATAACACAATTCTCTCTTCCCAGGAATTAGTCTGTTGAATTTCCTTTGGACTGCCCCCAATGCTGCTATATCATTTTAAATAAGAAGACTAAAACTGTGCACAGTGTTCCAGGTGAGGCCTCACCAACACCCTGAACAACTGTAATAAAACCAGCCCATTCTTGAGCTCCATCCCTTGGCAATAAGGACCAACATGCTGTTTGCTTTCTTAACTACTTGTTTGACCTGCCTGCTAACTTCTTGTGGTTTATACGCTAGAACCCTCGGAACTTCACTCATTTGTAGAATGTTAAGGGACTACTGTGCTGTTGGATGTGCCATCTTTAGGGTGAAATATTAAACTGAACCTCATGTGCATAACACACTTCTATAGAATCTGTCTTGGCCTTCAGTGAATGTAACGTCCAGATACACAAAGGCTTATGGGTAACAGATGAAGGATTGGTATCACCACCACAATTTTTTTACCCTATATATGTGAGTGACCAATAGCATAGGTCTTGAACACTGCAGCAAATGGGGCAATTAGCACCTGGTCCTACATTAGTTAGATGTGTCCATACCTGGACTGCTGCTAGTAACTTGTCAGTGAAGATTTTTTGGCTGACTTTTCATGGCGGACTTTTTCCCAATCCCATTCTCCCACCTTTTCCCCTTAAACATTGACCCCCTACCAATCAAGAGCCTACCAATCTCTGCATTAAATACACACAATGACTTGGACTCCACAGCCATCTGTGGCAATGAATTCCATAGATCCACCACCCTCTGGCTGAAGTAATTCCCCCTTATTTCAGTTTTAAAGGGACATCCCTTTATTCTGAGGCTGTGCCCTTGGATCCTAGACTCCCCTTGTAATGGAAACATCCTCTCATTATCCACTCTATCCAGACCTTTCAGTATCTGGGGTATCAATGAGATTCCCCCCGCATCCTTCTGAACTCCAGAGACATCAAACACTCCAGTAGATCTCCAGTCTACTTTTCTACCAATTCCCATATCTTCCGATTTCCTCATGTAAATTCATGTAAAGATATGGTTTGATGAATGCCAGTACTCTTACGCTTTTCAGTGTGTCCATTGTTTATCATCTCAGAAAATTACTTGATGACAGCAGGTTCACATCATATTTGGCTGTTTCCTTATTCTTATTCACATTGGTTTATTTCCCATTGGAGAGCACAGGGTAAAATTCGGGGCAGGTAACTTTGGGTAACTTTTTCTTTTCTGAAGACCATAAGGTATCCCCTCAAAGTTTGCCAACTCAAGGATTGAACCTTACCTGACCTCTGCTACCTGTTTTATCTGATCACACAGAAAGCAAATTTCCAACAGTACAACATTGACTATATTTCAATGATCGTTTAGCTGTAAAGCATTTTGGGATGGCCTGATGTGGTGAAATATGCTATATAATGGCAAAACTATCCACCTCATCATCATCAAGGGAGAAATGTTCAAAAACAAGTGCAAGGCAGGAAGGACTGATAAAACGCAATTGCACTCACACTATTCTGTGAATGCACTGGTAAGTGGAACACAGGAAAAGCAAAAAAAATTGTACCCATATCCTCCCATTTACCTTCCAGCAGCAAGGTTAAACATAGAATTTTTAACCTTACTAGGTGAAATCCAGTAAATGAATAGGGCTGAGCTTCATCAAGTGGGTGTAAAGACTGTGGGATAGTGTTAATGGGGAACATCCTTTTTCTATCTTATTCATACTCTTTTCTATTAAGAGATACAAATCTAATTACACCCTCTTCTGGGTTTCTACATGAAGCTACAGTTACTAATAAGAATGAAAGGACATAAAGAAAAAGACTGGGTTGGGTCATATTGCCTCAAACCTATTAAGCTCTTCAGAAAGATCATGGCTGTTCTGATTCTTGCCCTTAACTCCTTTTCCCTGCCAGATTTCCTTAAACCTCATTCCCCTACAGTCCAATAATGTATCTTTCACTGTCTTGAACTTACTTACGGACTCAGCAACAGTTCTTTGTGGTAAAGAATCTCAAAGATTCACAACCCTCTGAGGGAAGAAATTACTTCTCGCCTCAATCTTAAATGGAATAGCCATTATTCTGAGATTATGTCCCTTGGATTCTGCCATCAGGGGAAAAGTCCCAAAGGCACCCAACATGGGAATAGACTTTTCAGATCACCGAGTCCATATCAACAATCAAGCACCCATGTGCACTAATCTGACATTAATTCTATTTTATCCTCCCCGCATTCCTATCAACTCTTCCCCAGAATCAATCACTCATCTACACACTAGGGGCAATTTACAGTGGCCAGTTAACCTACCAACCTGCACATCTTTGGGATGCGGGAGGAAATCCGAACTCCTGGGAGAAACCCAAATGATCACAGAGAGAACATGGAAACTCCAGACAGACAGTACCAGAGGTCAGGATTAAACCCGGGTAATTGGAGCTATGAGACAGCATCTCTACCAGCTTCATCACTGTGCCATACAAGTTCCCTCAGAATTTTATGGGTCAAATAATCCTTAGCTTTAGTTGGTGTTTATTAAGAGAACTGTTACCAAGTTCTCCTCAAGGGTCAGTATATTCCAGTCTTCTGCCCTTGCACATCGAGGCATGGAGTTTGAGAACACATTGGAGGTCAGATACTAGTCCTCAAAACATCGTGAAGTGGTCACAGGCAATTTATTTCTGGCCCTCCTTGGCGGCATATCCCATGCAACCCCATTCACTGGAATAAGCTCACCAACTTGGATTGAATAGGTGGATGAAGGGAAGTTTTAATTAATTTACAACCAGCCAAAAGACCAAAAGGGCAGTTTAAGAACAGGGCCTCAGCTTCCACTGCCCTAGAACTACTCACTGAATGTGACTACTCTGCTTTGTGGCAGTGAGGCTTTAAGTTTGATTAGATCCATGGAGCCATAAGGGGTTAGTGAAAACATGGGGATTGTGCAGTGTGTGAATACAAAGTGTGGGGAGTGTCGATGCTACATGTTTCAATATTCATCTCTTGTTCTCACATCTAAATTCCATAGAGTACAAGGCCAATGCGCTCAATATATCTTCATAATACAACCCCATTGTACCGGAAATCATGCCACCTACAAACAAAATATGCTTGTGAATTTAGCTTGTGAAACAGGCTTATGGAGATGTTGTAACCACAAATGACCATTTATTGTCAAGTTTCTGAATGACTGGTTTATGGAATTTGTTGGTGACTTTCCTCCGGCTTTATAATTATTCATCAATTAGAGACAAACAGAACAAACTTCAAAGGAAGTCAAATTAAAGCAATGAAAATAGTTGCTAAACCATTACAAATTTGTCATTAGAGTGACTTAATTTAATGGAAATTAATCTTCTTATTTCTCAGTGATACACGGGCCTAAAGCATTTTACTTAATATGATATTGAAATTTTATTGAGATACTACTGAGCAAATAATGTATTTATCTGAAATTCCTCTCTATTTTAGTGTGTGCAATGTAACTACTATTTCAGACTGCAGTGCAGAGCTAACATATCAAGTTATTATAAAAGTGCAGAGCGTAAAATTCTATTTACATAATCTTGGTGATAATGATAAATGTCAAAAATCATAATGCAGTCACAATCAATGAGATGGCCACTGATGTACAAAATTTTACTATTGCAAATAGCATTTCATTACAATAAGACACCACTATTTGTCTGTCAAAGTCTAATCAGTAATCACTTTACTGCATGGCTGCTTCTAATGGCTTTTGATTAGCTATTTGGAAGTGAGTAAAAATAAACAATAGAACCCTATCATGTGTGTCAAGAAATAATTGCTAACAACAACAACTCAATTTCAGTTATAGTGGGAATGGCAATTAAGGAACTCTGCTCATTATCACTAGGTGTTGGCATGGACTAAAGATGAAGGTGGGTGAAGGAAGTCACAAGTTTCCCCCTCCCCCCTCCCCCAACATGTATTCAAACCTTACGACAGTTTTTCCATCTGTTTCTGGAGATAAGGTAAAAATAATTTGACAAGCATAATTGCCACAGTGTCTAAGAAAATGTCCACACAAAGTCTGGAAAGATATACATTTTATGAGTTGCTTATCAAATCTTACCTAAGAATGTGCATGACTTGCAATTCTATTTCAATGTTACCTCCATTCCCTTCTCTTTTGAAATGTTCTATGTGACACTCTTATTGTAATAACACATATTTTTATTGTTTTCTCAATCTGTTTGGAATTTTCTTCATTTTTCCTGATGCTGGAATTTATCATCAGCATAACTTATATGTACATGTACACACTATTTGTTCTAACAGACATGAGAAGTAAATTGTTATTGAAGGAGAAATGATAAAGGAAAGTGATATTGAGGAATTCCTTCCAGCACCCCACAATCAAACATTTTAGTGGCTGCAATTAACCGCCAACGCCTTTCCACCTCACCTCCATAGTCTCATCCTTTTACTACCTTCATTTTTGTTTGTCTTCCCTCAGTCTCTTGCCGGAATCCACACTCCTGTCTGGTCCTAACTGCTGTTGCTTTCCCTGTTCTTTCAGCTGCTGCTTATTCAGCTATTGCAGCTCATGGATTTCCTCCTTCAGCGACTGGTATGGCTCCCCTGTCACTCCCGTCTTTTCTGCACTTCCTGAAGGTCCATCCATCACTGGCTTCTCCACGACTACAAGCTACAATATCAACTGAGGTCATGCTGATGGGATATCACAAAAAAGAAATTAAAGTGACAGTTCTTTGGGATGCATTACAAGAAATGTTTTGATAAGCTACCGTTATTGGGGAAGCCAAACGATCAAATATTGCTCACAAGCTGTTAGGTATGTAGCAGGACTAAAGGGTGGCAGCAACACTCCTAACCATGTTCCGAGTCTTTGGTTCTGGCTTCATTCCTAACCACACCCTCAGTCCTTGGATCCAGCTACACTCTGAGCCACATTCCCGTCCCTGGTTCTGGCCACCTGCCTAACCACATTCCAACTCACGACGACCCAATGCCCTATTTTCAACTGCAAACATTAATAACAAATTCCAGACCCCTGGTTCCTGCCATATATCTAATCACGTTTCTCTCTTCCTAGCTCCAGCAAACATCGAATCATGTTCCTGACCCCCAATTTCAACGTAACTAAGAATAACAAGCAAAATTTCTGGTCTTCACGATCCAAAACCAAAATGTTCCATGTGAAACTCTTATAAAATGTGTCTTTTCAATATACTTGCTAATGACAACTCTGTGTCTCTACTTAACACAGCCTTGCTCTGTTCACAACTCATATTGCAGATTATGGTATGTTTTCTGCATTTATCTGGAAATGTGTCTGATTCAATCCATTCAAGGTTTTTCCGTGTTCATTTTAGTCCACTATCTTTTATCTTTTCTTAGCTATCTCCATTGTTGTCACCGGAAAATCAATTTCCACTGTTATCAATGTGATCATCTTTTGCTCCCTTTATCTGAATTGTCACAGAAATAACCTTGACAATGCATCTGCCATTACATTTATTTCAATGTTTTTATATTTGATCATGTAATCATATTGAGATTATAGAATGTTTCCCTTTGTCTTCTTGAAGTAGACAATGTCAGCATTGCTGAGTTATGACAAAGAAATGCCATAAAGGCATGTCGTCTGAGAACAAAATAAAAAGGTCTGCCCAATAGGAACTGATGAAACTTTATCACTTCAAAGTCAATTATTAATGTCCCTTGCTCACTGAGCATAGTTTTTTCTCACACTTCATGAACACAATCGAATTTCCTTGACCATCATCCACTGCATGGCTGATTATGGCTCCCTGTCTATAACTTGCAGCTTCACAGGCAAGTTTCAATGCACCAGATGAGGCATAATAAACCAGCAAAGACTCACTCCCTAGGGTCCTCCTGCATAAGTCATACGCTGTTTGCTGCTCCCTGCCCCAATTCCATTCCTTTTTTCTTCCCCAGAAAATGAGTTAATGGCATCAGTCCTTTTCCAAGACCTGACAGAAATCTAGCACCATGCTATACCTGCCTATGAATAATCTTTCAGGCTTTATTACATTCACAATGCTTCGACTTCTTCTTTGACTAGTTACAATATATTTGCATTTACTTTTCACTCAAGATGCATTGTTTCTTTCTGTACAAATGTACACTTGCTTCTTTTGAAGCTTACATTATGCTGTTGTAGCTCTCTGAATACCACTTCTCATATTCAAAGATTTTTTTCTCTAATATCTGTGGCTATTGGTACATCGTTCTGATTGCATGGTCTATTGTTCGTAATACCTTTGATGATGGTTTCACATCATAAGGTAGATTTTTGTAGGAGTAAAAACTCTTACATACATTAATTATTAAATATTGCTGGCCTGCCCTGTCCACATTCAACTAAATGCATGCATGTAATAGATCTTGTTTGGTGAAAACTTTGCTTCCTCTCAAATACACAAATAAACTTTGTGAAGCAGGCAATGAGCACTATTTGTTTTCAGCTGCCTGGTTCAACATGTCCTTGTAACCATCACACAGTTGAACAATCCTGTACACTTTAGGCACTACAATCAGCATTGCCTGTCACTCTGACTGGTCTTCACTTGAGCTCTATTTCATTCCAGTTCATCTCAATCTTGCTCCAATTGGCTCTTCAACATGGTACATTTGGTTTGATATGGATATTATGACTGGTATCCTCAAACACTTCTGCAAATATTATCAATAGAATATCTAAGTTAGTTTTGAAACAACCATGCTGAAAATCTCTTTCCAGACTAGCTTCAACTTTTGTCTCAATCTTTATCTGTCAATGTTGATCCATCAGTATAATCAGTTATAAGTATTGGTGGTTCTATTTGCCGACCATTGTGACATACTAAGCATTTGATCAGGCCTACAGTTTTCAATATGTAATGTTTTTACATTCACTGTGTTCTTTGTCAGTGGTATTTGGCTGAACTTGTGCCTTGTCTGTAATTGAGAATTTCATGTCAAAACTCATGGCAATGCACCAACTATACTTTTGTCTTAAAATTATTCTGCTTTCCACCCAATTCTACATTGTCTCGTTGGCTTCAGTACTGTGTAGGAGTTCTCTCTATGGCATTTTGGTTAACTACCTTGGCTATAGACATGCATACTGGGGATGTGTGCCCATTTTTCTGGCAGTTAAAACACTTAGCAGTTTTGAATTGACATATGTACAATGAGTAATTCACTCCAGTCTCATCCACACACTTCAGATTCTATTTTAAAGTTCTAGACTCACCATTGCACTATGAATATAAACTGCCATCAAAATTCTTTGGCATTCCTCATTACTATATCTATAGAAGTTGCAATTTTGCTTGTAAGGTCATGAGTGGCCTTATGTGTATTTAATTACCAATTGTTGTGGGGAAAAGTTCTTTTGCATCTCAAAGGTAGAGGACTCTGGACACAGTCTTTGGATTTTGAAAAAGGATTTATTCACATAGACAAATGCAGGAAGAGAATGAACAGGAACGGATGCACACTCACACACATGTGATCGCAGAATGTGAGGGGAGTCACAAACAGGGGTGGAGTGCATGCACACACACGCACACACACAGGTGAAACTAGTTACAAACGATCAGGAAAAACACAATATGGTGCCTGAACCCCCCGATTCCGGACAAGCATCAGCTCTACGCTACCGGAAATCTACTTAGATGCTCCTAAACCCTTATGGAAGTACACACTCTTACCAATGATCCCTCGGCGTGCTTCAACCCCTGCAGAATCACAAAAGAGAAAAAGCCACGCTCATGTGGCATCCTTTATAGTGCTGGAGAGCTGGGTGGAGCTAACTCAGGTAATTCAACAGGTCCAATAGGTCGTGGACTGGTATAATAGGTGTGTATGGGAACCAATGGCCAAGAGTGTACACTAATGAGTGGGTGGAGCCATACCTTGATTGACAGTGGTGTCGCTTTCGACTGGTACTCGATGGTGTCACATGACAGCCATGACCTCTCATACTACACCAATTGAATTTGTCCATCGATTAAAATAGAAACAGGTCCTTCAACATGATAATATTCTTCTTGGTAGTTTTGCCTGTGATCTGAATCTTGGTTCCAAATTGGCGTCAATTCCTGTGTCTCCATTAAAATAATCCTGTTACTTTTATATTACTTCACTAAATGGATCTTCGTTTGCTTTCCATGGCCATGAAAGATTGGCTTACATGGTGTCCATTCTGGAACTTACTCCATTTAGAAGACTGACTTCCTTGTGGTCATTTTTTTGAGAATCTAACCTTAATGATCCAGAAATTACAATTTTATTATGCTCTTACTCATTGGCCAACTCTTACACAAGTTGTTGTGACAGTGTTCCTTTCATGGTGTTATTTTAGCAGATTAAATAATTTTGAGTGCTTCGGCCACACATTTAAAGTAACTTGCCCCAATTTGCTCAGGTGGATTGTGGCATGCTAAGATTATAGGACAAGGGGAAAGCCATTCAGTAGCTCAAGCTCCATTTGGTTGGATTGCAGCTGATCAACATCTTAATCCCATGTTCTGTGACATTGTTTTCCCAGTCAATAAAATCACCCATTAAATTGACTCAAGAATATACTACTCAAGCAGACTGTAGATCAGTGACTGAGTCCCTGTTTAGCACATTTTGAAGTAAATGTGTTCAAATAATCAATTATTACATCAGTGTCCTAAATCCAAAGAGAGAAGATAAAACTACACTAATAATAGGGGTGACAATGGTAACAATGTGACTAGAAAAAGATGAATGTAAGGGTCATAGAGTCATACAGCACAGAACAGGCCCATTGGCCCACCATATCCATGCCGATCTTTTAGCCCTGAATTAAAGTAGTGATCTCATTGAAGCGTTTAATATTGAAACGGGGTTTGACTGGATGGCTGCAGGCGTGATATTTCTCCTGGCTGGGATGTCTAGAATGACGAATTGCAATCTCAAATTAAGGGGTCAACCATTCAGGGCTGAGTTGAGAAGAAACTTCTTCACTCAACGGGCTGCAGAGGTTCCATGGCTAAGAATACTTAAGAGAAAGATGAATGGATTTTTGGATAGTAAAGGAATTCGGGAAAATAGGGTTACAATAGGAAAGTGGCACCACTGTAAAAGATCAGTCTTGAACTTATCAATTGATGGGGAATGCAAGAGGGACAGTCCAGCCTACTACTACTATGATTTTACTTTTAATTATGTACTCAGGACTCTTAGAAATAGAAAAGTTTAATTTACACTTCTAAAAAAATGACTGATGGGTAAATTTTGAATTAATATACTACATAAGCAACTCGTGGCTAAGCCTTCTGCTTGTTAATGGCTTAACTTAATAAAATCAGAGTCACAGAATCGGTTATACAGCACAGAAACAGGCTCTCTGTCCCAGCACATCAATGCCAGCTATCAAGTACACAATGGCACAAATACAATTTAACACTAGGTCTGTAGCCTTCTTTGCCTTGGCAAAACAAGAACTCATCTTTGCTCTTAAATGTTCTGTGAGTGCCTGCCTCCAACGCTCTCTCAGGTAGTGCATTCCAAATTTCAAACATCCTCTGGGTGAAAAAATTCTTCTTCACCATTTACCCCATTTCGGCTTAATTTTCCTTTCTCTTTTCTACTTGCATATTCTGGCCTGCTGGCGTGTCCAATAGCCTTGCCGTTAACAACATGTTACACATACAAAGCAATACAAAATATACAACTGCTGCTCTAACTGTCCCAATCAACCAATTTGGTCTCATCCTAATTGAGATATTTCCTCTGTTCTACCCATCCCTCCTCCACATTCTCTGTTGATGTTTTTCTCTCTTTCCCAGTTCTGATGAAGGGTTCCAGACCTGAAAATGTTAACCATTTCTCTTTCCACAGATGCTGCCTTGACCTGCTGAGTGTTTCCAGCATTTTCTTTTTTGATTTTAGATTCCCACCATATGTCAATTCCATTTTCATCTTTGATGAATCCCCACCATTCCAAATGTAAAATAATCCTGTCCCTCAGATTTTTTTTACAATAACTTCCCTATCACTGATGTTTGATTTACAGACCTGGAATAACCTGACTTGATTTTCAAGGTCAGTGCCTTTTTTATTGTTAAGAAGACTTAATATTTACTTTGTTTAACTGTCTGGATGTGACAGTGTAAGCAGTGTGCACTCCGTTCTAGAAGGTGGTCACATCAGAATGTTACTTTCCTACAGAGCTGCAGGTTGTTGATTTTAATGTTTATGGGTTTGCAGGTATTCTGGATGTAGATGAAGTCTTAAATGAATGCTTCTCACTATTATTCACTGAGGGGAAGGACACTGTAGTTGAAGAATTCAGGGAGGTGACAGTGTCACCTCCTGTCATCTGGCACCTTGCCTGTGGCCAGCAAAAATGTAAAACTCTATCAGTATCCCAGCGACTTCCTCCCTTGCCCCCCACTGCAGGCTGGGATACATTTCATTAGGTTCTGAGAATTTATTCACCCTCAAGCCCATTAAGACATTTAATACTTTCTTCTTTTAAATGGAAACATATTCTAGAATTTTACCATCGCCTTCCTGAATTCTTCATCTACAATGTCCTTCCCCTCAGTGAATAAAAGTGAGAAGCATTCATTTGAGACTTCACCTACATCCAGAATACCCGCAAACCCATAAACATCAAAATCAACAACCTGCAGCTCTGTAGGAAAGTAACATTCTGATGTGACCTCCTTCTAGAACGGGAGTGCACACTGCTTACACTGTCACATCCAGACAGTTAAACAAAGTAAATATTAAGTCTTCTCAGCAATAAAAAAGGCACTGACCTTGAAATTCAAGTGAGTCGTAGTTGGTAATTAATTTGAATTGAAGTGAATTTCACTAAACATGAAAATTCATGGGCGGCACATAACAGGAAATTCAATCACTGCTTCCATAGTTGTGATATCCCTGAACACAGTAGCTGCAGAGCCTGCAGCTGTGACTTCAGTGGGTGCACAATGCTCATGTGCTGTGGCTGCTGCAACCCCTCAGAGTCCAGAAACATGAAGTAACTGCAACAATCCTGAATGACCAATGGGAAGTGAACAAACTGGCTTGATTGTATGCCACTGTTGACTTGTTTGCCTCTGGATTCAGCCACAGCATTTTCTGCACTGACACAGAGGTCTCTGAAATTCTTGCTTTCATATGGGTCTGAGGGAGGACCTGTTCCAACACTTCTCCCAGGTGTCTCACACACCACAATGCCCTATGACAGAGAAGAGAGGTGCTCACTCTCAAGTCCATACACACACTCCAAGAAAAAATAACATCCAATTCAGGATGCAGTGAAGCAGTGTCTCCCACTATGGAGACACAGCATGGCAGGAGACCACAGCCAAGTTGATGTTTCTCACATCTTGAAATTATCCATGGTTACCATGTTATCAGCTTGTGATTCACAAGATGCATTTGACTCCTTCCCTATCATGGGCATGAAAAAATTGTTTCCTCATGGTCCTGTAAGAAACAGGTGCAGGTCAGCACAGCACCACTTCTGCACATGTTTCTATACATGTTCTGTTTACTTATCACAAGAAATGTCCCATCTTTGCTGGGAGCTGATGGAAGACAAATTCCAGATGAAAATAAAATAGTGAATCAGAAGGCTTACTCATCAGGAAGTTACCGTTACTTGTGTTTAATATAATAACAATAATCCTTTAACACTTAAGCAGCTAGTCCTGAGAAAATAAACAGAGGTAAGCAGGTTACCAGGGAAAAGGTATTACAGCTGTCCAAGAAGCTACAGCATTTTAGAAAAAAGATCCCTGACCTTGCAATCTATTTATTGAATTTTCTTTCCCAACACTGAAATTAAAACATAATCTAGAATAAAGAATATGCCAATCCTTTTAAAATTGTTATTCAGTTAAGTGGCTGCTTAATGATAAGATTGAGTTTCTTTTCATGTTTAGTTGTAATATGTGATAGCTTTATAGAATAATGATTTTTTTTAAATGGATGAGGGTGTAAAAACATGAAAGCCCTTACAAAGTGGTATTATTTACACAAGCAAACATGAAGCACCAAATATTTCAGGATAATAAGAGAACTTTAACAGCTAGTGTGTAGTTTTGTTTGGGTTTTGGCTTCAATTTACCTTCCCTTCCAACATGAGAAAGTCAAGCTGTGACATTGAAGTAGAAGAGTGAATAATATTTGAGAAAGTTTGAAAGCATTATGGATTTGACTCACCTTTTTCCACCCATCAAGTGTTTTATTAGAACTAAGCACCCTGAGGGTCTGATTTATTTTATTTATATGCAGTCACGCAGATTTTCTTTCCCAGATACATGAGTGTGGTTGCTGGCATAACTTTACTTTGAAACTTTCCCTCCAATATTTTGTTTAGCTGCCTCTTTAAAATAAGACCCAACCATAGATAATTCCTGCTCCCAAGCATCTTGTTTTCCGTTGTCCTCTCCCATATATTTAGCATAGAATGGTAAATGTGTACCAATGTGTGCTTCTTCAATTTGAAAAATATCGATTGATACCAATCTTCAATGATATAATCATCTTAATCTCTATATACTTCTAACCTTACAAACTTTACCTAAGCATGTTTTAAAAAGCTTAAGGGAAGATTTTTTCCCTTATTCTCCCATAATGGTAATATGTCTCGACAATTTTTATGAATATATATTAGATTCCAGTCCCCAGGGGAGGCAGAATCCAAATTCTGATACACAGAATTTGATTATGTTTGCTACAAAAATTGACCTTGATGTTCCATGGAATTATAGGAATTCTACATCCATGATGATATGGAGCAATGTTTCTTTGCACTGCAAATTACCATCGTCCACTTGACAAGATGAACGGCAGCTGCTGAAGAGATTTTTGATATAAAATACAGTGCGGAGGAATAGCAAAGTAAAATACTGTGGACACTAAAAATATAAATAAGAACAAAAAAATGATGGAAGTACTCAGCTGGTTAGCCAGCAACTATAAAGAGAGAAACAGTTAATGTTTCAGGTCGATAGCCTGAAGACATTTTATGGGTGTTACTCTGGAGGCTACGGGTTTATAATTCCATGTTGCGCTCATGCTGACTTCAAAGCGGTTGTAGAATGAAAGAAACTTCCACAAAAAGAGATGATTCAGACTTCTGCGTTTCAACTATTCTTTAGACCTATCTAACACTAGTCCTAAAATACTACTCTTAGCCTCCACCATCCATCCCTCAGACTTGGTGTTCTTTTCATTTAACCGCTATTTTCTGAAGCAATTGTGTCTGCTTGAATATTAGATTTGGCAGAGCAGTGCAAGTACCATTATCTTTCTGAATAAAGGTACTTCTCCCAAAAGCTTTTCACTATCATAGTAAAAATTTTAAATGATAATCCTAAATCATAACTCTCAACCAGAGGAAACACATATTCCTTTTCCACTTTATAAAATTATTCATACTTATAGAGTCATGGGGTGTCACAGAGCAATACAGGACGGATAAGGGCCCTACTTGTCCATGCCAACCACAGTACCCTCCCAGCTAGTCCCAGTTTCCTGCATTTGGCCCCTATCCTTCCACGCCCCACCCCTCCATGTACCTATCCAATGGCTTCTTAAATGCAGATAGTTTTTAAATCTTTTCTTTCTCACCCTAAATGCATGCCCCCTTTGTTTTGGATTCCCTTACCCTGGGGGAAAAACTGTTACCAACCACCTCATCTATGCCTTTCATAATTTTAAACACATATAAGATTGCCCCTCATTCTCTTACATTCCAAGGAATAAAGACCTAGCCTGGCCAACCTCTCTCTATATCTTAGGCCCTCTAGTTCTGGCAACATCCTTGTCAATCTTCTCTGCACTCTTTCCAGTTTAACCATGTCTTTCGTATAACAAAGTGACCAAACCTGTACACAGTACTCCAAGTGTGGCCTCACCAATGACTTATATAACAGCAACATAATGTCCCAACTCCTATACTCAATGCCACGACTGATGAAGGCCAGCATGCTAAATGCCTTTTTCACCACCCTGTCTACCTGTGACACCACTTTCAATGAACTATGCACTTGTACTCCTAGGTCCCTCCATTTCATTACACTCCCTAGTGCCCTACTATTCATAGTACAAGTCCTACGCTGGTTTGACTTTCCGCAACGCATCACCTCACACTTATCTCATTGAAATCCATTTGCCACTCCTTAGCCCACTTCTCTAACTGATCAAGATTCCCCTGTAAACTATGATAACCTTCTTCTATCAACACCTCATCCAAATCATTTATATAAATAGTGAATAACAAGGGCCCCAATACTGACCCCAATGACACACCACTAGTCACTGGCCTCCTTTCCGAGGAACAGCCTTCAACTACCACCCTCTGCTTCCAACCTCTGAGCCAATTTTGTATCCACCTAACTAGCTCTCCCTGGATTACATGGGACCTAACCTTCTAGACCAGCCTACCATGTAGGACCTTGTCAAAGCCCTTGCTAAAGTACGAATAGATAACATCCACTGCCCTACCCTCATCTACCTTTTTGGTTACTTCTTCAAAAACAAACTCTAAAAGGTTTGCCAAGCATGACTTTCCATGCACAAAGCCATGCTGACTCCTCCTAATCAGATTTTATCTATCCAAATGCTGGTAGATCCTGTCCCTCAGAGTTCCCTCCAGTAACTTCCCCAATACTGATGTCGGGCTGACCGGCCTGTAGTTCCCTGGCTTGTCCTTGTTACCCTTCTTAAACAACGTTAGCCACCTTCCAATCTTTAGGAACTTCACCAGTGGCTTATGATGAAGCAAATATCTCCACAAGGGCCTTTGCAATTTATCCTCTAGCCTCGCACAAAGCCCAAGGATGCACTCGGTCAGGCCCTGGGGATTCATCCACCTTAACTTGCTGTAAGGCTGCAAATACCTCCTCCCTGGTAATAAGAATTTTCTCCAAAACATCTCCATTTGTTTCCCTTATCTCTTCAGCAACCATGGTCTTCTCTTCAGTAAGTAGCATAACGCTTTACAGCACCAGCGACCCAGGTTCAAATCCGTCCACTGTCTGTAAACAGTTGGTACGTTCTCCTCGTGTCTGCATGGGTTTCCTCTGGGTGCTCCGGTTTCCTCCCACATTCCAAAGATGTACAGGTTAGGAAGTTGTGGGCATGCTATGTTGGCTCCGGAAGAGTGGCGACACTTGTGGGCTTCCCCCAGAACACTATGCAAAAAGATGCATTTCACTGTGTTTCGATGTACAGGTGACTAATAAAGATACCTTAAAAAAAAATCTCTTAAAAAATATTCATTAAAAATCCCACCCATCTCCTGCAGCTTGAGACATAGGCAGCCCTGCTGATCTCTAATGGGACCTACTTGCTCCCTGGCCACCCTTTTAATATAGCTATAGAACCTCTTGGGAATTTCCTTAACCTTCCCTGCCAGATCCATCTCATACCCTCTCTTTGCCCTCCTGATTACCCTCTTAAGAGTATTCTTAATCTTTTTAGAGTCATCAAGGGATTCACTCATTTTCGACCTCCTAAACCCAATGTATGGGTTCCTTTTTCTTGACCAAAGCCTCAATATCTTTCGTCAGCCAATGTTCCTTAACTTGCCAGGTTTACCCTTCACCCTAACAGGAACCTGCCGCTCATGGATTCTTGATATCACACTCTTAAAAGCCTCCTACTTGCCATTTGTTCCTTTCCCTTCAAACAGGCTCATCCTCTGCTCGATCCTGCCTAATTCCCCCAAAATTAGCCCTGCTTCAATTTAGGACCCTAACCTGTGGACCTGTCCTATCCTTTTCCATCACTATCTTAAAACTAATAGAATTATGATCATGAGAGCCAAAGTGCTCCCTGACTGCCACTTCCGTTACTTGCCCTATCTTGTTCCCTAAGAGGAGATCCAGTATTGCACTCTCCTGAGTAGGACCCTCTATATATTGACTCAGGGAACTTTTCTGGACAGATTTCACAAATTCCACCCCGTCCAGACCCTTAACATTCTGGGTGGCCCAGTCAATTAAAATCTCCCACTAATACAACCATATTATTCTTACAACTGTGAGCAATTTCTCTCACACTGCTCCTCAGGTTCCCGTTGATTATGGGGATCTATAACACAGCCCCACTGGGAGTGACCCACCCATTCTTGTTCTAAGTTCTACCCATATGGCCCCACTGGATGATCTCCCAAGAATGTCATCTCTGAGAACTGCTGTTGTGTCCTCCCTTATCAAAAGGGCAACATCCTCTCCTCACTTACCTGTACCTCTGTCATACCTGAAGCATCTGTATCCTGGAACATTGAGCTGCCTGTCCTGCCCTTCTCTCAGCCATGTTTCTGTTATGACCATAACATCCCAGTCCTCAGAGCCAATCCACACTCTGAGTTTGTCCACTTTACCTGTTAATTTTCCTGCATTGAAATTAATGCAGTTTAGCTGAGTATTCAGTTCCCTGCCTTTTCTATGCCCCGAGCTATCTTAATTACTAAACCTGCTCTTGCTGGCTACTGTTTTGTCCCATGACTTGCTCCTGCTCAGAGTCCCACCCACTGCCAACCTAGTTTAAACCCTTCTGTGTAACACTGACAAATTTCCCTGAAAAGAT
Source organism: Pristis pectinata (assembly GCF_009764475.1). Classification (NCBI taxonomy): domain Eukaryota; kingdom Metazoa; phylum Chordata; class Chondrichthyes; order Rhinopristiformes; family Pristidae; genus Pristis; species Pristis pectinata. Next base: position 22,870,985 of record NC_067418.1, on the reverse strand, counting down.
ATTGGTCCCTCTCTGGTTCAAGTGTACTGTTGCCTCTACCCTGGAGGAGATCCCAATATTCCAAGAACCTGAATCCCTGCCCCCCTGCACCTGCTCCTCAGCCACGAATTCAACCGGTCTCTCTTTCTATTTCTGACCTCGCTAGCACGTGGCACCAGGAGTAATCCAGAGATCACTACCCTCGAGATCCTGCTTACCTAAGTCCTTATATTCATTCTGCAGGACCTCATCCATTGTTTTATCTATGTTGTTTGTACCAACATGTACAATGACCTCTGGCTGTTCACTCTCCTGCTCGAGAATTTTCTGCAGCCGCTCACAGACATCCTTGACCCTGGCACCCAGGAGGCAAAAGAGTGTCTTTTCTGTGGACACAGAATCTCCTGACTGTCCCCCTTACTATCAAGTCTCCTATCACTATCATCCTGTCTGGCTGTACCCTTTCCCTCTGAGCCTCAGAGCCAGTCACAATGCTAGAGAGCTGACTACTGTTGCTAGCCCCTGAAAGAACATCCCCCTCAACGGTATCCAAAGTGGTTTACCTGTGAGGGGAATAGCCACAGGGGAACCCTGCACTGACTGCCTACTCCCCTTGCTTTTCTTGGTGGTCACCCATCTATCTGAAGCCTGTACCTTGGGTGTGACCACCTCAGTAAAGGTCTCATCCATGATGCTCTGAGCATCCCAGATGATCCTGAGTACATCTAAATCCAGCTCCATTTCCTTGACCAGGCTTGTCAAGAGCTGGACCTGGGTGCACTTCCCACAGATGCAGTCATCAGGGAGATTGTGAGGTTCTTTGACTTTCCACACCTTGCAGGAGGAGCATTCCACTGCGCTAACTGCCCCCCTGGGCATAACAATCTCTGTTAATATCATATTATTCTCTGCTCAGGGAAATAATCTCCTTAACTCCTCTTCCTCTTAAGTATTGCTTCTCATTCTGGGAATCAGGCCATAAATCAATTCTGAACAAAAATGGATTTAACTTTTTTTATATATAACTGGGCATAAAGTTTGAGAGTACTTTGACAATGACCTAATGATTGTCCCTTTTTTTTTAAATCACCTGTTGTTTTCCATTGTATGTTTTTAGGAAGTTGAAATTTGGGCCACCACTTATAGAATGGTTGAAACTGTGGATGTGTATGAGGACAGAATTAATCTTATTGGCTTATAGGAGGCAACAGAAATAGGAAGAGGAAACAATCACATATTGGGGAAAAAAAGGTATTTTGAAATGGAGGTGTGTCTGGAAATCTGTAACAGGAGTCATTGTAGGTTAATGAACACAGGAGAGAACTTGTAATGAATTAGAACATGGCTATCAGGGTCTGGATGAGCTCAAGCTTATCAGGGTGGAAGATAGAAGGCTGGCCTGCATGACTTTGGAAATGTTAAATTTAGATTTATTAAAGAAATAGTTGAGACATTCAGCTTATATATGCTGAGCAGAGATGCAGATATGCAAATAAGTATATTGAGAACAAAATAGACAAAGCATCGATATAGAGATACCTAAATTTGAATCATTCTAAGAACCACTCAGTAAACATGAACCTTCATTACTTGTTCATCATTTGTTATATTTTCTCTTGTACTATAAACCTTTCCAGCAAGCATTCTATTAATCAGCATGTTAAATATGTTCTGAAAATGTATGCTACAAGTCTTTTGCGTTCTTTTTATCTCACAGGTAGTTCCTTCAACAACAAAACAAACCTCTTTAAATTTGACCTACTTCAACAGTTTAGTGCAGACTCTTTCTGATTTACCCAAGAACTCCTAAAGACACAACTATTTCATCTTCAGCCATAGATACAAAGAGTGTCCCTCAAGCTGATTTATAGTTACTGAATATATTTTTCCTCCTTATCAGACATGGCTGTTGTTTTAGCCAGACTTCAGAATTCCAACACAATAATTACAACTGCCATGGTGAAAGGGCTACAAAACGTCATTTACTCATTCCTTTCTATACATACAGAAATCAGTAGATTGTTATATCATAATCAATGAATGGCTTCCATCAGAAATATGCAAGTAATAACAGCTCACTGACATTTAAGTCAGCATCAGTTTTATATCATCACATGACATTTCAGCTGGTGCAGCACACCCAGTGAACCCGCCACAGAGGTACTCATGAGAAGGCTGCTAAAAGTGAAGAAGGGAAGATGTGGCAGTTCTTTTTGGAGATGGAGCCTATAAGTGGTCAAATCTGTCAGAGAGTGAAGGCCTAAATGATATGAAATACAAAGAAGGGCTCCTTCTCCAGCTGCTCTCACTCTGTTGAATTTCAATGTTAAATCCTGGCATCAGATCCAAACTGTATTCATGCTGTGAATGCAGTATTTGTTGTTGTTACAACCTAATGTATAATCTATGCTGGGTTTTACTGATTGGATTGAACAATAAAGTGCTGCTTCCAGCTATCACCTGATTTCTTTGATTATAATATGATTTTGTTTTCGTATGTGCTGTTCATGTCTATGAGTACAATATAAATATGATTGCTATTGGTATATGATTGCATTGAATAACATTAGCTCCCTGGTGCCATTCTTCCATTTTTTTATTTCCTTGAAATAAGAATTACACTGATTGGTGAAATAATGGAATCAAAAGATCCTATGGTAAAAGCTTGCATTTCCCTCCTTGATTCTGTGTTCCTGTTGCTAGCACATTGATTTAGACATGGCAGTGAGACAGGCAGTGCCTGTGGGATCAGCAGTGGCATAGTATAAAAAGAGTGCTGGAAGGAGCAGGAGCAGCCATCTTGGGAACAACCATTTTGAGTGAGGCTGTGAGATCGAAGTGCTGCTTTGGTGAGGAGAGTGAGAAGTGATGAGCTAAGGACATTTTTTTCTTCTCTTTCTTTCTTAGTGGAAGGGGTTGGGATAAAGGATATGGAAGGTAGGACAGTGGTATGCTCCTCCTGCAGGATGTGGGGAATCAGGAGACTACCCAATGTCTCTGGTGACTATATCTGTGGGAAGTTTGTCCAGCTGCAGCTCCTGGCAGGATGCATTGAGGAGTTAGAGGGGCAGATGAGCTTGCTATGGAGTATCTGGGATGCAGAAAACAAGATAGTATGTTTAGTATGTTTGTCATGCCACAGGTACAGAAAGCGAGGAGATGGGTGACCACCAGGAAAGGCAAGTATGGGCAGGCAGGTAGTGCAGGAGTCCTGTGTGATCATTCCTCTCTCAAACAGGTATTCTGTGTTGGAAACTGTTGAGGGGATAGATTCCTAGGAACAACAAGCCAATGTGGCACCATGGAGGGCTTTGCTGTACAGAGGGGAAGGCATAAGTCGGGGAGAGCGATAGTGTTAGGGGACTCTGTTATAAAGGGGGATAGATGGGCATTTCTGTGACCACATACAAGACTCCAGGAGCAGGGGTCAAGGAATCAACATCCTCGCAGGGAGATTTGCTAGTGCTACTAGGAAAGTTTTAACCTGAGTTGGCAGGGGAATAGGGATCAGATAAGATGGTCAGAAGGGGAGGTACAGTCATCTAGAGGAGAAAAAGTTAATGTCCAGAGGGAAAAGCAGGTGGGTAGATGCACATGAGGGGAATACAAAGCTAAATCACATCTATCTTATTGCAACGAGTCGAATTAGTACGGTAGATAAACTCAACACTTTGATTAACACATGAGACTATTGTTCCCATCACTAAGATATGGTTGAAGACAGGCAGGACTGGCAGCTCTGCATCCTGGGGCATATAATTTTCAGGCAAGACAGAGGAGGATGTAAAAGAGGAGGTGGCATTGCACTGTTAATCAGGGAATGCGTTACTTCAGTATTCAGAGAGGATATCCTAGAAGGCTCCTCAAATAAGCCCATAAGGGTAGAGATAAAGAACAAAAAGGGTGTTGTCATATTGCTGGGGATGTATTACAAAACTCCTAATGGTCAATAGGAGATAGAGCAGCAGATATGTAGGGCAAATAGCAAAAAAATATAATAAAACAAAGGGTTATAGTACCAGAGGATTTCAATTTCCTGAATAGTGACAGGAAAAGTCTTAGTGTAAAAGAATCAGAGGAGCAGAATTTTTGAGGTGTATCCAGGAGAGCTTTTTGACACAGTATAGATAGACCACTGAGGACAGGAGTATTACTGCACCTTGTCTTGGGGAATATAGTGGGTCAGGTGGAAGGAGTGTCAGTGGTGATAGTGGAGATAGTGACCGTAACTCTATATATTTCAAAGTGGTCTGGAAAAAGATAGGGATAGACCAGGAGTAAATTGGGGCCAGGCCAATATCATTAAGATAAGGCAGAATTTGGCAAAAGTAAGGAGCATCTACTTGCAGGTAAATCTACATCTGCACCATGGGAGTGGTGAGTAGCTGGAATACACAGCCTGAGAGAGCAGTGGAAGCAGAGTCGTTGACAGTGTTTAAGAAGTGTCTTGACAAATACTTGAATTGCCTGGAAATAGAAGACTTTGGGCTGAGTGCTGGAAGATAAGATCAATACAGAAGGGTGCCCACTGGTTAGTATGTTCATGGTGGCCGAATGGCCTGTTTCCATGCTGTACGATTCTATGAACTGGCATGACTGTTAACATGCATGTAGGTGATAATGCATTGAACACCGAGGAAATCAATAATTCTACAAGAGTACTTACCTGCTATTTTGGGAATGGCCAAAAGGTTGAAGGGCTTCATCTGAATAAGGCATCTATGAGGAATAGTTTAGTTAATTTTGCATATACCCCAGTTTAAGGATGAGAAAGAAGCAACATTTACAAAAAAGTATATACATAGCAGCTTTGGGTGTGTGTACTGATTAAACCAAATTGATGCCCAGAATGACAGGTTTGTTGTTTGAGGAGAGATTAAGTAGACTGGGGATGTAATCTCTTGAGTTTAGAGAATGAGAGGTGATCTCATTGAATTTTTAAGAGGCTTGACAGGATAGATGTAGCTTTGATGTTTCCTCTGGTTGGAATGAATAGAATCAAGGGCTACATTTTCAAGATAATTAATCAGGCATGGAGGGCAGTGATGGAAAGAAATGCATTCATGTAGAGGATGATGAATCATTTGAATCAGCTTTCCAAGAGGACTGTCGAGGCTTGGTCATCGAGTATAATCAAGAAAGAGATTAATAGATATTTAGATATTGAGAGAATTAAGGGATATGGAGTAAGTGGAGTGAAACAGCACTGTGCTAAAGATCACTTACTATTGAATGGTGGAACAGGCACAAGGGGCAGAATAGCCTGCTCCTGCTTCTATTGCAGATGTTTTTTTTAACTGAAGTTATATGTTGTATATAGTGAAGCAAACCACTGCTTCTGGTCATCTGGGCAGTTATTTTCTTCTGTGGTTTGGTGTGAATTTTTGTTTGATAAACATGTACAAGCCCTCAGTATATTTTGTTACAAGTACTATAAAAATGGGAGTTATTGTTTAATGAAGTTCTTATGATGCCTGGATAATAGGGAAATGTTTAATTCAACCTATTTTTATGCAAAGGTTTTTAAATTGTTACAGAAGTTTTTCTTTCAATGGCCATTTCACCTTAATTTTACAAAAATGTGTGTTGTCCAATTTAACTTTTCAATCTATCCTATTAGTTAGTAAATCTAATGATTTACAACATTAACATTCTCACATGAACTTAATTTACAGTGATTTGGATTAGATGGAGAGGTTAATTGCATGCTCTCGTCATTGTTCTGCTCTTACATGATGGCAGTCTGCATTACACTGGAAAAGATGTTGAAGCTAATATTGATTAAGGTATACCAATTGTAAGTACCCCTTTGCATATTCTCAAAGATAGATTTTTCAAATATCAAAGATAAACATTTTGCAAAATATGAGTATGTTTTCCTACTCCTATGTCTCAGTTGCATGACTGCACATTTAGAAGGAAGTCCATCAAATTTTAAATTGGTGGAAGATGATGTAGGGTCCCTCACATATATGTGCTCCTCAAACTCTGATTTTTTTGTGACCTGGCAATATACTGTATTGTTATTGCTTACTGCTATAATTTACATTTAAATAATATAAAATAATAATGAAAATCTGAAATTTTGAGGTATTTCCCTGCATCTGCTTCAGGGTTATGGTGATAATTTACATTCCAAGTTTAATATTAATAGAAATTATCTTTGTTTTACATAACCACTAATACTTGGAGCTGAAATGAATCTTTACAATACCATTCTCAAAATTCTTCCTCTTAAGTTAATTTTGAATAATTGTTTGCTGACACAGTGTCCTCCACTTAAAGGTTTAAAAGGTCTCAGTACATGGGTCAAGTGTCCAAGATGAGACCAAACTGGCAGAGTTAAAATATAGTGATTAGGATGTATTCATGCTACATCTACATCTTCTTTAAGGGTCAAACTTCACCGTCCAAACATTGTATCTGATCAGCTCAGCTGACACTTTCATGCCTAATTATTGAAATTCAATTAAGGTAAAAATTTAGCAAGTCTCTACACAACGTTGACAGGATCTATCACTTAATTAATATGAAGTGGGCAATTATCTTTAATACATCTGCTATTTCCCGTCTACATGCATGTCCTCCAATGGTATGTTAACAGAAAATTAAATACCATCTTTTGCAGGACTCCTGCTGTCACACTATTGTTCAAGTCAAAAGTAAATCAAGGGGACTATTTCTATTTCACTGACTGGTACACCTATCACATGCCATGGACCATTGATGGAAAATTAGGCACTGGAGGAAAATAAATTCTTAACAAACAAGTGGAATTCTGCCCCAGCAACACTGAGGCTTAAATCTCCCCTTGATTATGTGATTTGGATTGGTACAGTGCATCTTGCTGATTGATCTTTAAGTCCCTGGTGCAACAAACTACTTTGCCTATTCTTTCATATCACTTCATGGAGAAGCTGCCTGCCATTTTCATTTGCTGCTGCTTTTCACTCACAGCTCAGTAAGATTCTGTGATCCTGGATCTCTTTATCTGTAGGTTGGTAGACAGAGAAGGTGAGTCATTACAGACGACAGTAGCTGAGTGGTATTGTATAGGATGTCCCCATTCCATCTCTTGTGCAAAGATGGATCAAGAGGTCCTCTGACCTTTTAAATGTATCTCTTATCTCTGAAGTAATCAAATCAATTTTTCAGAGCTTGTAATGCCAAAATCAAGAGCAATTTTGTGAATAATCAGCTAGCTTTGCCTTCTCAGTCTGATTTAAATGCTAAGCTTAATTTTAGCATTTAATGCTGCACAATTTATCAGCTGATATGCTTGGAAGAGAATTATCATAGTTATCCCTACAGTTGTTTCCACAGACTCAACATTACCGGTATTTGCCCATGACTAACACACCAATAGAAGCTTATAGGTTGTGATTTTTAACGACTGTAGCTAATTGCAAATAATAACAAATAATACCGGAACTACTCAGCAGGTCAGGCAGCATCTATGGAAAGACAAAAGCAGAGCTAATATTTCAGATCGATTACTCTTCATCAGATCAATGAAATGTAAGAAAAACAGTATGTTTTAAGTTACAAAAAAAGCTGGCTGAGGTGGGGTAACGTTTGCGACAGGGTGGCGACCAAGACAGACTCAGTCATGGTGATAGCAGCTGAGAGACGGTGGTAGAGGCTTGGTAACCACACTGATCTTTCTGGAGGAAGTGTACGTAGAGGGAAATAAATGAAGAGAGGGGAAAAAGCAGAAGACACTGGAAGTGTGAGATGCAGGACCCTACATTTGCTGGATATCAGCAAAAATATCTGACAGGTCAGGCAGCATATGTGGAGAAAGAAAAAAATGCATTAACTACACAGGTTGATGAACTTGCACCAGAACTGGCTAGTTCTAAAGCAAACTGAAAAGCTTGAGTTCAAAAGGCTGAGTTCAACAATTTTAGATAAACAATGCTGAGTCTTGAGGACAATAACTACCTGGCAGACAATGAGATGCTTTTGTTCAAGCTTACATTGGTCTTGATTGGAATGATGGAAGAGGCCAAAGACAGAAAGATCAGAGTGCAAGCAGGGTGGAGGATTAAAGTGACAGGCAACTGGAAGCTCAGGGTCAGGTTGGATGGCATTTTCAGATTTTCCATTTGGTTTTGAGTGACCCACATTGTCCACACTTCTCTGCCGCAGAGTTAAACTGTGAGGCTGCTTCTCCACTTCTTAAAGATGACCTTCCTGAACAGGTTCACTCTAAGTGGTGGGAAGCTGACTCAGGTGGATCCCTTGAAATTATTTACCTAATGGTTCTCCCATAGGCTCCCCGGCACAGAGGTACCTACCACCACCATCCTCCAAGCTTGTTGCACTTACTACACTCAACCTCCACCTCCTCACCGATCACCCAATCACCACCCTCTCCACTCAGTGAATGTAGGGTTATTTGCACCCCATCACCAATTTTAGGAAGCTGACCCTCACATAGAGCTCCCCTTCTGATCTACAATCCTTCCTACTTCTATCCCCAGACCTCTCTTCCTCACAACGCAGGCTTAGACAGGCAGTGCATTGTGGTAGCTGCAGGATCAAGAGATGGAAGGTTATCAGTACTGGTTCAATAGCTGATACAAGGTTAGGCACATTAATGGGTGCTCCAAGGTTGTAGGCTTACATTAGTTAATATTATGAGGGCCTTAATATGTATGTGCATTGAAGTCATTCTTTTGCATAATTTCCTTCCTTTTCACATGATTTAAAAAATGCTGCTACCGATTAATTTCAGGAAAACACTTGGGCTGCCAGTACAATTGTACTCTTCACTGGCAGCTTGCCTGATCTGAGAATGTTGGTGCTGTATGTTCAGGAAACCATTTAAAGGCAAACTGTACTTATTAAAGGGTTGGTGCCTTTGGCTGCGGGCAATTGATTCTGAACATTATCATGATGACAGGTGCAGGAGGAGCTGCATATTGTTCCTGTTTCGCCAACATTGCATTGAAGTGATTCCTTGAAGATGATGACAGAAGGAAAGACTCCTCTGTCCACAAGGTGGCAGGAAGTTATCAAGACAAGATGTTAGGGCACAGGTGGCCAGTTTCAGAAACATTGCCCTGAAGACATGGCTTCAATGAGTGTAAGTATTAAATGCCCTCATAATACCAGCTAAGGTAAGCCTCCAACTTCAAGTCACTTATTAATCTGCCTAGCCTGCACCAGCTGCTGTCACAATACTAATAACCCTTCCCTCTCCAGGTTACCAGTGTTATCCTTTAATTATTGTAATACACTTCCATTCACCTCCTGGAACGGGCAGATTGTCTTTTGAGCTAAGGTTGGAAGCATAGGTTTGCATCTGCTGAAGTTTAGAAAGTGAGAGAGGACTTAATTGAAGCATAAAAGATCTTGAGGGGTCTGCTGAGAGTGAATGTGGAGAGGATGTTTTCTCTTGCTGGAGAACTTAGAACTAGAGGTCACTTTAAAATGGGGAGGGGGACACTTTTAAGACAGAGATCAGACATTTTTATTCTTTCAGGTAAGTGTGAGTCTTCAGAATGCTTTCCCTCAAAGGATGGTGGAAGCTAAATAGTTTTAAGGAAAAGGTGGATGGATTCGGGATAAAAGGGTGAAAAGTTCCCATGGATAAATGAGGTTAAGTAGTCGAGGTTACAATCAAATCTACCATGATCTAATTCAATGGTGGAGCAGACTTGAAGGACAATGTGGTCTACTCCTGCTCCTAAATTGTATGACCTTCTGTTCTGTCGGATCTGGTTATTTTCGAATCCACAGGTTCTTTCAGGAGTCCAGGAATGAGTTGAAAGCAACTCAGTGCTTCACAAAGTTTTATTGGAAAAGTTTAAAACAAAGAAACAGTCACAGAGAACATGGCACTAGCTTTGATGAGCCTAGACAAAGGGAACAAAAGAAAGCTCAGGCCAGGGGGAGGAAGAGCAAGAGAGAGATTAACAAAAACCGACACCTTATATACCTGAGATAGGAGATACTCTTTAGCTAACAATAGTCCAATCAGGAAACCTATTTGATACTTGTGGCCAAACCAACCAATGAAAAAACCATATATTCACCTGACGGACGAACCAATAAGCTAGTAAGCAGCCATTCCTTGTGTAGCCACTTGAGGTGTATTAAACACTATACGTTAAAAAAACTAATTTAAACAGTCGAATCCAACAGTTCTTAAATAAGTAGGTTCTGCACTTGTGACTTTTCCATACTTTCACTTCCTTTTCCTCTTGATGTCTCTGCCATCTTTTTCAAACTGATTACAGTTCTGTCAAAAGTCCATGCCAGATATTTAAATAACGTCCCCACAAGAGATTTGGGATGCTGTTGCAAGCAGTGGGGTGGAAATTTTATCCTTCCACACTCCAGCCCATTGGCTCATCTCCATGCCAGTCATTGACACCATCCCTTGATTGGAGAAGAAGGTGGTTTGAACTCAGTAAGAAAATGTAATGGACTGATTAAATTGCAACACAATCAGCCAGACTCTCTTGATGGGAGCACCGAGCTAATCATGAGTTCCTTTGCTTTGCATTATTGCCTTATAATTGCAAGTGGTACAGAATAAACATTGTTTTATGTGGTAACATTGAGCCAACTATTCTGTTGGCTCTTTGCCAATAGTAAATGTGGTACGTGATTGGACGAATTACCAATATTTCGTTTTTATGTGAAGAGATAGCAATACAGAGCAAAATTATAACTTGGTTTGTCAACTATTTCTCACTCTAAAGAAGATATGGTTTACAAACATCTGAACTGTAATAGAGACATTAATTAATAAATTCAATTGCCTGGATCGGATATGCAATTCCAGATGCATAGCTAAACAGGAATAAACTAACACCATTCATCTGGTTCACTTCATCTCTTGGCAATAATGGATAATTATAAATCATTCAATGATTTTTAAAATACAATAAAATTTCACCATTTCTATGTTACTGTGATAGTTTGTACCTCCTTATAAATATAGAAGCAGGTAATCGGGTAATCAGACCTAGTTAAGCTTAAGTGAGATCTTATCAGATGATCCATGCTTCAATTTAGTTTGAAATCTATTCAACGTTCTTTATCACACAGACAAACAAACAAATGTAACCTGAAGTCTTTTGCCTCCTGGTTGCACATAAACACTTTTAAACTCGATGAAAACAAGGAAGGCGCACCAGCATCTTTACTTTCTTAGAAGGTTGAGGAGGTTCATCACGTCACCAAAAACTCTAACAAACTTCTGCAGATGTACTGTTGAAAATATCCTGACTAGTTTTATCATGGTCTGGTACAGGCAATTTGAATGAGCAGGAATGCAAGAAGCTGCAGAAAGTAGCACTGGGCTGAGTCCACATTACTGGCACATCCCTCTCCATCATCAGTAGTATCCACATGAGGCGCTGCCTCAGGAAGGCAACATTTATCATCAAAGATCCCCACTATCTAGGCCATGCCATCTTCTCATAGCTACCATTGAGCAGGAGGTACAGAAGCCTGAAGTCCCACACCACCAGGTTCAAGAACAGCTACTTCCCTTCAACCATTCAGTTCCTGAACCAACCTGCACAACCCTAATCATTACCTCAGTATAGCAACACTGTGAGAACTTTGTAGCACAATGGACTTTGCTTCTTCGTTCTAATTGTGTTCTTTCTTGTATAATTTAGTTGCAATTTATGGTTTCCTTGTGAATGTTGTGCTTCTGGAATTGGTTTATTTTTGTCACTTGTACCGAGGCACAGTGAAAAACTTGTCTTGCATGCCATTCATAGAGATCAAGTCATTACACAGTGCATTGAGGTAGCATGAGGTAAAACAGTACAGAATGCAGAGTAAAGTGTCACAGCTACAGAGAAAGTGCAAGGTCATAATGAGGTAGATTGTGAGGTTAAGAGTCCATCTTATCATACTAGGGAACTGTTCAATAGTCTTATAACCATGGGATAGAAGCTGTCCTTGAGCCTGGTGGTACGTGCTTTCAGGATTTTGCATCTTCTGCGTGATGGGAGAGGGGAGAAGAGCAAATGTCCCGGGTGGGTGGGGTCTTTTATTATGCTGGTTGCATTACCGAGACAGCAAGAAGTATAGACAGAGTCCATGGAGGGAAAGCTGGTTTCTGTGATGTGCTGAGCTGTGTCCACAACTCTCTGCAGTTTCTTGCAGTTCTGGGCAGAGCAGTTGCCATACCAAGCCGTGATGCATCCAGATAGGATGCTTTCCATGGTGCGTCGATAGAAGTTGGTGAGTGTCAAAGGGGACATGCCAAATTTCTTTAGCCTCCTGAGGATGTAGAGGTGCTGGTGAGTTTTCTTGACTGTGGCATCAACGTAGTTGAACCAGGACAGGCTATTGATGATGTTCACTCCTAGGAACTTGAAGCTCTCAACCCTCTTGACCTCAGCACCATTGCTGTACACCACTCTCCTTCCTGAAGTCGATGACCAGCTCTTTTGTTTTGCTGACATTGAGGAAAGGTTATTGTCATGACACCATGTCACTAAGCTCTCTATCTCCTTCCTGTATTTTGACTCATCCTTATTTGAGATATGGCCCACCATGGTGGTATCATCTGCAAATTTATAGATGACGTTAGAGCAGAATCTGGCATGCAGTCATGAGTGTATAGGGAGTAGAGTAGGGGGCTGAGGACACGTCCTTGTGGGGCACCAGTGTTGAGAATATGATGCTATGTGCCTGTGATGCAGCTGCAAGTGAGTTTCTCATTGCACCTGTGCATACATGTACTTGTGCATGTGACAATAAACTCGAGTTTGACTTTGAAACATATATGGTCTACTTGTGCATAGTTTCACAATATGACAAGACCATCATTTTACGATTGGCTCAATTTCTCTATGTAATTTCAGACATTCTCATTAATCACAAAACTTGCCATCTCCAGTCAACTGACTGAGTTTATAGTCCCCAGAGAAAATCCACAAGTCTCATGTTTAATGATTATTAAATGATAGTATTTAAATATGATAAACATTTGATTAAAAGAGATTGATACTGCAATTAAAATAGTGAAGAGAAGAATGTCATACAGATATATCTGGTGCATGAAGGTGGATAAATACCTACGGTCTGACCATGTATACCTTAGGATTTTGTGGGAAGCCAGGGAAGAAATTACTGATGCCCTGGCAGAGATATTCGTATCACTGTTAGCCACAGGTGAGGTACCAGAGGACTAGAATGTGGCTAATGTTGTGTCTTTATTTAAGAAAGACTGCAAGGACAAACCAGGGAACTAGAGGCTGGTGAGCCTAACATCAGTCAGTGGATGGAAAAGTTACAATTTTGAGAGACAGGATCTAACTGCATTTGGAAAGGCAAGGACTGATTAGGGATAGTCAACATAGTTTTGTGCGTGGGAAATTGAATCTCTCGAATTTCAGTTTCTTGAAAAGGTGACCAAGCGGACTGACAAGATCAGGGCAGTAAACGTTGTCTATATAGACATTAGCAAGTCATTTGACAAGAATCTGCATGATAGGCTGCTTTGGAAGGCGAAATCACATTGGATCCAGGGTGAGCTAGCCAGTTGGATACAAAATAGGAGTCAGAGGGTGTTAGTGGAGGGTTGTTTTCTTAGCGTGTTCCAGGTACTGACCACTCTCTGTTTTAAAAAAAACAACAAATATCCTTTAAACTTTCCCCCTCTCATATTAAACCTATGCCCGCTAATATTTGATATTTTCACTGTGGGAAAAAGACTCTAACTTTCTGGCAACCAGAACTGTACACAATACTCCAAATGTGATCTAACCAAAGTTTTATACAGCTATAACATGACTTTCCAACTTTTATACTGAATGCCATGACAGATGAAGGCAAGTATGTCATACACCTTCTTTACCACCTTATCCACTAATGTTGCCAGGTAATTCACTCTCTTTCTGTCTGTATCAGAAATGGCCAGTTCTGTCAGCCATGCATCTGTGATTTAGGCTCAGCTTTTCTCTTTCTATGATTACAGTTTGGCCTGCGGGGCACAACCCACTGCCTTGCTATTAGCAACACAAAACACAGACAAAGCAGTATAATCTGCTTCTAACTGCCAATTTAACTCTTTTGGTCTCATCCTGCTGAAGATATTCCCTTTGTTCAGCTAATCCCTCCCCCACCTTCTCTGCAACTGAAAACCAATGTATTTTCTCTCTTACCCAGTCCTGACGAGAGGCCCCAGACCTGAATCATGCACTCTGTTTCTCCTTCCTCAGAGGCTGCCTGACCTGCTGACCATTCAGCAAAAATTGGAATGCACAGTAAATTTGGCAAACAATGTCCACATTCCACGAGTGAGGGAGAGAAAACATGTTTTTTTTTTAACCTTGGCAAAAATAAAATCTTTTTGTGCATAACAATATTTTACCATCTTGGGACACAACCTCCGTGGTGTTGAATTAGATTCTACAAGGCGCTACAACTGTACTGTTTAAACATTGATTCAGGGGGAGATGGGTTAAGTACCTGTGGCCAAGGGAGTCACCTTAATGCTATGAATATTGAACATTTTGCCACCTGAGTATTGTGTGAATATGTTTAAAAATCACATGAAAACAGTGGGCCGTGCCAGCATAAGCTCTATCTGAAATTGCAGGGACACTGGGTCAGGTCCTGCAGCAGCAGTCAGGGACAAATGAGCAGGTGATCATGGGGATGGAGCACCACCAGGCCATGGGAGAGTGCAGAATTTTCAAGATCTGCAGGGTTTTCAGGGTCATGGTCTATGGAACTTTGGTTTGGGATCACAGTTTGTGGGACTGGGGCATGGCAATCAGGGTAAGAAGGAGCAACAGCTGGAAGGGCAGCTGTTGAGGAAGGTGGCAATTTGGTGAGGAGGGTATCACGAGGGGAGGGGGAAGGAATGAGAGGGAGGACAAAGATGGCCTTGAATGAAAGTGTTCAAATATTATTGAAAACTGTGGGTAAGTGTTTGAGGTTGTTAATGAGGATTGACTGTAACAAGGGATGGAGAAAGGTGCCCTTACCTCCGAAAACTATGATAAGCTCCATTGTTCAAAATCCCTGTTGCTAACTAGTAATTTCCAATGAATGTGTCAAAGCTATTTCAGTCTTAACATTTTTAATTTTGTTCTCCTGAAGTATTATCTTTCTGGGCTTGAGTCACCCTGTAAGTTGCCCTGGGTGAAGCATTAGGTTGCTACAATAATAAGATAAGATATCCTTATTAGTCACATGTACATCGAAACACACAGTGAAATACATCTTTTGCATAGAGTTTCCTGGGGGCAGCCCGCAAGTGTCGCCACGCTTCCAACGCCAACATAGCATGCCCACAACTTCCTAACCTGTACGTCTTTGGAATGTGGGAGGAAACCAGAGCACCCAGAGGAAACCCAAGCAGACATGGGGAGAATGTACAAACTCCTTACAGACAGTGGTTGGAATTGAACCCGGGTCGCTGGCGCTGTAAAGCATTACGCTAACCGCTACACTAATACATCACATTATTTCTCATAAACGTATAGTGTTTGAGTTTGGAGTGGGAGTAATTGATAATCCTGATCAGGCTCACCACATATGACATGTATAACACAAATGAGAGTTCAGATTTTGGGTCACAAGAGACAGTGGACTCAAATTCCATGGGATTCCATTCAGCCCTTTATCTCTCATCTCTCTAGGACACTGGCCTGTCACAGTTAAGTGTGTCTAAAGTTGAAAGTGTTTGCATTGATACAGAACAAGGTCCATCTGGAAGCTAACATCTGTTGAAAGGAAGCAGCCCAAGGTGATGGGAAAGCAGTGTGAGCACGAGTGCTGGGATGCTGTTTGATCGTTCTGCAGCTAACAGCTTCCTATGGATTTGATTGACAGATCAATCAGGATGTGTAAGTCATTAACATGTGACATGAAAGACATGAAAGGAACAACAGGTACAACTAAAACATAACACAGTAGGGGAAAATAACATAAACATTCAGCCTAGGAAGAGAGACCTCAAAATTCAAAAGGTCATTCATTTTGCTATGAACGTGTGGATATACATGGTTAAAATACTTTGAGAGTTTGTGTTAAAATATGCATTATTATTATCACTAATGGCTATTATTATATGCTTAATAAATCTGGAGAATCTCAGCAAGACTGGGCTCTACCATTAGAGTTCAGTAACAGGGCAGCATAACAGATGTAGTAGCATCTGCCACTCAGCAAGCCCTGGGCTTAAGCGGGCCTACATAAATCTGGGACAAACTTACACAGGAATGGCAAAATGCTGGCAGTTCCCTTCGGAACCATCAGCCAAAGCCAGCACAAGTCTGCCACTTAGCCCTTTAGATTACTTTTTGTGCTTGTTCGCTTGCTTTTAGTGACTATTATCTATCTGGATATATAAATCTTTTTTTTCCTCCTCTACCTATTTATAAAAAAATTTTTGGAGGAATTTTCATACTTTGCCATACAGAATTCCATGCAACATGTCATTTCTCATTTACTCTCTTTATCAGTCCTGATGAAGGGGTCTCAGCCTGAAATGTCGACTGTCCATTTCCCTCCATGGATGCTGCCTGACCTGTTGAGTTCCTCCAGCACTTTTTCTGTATTGGTCCAGATTCCAGCATCTGCAGAATTTTTTTGTGTCTCCTTTATGTCTTTTTACAGTTTTCTGTTCCCACCTCTTTGTCATCTAAAAACTTGGAAGCACAACTTCTTTACCTGGGATGAAGCATTTTTTCCTGTTAGGTGGAAAGACAGGACACACTGCATCTGTTTCCCTTGGAACAGCGGAGTCTGAGGGGGGATTTAATAGAAGTATACAAAATTATGTACAGCATGACTGGGGTAGATAATCAGAAGTGACCAAAACCACAGAACATGGATTTAGGGTAATGAATTTAAAAGGAATCTGGAGATTTCTTTTCACACCCAGAGGGTGATTGGAATCTGGAATGCACTGCCTGAGGATAATCTCACCGTATGGAATTTAAGAAGTATTTAGAGGATCACCAAGGCATTGAAGGCTAAGGACCAAGTGCTGAAGAATGGACTTGATTTAGATGGGTATTTGATGGTCGGCATGGACACAAGATCTGTTTCTGTGTGATGTGACTCTGATTAACTGTCTAGTCCTTCATTCCAGTTAATAATATACATGGGCCCCCACCATTGATATCCTGGGTGTCACTGTGATCAGAAACTTAACCGGATTGTCAAATAAATGGGTACAAGGGCAGATCAAGGTAAGTGGCTCAGCAGCCTTTCAATGTCATTTCTTTGGGGGATAGAGATTGGAGACTTGAGACTAGTGGTGTGCTGCAGGGAATGGTGCAAAATCCACTGTTTTTTGTTGTCTATAATGATTTGCATGAGAATGTAGTTGGTATGGTTACTAAATTTGCAGATGACACTGAAATTGGTGGTATAGTGAATAGTGAAGAAGGTAATCTAAGATTACAACAGGATCCAGATTAACTGAGAAAGTAGGCCAAGGAATGGCAAATGGAATTTAACTCAGACAAGTGTAAAGTGTTGCATTTATTAAGTTAAACCAGGGCACGACCTACACAGTAAATGACAGTGTCCTGGAGAGTGTTGTAGTACAGAGAGACTCAGGAAAACAAGTACTGTATATAGTTCCCTGAAAGTGGTGACACAGGTAGACAGAGTGATGAAGAAGGCATTTGCATGCTTGCCTTCATCATTCAAGGCACTGAATACATGTTGGGATGTCACTTTACAAGACAATGGTGAAACCACACTTGGAGTATTGTTTGCAGTTCTAGTCATCTAGCTATAGCAAGATGTCTTTGAGCTGAAAAGGGTGCAGAAAAGATTCACAGAGACGTTACCAGGACTGAAGGACTTGAGTTATAAGGAGAGAATGGTTAAACTGGGACTTTTCCCCCTAGAGCATAAGAGGCTGAGTGGTGATCTTATGGAGGTATATAAAATCACGAAGGGCATAGATAAGGTGAATGATCACAGTCTTTTTCACAGGGTAGGGAAGTCTAAATCTAGAGGGCATAGATTCAAGTTGAGAGGGTTGTGTGCACATAGAATGAGCTGCCAGTGGAAGTGGTAGAGGCGGGTACAATTACAACTTGTAAAAAACACATGAATAGAAAAAGTTTAGAAGGATATCGGCCAAACACAGGCAAATGGGAATAGCTGAGGTAGGCAACTTGTTTGACATGGAAAGTTGGGCCAAAGGGCCTGTTTCCATGCTTATTAACTCTATGACTCCAAACCTCATCACATTTAAACATGATATGGAGGGGTTATGGACAGTGCTATAGAAGGTGGGTTTATGTTGGAATGCTCCTTTTAAACTAACACAGGCACACTGGGCTGAATGTCCCCTTCTGTGCCATAAATTTTCTATGATTCTTGTACCACTGTATGTGTGGGACATGGGTCAGCTGGCTCTTCCTGCAAAATTTGGGATATAACCAGGGGTTTCGTTCTACAAAAGACCAGTTAATTTCCATGAGAAAACCTGCAAATGTTAAAGGATCAACTACTTTGGCCAAAGAAAGCTTTGCATTGTAAAAACAAATCAAAATTCTTTATTATCACTTTACATTACAATCATTTATGCACTTGCAACTTAATTCTTTGGATTGCTTATAGGTAATGTTTTTCAGAATGAACATAAGAAAAAAGCAATGGAAAAGCCTGAACTTTTATAGTCAAAAGCGGATGGGCAATTTCATGGAAATAAGAGACTGCTGGTTTAAAACTATTTGCTGTGGTTTCCTGAATAATTTCTCTGCTCACCAAAGAGATGCAACATTCATACCTTCACAGCACCTTATACTCTAAGGTATGATTGTCATCTTTGATCCTAACTATACATTTATCTCTACAGTAATATAGACAGCATCCACAACACAGCAAGAGAAACCGAAAACAATAATCTATGATGAAGATCCAAAACAGACAAATGGATCATAGAACTGTAGAATAATTACCATATTGGAGGAGGCCATTCAGACCCTTGTGTCTGGGCTGGTTTTTGACTGGAACAACTCACCATTTCCACCCTCACTGCCCAACCCCCATCCCTTTCTCTCACCATGTATTTATCCAATGCCCTCTTGAAGGTCAAAGTAGAAATTGCCTCCACCACATGCAGGTAAGTGCCTTCCAGAATTCAATCATATGGTATGTAGAAAAGATTTTCCTCATCATTATTAATTTTCTTCCCACACAGTTATTTATTTTGTCTCTGTTCAGCAAATGGAAAAAGCTCCCTTTATTTACTCTGTTCAGACTCCTCATCATTTTATATACTTCCATCTTCTCCCCACAGCCTTTCCTTCTCCAAAGAAAACTGTCCCAGAGTTCCCAATCTATCCTTGTAATCTTGTCTGGACACTCTTCAATGCCTCCACATCTTTCCTAGATTGAGATGACCAGAATTGATTCTGCTTTTTTTCTTTTGATCTTTTTCTCTGTCTGCTATATTCGATTTTTTTTAATGCAAATATGCCCCTAGGAATCTTTGCTCCTGTGCCTCTTTTACAACAGGCTCTTGTATTCTATATTGCTTCTCCACATTCTTCCTACCAAATTGTATCACCTTACATTTATCTGCATTTAATCTTATTCGCCATGCATCTACCTATTCTGCAAGTCCGTTTATAAACTGCTCCAAAGTGTCACTTTGCTCTTTGCAGTTGACAAAAATGTCAAGTTTTGCACCATCCATAAATTTTATTTTGGCTTGCTTCCCCAGGTGCTGATCATTAATCTAGATCAAAACTAATGGCTTTATCACTAATCACTGGAGAATGCCTCTATTCACCTTCTTTTAATCCAAGAAAAACAACAATTTACCATGACTCTCCGCTGCCTGTTACTTAGCCAACATCATGTGCATGTTATCAATGTCCCTTTGATGCTATTTGCTTTAACTTTGCTCATAAGCATATTATGCAGCGCTTTGTCAAAGCTTTCTAGAAATCTGCTGGATTATCTCATCGAAATGATGCATAGTCTTATCAAAAAAAAAAGTTATCATGTTGGTTCAGCACAATTGCCCTTAACACACCTGTGCTTGCTTGCCTTAATTAATGTTTTCATCCGAGTGGCTATCAGTCCTATCCTAGATCACTGTTTATTAAAGGTTTTCCACCTTTGAGGTTACACTTAAAGGCTGTAGTTGCTCCATACTTTGAAATAGGGAATAACATTCACCACTGTCCTGTTCTCCGGCATCACCTCCATCTTTAAAGAGCATCAAAAGATTATGATCAGTGCCCATAAATTTCCTCCTGTACTTCCCTCAAAATCCTAGCCACCATTCCATCTGGTCATGGTGACTTAGCTACTTTAAGTTTAGCCAACTTTTCTAATGGCTCCATTCCATCCATGTTTAACATATCTAGTCTCTCAACTATCTCCTCCTTCACTACTACTTTGGAAGCACCTTCTTCCCTGTGATGACAGATGTGAAGTACTCATCCAGCACCTTAACAATGACCTCAGCATCTATGCGCAAGTTACCATTTTTGTCCTTAATAGTCTCTACTCCCCCATTACTATCCTTTTATGCCTGTAGAACACCTTTGGATTCCCACTTATCTTATCAGCTAATCTTTATTCATATGCTTTCTTTGCCTTTCTTATTTTAATTTTTACTTCCCCTCCAGTTCCTTTGTTATTAGCCTGGTTCTCATTGTTATTTACAACCCCTCACTTGTCATAAGCAGATTTTTAATGTTTTATCTTCCTCTGTATTGCTTTTGTCATCCAAGGAGTTTAGGATTTGTTTGTTTTCTTTTGTAAACCTGAACCATCTGCTCCTTTAAAATAGCCCATTGTCCTGACATTGTCTTGTCTGTCATATTTTGGTTCCAATTTACTTGGGCTAGATCCACTCTCGTCCATTGAAATGGCCTTCCACCAATTAATTATTTTAACATCAGATCACCCCTTTGTCATTTCTATAACTAACTTAAATCTTTTGATTTTGTAAATGGTTACTCGACTGAAATTTGGTTTGCTTGAGCCACCTTGTTTCCTGGAACCAGGTCCGGCTATAGCTCTATTCTTATTGGACCAGAAGCATACTGCTCTAGAAAATTATTGAAGGCAAATTTTAGAAACCCTTCACTCTCCCTGCTCTTAAAACTATTACTATTCTAGTTTACTTTTGGATAATTAAAGTTCCCTCATATAACTATCCTATAATTTTGTACTTCTCTAATCTCCCTGCAGCTATGCTCCTGCTTGTGGGTGACCTATAGAAATCACCAAGCAGAGTATTGTTCCCTGTACTGCCTCTTAGTCTTAACTGAACAGATTCTGTCTTTGATCCTTCTGTGCCAGAATCCCTCTCCAGGACTGTAATATTTTCTTCAATCAACACTGTCAACCCTTCTCATTTCTTTCATTCATTTTCTTGAACACTTTCTATCCAAGAATACTTAATGTCCAGTTTTGCCCCTATTTGATCCAAGTTTCTGTTATTGCCACATCACATTCCCATACTCCACACATTCACATACATGAATAATAAGTAAGTTTGATTTACATCATTTCCATTTTGTCTGATCCCAACGAAGTCCTTACATTGACCTAATCTAGTGTAAACTGTCTTCCCCAATTGCCTGTAATTTTATTTTAGCCTGACCTTGACTCCATTTACTTACATATTCTGCCCTTTCCCAATACCCTCTGGCCACACTATTGTTTTTCCTGCCCCTCAAGTAAACTCCCACATTCTGTTTCCAACTTTGCTTTTCTATCTTCTGGTCCTACCATCAGGCTCCCAAACCTCTGCCAAACTAATTTATAACCTAATAGATATACAATAAAATTCTGACAATCTTGCACATTTGGGACTTTGGAGGTGTTGGTCTGACAGATTTTCTGGAATATCATATTAATAACCCAACATACTTTATATTCACTTTGTTACATAGTACTAAGGCATTTTCCCGTTCTCCCCATGTCTGAGTGGGTTTCCTCTGGGTGCTCCGGTTTCCTCCCACATTCCAAAGATGTACGGGTTAGGAAGTTGTGGGCATGCTATTTTGGCACCGGAAGCGTGGTGACACTTGCGGGCTGCACCCAGAATACTCTACGCAAAAGATGCATTTCACTGTGTGTTTCGATGTAATGTGACTAATAAAGAGATCTTAATCTTAA
Organism: Pristis pectinata; assembly: GCF_009764475.1. Lineage (NCBI taxonomy): Eukaryota > Metazoa > Chordata > Chondrichthyes > Rhinopristiformes > Pristidae > Pristis > Pristis pectinata. Next base: position 22,848,905 of record NC_067418.1, on the reverse strand, counting down.
TCTTAAATTTAAAGGATGCACGGGAACCAGGGACCTGGTGGTTTTCAAGGGAGTCTGGTAAATGGGGCTCTGGTGAGTTTCAGGGGAACACAGGAACCAGTGCCCTGAGGAATTTCAGGGAAGTTTTGGGAGCGCTGCCCTGGTGAGTTTCAGGAGAGTGCAGGATACCTCATCTGTGAGCCAGATGCTGATACATTGGGATTTCTGGATAATCCGACAGCAGATTATCAGAGTTTTACTGTGTTAGGTTATAACATAATCAGTTGGATAAGGAAGTGAGAAGGAGACAGGGCAGATGCGCTGATTATAGGTAACATAATGGCATAGGGTAGAAACAATTCATATGGAAATTAAAGAAATGATCAGTCACTTTCATGGAGGCATATAGAGAAAAGAAGTGGAAGAAAATAAATGAAATGAGTAAAGAATACAAAATGATAATCATAGGACCTGCATTGATTCTAGTCTGTCATTGCCACAGTTTGAGAATCCTCAGCTATGTTTGCAAATCCCTCCATGACCTCACTCCTCCTATAATCTCCTCCAACACCATAACCAGGGAAGAAGAGTCAAAATCATAGGGCTTATGAAAGGTTTTAGTTCTTTCAGAAATAAGCTGCAGGAAATTTTTCTCATCAAGATATAGGCAATAAACCAAAGGATTAATGAAGTTGCACCAGGCAACATCAGTATCCACGTAAAAATTAATCCCATGCACCTGTTCAGGATACTCAAAGTGCAGCTAGTAGAGCCACTACCTCATGGCAGCAGACACTCGGGTTCAGTGCTAACCTCTGGTGCTGCTTGTGTGGAGTTTGCACATTCTGCCTATGACCACACGGGTTTCGTCCAGGTACTCCAGTTTCCTCCCACATCACAAAGATGTCTAGGTTGGTAGGTTAATTAGCCACTGGAAATTACCCATAGTGTGTGCATGAGTGGTAGAACCTGGGTTGAATTGGGGAATGTAGGAAGAATAGAAAAACTGGATTAATTATAGGATCAGTGTAAACATTGGTTGACATGGACTTGATAGGTCAAAGGCCTGTTTTGCTGCTGTATCTCTGTATGACACAGACTTGTGATGCAAGGCCACTTGTTGACAGAGTATGGGTTAATGGTGCCATTACTTTAGCTACATGAATAATCTAGTGTATTTCAAGAAACACAGTCTTGTGGTGACCTTGGACAACTGTGTCATATGCCTGTTGCTTTTAATTGGAAAAGAAATGAAAATGCTGAACACATATCCATAATAATCTTGCTGGACTCAGAAATTGCATTACAAATAACATCCACAGAATAAGCTACAAATTAATGCAGAGCTAAATGAACACATGGCAGCTAATACTGCCTCATTCACATTCAGGAAATTAATTTTGTTGTCATTATATTTCCAGCACTGTTCAAACTTTTGATCAGAATGCTGTATATTCTTGTTGAATGACAATGTGACAAGTTGTTCCCTGCGTTACGCTTCTGGATTTTTGTTGTAAAAGAAGACGTGATGTTATTTTTCCAACCAGCTCCTCCAGAACTGGACTGGATATTTAGTTTTTTTTCCCCCTGGAAGAAGGGTTGAGCAAAGGGAAGTACTGCACTGCAATAGCTGTTAAAATTAAAATGATTCATGCACTAAAAGCCACTAAGATGGACTGTTTGCTTTTGAATCTAATTTTACATTGGCAGCCCCTGTGGAGTCTCTGCAGGCAGACCTGTGTTTCAGCTTCAGGCGCAGTGCAGAATAGAAAATGAGTCTGAGTGATGCTGCTGACATGAATGTCTTTTTTCCTTCCTGAGGTCAGGAATGGTGCCGGCTTGCAATAAAAATCTTTGCTCCTACTGGGCTTTTAAGCCATTAGCAGGTCAATGAAGATAAATAGGACGTCATTTTAAATTATCATCCCTGTATTCTTTCTCCCTGACTGTGAAGGTTTAATTGAGTGGCCTTTTTTACAACCAAATAAATGCCAAATAAGGAATTTTAATGAGCCACAGTGTGTGGGTGTAGACCTAGGTTTGAGGTTGAGACTGCCAAAACTCCTGGCAATTCGAGGAGCCAGCCCTTACCCTTCAAATTCCTGACTTCACTTCTGTTCATTGGGTCGTGTGGGACCAGCTTCCTCGGGAGAAGAGGGTTACCATTTAAGATACGCTAATGACTCAATTGGAGCGGTATTGACCTGGGATTTTAAATTTAACTTTGGGTTCATGACCGGGATCCTTGGAACTTACAAGGTCAAAGCAAGGCGAAAACATAATAGCTATCTGAAGGAATGTCAGGGAAATATGCCAAGGAGTGACTCACAGCTGCATGCAAACCTACTTGTGGGAACAGGTTTCTTCACAGTGCCGGTGCTGAGAGACGTATTACCATCAAGGTCATTTGGAGATTACTTTATACACTTTGGACTGGTGCTTAATACTTTGGAGATTCGGAAGTTCAATCTTCATTTTGGACCTCTAATCTACCAGATGAACATGGCTGCTCTGTTTCTTGCTTTGAATTAGACTAACGCGGAGCACCAAGATCAGCAGGTACAGCTAGCTGCTCACTGATCTACATCTGTATAGCAGGAGAGGCAAAGCTTTTTTTATATGACATCCTCCACAGGTGCAGGGCACGATGTACATTCGTGTACAACCACAAAAATCTTGATGAAGATGGATACGGAATTACTGGGCCTTCAGCCTGTAACTAAGTCATCTTCCCTGAACTCGTTATAGTTGGAAGCAGAGTTAGTGGCGAGCTGCTTGGAGAGAAGGGACACCCAGATAAAGCCTGCCTGTTGCCAGTTCTCAGGAGACTGAGGATTGAATTAACATCATTGTGCAGTGAATCTTGAATAGACCATTCAGCAGGATCTCCAGAATAGTCCTAATGTACAGCCCTCTGCACAACACTATACAGCTACAAGGTGTGGGCCTTTGGAAGGAAGAAGCTGCAGAGCCCTGAGCCCATTTAGAGAATTTCAAAGAGAAGGAGAAAGGGAAAGAAGCAAATGCAGACATGAACAATGCACCACCAAGGCTGTATGGTACCACCAAGGCTGTATGGTGCCACCGGAGATGCCATGTGTATGATTATAAACAATCTAGCATCACATTCTTAGCAATTCCATCACTGTACTTAACCTCCAGCCCCACACACTACCCACCTATCACTTATCTCCCTTTAGCACCCACATCCCATGCACACTGGCCACTCTTTGCTCATGTTTTCTCGTTTATCTTTAAATCAATGAAAAGGTGTGATACCATGCTGTCAACCAAAAGCACTGGATAATATTTAGATGTTAAGGCTTTCTACCTCCAGGCATGGCATGTTTATCAATTCCACAACTTACAAAGCACAAGTCAGGAGTTTGTTGAAATGCTCTGCACTTGCCTGGACTTTCCAACAGCACTCAGGAAACTAAATATCAAGCAGGTCAAAATTGCTTACCGCCCTTAAGCTTCATTCATTCCTCCAGTAGTGTGTCGTGGCTACAGTGCGTACCATTTTGGAAAATACATTGCAGCAGCTTACGTGATGCCTTTGGCAGCATGTTGAGACCCTCTGGCCTCCATCCACCAGAAGGAGATAAAGAGCAGCTGCAGATCATCCTGACCTGGGCATATATTACCATTTCTTCACTGTCATTGAGTCAAAACCTTGGAACTCCTGGCTAACAGTACCGTTCGAGGCCCATCCCCACAAGCACTGCAGCAGCTCAAGAATGTGATTTAGCGCTAACTTTTCAAAAGCAATTAGATTCGGGCATTAAGTGCTGACCTTGTCAGTGATGCCCACATCTCATGAGAAAATAAAACAGTTGCCTCAACAGACTACAAATTATCACTCAGCTCTGCCATCAACACAAGGGCATCTTTCACCATTTGTCAAGTATCTCTTGCAGCCAAGAACACCAATATCCTCAATAATTTTGCCTCTGCTTCAATATGAGATAATATTCCAATAACACATGTACAAATGAAACAACTGATGGTACTTGTCCACATGATCATCACTTGTATCAGCTTTCACTCTGAATGGTAACAGTAGAATGGTGCAACTGTCCAACATCGTTTCTTTCTATAGCTTCATTTCCAAAAGTGAGAATCACCTCTGGTGGTGCCTATGTGTTTTACCTTCAGTTTTACTCAGTGATTCCTCCTTAATCTCTCTCACTGCCTTCCCTGGGATGTAGGCAGTCATATTGGTGTTTGTCAATGATGTTGAAAAGGAGACAGAGTAAAATCTTGCTCTAGGATACTAGCTGTGATTTCAAGCCGGTCTTCCAAACATAATGACAGAAAAAAGAACAAATACTAGATTCTTGACAAGCAGAAACTCCTTCATTGCACATCATTATGACTGATATTCATGTATAACTTTGTAAGGGTGAAGGAGAAGGGGACCATGCCTGCTCTGGGCATTGAAGCAGTGGGATGCTGTACCTGCTACCTTTTCCCAATGCTCTTGTATCCACATCAGTCCAAGGTGACTTCCATCAAAAGAGTAAACGGTAATTTAGATCACATACTTAAACCCTGCAGTGAGGATTGATCCATTCAGTTCTACCTCTCTGTCATTGATCTAAACTTACCCTCATGAATTTGAATAACAAGGAAGCCATTGGGCTGGATAATGCTTACCTCTAGCCTGCAACACGTTGAGTTCCACCCCACCACTGACCTCACCACTGAGCCTTGCAGTGGAATTCTGATGTACTGAAGAGAGGAGTCGAATGCACTTCAAATCCAGCCCTCAGCATTACGGCAGGGAAAGCTAGTATACATAAGGTGAACCCATTCATCTACCTCATTCTACTTTCTTTTACTATGTCTAACAATGTTAACATTTTAAAGTGATTTTAATTGTATTTTATTTATTTTATTTTTGAAAGGCTGTCAGGGCATTGAAAGACTATTCAGAATTCTTTTACAGCAGTGAGACCTTTCTCTGGGTCTCTTAAGTGTTACACCGAGCAAAGCCAAGTAGATGCTGAAAACTCCCAGCACCTTTGGGGATGAATGGATGCCCATATCCTTGACGAGTTAACATGGGCATGAGCTAAGTATGGGGACAGAGTGGGCGATTTCAGGTGGCAGACAGAGTCAAACACTATTTGGCTTGTGGCATTTTTCTGTCTTTTTCTCTTTACAGTGACTGGAAGTGAGAAAGAAGAGGAAAAGAGTCTCGTAATGGGAAAGTAACAGGATTCTGACCGCCTTCTCACTCTGTACCCCTTTAGAGGAACTTGGATGGTTGTTGGAGGTTCAGCTGAGGAGTGCCGAAGACCAGAGGGACAGAATATTAAGGAATAAACAGAAAAGGATAAGAAAATGTAGGTACCTAACTGAGAAGCATTTGAACAATGCTGACAATAGTCTCCCTTTAAAACCAAACTCATACCCAAGTTAACAGGCCAGATCATGTTGGACCTAGTTTGATGCTTGGACTCACCAACCAGAGTGCCCACTCCCCTGGATTTACTTGGTGGATGCGCACTCTGGATGATTCAGAGGGCCTGACAAACTGACCCACCACATGTGTGAAGCAGAGCAGCCTTTGAGAAGCGAGGCTGTTTTGGGTTTAAATTACTGAGGTCCTGCTACCAGAACATACCCATGGACCATGATAGCTCAATGCTGCCAAGGGTCTTAAAATGTTTTAAACTATCTCTCTTAAATGGTTAGATTTAACTGGTTAAAATAGCTATTTAACAAACTTTTCTAAAGCATAAAAACAATTAAAGATAGCTTATAACACTAACAATTATTAAAACATTGAAGTACAATAAAAAAAACTTGATCACCAATCTAAACTTACCTTTTTCCACAAGTTCAGTGACCCTATTCCAATGAATGGAGCCATGGTTTTTGTGCCAGCCCCTGAAGCTGAGATGCCAGATGTGAAGGGCAACTGGTTCCTTTCCTCCCCCAATCAATGGCTGAATGGTAAATTCAGCAGCAGAATGGAGGGTTCGGTGCATAACATGAGCAGAAGCCTGCCAGCTTCACAGAACTTCTGGCTGCTACTCAGCTCTCTCTGGCCCTTTGATATTTATAAAAGGAGCTCCTGCTCTAATTCCCTTGGGGATCAGGAATATTTACTTCCCTGAAGCCTGCAAAATAACCATTGACCACTAGTCTACGTTCTACCTACTTTCTACCTTCCAATTTTGTATCCATACAACCACTACACTTATATAAATAAATTAGCTTCAGTTTTGCATATGTGGCATTGTATTGAATATATATTGTAAATTCATTTACAGATCTCCAACTGTACTACCTTGATCAGGAATAAAGCAGGTAAAGATTAGAAATTCTCAGCAGGTCAGGTTGTGTCAGTCTTTATCAGTCTTCTTCACTGCTTTACAAAAGTAAATTTTCCACAAAAGACAAAGCCAAGGTAAGGTTATGAACCTCTGATAGTGAAGTACAGCAATTTAAAGTTCCTCAGTCCTTTTCCTTAGCTGCTACTTGAGCCTACCCATCTTTTACCCGGGCAATAGGTTGGCACAATGGAATTTAGAATAGATTACATTCTCCTGGTCTCAATTAAGGGCTTACTATATTCTTGCTAGGATGACCACGTTTTGCATTCTTTCACGCTTTCTGTGGGCACAAATTAAATGGAGTTTGATCTCCTTTGATAGATCATTATTGAAGCAGTTTTATATGCTGCTTAATAATTGGCATTTTACCACACTTTTATCAGTAATGTTGTAGTTTGCCAACCAGTAACAAAAAGAGGAAAAGAAAAATCAATCACATTTGGCCTTTTTAGTCTTCTGTCCATTTTGATGCATGCAATCAAATGAGACAGCTTGCCACAAGTGTAAAGTCAAAATGTTTACCCCATATAGTTCATAATCTAGGGCTCATTCCACACTTTCATGATTTCAGTCATCAAGGCACATCCTCTGATTTTAATAAAGAAGAATTTGTTAGTCTGAAATTGGAAGCACAGAGCTGTGTAACACCTGGGATCACAGAATCAGCCATGTAGAGAATACAGCATCCTCAAGCATTTGGCACAATATTTATACCACGTGCCCAACAATCGCCTGTGTTTGGTTCATGAGTGAAACAAACACAAGACACAGAGGGAAACAGGGTAGCACTTCAGTACTGCAGGTAGTGAAGCTGCCTCACAGCTCCAGTGGCCAAGGTCAATACTGACCTCTGGTTTTGTCTGGGTGGACCTTGCATGTTCTCCCTGGGTTTCCCCTGAATGCTCCAGTTTCTACTCACATCCCAAAGATATGCTAGTTGTAAGTTAACTGCCTACTGTAAATTCCCCCTAGTATAGGTGACAGGTTTAAGTATCAGAGGAGTCATAGAGTCATATAGCACAGAAACAGGCCCTTTGGCTTATTGTGTCCATGCTAACCTGTCTACATTAATCCCATTTACCAGCACTTGGTCCATAGTGTTCTCTGCTTTGGTGATTCAGATATAAGATATTTATTTATTAGTCACATGTAGATCAAAACACACAGTGAAATGCATCTTTTTGCATTACTGAGAGTGTTCTGGGGGCAACCTGCAAGTGTCGCCACTTTTCTGGTGCCAACATAGCATGCCCACAACTCCTAACCTGTACGTCTTTGGAATATGGGAGGAAACCAGAGCCCCCGGAGGAAACCTACACAGACACACAGGGAGAATGTACAAACTCCTTACAGACAGTAGTGGGAGTTGAACCCCGGTCCTGGATTCAAGTGCTCCTTTGGGTACTCGTTAAATTTTCTGGGAGTACCTGCCTCCAACAACCACTCAGGCAGTACATTCCAGATTCCAAACATTCTCTGGATGAAAAATATCTTCCTCAGATCCCCTCTAAACTTTTTCACTCCTTACCCTGAAACTATACTCTCTAGTTTTAGGTCCTATGCAACAGAGAAAAAATTCCTACTATTCACACAATCTATGCCCCTCATAACTTTGTATATCTCTATCAGGTCACCCCACATTCTCTTCTGATTCAAAGAAAAGAAACCCAGCCAATCCAGTCTCTCCTGTACCGTCCTGGTGAATCTCCTCTGCACCATCTCCAGTGCAGTCACATCCTTCCTTTGTTATTGCATTCAGAACTGTACACAATACTCCAATATTGCCTAACCAGTGTTTTATAAAGTGGTATCATAACCTCCGACTTGATATTCTGCGCCCTGACTAATGCAGGCAAGTATCCCAGATGGCTTCTTCATTACCTTGCCTACCAATGCTGCCACCTTCAGGAATCCTTGTACTTATAGACCAAGTTATAGACCACTGTCTATAGGGAGTTTGTACATTCTCCCCGTGTCTACATGGGTTTCCTCCGGGTGCTCTGGTTTCCTCCCACATTCCAAAGACGTAAGGATTATGAAGTTGTGGGCATGCTATGTTGGTGACGGAAGCGTGGCGACAATGCTGCCCCCAGAACTTTCTACACAAAAGATGCATTTCCCTGTGTGTTTCAATGTACATATGACTAATAAAGAAATCTTATCTTATCTTATCTTATCTTATCTTATCTTATCTTATCTTATCCTCAATACTCTGAGGGTCTTACCATTCATTCTATAGAGCCGACCCTTATTAGCCTTCCCAAATTGTATCCTCCCCTACACTTATCAAGATGAAATTCTATCTGCCATTTTTCTGCCCATCTTGCCAACTGAACAATATCATTCTGTAGCTGTGATTACCCTCTTCACTATCAACACCACCACTGATTTTTGTGTCATCTGCATACTTACTAATGATACCTCCTATTTTCATATCCAAATTGTTTATGTACATAACAAACAGGACAGGTACACCACTGGCCACAGGCTTCTAATCACAAAAGCAACCCTCCACTATCACCCTCTGCCTCCTATTACCGAGACACTTTTTATTGGCTCTAACTTTTTGGACCTGTCTCCCATGTGGGACCTTGTCAAGGCCTTACTGAAGTCCATGTAAGTGACATCAACCACACTGCACTCTTCAAAACATCTTGTTAAACCTTTGAAAAATTCAATCAACTTTGTCACTGTGCATGTTTATTTCTTTCCTTGGTATATAAAAGGACACTTTGCTGATATCAAGAGACTTGATTGATCAGCTTCAGAATGCTTGTAACTCCTTAAACACCCTCAAAAGTTCACACGTTGTGCTTAAATTAACAATGAGCATTTTCTGCAGCTGCTGAGATCAGAGACATGTCATTTGTCTGCTTATGTGGGAGAGCAATTCACTGACATCTCTTTGTTTATGCAGAACTGTGTGCAGTTCATGGGTTTCATACCAGTGTCCAATGAGCGCATCGATCTGCTTAGGAATGGAATCTCGCTGCTCATTGAGAATAACATGCTGCTCCCAAGTGGTATAGCTCAGTTCCATTAGAGCTACAAGCTGCTTCTCTATGGCAGAGACCAGAACTCTAGCTGGGCTAAGGTGGGACTGCATAGAAGCAGAAAGACATCCTAGACTCTCCGGTGGCTGTCTCCTGCACCAGTAGGGACTGTGGTGGGTTTGTTGCTGAGCCCTTGCAAAGGAATACACATGGGCTGCAGCATGGATATCTTCTCCTGATTATGCATAACCTCAGATAAGAGCATGGAGGGTAACTTCTCCGTGTACAGGGCAAAGCATACTTGACAATGCACTCATAATTTTATTGTACATCTACTCCAGACTCGTGAGAAGAACAGTCTGAATATGGGCCTCATCTGGGTCCTCTGAGGTAGTACAAACATGTGGATCTTCCCTCTTGTGAGGTGCTACATCAGGCTTCCTCTATCTAATGCTCGGTGTGTCTCTCTACGATGCCCATACATCTAACCTAATCATTCTTCACAGTACCAACGTCTGGGTGGTGACGTGCAGTGTTAGGCCAAATGATGCACTATCAACATCACTTTCATTTCCCTGCCCCTCCGCTCCTGTTTCCATGCAAATACAAATCAGAAGCTGGTTGTCTTTGGAAGTGGCCAAACCACAAGTTAGGTGGGTGGAGACTGTTGATCAGATCAAGAGATCTCTCGTAATCACCCCGAAACATGAACGTAACTGGTACGTTCCGTCCAGCCTCTGCTCATGAAGTGGTTTGTGTCTTTGCAGCATCTCTGCTCAGTGGAAGGAGGATGGTCTCCTCAAGCCCGGAGTGGTCCTGCACTCCAAAGGGAGCCCCTCCCAACCAGGTGGCCTCCCTCTTTTTTCTAGTTGTTTCATGCTAAGTGGAGGAAACAAAGGGCTTGGAGTGAACTTTACTGGCTTGACCCTGGGATGGCAGTGGAGGATGTTTATGTCATGAATAGAATGATGGTGCAGGTGAAATAGCAGAGGCTGGAAAGTCCGGGAGGAGTGTATGGAGAGAGAGAGAGAGAGAGAGAGAGAGAGAGCGAGAGAGAGAGAGAGAGAGAGAGAGAGAGAGAGAGAGACTCTTCTCATAAAGGTCCTGGCAGATCTCCTGCCATTAGTGTGTGGTATCTCCTCCAGACACACATCTCATTGATCAGGACTTAAATTCCTGTCAGTGAAATTGGGAGCTCTTTCTCCTTCCCTTGCATCTTCACATTTACCTACACCACCTCCATCCAGGGATGCAAACAGTCCTTTCAGGTGAGACAGATTCACCTGCACCTCCCTTAATATCACCTACTGCATTCAGTGCTCCAAGTGTGGCCTCCTCTACATTGGTGAGACCAAATGCAGACTAGGTGACCATTTTGCAGAACACCTGCACTCTGTCCGTAACCGCGACCTGCATCTCCTCGTTGCCAGTCGCTTCAACTCCCCCTCCCACACTCTCACAGATATGTCAATCCTCGGCCTCTTCCACTGCCAGGAGAATTCCAAGTGCAAACTGGAGGAGCAGCACCTCATTTTCCGTCTTGGAACCTTGCAGCCTAACGGCATGAACATTGAATTCTCCCACTTTAAGTAACTCCCCCCCCCCCCCCCACAAACCTCCTCTCCCCCACCGTGCTTCTTCTTTTCTTCCCTTTCCTAAAGTCTTTTTTTCTACCTTTTTTCCTTTCTCTCCTTACCTTTGACCCATCCCCCAGTGGATCTGCTCTCCCCTCCTCCCCTGCACTTGCCTATCACTATCTCTTACCTGCATCTACATATCACCACCTTGTGCCCACCCTGCCTCCCCGCTTTTGTCCACCTATCACTGCTCTGCTTTTCCCTCCTATATATTGGGCTTCCCCTTTTCCTATCTTCAGTCCTGAAGAAGGGTCCTGACCCGAAACGTTGACTGCCTGCTTTTCTCCACGGATGCTGCCTTGCCTGCTGAGTTCCTCCAGCACCATAGTGTTTTTCATCGAGATTCCAGCATCTGCAGTCCTTTGTTTCTCCTCTTCACATTCCTCAATGGCAGTCATGATGTATATTGCTGCTGTCTGGTTATCATGGGGGGGGGTGGTTTCAAGAGCTCTTGGCCTTCTGAGGTTGCAGCGAAGCAAAATGTCAACAGCTCCAATGAACTGAGTGTGGTCCTGTCAGGAACCATGCAGGTATCAGCCGAACATTTCATGAAGCACTCTTCATTTGAAGGAGACCTATGTTGTTGCTGACGTCAAATGCAACAATCTTTTAGCACACTGAAATGTAATCCAACTTCTAAGCAATTATATTCTGATCAAGAGGAGAAAATTATAAATGCCTTTTTTTTTCCTGAATACAGTTTTAAATTCTCCATTTTCCTTTGAGTATTTTTCATTTAACACATTTTGTATAATTAAATGTGCAAAATATAAAAGGGATAATGTTACCACATAGGTGTGAACAAATATTTAACTTGTAAGTTTTGTAGAGATCTGGTAATGAGAACAGTCCAGATCTTCCTCAAGAGTTGGCTGCAAGCCGGTTTCTGCATTGTGAAGGAATGTCCTTTGTGAGTGTGATGTGATTGCAAAGTGTAAGATGAAGCTTCCAAGTCCTTGCATTTATCACAAGATGATTCACAAAATCGACACCTGAAACTCTCCTGACAACCATGGCAACCAGTAATTGTTGTTTTAATGTGTAAACTGCAGCTCCAGGCTTGCTGCACTCTACTCCCAGTGCAAAGTCTTACTTATTGGAACTCAGATTGAAGAATTATGCAGAAAGGTCACTGTATCCATTTTACAGCTCCCCCAATTTTTCATCCAGTTTGCAATTCAGAATTTTGGATTAAAGATTTGGAGATGTATATTCAAATCCCAGCATGATAGCTGAACAATTCAGGTTCAGGTAAATAAATAAATCTGGAATAAAAAGCAAGTGTTATTTTTCATGAATATGTGACTATCAGCTTATTTTAAAAGCCTATTTAGTTCACAATTCCCTTTAGGGCAGCACAGTAGTGTAGCAGTTAGTGTAATGCTATTACAGTGTCAGCGACCCGGGTTCAATTCTGGCTGCTGTCTGTAAGGAGTTTATACGTTCTCCGTGTGACTACGTGGGTTTCCTCCGGGTGCTCCGGTTTCCTCCCACATTCCAAAGACATACTGGTTAGTAGTTGTGGGCATGCTATGTTGGCGCCAGAAGTGTGGTGACACTTGCGGGCTGCCCCTAGAACATTCTACACAAAGATGCATTTCACTGTGTGTTTCGATGTACATGTGTCTAATAAAGAAATCTTAGGGTAAAAAATCTGCCACCCTTATCTAACCGGCCTTTATGTGACTCTAGAGCCACAGAAATGTAACCAGAATGGCTTACAAATCACTCAGTTCAAGGACTGATGGGAATAAGCATTAAAGGCTGGACATTCTAGTAAAACCCACACCCAATGAAAGAAAGCAATAAATGGTAACAGGAGTAGGCTTATCCAGCCCTTCATGCATCTTCTGCCATGCATTAAGATTACAGCTGATTTTCTACTTCAGCAACATCTTCCAGTTTGTGTTCATTACCTTTGGTTCCTTTAATGTCCAGAAATCTATTGATCTGTGTATTGAACAAATCCAACAATTGTGCCTTCACAATCCTCTGGATAACGAATTCCCAAGGTTCACGACCCTCTAAGTGAATAAATTCTTCCTCATTTCAGTCCTAGATGTCCTAATGCTTAGTCTAAATCTGTTCTGGATCCATTTCAGAAGCAGAATTTTGAAATTTTAGACATTTATCTGCAAACTTAAGGAATGATACAGATGTGGCACACAGAGCATGATAGGTTGCATAATAGAACAAAATAGATTCAAAAATATTAAAAGAGATTAGACAAAAAGCTTGAGTCAAAGAAGTGGAATTTTAAGAAAGATGGAAAATAAACTGAATTTGTTTTGCACTTCATTACTGAAATAAGAAAGGAAGTATCTTAAAACCAACCCTGAGACCTGAGCCAGAAAGTTACATTTTTCTTACACTATCCTTTACATAGAAATCTGGTCAGTTACCCAAACTTAGGGTAGTTCTACTTTCAAAAAGGAGTTTTGGTTCCTCACTGAAACAAACATTCAGTTTGTCAATCTTGCTCCTGGATAGAAGATTTGACTGTTGAGTTTCTTTTCCTGTCAGGAGGTTGACCAACAGAGCTTCTAATTAACCAGCCGCCGAGTAAAAAAAATTATAATCTATTCCAATTATTTCATGAATGTTATTTGTTTAAACAAATTTCCATTGCCCAAGTCCATCTGTCAGATCCATGCACCAAGCAAATGTCTTTATTGGCAAACATAATGTCATGAAAAGAAACAGAACCTTGGAAGATGATTTAATATAACTTACACCAAGCTCCACCTGTAGTATATAGCCAAGAATTTCAAAATGTGACATTGTACTGCAGCCACCTCAGACTGCTTGCAAACCTTGAATAAATAATCAGTAATTTTCATTCATATACAATTCCTTTCTGCCTGTGTGCATAATGTACAACATAGGTTAATCACTCAAAACATTGTAACATGGGGCAGGTTAAATTTTACATATTTAAACCATTAGTGGGTATCAGTTGTGAAATTCTCCTTTCTGGCTCTGTGTAACCTATATTCAGACACATGTATCTTGGCCAATTGCTTGCAATTATTTAACACAATTAGCAAATTAAAATTTAACATCTCATTCGATTCTTCACTTTCATACATGCTCATCCTATTTACCAAGTAAAATATATTACACCCCAGAAAGACTGCCAGGTAAAACTAAACTTATCCACTCTCAAATCATGAGGCATCTTCATGTCAAACACTCATTTTGCAGTCTACCAGATTTTGTTATGCAGTGGGGAGTATGAATCAGACCAGAGCCGAGTCAGATGTCCAGCTCAAACATACGCCATCCTATTAAATGAGTTAGTTTTAAATTATTCATTTCCCCATGTATCAGCAATACAGGAGTTTATAAACCTGACTAGATGATGCTAATGTGTGGCAACAGTGTGGAATTTAATCCTTTACCTGTCCTTAACAAGCTTTCAATATAATTGTCCCCAGACTCGAACGGCTTAAAGCAAGAAATGTAAGTAGTAATGCGGCTTTCACAGATTTCTGTTGTGATTTGTCCCATTTGAATTCGAAGTATCAAAATTATAATTTTAATGTCTTAAATGTTTGCCTTGTGACAAATTGAGGAGGTTTGAGCCTCATTAATGGACTGTGGTTTTGGAGCTATAAAATGTGCTTTTAGTGAATCTTTGCTTCACCCAAAGGTATTGTTAATTAATACAGAGCATGAACATACTGAGTGAATCATTTCTCCCTCTACTTCTAAAAATCTAATTACTGCACCTCTTAATAAACGAGTATATTAAAGCCTTCCCCAGTAAGAAATCAACATCACATTTAATTTTTTTTTTAAATTTTGTATCAAAGCCCATAATAAGACCAAAAGACATAGGAGCAGAATCTGACCATTCGGCCCATCGAGTCTGCTCCACCATTCAATCATGGCTCATTTACTTTTCCCTCTCAATCCCATTCTCCTGCCTTCTCCCTACTACTTTTGACACCCTTACTAATAAAGAACCTATCAATTTCCTCTTTAAATATACGCAACGACTTGGCCTGCACAGCCATCTGTGGCAATGAATTCCACCTTCTGGCTGAAGAAATTCCTCCTTAGCTCAGTTCTAAAAGGATATCTTTTTATCCTGAGGCTGTGCCATCTGGTACTAGACTCTCCCACTACTGGAAACATTCTCTCCATGTCCACTCTATCCAGGCCTTTCAATATTCAGTAGGTTTCAATGAGATCCCCCTTCGTCCTTCTGAACTCCAGCAAATACAGGTCCAGAGTCATCAAACGCTCCTCATACATTAACCCTTTCACCCGTGGGATCATTCTTGTAAACCTCCTCTGGACTCTCTCAAGCGCCAGCACATCCTTCTTCGGATATGGGGTCCAAAACTGCCCACAATACTCCAAATATGTTCTGACCAATGCCTTATAAAGCCTTAACATTACATCCTTGCTTTTATATTCTAGTCCTCTTGAAATGAGTGTTAACATTGCATTTGCCTTCCTTACTACCAACTCAAACTGCAAGTTAACCTTCAGGGAATCCTGCACTAAGACTCCCAAGTCCCTATACACCTCCAATTTATGAATTCTCTCTCCATTTAGAAAACAGTCTATGCCTTTATTCCTTCTACCAAAGTGCATGACCATACACTTCCCTACACTGTATTCCATTTGCCACTTCTTTGCCCATTCTCCCAACCTGTCCAAGTCCTTTTGCAGACTCCCTGCTTCCTCAACACTGCCTGCCCCTCCTCCTATCTTTGTATCATCCACAAACTTGGCCACAAAGCCATCAATTCTGTCACCCAGATCATTAGCATATAACGTGAAGATTAGCTAACCCAATACTAACCCCTGAGGAACACCACTAGTTACCGGCAGCCAACCAGCAAAGACCCCCTTTATTCCCACTCTTTGCCTTCTGCTAGTCAGACTTTATCAATGTCCTTTGTCATCTGGAGTCTTTCCCATTGCAATGGATGTGCTTGTTTGGCAAAGTCATAGCTGGATTTAATCAATAATACCACAGGGGAATCTGCAGACTTTGGCAACTTGGGTCCTTGGGAACCTTGTAGACTATGCAAAGTTTTGCACTCTCTTATCTTTTTTGTTCTACCCACATGGAGCAAGATCCAGGTGTTTCCTCCACATGAAGACAGGCTTGGTGATCTCCCTGATGCAACAGCAATAGAATATTTTGTTGTTGTCAAGGAACCCAAGGAAGAAGGGTTAGCAGCCACTGAGAATGCTTTCCTTTCACTGGTGTAAGTCCTTGGCTGTACTTGCAGTTGCAGCTGCTGACCTAGCTCAGTACTGGCTTCCTTTGTGAAGCAGAGATACCCGAAGTGTCGCAGAACTAAGCAGCTGATGTAAAGAAGCTTCATGAAGATTTGCTGTGAATGTGGCCACCTTTGGGTGGCTGTCCTTCCCCATCTTTTCTGCCTTCTTGTGCTCTCTCCAGTATTCCTCATTTCTTTCCAATTCCCCCAAACCCAAAGATAAGACAAGACCACAGATAACAGCAGGAAAATTGTGTAGAAAGTGGCAAAAATAACACACCTGCAAAGTTTCAACTGCCAGATTTAAATTTCCACAATACAAAGGCAGGACAGGAAATTATTAGAAGTTAACCAGCATCAACAAATAACAAACCAGCAGCTCACCTGTATATAATTGTTCATTCTTGCTGAGGAACTTTCTTGCTGGCTAGTAATGCAAGTTGGTGAGGGAGCTTATCATGTGGCAAGTTGGATGCTGTAGCAGCCTAATATCACAAAAGCCAACATCATTTTAATGAGGCTTACAGTAACTAAAATAGTTTGGTGTACACTGATGCAGCTAATGTTATAGGAAGTGCATTTCTGTTGCCTGATGAACATTGTGCCCTGCTCATCATAATCAATGTTACATGTTCATTTTAAGTAGGAAAAAATATCAAATTTTAGGACGTTATTTCAAAAACTTTAAGTTTTACAAAGGAGCAGGGAACAGGAGATGAATACATAATTAGATTTGGCCAGAACATTGCGAGTAAATTGGCAATTAGCACTCTGCAAGAAAGAAGTTAGCAGTGATTCAGTGTAATACTATGACAAACAAATCTGATGTACCTTATAGTGAGGCTTCAGAAACTAAGTATATAACACTAGTCATTGTGCTAGCTGCAGTGCCTGAGCCAGCATGAGTCATGTAATTAAAGTGCTCTTTTGTGGAAAATATAGCCATTGGTTTTTTGATCATATAAAGCACCCTGGAGATACCACAGGAAGAGCAGCAGAAATGATATTTAATTTTAATATTCCTGTTATGAAAGAACAAGCACATAGTTTCCTTACACGTTGGCTCACAGATGTGAATGCACAGAATGAATCATACAGGACAGAGGTTGTTCATTTACCTCACTGTGCCTGTGCATGCACTTTGGTAGATCTATCCAATTACTCCCCTACTCTCTCCTCACTGCTCTGTTTCTTTCTTCCCTATCATCCAATTTCCTTTTGAAAGCTCTTATTGAATTGATTTTAACCACTCTTTCACATCTCTATCATACATTGTCAAAAATAAAGTTTTCTTGTGTCACCTCTGGTTCATTTGCTGATTACTTTACATCCACAATCTTTAGTTATTGACCCTCTGCCATGGGAAACTATTTCTTCTTAGATTTTGATCATGCTATCAAATCTCCTAACCTTGTCTGTAAAGAACAAGAGGCAAGCACAGGTTTTTATTTTCAGCAAAATCTGGTTTAACCCCAGTGAATCACCTCTGTCCCTTTTCCATGGTTTCAATATTCTTCTTACCCAGAATTGAAAACAACTGCAGATGAGAAATTAATGAATTTGTTCAGATAATAAAACTTAATTCAATTTTTATCCATTTGGTCACTTTTTTTTCCAGACATTTGGTGAGGTTGTTTCCTAGAGTGACTGGGAAATAATTTATTTTTTCTCTATTAAAATCAGTACTGAACTAATTCTTATATCTTAGTATTTTTCTGGGTCGATATTTTAACACAGTTTTACTTTTTTAGATGCATTGTCAACAATGTTGCTACTGGAAATTGAATTGCTTATCAATAAAAAGGTGTGTTTTGCAGAAACCCAAAATTTTCTTTGTCCAAGATCATACATGTACTTCACTTTTGGGCAATAGCTAGGAGATTGAAGACATGGATTGAAGCATTGTGAGGAATATAATAAATATAGTGATTTTTAAAATCATTGTTAGCCTACTGTCTTCACATCCAGTAATTTTTGTAAGTAAGTTATTAATAAAACTAGTTACTAGGGTGCATGTAATTACTTGTGGGGCTGTTTCATTTTTCTCAGGTGCACTGCTGTGGGAGGGAAATAAAGAAGCAATAACATTAACGGGGGTCACG
Organism: Pristis pectinata; assembly: GCF_009764475.1. NCBI lineage: Eukaryota > Metazoa > Chordata > Chondrichthyes > Rhinopristiformes > Pristidae > Pristis > Pristis pectinata. The sequence goes on along the minus strand of NC_067418.1, from coordinate 22,830,604 downwards.
TTAGCGTTGTTGCAAATCACAAAAAAATGGAGAGAGCAGAACAGTGAAGACTTTGAAGATTGTTCAAGTTTAGGTCAGTAAGCCAAAAACATCAGGAAAAAGAGGAATAAGAGAAAAGAATTTTCCAAAAAAATATATTACATTGCCTTTTATTTGCTTCAGTCTTTTTTATTGAAGGCTTTCTTTTTAGCAGTGACTGCTGATGATACCAATGGTTATTCTGATTTAGGGGAGTTACAAAGATTCAGTGAAGGTAAGATTATTATTTTACCGAGTACATTCTCCACAAATTGTGTGAAGTTACTCCTTTTCCTCTTGGTTTTGATGAGAATTTCAGAACATCCTTTAGGAGTCTCACTGTTGACATTTTGCAGGCAGAGTGCTTGAGCCATTGTTTGTTTCCTACTCAGCTTCATCATCTGATCCTGTCACTATCTAACTATGTTTGAATTACCTCAGGTGCTAGACCCGACTATAAGAAAGGATCAATTTATTATTCTTCAATTCTTCGATGTATCAGGTGATTCAGGCCTTTTTGAACTTGAAGAGAAAATTCACAATAAGGTCGGAAACAATTTTGAAATAAGTAGCCTTATAGTTCCCCACTGCCTTTAGCATTCACATCATTATTGCATTAAAAGAACAGGAAGCTGTTACTTACTATGTTAGGTCACTGCTGTACTTTAGTGTTCCCAATACAATTTTCCATAATCTCTTTAGAAGTTTGAAGCTGTCAAACTCCTAAGGAGAAATTAGATTTCATCCATAAATATGCTGTGTGTAGTGTGGAGGGATGTGCAAAAAATTACTGAATTAGTGAAACTTACTTTTAGCAAATGACATTTTGATGTGCTAAAGCATAATGTTCAAAGCATTGTACATTACTGGTTTGGAAACAAGAGAAGATATGGTGGGATGGGGGGAGCATGAGTTTTCACTGTGTCTAGCTGCATGTAGCTGACCACCACCCTGCAATCATGCTCACACATTTATTCCTGTGCTTGAATTGGCCCTGAAACATTATAAGGCTTTAGGTCAAATTGCAGGCAGAGTTCAGAGAAATGAGCTCAACAGTGAAAAACTGATGCAGACATGTGGAAACATACAACTAATCTTGTACAGAAGCAGATTGATAATCAGTGGAGCAGGTACAATGTGGGATCAAAACAATGATGTCTGGGGAGAATTTTAATTCAAGTTTGGTTAATGATTCAGTGCAAAGTTTGCTTCTTGTTTGACAATGAGGCCTTAGGCTGTACATTTTGCACCTATTTCGTCGTTGGAGAGGAGCCCAGAGAAATTGCCCCTGTATTAAGATGATCCATGTCCAGAAGTGCCCAACTCAAATTCTCAATAGATGGAACTTCAGTTGGAATGGGTGCAATTCTGTGAATATACACGTGTAAAATAATTTTAAGTACACATTACACATAAAAAAAATCAGCACAATTGGAATCAATTTCTAGGCAATTCCACCCACATGAATAAAGATTACAAATTGTATTGTGCTTCCAATGAATCTTCAAATTTCATATGCATTCTCCTACCTTGAAGAACCTTCCATAAAATCCCAATTCAGAAATTCTTCAACCAGAATCCGAGTATCCAAACAGAATCAGGAAATACTTGTTTCCTCAATTATTTATTCAAGTTAAAGTAGATTACTATCGGGATAATTGGTTATGTTTTATGCACCCGTGAAAAATATTCAACCTAAATAGGTCTGATCCAATCTTAATTAACAATTTAGGCAGGCTTTCTAACAGTAGATTTATGAGTCCAGGTACATTAAGCCACACTTCCGGGGCATTGCATTCGTAAGTGTAAAATTTCCTCTGAATGTGCAAGGCACTTGTATAATCAGACTTGAAACTTTAAGGTCCTGCCTTATCTGGAATGGGCTTCAGGGCGAGCATCCACTCACAGGTGCTTCCATTTAGAGAGATCCTAATAATACCAATTTTAGCATCAGTCCTTTCATGGAGCATGTTGGTGATTAATGTTTTTACACTCCAGGTTATCCTATCACTCTTGCACCACTTTATCTTTTTGAATGTGATTCAGCCATTTATTGATTTATTTCATCATATCCTTCAAAAATTCTACCAAGACTGGGTGACTTCAGATTATTGGAAATGAGAACAGGAGATAATGTGATCCTTGGAAACTTCGTTTATAGCTTCTGCCTCAGTCTATTCTCTTAATATCTGGTAGTAGTTTTCTTACTCAGTTTCCCAGGACTATTACAAAGTTTAATAACTAATCCCATTTCAACTCCGAGTTTATGGAGTGTCTACCAGTGGATCTTAGAATTATAGAGAATTTATGATACAGAAGCTATTCCTCCAATCACGTTTTGAGAGTTGATAAGGAGCTACCTCCCTAATCCCATTGTCTAACAGTTAGTCCATAGTCCTGCTGATACCTTCCTCTTCAAGCACACATTCAAGTACTTTTCAAATGTGATGAGAGTTTCAGCCTTTACTATCTTTACAAGCAGTGAGTTTCAGACCCCCACCATATTTTGGGTGATTATATTTCATCATTTCAGCTCTTTTAAACCTATGGTTCTCTTAGTCTTTGCTAAGAGAAATAAGCCCTTTCAGTTTAGTTTAGTTCAGTGTCTTATAATGTTACGCACCCGAGTTAAATCTCCCCATGGGTGCTGCAACACCTGTACAAGTGTGCTACTTAACTGAACCTATTTTAGAAAGGTTGTACAGTACAGGCAGTTTTGTGGCCAATGCACAGATATGGATCAAACTTAATATTCCAGTTTGCCTTGAGAAACCAAGTTGCTTTGTAATGAACTTCCAGAATCTAGGCGAGGAAAGAGATATAGCTGAGACTGACATGCATTTGCTGAAGTTTAACCATCTTTTTTCTACTCTGAACCCTATGGTTTTGGCTGTCCAAGAGACTCTGAAATACACAAGAAAGTAATAACCGTGACTCCAACAAGGCTGCATTCATCCCAATATAGAAAAGATTTTATACTCTTAAGAATAAAGATAGCAGCAGATGATTAAATATAATTTCAATACTTACAATTGCAACTTACTTCAACATTTTGAATGTTGACAAATGGTTCCATTGAATTATATATTTACAATGGGAGCACACCATAAATGCAAGACCATAAGACATCATTGCTGAGGCAAAGAGGTTTGCATTAATAATCTAAAAGCTTCTGAAGACAGACACTCAAAATAATGTCTGGTCTGGAACCTCAGCTATCACAATGGTGTAAAATAACTTAGATGATGGTATCTGATAGCTGGTTTGATGAAGGCCAAGTAACTTAGTCTCCTTGGATTTACATTTGGCCAATGCATACAAGAATGTCCCATGGTCATGTCAGTTTGCAAACCATATCTCTTTAGCAGCCGCCTTCTGTGGGCCAGTAGCCTGTGCTCTGTAGACAGTACTGTATGTTTACAAAGCTGTTCTTTTAATTTCAAAGCTGACTACTGCTTGTAGTTTACATTTGGAAATAGTTCATGAACACTGTATCCCCATAAGTCCTGAAGGATGTTCACACCTAACATCCCAAACAGTTTCCAACTTATCACAGACCTTCTGTTTTGCTCTACCACCCTTTCTGCCTTTCTCTGCATTCTTCTTTACTTTTAACTTTACCCAGTTCTGAAGAAAGATCATCAACCTGAAATATCGACTCTCTCCACAGAGCCTACTAGACCTGCTGAACATTTCTTACATTTTACATCAATATTTCAGATTTCCAACATCTGCAATATTTTCTTTCTGGATTACAGTTTAATTTTAAAAATAGACACCAGTGTTGAGAGTATGTGGATATGGGAAGATATTTGAAGTGATACAACTGCTGTCACAACTCTATTTCTCCTGCAGATGAAAGTGGTAATATTTCTTCATTGAGGGGTAACCTAACATTTTATCTTAGTTGGCCACTTAATCATGTATCAGTGAAGCCCTCTGGACAAAGTATAGACTCCACTAAATTAAAAGTTAACTCTGTGCAATTAAATATGCATTAAAGTCCCTGAGCTAAGTTATGAATTTAAATTAAAATCCACTTTCTTTTAATTAAAACATTTAATACCCTCTTAGGCTATGTTAAACTTCATTTAAAAATATATTTTGCATAATTAGGAACACATACAAACACTCCCCAGCCACAGCTCAGCACTAAACTTGTTTGTACTTGACGTTATGGCAGTGAGCCAAACACTTTTTTCCAGGCGAAACAATGATTCACTTGCACTCCTTCCAATTTAGAGTATTACATTTGTTGGTCTCCACTACACTGGAGAAACCAGGCACAGAATGGTGATTGCCTTGCAGGGTATCTTCACTCAGACCATAAGAGTGACCCTGAACTTCCAGCTGCCTGTCACTTTAAATCTCCATCCCACTCATGTTCTGTGGGTTTGACTTCTTACGTTGTTCCAAGGACACCGAAAATAGGTTAAGAAGAGCAAGTGTCACCTTCCCGGCATGCTGCAACCCTCAGGACTCAACAATTAAAATAACCAATCTTTCCAGTTTGTTTCAGAATCGGCCAGTTTCAATGAAAGGTCATCAACTTGTAATGTTAAATCTGTTTTCCTTGCTTCATAGACGCTGCCCGACTTGCTGAGTATTTACAATATTCTCCTTCATTTTAGATTTCTAGCAGCTGCAGTGTTTTGCTTCTCACATGTAGCATTGTTTTTTTCTCTCCTCTATCCTCATTCATCTCCTTTGTCTTACATCTCCTCCAGAGAGATTAATCTGTGATTAACAAGCCTTCATCACCCTCTCTCAGCTGGCACCACCACCTTAGAGATCATTTCTTCATCTCCACTCTGTCACTGACTTTCCCATTTTTTCCTACAACTCTCTCCCTTCTCTGCAACTTAAAATATGTTTACTTTCTAACTTTTCCTAGTTTTGAAGAGAAGACGTTGACGTGAACCATTAACTCTGTTCTTCTTCCTTCACCGATGCTGCTTGACTTTCCAAGTATTTCCAGAATGTTCTGCTTTTATTTCTTATAACGTCTGCCCATCTATTACTCACCCTGCTGTTGGCTTTGTCTATGGACTGATGTTTGATATCTCATTCAGCATAAGCTCACACTGACACAACCCTAATACTGAGATCTCTCCATATACCATAAATTATTCTAATCTCGGAAGCAGCAATAAGGTCTACATTTCATTAGGTGGAAATGGATAATATTTGTCCGAAACTAACAGTGGGCATTTTGTTTCACATCTTTGTATCATTTTAAGGATAGGTCTCCATATTGCCCTGTGGTGTTCAGCTGTTGGAGACAATGAAAAAAATCTAAAAGCAGAATATAGCTCATATCTCTGGAGAGGATTAAAAAATAGCTTTGAGGATATTTCCTTGAGGTGGCCGTAAAGCTGCAGCTGAAGTTTGTTTTGAACAGCTGCGCACTTGAATTACCTGAGTGTTTAGATCAATGTGAAATACTTAATGTGGAGCTAACTAACCCATATCTGTCTACATTTGTACAAATGTAGTTTTCTGAAGTTCACTTTGCTTTGATATAACAGAAACTCTAATACATTCCTGAATTAATATCTCTCCACTTAACAACTAAAATGAGAAAAATATACAGCAACAGTACCTTCTTTTTCTGTGTATCAATAATTATTTCCTCCTAATCTATTAACTATCACTGCTATGGAAGCATAAAGGCCATGTTAGATCAGTGGTTTGATTAAGAAGCTATTGCCAGCTCTAAACAAGCAAGTGATTTATAACTGTGGTACAGCATCTACTTCAAAGAAATCAGCGATTATGCGATCTGATAACATAAAACAAGCTTGGAAATAAATAAAGTTGCATCCTTCTGTTAGATATTATCTGCCCACAACATATTATACTGGATTAGATTTATACCAATATCTGTGGATTATTGGCTTTGAACTAGATTGCAAAGCTGTACACAATCTTTAGAAAATAGGAGTAAAATGGAATATTTGAACTCAGTCTCATAGCAGTATATTCAGACAACACCAGTTTTTTTCCAGCATAGGGAAAGATCCAACTTCATAAAATGCTAAAAATAGCATTAAACATGTCCAGAACAATTTAGGCAGAAAGATAAAGTTGTTCACAATTTGAGACAGAAATTATTCATCGGTGTTTTGAATGACATGATTAATGAACTTGAATAATATTCTGAAGTGTGTGGTTTATTAACATTTAAAATAAATGCATGACCAAATCTGTTTAAAGTAATGTACATAAAATACGCTATAACTTTCTATTCATTAAAGATGGAACAAGGCATGACATCAGACAACAAAGGTTGACCCAGAAAGTCCAAAGCATTCAGGGATGAGAGAATTTTGCATTGCTGTTTTGGTAGTTAACCCCAAGATGGTAATAGAGAAGTTGCAAAAGTGAACAGGCAAGTCAGATAAGGACCAGATGAAAGTGAGATCGGGTTGGAAACTGACAGAAAGGTAACAAAACTTTTGAGTTCTCTATCACTGCAGGAAGCTGCAGCAATACAGCATAATTGAAACAAATACTGTTCTGCATATTTTCCTTCTTCTATCCTACCTACCTTTGCCATTAACAGATCATCATCTGTAATTTCTGCCACCATCAATATGAGACCATCTCCAGACATATCTTGTGCTCCCCTCCACTCTCAGCATTCCAAAGGGACTATTCACTCTTCTGTCTCCACTAACATCCATTCCCCTTTCCATTGCACTGCAGTAGGTGCAACACTTGCAATTTTACCTCTTCCCTTCCCACTATTTCAGGGATCAAAGCACTCCTTCCAGGAGAAGCAACAATTCAAGCTTATCTATGTTGGAAAAACCAAATGTAAGTTGGGGAACTGCTTTGCGGAATGCCTTGATTCGGTCTGCAAGGGTGACCCTGAGCATCCAGTTGTCTTTCACCTTAATTCTCTGTCCTACTCCCAATCTAATCTCTGTGTCTTTTGATCTATTACACTGTTTCATTTCCAAAACCCGAAAAAAGCTTGAGGAACAGTGCCTCATCTTGGGACTGGGCTCAGTATTGAATTCAACACTTTCAGATAACCAGCCTTTCTGGTTTGGATCAGAGTGGACAGTTCAAATGTTTAGACAATTTTTCCTCTCTCCAATGATGTCTGATTACATTTAGCATTTTCTTTTTCATTAGGTTTCCAGCAAGTGCTGTGTTTTCTATCTCATAGTCCCTGCATTCTTGTTGCACTCTCCTCCATACACATTCATCTCATTCTATTTACATCTCCTTCATACAGTTCAGCTCTGGTTAACAAGTCTCCACCACTCTCTTTCAACTGGCAGCATCAGCATTTGCATGACGGTCTCTCCCCATTCACAGACATTCCCTTTTGTTCCCTCCACTGCTCTTCCCTGTTTGCAACTTAAAAGATAAGTTTTATTTTGAACATTTCCTGGATCTGATGAAAAGTAATTGTCCTGAAACACTAACTCTATTTCTCTCTCCATGGAGGCTGCCTGACCTGCAGAATGATTCCAGCATCTTCTGTATTTATATGTAATCAGCATCTTTGCTTAAATTCTCAAATAATTGCAGTAGTTAAAGATCAAAGCCTATAAGCTGTTATTTGTTTGCCAATAATAGGTAAGTAGCAATAATGTTCAGTTTGTATGGACAACCTACTATTCAAGTGGAGAGGTAGCATTCGGGATGATCCTGAGAACTTTATGCATCTTCAGTGGGACCCTACAGAAGCACAGTGTCCCTAACAGAAGGAGCATGCCCCCTTCCAAACTACTCCTGTAGCAGAGTCTGCAGGTGTCACAGTGGCCTCATCTACCACCTCAGAATCCCACAACTGGAAGCAGGTCCTCCTTGACCCCAAGAGATTAAGTAGGTGGTGCAGGAGAAAATTAGTTGGAAGGAGGTTGTATGAATAGTTTGAATAGCTTTCAAAAATATCCTTTTCTAATGAGGCAGGTGGTGGTGGTGGAGGAAGGGGAGCAGTTGGAACTATTGTAGCCTCTTCTACGTTATCTTGCCTGTTTGGCTGTCAATGGGGATTATCTTTCTTTATGTGACTCAATAATACACCGGTTGATGCACTAACACGCTGGACTATTTGGAGATTTGCCATATTGCATTTTATCTCTGTTAAAGGATTGTTATTGCTGTCAAAGCTGCCATTTTAACATAACATGAAATTTTACTGGGACACGATCTCCAGCTTAATCATAGTTTCATTGAATCTGGTGAAATATTAAATAGGAGAATATCAAATCTGTATTTCAGTTTAGTGAGGGATTTTAATTGGCTGGAACTGTGTGATATCTTTATCAGGACGTTGTACCATGCCAACGCCCACCCTATCCCTCCAGCACCACTGATCCACCAAATATTCTGCAATGGCCCCGAGTCCCAGTCTGATCCAGACGCCATATTCCTTCCTGTGGTGTCCCTCAGTCCAAAGCCTCTCACCATTTAGCAGTCCAAATGGACTTAAGATTTCTGGTGAAGTCTAGAGCACTGAGAAAGGAGGCTGACTGGCCACCTGTGAGATGATGGGAAGGCAGAATTTCCAGCAGTGCGATGAGAGGCCCAGTTCACCAGCCAACAAATAGTTGGAAGTTCACTGGTTCAGTGATCATTGAGAAACCTTAAGAACAACCTGTAGTCTCAACAGAGGAATAGGAAATTCCTCTGGATGGGAGCAGGTGCAGCCATCCAGACCCTTGCGTTCACTCTATTAGTTGAAGATTCACCTGGAGCTCAGTTTCACTTACCCACTCTTGCACAATATCCTTTGATATCTTTACTTAACAAAAATATTTTACATTTAGAATTCAGCTAACAGGTTTATGGAGCGTTTCTTCATAATTGAACACATTATGCCCTGGAAATGCCTTATTGAATCTGTGCACTGCATCATCTTCAAAGCCAATGCATCTTTCCTGAGGTGCAATGTCAAAAATAGAACAATTCCTTGATTCTTATAGATGTGGACCCAATTCCTCTAGAATTATAGAATTCTTCAGGCATAGGAGGCCATTTAGTTCTTTGTGGGCCAATGTGGTCAGTCCCTCCTCTACTACAGGCCTGTTGTGGGCAGTATATGTAGACACCATACCCATTTCCACTGAATATATGGAATGGAATAGCTGAAACACAATTATATCTACAAGCTGAATTAAGGATGACGTGAATTAGTCAGATTGTCATTATTGGTGAAAGGCATGCAGATAACGAGAGCTGACCCTACCTGCAAAGGATAAATAATCACCTCATCCTCTCTTTCCTGATGCCCTGTCTATATTAATTTCCTCCTGCCAAGGGAGAGTGCCACCAGGATACTAACAACCAATCACCGTTGTTGGCCTGATATTCCTATACTACATGTGGCCTGGAGATATCCCCATCCATTTATCAAACTAGGTAACAGCTATAGACAGTGCTTTAACAGACACTGCAAGATCCAATATTTATACAAGCCAATCAAACAACACACAGTCCTGGAAGTGATGATGTTAGTTTATATGTTAAGAATGCCTTTCCTTTTGGCAAAGCAAATTGTTGATTTTGCTCTCACAGAAATTATTTGACTGAAACAGTCCCATAAAAAAAAGAACATGACTCAAACACCGAAGAGATCAGAGCCATGTAGCAGGAGTCTGCCATTGCTGAGAAAAGAACATTTATGCCCTTGGGTCTGCAGGCACCTCATCACTCTTTGTTAATCCTCAGCTAGGATTTAAACTGAAGTCTTGTTTTCCCTAAACTCTTCCATTTCTCGTACCAAAATAGGAGCATTGTTAATTTAACACCACAAAAGTGATCATTTCTTTTCCCTTTTTCCCTCCTTGGCAGGAATTCATTAGAGTTTTACAGAATGTCAACTGATAATCTGAAGATGTCATGAGACAGAACCATTAGAAATTCAGTCGTCAGTGAGTTAAACTAATTATAGGACCACAATGCAGGAAAATGACAGCTACTGAATAGCTTGTCGGAATAATGTTGAATAGCTCATCTCACAAACACAATAAGGAAGAGAATAATAAAAAACCTAATTAGTCTCTTCATTTGCAGAAGCCATTTCTGCCACATTACAAATCATAGGATTTGGACACTGACCATTCATCATTATCTGACCTGCTTGGATGTAAGCATTAACAAAATTCTATTATGTTTTGTATCATATGAATGACCTGGTTAGACATTTATTTTGTATTATTTGCATTATGTGTGAAGTTTTCTGTGAAAATCATGTTGGGTTCTCAGTATGTAAGTCATGAAAGCAAATTAGGCTAGTTACAGTCAGAAATTATTAACCCAGCATTTTCAATTCAACTTTAAACATAGACTTGACTTCATCTTACCATTAGGAAGCCATAACTGGTAACATAATTTATTTCCCATTTACATTAATTAGAAGAGAGACACAAATAGATAAAAGATTAAATTATGGATATGATGTAATGGACTGCAACACCAACTATTTTCATTTATGAGGCTTTTCATGTAGTAAAACACTTCATGGGAGGGTTATTTTATTTGAGACACAAGGAGATATCAGGACACATGTCCAAACACTTGGTCAAGTGGGTAATGGAGAAGTATGAGTAGAGAGTCAAAGAGATTTTGGGACAGAATTCCAGAACTTAGAGGTTCACCACCCCACCCCACTCCACAACACTGAGCTTAATCTACAGGTTAAGCTAGAGGAGGGATGTTCAGGTAATGAATCACCAGAATAAGAAATAGGAACAGCCTACAGAAGATGGATGTCTATTAGTAGGAAATAATCAGTATTCAGGGTGGTTTATAAGAGCTCACACACAATGCTTCGGCTTATGAAGTGTGAATGCACAAACTTTGAAAACGCTAACAAGTCCAAGAGAAATATATTTGTTCAAAAATGTGCTTTAAATTCATATTGCAAGTGCAGATCTCAAAAAGAATGTGGAAATTAGATTAATGAAATGTTAGGAATAGTAAACAACTTAATTACAAATGATCAACACTTGTAAAACAAAGTAAATCTGGAGCCCAATGAGTACATAGCAATGCAAATTATTTTCTCAGTGGAACTGTCAGCTTTTCAATATGAACATCGTAATCAGGCTGCCAGATCAGTTAGGACTACAGCACATAAAATGAGAAGGAAAGAGAAAGGACACGAACAGCAAGAATAAAAGCAATGTTGTAGGTGGTGAAGTGGGGCATTGTGGACACAGGGAAATAGTTTGTAAGGTTAACTCAGATTATTTTACTATAAAAGCATACTGTAAAACAACAGTGTATTTGAACCTCACCAAGTATATTAGATCTGGTGTGTGTAGGAGAACAAAACAAGAGGAAACCGTTCACTGAAATCTCAGGTTCAATTCCAGCTGCTGTCTGTAAGGAGTTTGTATGTTCTCCCCGTGTCTGCGTGGGTTTCCTTTGGGTGCTCCGGTTTCCTCCCACATTCCAAAAACGTACGGGTTAGGAAGTTGTGGGCATGCTATGTTGGCACCAGAAGCGTGGCGACACTTGCGGGCTGCCCCCAGAACACTCTACCCGAAAAGATGCATTTCACTGTGTGTTTCAATGTACATGTGACTAATAAAGATACCTTATCTTTGAGATAACTCCATCATCACTACAAAACTAGAGCAGTCTCTGTTTAATATATGTAGAGGTAGTAATGTTAGCCACAGGATTGTCTCTAATGACAACAGAGATAGCTTCAGAGTAGCCTCCAAGGAGGTCTTCATGGAAATTAGGGGCCTTAGAACAATAACCTAAATAACATGGGGCATATAGATAAGAGCATATTGTGACAGTACATTGGGAGGCAATGATGGTCTTCTGTTGTTTCAAGTAAATGTAAATGATGGGGAGAGTTAACTAACACAGCACAAGGGATATAACAAGGCTCTTGGAGGAATGTGGTAATTGGAGATGAGCGACCTGCTCTTGACGCTATCATCAGAGTAACCCATCTCTTGATTAAACAAAGGGAAAGTTTAGGCATGAAACCACCAGACTTTAGGCACAGGCAGTGGTCTGTAATACAATTGATAATCACAATTGAAGGTGATATCAATTGATCATGTGCCTTGGGTAGGTCAAGAAATGATAGCTGAACGTCTGTGTATTGGTGAAGATGCTGTACCTTATCTCTAAATGTGTATAAAGACACCATGCTTTGTACAATCGAAGAGAGCATGTGGACTGTACCAATAAGGTGATTAGGATCCTCTCCTTTCTGTAGGTGATAGATCAATTAATAATTATTTTCTTGTTTGACCCAATTGTGGACTTGTGGGAGGGATTATTTTGCTCCAGGTGTCATAACTTTTGACAATTTGATTTGTAAAAGTTTAACTCATTTTCCAAATCACTTCATTGGAGGTTTAAACACCATTCTCCAGTGCTTTATTTAAAATTGTTCCTTCGTCTTGAAAATGCTTTTAATTATGTTTTCCTAAGATGAAAACTTAAGCAAAGCAGCTAGCTGGGTAAGTAAACAAAGAGGGATAGAGGTAAAGAAGTTTGGGAAGGCTGATGTACATAAACCAATAAAAGAATAAGCAGAAAATGAATATGAAAACATAATGTAAGCACCACTGATGGACTGAAATAAGCCAATAAGCACGTGTGTAAGCAAGAAGTCCCATGTCTCGACAGAAGCTATTTGTGACTGAAATAACAGTTTGCAAAGCTCTCATCCTCACCATGGCAACTATTTTATCTTTACACCTAAAATAATTCCAACCCATGAAAATAAAGTCAGAGACTTGCAAAACATAATTATTTGCTCCATCAGTTATTAGAATTACGAATGGAACTCCCAGACAAATCATTCCTCCTCTTGGTGTGTTGCCATGAGTAACATCATATTTCCAGGCTTCCAAAAGCTGTCACCTTTTTAAATTTTTACTGCATTTTAATTTCACATAGCATTTTTATCACAGAATTTTTAATGCAAAGATTCCTGCTTATGAAGACATGAATTATTAAAGCAAATGTTTTACAGAATGCCAGATAATTTGTAGCTTAATGGCTCATATTACTGCTGGGAGCTAATCACTTGTTGTTTTTCATGTTTACTGATGAAACATTTGTACCATTCTTTGTATCATTACTCAATTACAGGCAGCCACTTTGCACTCTGCAACTTAAGATGTGTTTATGTCACATGTCCTTAACTGTGTAAAAAACATTAACATTTTTTTCAAAAAATGGTCTTTCAATTACATACACAGAGGTTGCTATTGCAAGACACCTGAAGGTGTCTGCAGTTAGTTAGGGCTGCCCACCATCTCTTCTAGCCTTCATTTAGATTTTTAAATGTGTTCCTTTGTATGTAACTGAAAGTGCAATCTAAAAACAGCATAGCCATCCACCATCTTAGACCTCTCAGCCCTATCCCTTCCATTCTCATGGACTTCTTTACCAATAAGATTGGGATCATCTAATCTGTTGCCTCTGCTACTTCTCTTCATTGGCTCACCAGACAAACAGTGTCCATGAGCTCTGGACACATATACAAGGGATTTTTTAATTCCTCTCCTATCTCTGCTCAGGTTCTCTGCAATCCATTTTATCCAGGACTCCAACTTTGCTCCCATGGTGCTATTCATTCTAGGCTACTGACCACCCAACTTTTCTTCCTGAGCTGATATTGCTAACAATTCTCTCTCTTCTGGGACTATCACTCAATCTTTCAAATCTGTCTTTATCACCTCCCTCTCAAAAAAAAATCACATCCATCTATCCTTGCAAACTACTACCTACCTTCAACCTTTTTGTTCCTGTGCTAAGTTCTTAATCGTTGTGATGTTTCAAGTTGTTCCCATGTTACCCAGAACTACTTGTGCAAATCCTCCAGCCACCTTTTTGCCTCTTCCTCAACTGTGAACACTGTCCCTGGATACAGCCTGTGTGAATATAAGAAAGGCAATCTATTCCTTCTTGTCATACTTGGCTTGTCTGTGGCCTTTGACAGTGTTGACCACACCATTCTACCATCCTCCTGCAATTCCTGCTCACTGTCACTGAAATGGGTGGGATGCACTTATGGGTTAGGGAGTTGTGGGCATGCTATGTTGGCGCCGGAAGCGTGGCGACACTTGTGGGCTGCCCCCAGAACACTCTACGCAAAAGATTAATTTCACTGTGTGTTTTGATGTACATGTGACTAATAAAGATATCGTATCTTATTTTATCTACCCAATTCCATTCAATTTGTACCCAGAGAATTACCACTAAAGACTTCTCCCTTCTTCCCTTCTGCAAGCAACCCGACAGCTCATTTTCTGAATATACGAAGTCAGTTTTCATATATACATGGGTGATATCTTGCTTGACCCTGCTGTCACCTCTTTTGACTGTCTCTCAATTATCATGCTATCTGAAATCCATTATTAATTAACAGAAATTTCACCCTGCTAAATAAGTTCTAGAAAGACTGAATGCATCATCTTCCATTCCCAATATATGTACCATTTCTTAGCCACTGATTCCATTCCTCTGTCAAGTCTGAAATTCAATCGAAGTTTTGTTGTCATATTTGATCCCAAATTGATTTTCACAGCCCACAACCATGCCATGAGCACTGTCTCTGCCTTAGCTCATCTGCTGCTGAACAATATATCAATTATTTTTTTTACCTCTAGACCTGACTATTCCAGTACTCCTGCCTAGCCTTCCCATTTAATTAAGGTCACTTAAGTCTCGACTGTCTATGTCCAAACTTGCACCAAATCCTGTTCACCTATCACCCCTCTGGTCACTGAGCTACAGTGGCTCCCTGTTAAGCAAATCTATGATTTCAATAATTCCCCTGACTAATGTTTTCAAACCCGCCATGGTCTCACTTTCCTCTCATTGTCATCTCCTCCAGCAGCTTAATATCTGCACTTCTCCACACTGGCATCACCCCTGAATCACTCCTTTGAATTTCCTCCCACAAAATATAATCTAAGACATGGAAGCAGGTGTAAACCATTCAGCCTCTCACACCTGCTGTGCCGCTCAATAAGATCAATGTGACCTCAGCACAACTTTCCTCACTAAACCCAACTCCCTTAATATCTAAAAATCTTTTCCATTCTTCTCCTCCCTTTTATGTCCTGCCCCCCAGCAGCATCACCTAAAGACAAGGAGTTAGTTTCCATGTGTACATGGATGACACCCTTTAACCCCATTGCCATCTCGAGGGAAACAGGAAATCCCAACAGTCAGATCATCAGTGACTTGACTAAGCATTGCAGGCAACTCTGTGTCATCTTAAGTAATTGGCTTTTTTATATCAATACAGCCAGTTGCATTCAATGTGGGCATTCACTATCACTATCCTGCTGCTGGGGGGCAGGACATAAAAGGGAGGAGAAGAATGGAAAAAATTTTTAGATATTAAGGGAGTTGGGTTTAGTGAGGAAAGTTGTGCTGAGGTCACATTGATCTTATTGAGCGGCACAGCAGGTGTGAGAGGCTGAATGGTTTACACCTGCTTCCATGTCTTAGATTATATTTTGTGGGAGGAAATTCAAAGGCTAGAGGAGTGATTCAGGGGTGATGCCAGTGTGGAGAAGTGCAGATATTAAGCTGCTGGAGGAGATGACAATGAGAGGAAAGTGAGACCATGGCGGGTTTGAAAACATTAGTCAGGGGAATTATTGAAATCATAGATTTGCTATGAAAGCACTAAATTATCTTAGAGCTTTCCAAAGATCTAGCTTTGGTTCCTTATGTGCTTAATTTGTTTCATTCATTTTGAATGTTAATGATCTTGTTTACCATAGGTTACATATCTAGGCTCATTTACAATTGTTGTAACACTGTCTGATTTACTCTTTTGCCATATCACTTATGAATATTCTCAACAAAAAGAGACTCCTTAAAATACCCTTGGACAATTCCATTAACCCAAACCAGCACCCATTTCATTATCTTTTCAAGCACTCCATTTCAAGGAGCCCACCATGCCCACCATGACATAGCTTACTGAGGGTATAAAAAAAGGGGCAGTATTGTCCTGGATCCTATCCATTGTCTGAACTTGTCTCTCATTGTGCCCACTAGTCTGCTCCAGATTCAGAGGTCCAGCTGAGCTGACACTCCATACCTAAAGTGGGCCGGGCCAGGAGCAGTGACTAAGACTCAGGCAGTGTCTCCCAACTCCCCGAAAGGCCCTTCATCAGCCCACTCCCATGAAAGTCCATTCAACTATTTTAAATGGATCCAATAGTCAGATACATTTGAAAATTGTTTAAATGGTCAAATAATTTAAAGACTAATAAATAAAAAGGAAAACACTGAAGGTCTATTTTAAATACTTTTGCAAAATTACTAGAAGTGACTCTCAACTTTAACGTGAGTTTAAGGTCATGAGTCTTTCAACTGTCCATTATGTTACCACCTAAATTGCCACAGGCCAATTAAAAATAAAATTAAAAGGGGTGCCTGATCTCACATTTTACATTCCCAGTGATGTTGAATCATTACCCTTCTGACCTACTATCAAAGATTTTTCTTGTTCATATCCACAGTAAGCAAAATAACCAGCAAATGCACAGAAGCAGATTTGTTTGTACCAAATGAGACAAGAAACTAGATCACACCAGAATTATTTGGCCACACTCAAGATGACCTGCGTCCATTGTTCTTATTTCAGCAGAGAGGTAGGGTAAGAACTTTACCATTTGCTGCTGACATGTAAAATTTGTTGAGGACTTAAACAGCTTTGTCTGTGACTTTGAGAGCCATCACCTTTCAAAATGTTGGAAATTTGTTTTCAATCACCTCATTTCACATCAGTCAATTGAGCCGTTACTGACATCTCCAGACACCATGTAAGATTTTAGCCTAGTTGCCTTAGCACCTTTTTTTAAAATGGCATTAAAACCACATTGTGAACTACCATCACTGCTGGTGGAGATCCCATAAATATATTCTTCCATTAACAGGTTCACAAAACAGTGTTGTTCCATTTCCCTGCATTATGTAGAGTCAGTTTCGGTGGACTTTATTGATCTATCACAAGTTCTCACAGCTTCTGACATTTTAAGGTATGATCTCTGCAGCCAGAGCTTAAAGGGATATACCACAATGCAAGCAGGGGATCAGAGGGCCTGTAAAAGTCAGTGAAGAACAACACCTGCAAGCTGCATTTTCTTTGTGTAAGAGGACCATGGAAACCTTTCAGGAAACAGACAGGCACTCCTGGCAGGAGGTTTTCACAGTGTTCTCTTTAAAAACTACCACTACATAATTACTAATGCCTGCAGCGTGGGGAATTTTGCAATGAAGGCAAGTGCCTGCAGCCACCGTATCTGCTCCTGTGGCTGAAGGAAAAGTAGATGAATTTAGAGTTTGGATGACCTCCCCCACACAGCAAATGAGCAAGAAACTGAGGTGATGGAGAAATCAGCAGCAGTAAAAGTGGCAAGCAGTATTTGAGGTTGCAGAAGATCACAGACCTCAGTTAGAACAAAGAATTATCTTTAAACAACACAGTTTCAATGGAAACTAAGTGAATAAAAACTTGATTGTTAGCTGAGTAAATAACTATTTAGAAATTGGACTAATTTTGATATGTGAAGTACATTTTGTTCATATTTAATGGTAAAGCACCAATATTCAATTGAATTCCTGCCTATTGGGAAACTGAACCAAGCAAATGCAGGCTTGATTCACCTTGGGGTAGGTATCATATTGTGCACATGATACCTTCAACACATGCAACACTCATTTCCTCATCAACAATTGAAATCGATGCAAAAATGTGCAATCTATAAGCTGCATTTTCCACTCACTAAAACAAGAAGCAAATCCTGTACCAAGTTACTAAACATACCTGAATTAAAGTGTCCCCACAGGGACATTAAAATTTTGGTTCTGCATTGTACCTACTCATTTGATCACTGATGTGCCTGTGCACAATATCTGTTCTGTGGGTCTGACTGCCTGCTGCAGCCTTTCACTGCAGAGATTGCTGTTCTTATCTCTGTCTGCAATAAAATTCTCTGCCTCACAAAGGCGTGCGGTCATTTAGAGAAGTGGAATGAATATGTGGGCTAAATGGCAAAGAGAAGAGGAGGACGTGGCTAGACACAGGGAAAATACATATTCACTCCCCACAGTTACTCTTCTCTTCACTTTCAGCCTTTTATACGAGTTGCTGTGACTGTTATTGAGAGTGCAGTTTACAGCTGACTCATTTCTCATGATCCCTTGCAGCAATAAATCTGCAGATGTGATTTCCACAGATTCCATCTTGAATTGTATCTTAATGCACTGACTGGGGGAAAGAGCATACTGATAATGCATTTTATAAAAAAAAGGTACTATTTACCAATTAACCAATTTTTAAAGTGGATCCCTGACTGAATGTTAGGGATAAATGCAGCATCAATTTATTGCAACAGAACATGGCAAAATCCAATTCTAATCAGTCCTTTTCAGTTCAATGAATTTGAAAGTCATGTTGGAGATAAATTTTAATGGTAGTTGACACCAGAAAAACTTTTTGGGTCATTAAAATTCCACCAAAGAACAGGAGTCAAATTTTCTGACAGGATCTAAGATATCCAGGGCATGCTGATTTTTTATGGTGCCATTTTTGTTGAAATTGTGCAAAGGAACTTCTGAGCCATTGATTCTCAGAGACAAAGATGGAAACTACCCTTCAAAAAGCTAAGTAGAACCATAGAACACTACAGCACAGAAAACAGGCCATTTGGCCCTTCTCGTCTGTGCCAAAACTTTATTCCGCTAGTCCCATTGACCTGCACCCAGTCCATAACCCTCCAGACCTCTCCCATCCATGTATCTTATCTAATTTATTCTTAAAACTTAAGAGTGAGCCCGCATTTACCACATCAGATGGCAGCTCATTACACACTCTCACCATTCTCTGAGTAAAGAAGTTCCCCCTAATGTTCCCCCTAAACCTTTCCCCTTTCACCCTAAAGCCACGTCCTCTCGTACTTATCTCTCCTAATCTAAGTGGAAAGAGCCTACTTGCATTTATTCTGTCTATACCCCTCATAATTTTGTAAACCTCTATCAAACCTCCCCTCAGTCTTCTACGCTCCAAGGAATAAAGTCCTAACCTGTTCAATCTTTCCCTGTAAACTCAACTCCTGAAGACCTGACAACGTAACTAGTAAATCTTCTCTACACTCTTTCAATCTTACTGATATCCTTCCTATAGTTAGGTCACCAGAACTGCACACAATACTCCAAATTGGGCCTCACCAATGTCTTATACAACCTCACCATAACATCCCAACTCCTGCACTCAATACTTTGATTTATGAATGCCAGGATGCCAAAAGCCTTCTTTACAACCCTGTCTACCTGTGACGCCACTTTCAGGGAATTATGTAATTGTAACATTTCCTTACCCACCCTAAATGACTTCAGTAGGTACTTCAGACATGCTGGCAACCTCTTTGGCTCAGTGGGGAGAAATATATCTCTGGTTACCAGTGACAAATGTGTAAAATTATTGTCTGCTGGTTGTGTTCACCTCCCTCATATTTGGGTCCTCTGAAATTGATGGAATTAAAAGAGCTAAAGTTGGTACAACTCATGGTTGAATACTTAGCTTCAGTAATTCTCCTTTGTGCTTTAAATGATGAACAAAATGATCTAGTAAAACATTCAATGTTTTTTTTTCCCTTAACACATTATGGACCTTGAGGCTTATTTCACCATTTCCAAAGTTATAATTTTTATATTATCATTAAATTAAATACCAACCTCTAGGCAAATCCAAATGTAACTTGGTCCTGTACCAGGCAACAATATAAGAACATAAAAATGTATGAAACTCTGCCTGTGAAAAATGTATCATCCCTATCAACTCGTTGTCTGAAACTCTGCCTCTAAGTTTTAGATACCTCCCCCCACCCCATACAAGACTCAACAATGTGGATCCTCTCGGAACCTTATACATTTCAATAAAGCCACTTCACATTCTTCTAAACTCCACTGAGTACAGGGTCAACCTCTTTTCATATATTAACCCCTTCATTTCTGGAATCAAATTAGTGAAACTTATCTGCACTGTAAGTATCAATGTAAGTATATCTTTCTTCAAATATGGAG
Source organism: Pristis pectinata (assembly GCF_009764475.1). Lineage (NCBI taxonomy): Eukaryota > Metazoa > Chordata > Chondrichthyes > Rhinopristiformes > Pristidae > Pristis > Pristis pectinata. The sequence goes on along the minus strand of NC_067418.1, from coordinate 22,810,534 downwards.
ACCAAACTGTATGGCAAACTGCAGGTGAGGCCTCACCAGTGTCCTGTACAGTTGCACAAAAATATCTTGACTATTATAGTCCATAACCATTTTGATAAAGGCCAAATTTTGGCTTCTGAATTACTTGTTGCTCGGAAACTTATTGTGGTTTTGCCACTAGGGTCCCCAAATTTCTTTGTTCTAAAACAGTCTGTAGTCTCACTCCATTTAGATAATAATTTGCTTTTCCATTCTTTCTTCCAAAGTGGATAATCTCACATTTTCCCACTTTATAAGACAACTACCAATTTCTTGCCAACTTAGGTAACCTATCTATATCCCTTTGTGTTCTCCCCACACTAACCCCCTACCTTTGTATCATCAGCAAATAACCCCTTCATCCAAGTCATTAACATAAATAGTAAATTGCTGAAATCTCCGCACTGATTCCTGTGGCATCCACTAGTTACTGATTGCCAGTCTAAAAATGACCCATGTATCCTGACTCTCTTTTCTGTTGATGAATATAGTCAATAAAACTACCCATGATCCCATATAAGTTAATGGCACTTGGATGATGTACCACAAGGCAGTTCATACTTTAAGAGCCATATTCCAGTCAGGAGATAGAACTCTTAGAGAAGAAGTGAGAGAAGGAATTAATAAGAATGAACAAAGGATTGAAAGGGATATTTAATTAACCCATACAAATTCATGAAAGTGTAGAAGTGTAAAAATACCAATAAATTACATGTGTGTAGTCATGTATCTCATTATGTTGACATTTCACTAAATCAACTCTTTTTCTGAAAAGAACCGAGGCCAGTGCTGACTGAGGGTCACATGAAGGCTTATCAAATGCACTGTGCCTATGGCAAATAAGGAATGATATTAAAAAGTCCATGTTTTACTGGAATGCTGGGTAACACTGAATCTGTTTTCACACTCTACTTTGTGTTGTGAAGTGCATCAATTGGAATTCATTTTAAATGTCATCTTCTGGTATGCGTAAAGGACAAGGAAGAGGAAACATGAGAAGCAACATCAGTGAGAATCCTTGCATACTTCACCCTGAGGAGAAAAGAAAAACATTAAAGCACACAATATTTTCATACATTTATGAAAAAGCTAAGGATTGCCAACATCTGATTTGAATATTTATGCTCTTTCCCAACCAGGCTATTACTTTTTGCAAGCATGTATATTGTGTGTTTAAATTCACCACCTCGATATTTAAACACATGAGGACAGAACAAAGAAAGCATGAAAAATCACAATACCAGCACAGAACCTAGAGTCATACAGGGACCATAATTGTACAGGACTGCAAAGAAAAAAAATAATTATTTTCTGTTCTGCTGCCTTATCTGTTTAACTTGAGGTTTCTGATGTTAATATTTAATAGCTTTTCGTTAACTGTCACCATGTTACAGGAATACAGCTGAATGTTTTTAATGAGTTTATTAATGATATTAATGTTATTAAAGAATATTAATTGTATTAAATAATAATATTAATATTATTAAATAATAATATTGATGTTATTAATAAGTTAGTCACTAATCCCTGATAGAATGGTAGTGGTAGTTCAGCTAATGCTGCTGTGTAACTATTGAAATAGAGAAATTACATTGTAAAAAAAGCTATTGCTGGTGACAATTAAAAGGTGTGTTAGTCAATACAAGTTCAATTTCAGACCAGAAAAGTATGGGTTACTACTTAAAGCTGTGGGTTTACACTTCCATTTATTCTTTAACTATGTTGTTAGGCATGATAATGGCTATATTACTGGACTAATAAAGAAAATGATGGACCAATATATTAAAATGCCATGTTGGTAGCTGGCAAATTTCATTAATATCCTTTAGCAAAGGAAATCTGTTCTTCTTACCATTTTATAGAAGGGATATCCAACAAAAGTTGATCACGAGCAACATAAGGAGCTATCAGGGTAGATAACTAAAGACTTGAACAACACATGGTGATTAATTTGCACTCCATCCAACACCTTGTACATTCACTCCCATTTGTACCAATTCAGCTTATAGTGTGTACCATCTGCAAGATGTACTTCAGAAACTCACAAAGATTTCTTCAATAACATCCACAAAGCCCCCAACTCCTGCCACCTAGAAGCTGAAGGGCAGCAGATGCTTTGTAATCCTGTCCCTCAAGACCCTCTCCAAGTCACATGTCAGTCTGACTTTGGAAATTTTCCAAAATTTCTTCATCATTACTAAGTTAATAGTATTGGAATGCTCTTCCTGACAGCACCATGGAATGAACTTTACCACAAATGCTGCAGCCATTTGTTAAATTAACTCACCACAATTATGGATGAGCTGGTAGTAATACCTTTGCTAGTAACACCCACATGTTGTGAGGGAATCAAACGTTATTGATCATAAATAGAAGTTTGTGATAAGGATTATGGATAATAGTTATAATCTTATCACTATTTAATTGAAGGAAATTTTTGCTTATTGAATACTGGTTATTGGGCCAATAGTCTGATAAATTATAGAAGGTATAAAAGGTAAGAGGCAGAAGGGGTGGTGAAGTGGAGCTAGGTGATGTTAGTGCCTCATCAAAACTGATACGAGTTTTCAGATGATAGCACTGTGAGACACCATGTGGAAGAAATAGGAGGTGTCTGTAGCCTCTTTTGTGTTGCTGTATTTGTAAGGTGATTAACAGAGATAAAGCTAATAGAACATTATTTAAGGCAGTTAACATCTAACTAACAGGGGTGGCTGATATGACCATGTATGAGATATCATACTGCATAATACCATCTGTTCTCCAAGGTACACTAACCTTCATATATACACTACAGGAATCAAGGATAGTTCACAGGAACATGATAGGGAGCAGACAAAGATTAGGAATAGAGACTTTTCTATTGTATTTTCTGGCTATTAAACATAATCAGGAGTTTGCTTTCCAATGCAGCTGAATGACAGTGGACGGGCATTGGAGGTGAATGGTGACATCAACTGTGTTGAAGAATAGAAACTGATTGAAAAGGTTGTGGAGGAATAGCTTGCTTTTGTTTCAATCGCAAAGAATGATATTTGTGAGTAGTGTTTGGTATTGCACAAAGAACTGCAAATTGATTGTAAGATTTCAGAAACAGATTTTGTGCAAGTTCGGCACAGATTTAGGAGATATCAGCAGATTCAAGAACACTGGTGAGGGAATGGAGTCAAAGTTTGCAAGGATGGAGGGACCAGACTTGAATTTTGAAGAGAGGAGTGATGCTGCCTTTCGAAGAAGAAAATGACATCACCCATTAATAGAGTTAACTAACAAGGAAGCCAAAATGGAAGTTGGGTGGATGGTACGCTATTCAGAATAGTGTTGAGGAAGAATGAGATGCAGCCATTGAAAAAGATGATTTCGGAGGGCAAAAGGGGAGAATCATGTAGAGGTAAAAGGAAGTTAGGAGTTCAGGATTAGGAAAGACTATTTCAAATTTCTGACTAGATGGAAAACTTGCATAAAGTTTTGTCCAGTGTGCTATGGGATCTGAGTATACAAGAAAATAAACTGATGAGATGGAAATAATTATATTGTCAATAACATTCAAGAGATCCTGCTTATGGATGTTGGAGGTTAAAGTGCTATAAACAAAGGAAAGGATGTGGATGATGCTGGCAAGGCCAGCATTTATTGTCCATCCCTAAATGTCTTTAAGGTGGAATTTAGAATCCATTACTCCACACAAAAGATGTTGGGTCCAATAGGATCCTCAAACTCTGAGCAGTTTGGACTGTTAAGGACATAACTCAATAGTGCCTCACCTGGTCCAACCAGATTTGGTGATGAATTGCTAAACGTTTGTCAACTACATACATTCAAGCCTGTAAACCTTAGACAAGTGAGTGGGAAGAAGAACTACACAGCTGGGAGAGCATCCAGAATGAAAGGGAACAATAGTTTAAATCAGGATTAGGTCAACCAAGATGAAGGTGAAGGGGTGGTTGCCTGCACTAGAAACTCAGAATGGAGGGCCAAAGGGCAGCCAGCTGGGATATTGGAACACAGTGAACATGAAGTAGGAGGGAATATTAGTCCAGGACTGTGAGGCAGTGTGGTTGGAAGGTGAAAGATGTTATAAGTGGAGAGAAGCTCATATATGCTTAGAAATTCAAATCAAACGGGTAGATGTCTGTGATCACCTACAATGCCAATGGGCATTAAAATCAAATGGACATTTTAGAGTCAAATAAAGAAAGGGGTAATGATATCAGATCCACTGGCAGAGCCCACATACCTCCACAAAATTATAATTCATTCATAGAAAATATTTTAAAAATTGAATCTGACTGGAACAAGTTCTTTTGCAGTAAGTTTACTACTCCTGATCAATGCAGACACCTTAACAGAAAATAAATCAGGTTAAAGTTTCAAATAAAATACATAATATAATAGGAACTTACACTAAACAAAATGAAGAGTATAAAAGTTTAAATAAGGCTTTTTCCCTGCAGAACTCTGCATTTAAATCGAGTTTATTGACATGGTGAATGCTTCTCATTTAAACAGCAGGCAGAAATTGGGCAGAGATATTTAATGTCAGAGAGATGTCAGAGAAGGGCAGTGACATTTAGAATGTTAAAATTCTTGGCAGCTTTGACAAAAGACAAAGCCCTGCTCCAGTTATGCCTTTAATCAAAGCCTGTCGGGGGTATTCTAGGGGTGGTGCCACTGCCTCAAACCACTCTTGCCTACTTATTGATAAGACCTACAGCTGACTCAGGGTGTGGAGAGCCAGTGAGATTGACACTCCACAATGACCACAGGTGGTAACTTCAGATGGCGAGTTAGATTTAAAAAGATCTGTTGCACAGTGTTGGAACCAGTATTTATAATGTCCCATATTTTGAAAGGAAATATTGACATTTCTCTATGAACATTTCAGCTAGGAGCAACTTTGGGTTCCCATTCAAATGTGGATATTTTGAAGTCTGGTCAGCGATTCACTTGCGTTTGCTTCAATGGGCTCTGACCCTGGACTCCTCCTGGCATTCAGCAAGCAAGTGTGACGTTTCAGCAATTTCTACCGTGAAATGAACTTTTCCATTCCTTTTGAAGGAGAGTAGCTGCTCCAGGGACAGATTCTTTTAAAAACTGATCATATGTAAACACTTTTTATACTGTGAATCGTTTTCATTCTTAAACATTTTTGTTTTAGTTTCTGACGGTTTAAAATGTCAGTAACATTCATAGTTTTTGACAATTTAGATGGCTGGATAAGCCAGGAAGTAGGACTTGGCAGTATATCAAGATGTCCAAGGTACTTGCAGCAATTTTGAAGCTGGAGCTTATTTTACACCCACACCTTCCTAAAGTCACTCCTCTGTTCATAATCTCACTATAAAGTGGATGACCCTGTTGCCATGCAGGGCCTTGCCATGAGAAAGCAAGCTACTTCTGGACTACAAGTCCAGCTGGGCATTCAGTATCAGCAATTGCATTAGTTAAGTTTGTTCAAAGGTTATTGGTGTGCTTGGGCAGTTTTCCATTGAACACAAATTCTGCACCATTAACTCTTACGAGGGAAATGGATATATATCTACAAGGGAAGAAAAATAAAAGAAAATGGGCAAGGAACCGGAGCATATGCTAAATGGCTTCTTTTACTGTTGAAAAGTTCTATGTATTCATATTGGATAGACATAATATTTTTTCATTTATTTTATTCAGATTTTTTCCTTATTGAACTAAGTTCAATAAATTCTAATAAATTCTGAACAGACATGAAACCCAGCACAAGCACTCTTAAAATGCTCTGATTCAGCAGTTCCAATTGTCAATCAATCAGAAAATGGAGTTTTGAAAAAAAGTTATTTAATACTTCTATATGGCTCACTTATCAACAATATTGATCAAAATACTTCATCTGCGTTCCTGTGGTTTATTTTTCTCTTGTACACACACAAAATATTGTTGCAAACCCCAATCCACAACTCACAGTTGGCACTTACTGACAGCTATTCAGCCGAACCAGCAACACCACCCAAGGTTATTAGAGTACACATTTCCTTTTGTCTCTGTATTCCAAGGCTGCTGTCCACATGGAAAGGTTCCTCATCAGATTCATGATTTGTATCATGAGGAGTCATCCTTATTGCCCACAGGCCTGCCTTTAACTTGTACTGGTGTACTAAATACAGTCAGCATAGGAGTCTGCCACAAAATGGAGAAATCATGATGTGGGTATTAATCTGTATGATGAGCTGCCTGAGATTTTGCACCAGCTGTACTTTGAGGAGTAGAATCCCTTTTGATAATATTGTTGTTTTCATGCAAGACAATGTGTGTATAATTAAATGCACACTGCAGAATTCTGTGTTCTTGTATTCTTGCCTGTCATGATGACCTGACCATGATTTCACACCAGCTGTACATTTGGAAATAGAATCTCTTTAAAGTGAAGAACCAAAACAGCCATAAGCAAGAATGTATTTTCACTGCTTTGGCATTGTAGTTGTGGCTGAAGTAATTAGCAGATTACACACACAATCATTTTGCTGGAGCAAAGATGCCTAAAGCATTGGTTACTGCTGAAGTTGAGGTAAAATAATTGTTCACAAAGATCTGATATGGGCATGGGTCCCTGCTGAGAGTCTGCCTTTGAAATTTGGTTTGTCCCCTTTGACTCTCACCAACTTTTACTGATGTACCATAGAAAGCATCCTATCTGGATGTATCATGGCTTGGTACGGCAACTGCTCCGCCCAGGACCGCAAGAAACTGCAGAGAGTTGTGGACACAGCCCAGTGCATCACGGACACCAGCCTCCCCTCCTTGGACTCTGTCTTTACCTCTCGTTGTCTTGGTGAAGCAGCCAGCATAATCAAAGACCCCACCCACCCGGGACATTCTCTCTTCTCTCCTCTTCCATCGGGTAGAAGATACAGGAGCCTGAGGGCACGTACCACCAGACTTAAGGACAGCTTCTACCCCACTGTGATAAGACTATTGAACGGTTCCCTTATACAATGAGATGGACTATGACCTCATGATCTACCTTGTTGTGACCTTGTACCTTATCGCACTGCACTTTCTCTGTAGGTGTGACACCTTACTCTGTACTGTTATTGTTTTTACCTGTACTACATCAATGCACTCTGTACTGACTCAATGTAACTGCACTGTGTAATGAATTGACCTGTACGATCAGTTTATAAGACAAGCTTTTCACTGTACCTCAGTACAGGTGACAATAATAAACCAATACTCTTCATCCTGTCACATTTCCTGCTTCTCCACCATTGTTCCAAACACATACAGTCTTCAGGGAACACCCAATAAGGAGTCAAGCACATTTGGAAGGAAGTTGACTTACCACAAGATTTTAACAGAGGAAAATTACATTTTTCACTCTCTGCAGACAAGGGACACATTACCAAAATTTAGGAATACCCCCAAAGTACTTGCATCTATTGCACCAGGATCCAAAATACAACAAATAACCCAGGAATTAAATTTTTGTGATCTCTCTTAAGAGACTGAGATCCCATATTCTTTTTAATATTTTAGCTTGTCATTTGTGGTTAGGACAGGTCATTGGCTGGGCTGTGTGGATTTCAAAAATGACACCAATGGCTTCAAAATAGTGCAACACACTGATTTTACTCATTACCTCAAAGCCTTGCATGTTGCTGTTGGCTGGTAGATGTGCACAGACAAACAACTTTAATAGGCTTAGCTCTGCAATTATATATGCTTCTGAAAGCCAGGCATTTTCCTGCTTGAAATCCAATACATTGCTTGAGCAGTATGAAGAAATTCTGCATTGTATTGTACTCTGTCAGATCAATCACTGAACCCGAGAAACCTTAGTGTTGTCACTCTGTGAATTGAGAAAGTGTCCCATTTTTCAGCATTGCTTGGTCTTATTTTCAACAGAATACTCACTCAGAATAAGTGAGAAAAAAACCTTCCTATCCTTCAATATAAAAGGGTTATTTCTTCACCTGAAACGAACTTAATGGTTGAAAAATAATTACACAACTTAGCAAGATTATTACCCAGTTAATGCAAATGACAGCCGCACAATATAACCAAAATTGATTTAGCATCTATTCGATTTCTTTCCTTACAATGAGGAAATAGGCAGATAGATCACTGCTTTGGTTGAGTACTTGTTGATGGCATTCGATGCTTATGGTGTGATTTTATACAATATAATGTTGGAGGAGTTAAATGAACAATGTCATTGTCCCAGATGTATCTTGTTAGGTACTTGCTGGATTCTACATAACCTTTGTTCACTTTTCCATGTGTCACATAAATTTAGCATGATTTTGCAATTGCAAGTTGAATTATATACACAATAAAAAAAGGAATAAGCTAGTTTTTTTTCTTCAATCTGCATACATATTTTGATTTCTCATCACCTTGTAACAATAAATGAAATTAGATTGGCATAGCTAATCCCGCCACTTACCACAATTATGTGAATGGTGTTACTTGCAATGCCACATCAGTGAAGTGGAAACTGCATTGAGAAGGCCATTTTGTTTGTTAAAGCTGGGGATTTACCCAGATTTAACCAACATATTTGTTAAATATCAATTTGTTGGATATTAATTTTAGCTTGAAATAGTTCCATGAAAATGTTACTACCTTACTTAGTAGAAAAAATTATGGTTCAGGTGAAGGTACAAAGATTTCCCAGTGGGAATCCCTCCTTTCCTATTGTAGTCTATTTGTGTATGGTTATACGTATGATAAATAAATTGTCAGAATCTAGGAGGCATCATCGAGTGCTTACGTGTAAGGGGGTTCCTTGTTGTTAGGGTACACACTTTCATTCAAAGTCCAGGTATCCTTTAACTCTTATTGTCAGTGCTTCAGCAGCATCCAAACTCTACCACAGGATAATCTCACCCATGGCTTGTAAAAGAGGAAGATGGAGGTGGTTACAGTGGGCAAGTAGGAGAAGTTATCACAGGTATATTATCCTTATGTGTACATGCTATTTAAATAGGATTGCAGATAAGGTTGGTGGGGCCACTCTTCCGCAGAGATCCCTGATAGCTGTGCCAATGGATGTGCCCAATAATGGACAATTCCAGAGTGGAGGGTATCGTTTAGCCTTCTGCTCAGGAGAACAGCAGACAATGAACATCTGGACTGCACTGGTGGACTTCTCAAAGACCAACAAGGCAGTGTAAACTTCTACAGATTCCCCCATCTTTCAGGCTGTGGAATCCACCCACTGAACCCATATCTGACTAATCTGGTGCAAGGATAGCAAGGCCATTGAAATGAATGGGAGAAATCTGTTGCCAAGGGAAAGGTAACTAAGGGTTTTATTTGATTTAGTTAATATCATTAAAATGTTTTAATTGTCTTTTTTGTTCTTACATTTTAATTTCAATAGTTTAACAATAGTTTTCATTTTTTGACAAGTTCTGAGTAACTTTCAAAATGTGTGAATGTCATTCAATATAAACAACAGGTTTGACAGCCATCAAGCAAACTTCACCACTGTCAACAACATTCTTGTCACTGAAGATTCTTGTCCCTGAGCCTAGTACATAGATGCAATTACAAGGAAGGTGTGTTAGCATCGTTCCTTTCTTGAGAGGTAAGAAGGTTTGGCTTGTCACCGAATATTAACAAACTTCTATAGATGTACTGTTGGAAGTATCTTGACTAGTTGCATCATGGTTTGATACAGCGATTCATAAGAAGCTGCAGAGAGTAGTGGACTCAGCCTTTTTTTTGTTTTAATTGTTCTTTCTTGTAAAAAAAAATTGTGTATAATTTATGTGTAATTTATGTTTTTCTTATGAGTGCTGCTACGTGCCTGTGATGCTGCTGCAAGCAAATTTTTCATGGGACCTCTGCATACATGTACTTGTGTATATGACAATAAACTTGACTTTGACTTTGGACCATGCTAGAAGAAAAAAAATATAGCCCAGAGTGCAGATGACCAGTGATCTCAGAGCCATGAAAGATCAGTTCCAGTGATACTTAAATATCTCCATATGTCACTGCCTCAGAAGTATCTGCTTCCACTGGAACTTATTGGGACATACGTCATCTCTGACCCAAAGAATGTAGCATAGTTTCACCAGGAAAATTACATTTCCCACATCAACCAAACTATCAATGTGTTGTTTTTTTTCCACTTAATTGGGTTTTCCCAGGCACCATTTAGGAGACCTTTACTCAAACAGTAGCTTGCTGCGATTAAACCAAACTCTGATCTTGCTTTCTTCAGGCAGGGATTAAATCAATTTCTTTCCATTTTGTTCCAAAAGAACTAAAATATATAACTGTATGATTAAGCAGACTGACAAAGTTCCCAAATATAGAACAATGAATGGATGGAATTCATGAACTAGTTATGAAAGTTCAGGAGAAGGAATCACTTTCATTTCATGAACCACAGCCTATGCAAAATTATAGGCTTTACTTTTTGTAAAACATAATTGTTGCTTCTCAGGAGGCTAATCATGGCACATACATTACATACATAACAATCCAGCATTCAAGATTTTATGGAACTTAGCCATGGACCAGGACAGTGAATTGGGATAAAAGTTAAACCTGATGGTCATGGCGGACCACACCTCGATGATGCTGCCAGTTTGTGAGATTGTCCATTGTCATGATATCATGTTCCACATGCATGGTGATGGTGCTTAGCTTACTTCAGCGCCATCTTTTGACCCCTCTGCTGTTTGTGTGTTGTCAGACTACTTGTTCAACATGCAGTCAGGCAGAACCAGAATGCTCAGAATCTCATCAGCCTATTAAGGCTTGAGCTTGAGACAAATGGCCAAGTGAAAAGCAAAAACAGGAAGACAAACCTGTTTAGTTGATGTAAACCATGGCCTTTTAGTAACAAGGTCCATGAAATCCTTGTATTTATTGTTGGAAATTAGGGTGGAGCAAGTTTAAGGAGGTGGTTTGTAGTGTAGACAGAAAAAATATTGATTGTAATATTTGAGGAATTTACTGGAGGATAATGCTTGATTGCTTTTTTAAGTCAATTGGGAGGACTAGTCTGTTTATTCCAGGAAAATTTACAAAAAGCCATGGCCATAGAAAGAAGTGAGTGAGTTATGTATTTTAGTTGCATCAGTAACAAAAGCAGAAAATGCTGAAAATACTTAGCAAGTGAGATAATATCCAATAAAAGTGAAACAGGGATAGTGTTTCAGGTTAAATACTCTTTGTCAGAACTAAGAAAGAAATGCAAGTTAGGTTTAAGCTGCAGGGGTCGTGTGGGTGGAGAAGATAGGATAAATGGAACATATCTGATAGGATGAAGCAAGTGTTGCTGTAGTGATAAGCTGTTGATGAAATTATCTGATTGACATGTTAGTGAAGGAGGTTACAGAGAGAGAATTTGCTCAAAAGAACATAGAAACAGAGCTTTTGGAAATGCCCAGCAGATCAGACTGTGTAGGTGAAGAGAGAAAGACTGAAGCAATATTACAAGTGTATGATTTAGAGCAGAACTGGCATGTATTGACACAAACCAGAGAGAGTGAGTTACGATGCTGATGAATCCCAAAGGGTACATCTCTGATAGGGTGAGAGATAGGGCACTTATGATAGAATGAGCCTACATTGAGGAAATTCTGGTCATATTTAAGACCAACTTGTTTTCTCTATTTCCCAAACCTGAATATTAACTTAAGCTTCTCTTTCCTTAGATGCTACCTGATCTGCTGAACATTTCCAGTATTTTCCAGTTTTGTGTCAGATTTCCAGCATCTGCATTTTTTTGATTTTCTGTCAGAAAATATGAAGAGCTGATGACTGTGGGGAGCTCCAAAGTAATGCTTAACCTTCACTTTCAACACAACTTTTAACCTTTATAAAGTCTTTGTAGAACATAAAAGTATGCATATGTGCCATGGTTTATTCAAGGGTTTCTCATAGACTGGAACTTTCTACAAAATATTGTTGCAATCAAGAGAGTGGTTAATTGGATGATATACTTCTGAAGAGTCTTAAAGGTAACAATCATTGTTCATTACATACATTTCAAGAATATTTACAAGTCAAGAATATTTATTAATTTGGCACATCATGGGCAGAAGGTCTTGATCCCTTGCTGGATTGTTCTATGTTCTTACTTTGGGTCACCATGTTACTTTTGTTCATTACAATCCATATTGTGCCAAATATAAAGTAAGAATGGTTCAACATCTTGCATGTGCTAGAGCAGAAATAAATTATAAAGTGAGGTAATGCTGTTTGACATCAGTGGATGTAGTATATCTGCATCCTTCATTCCACAATTATGACAAATTAATATATTTGTAATCGATTCATAAATTTAAAGCGTCAGATAAAAGAATTGTGTGGAAGTATATTCAGATATTATTAATGCTGATATTGCAGCTTACATTTTGCCATTAATGTCTAACAGTATTGAGGGTACCAATAATTATATCTCAGCTGTCTTATATATGAAAAATTACAATAGATTAAAGGATATCATTCGCTGTGATAAGGAAGTCACATGAAAGAAATTAGGCTCCTCCGGGACCTCTAATTACAGTTAGTGCTTCATGATTAATTGACAGCAGGAAACACACTTATTATGAGAGGACACAGTCATTACAGCTCTCTAAATTTAACATCAAAATCTTAAAGTAAATTACAGCAATTATTTCCTTCAGGTTACTAATGGAGGAAGTCCATAGAAAACGGCAAAACAAAAACCCAGCACAATTTAGGCTTAAATGTTTGAAAAACTACCTGTGCAGAATGGACAAAATTTACCAGGCTCACCCTGGCCTGTATCTCCTGACCCCTGCAGGGCTATGCTAACCACTTGCAGATCTTCAGGATCCATTATCCTGGTGGGTTGAGGTAAGTGGTGACAAAGCCTCAGAGAACCCCTTTCTAGAACCCTGATATCCTTGTACAGCTCATTCTTTTCAAGGCCTATTTGATTGCTTTCAAATGTTTAAAAGTATTTAAATAATTAAAAAAGAATAACACATTTAAAAGTTGATGACAAAGAAATCAATGTAAAAATTCATGAATTGAGGACACACTAAATGTTGGAGGATGGATGAGCGGCAGTTTGAAATCTCAACCTGGCTCATTACACAATGAGCTGTCAGGATGTGCACGTGTGGTACCATTTTGTTTGAGTTAATCCTCATTTAATTTAGCTGAGTTCTGCTGTCGCATTTGAAGGCACCCACACTGTGACTCTGAAAGGACATTATGGAACTTATGTGCAGGACATAAGTAACTGATATTGGAAAATTCTTCCATAAAATATGTAATTCCTTTAACATCTGTCAGTGTGGGGTTTTACTAGTCCTCACTACACTTTGATGAAGCTGACACAAAGTAACGTGACCACTGTGCAAGTGTTGATAAGAGCCATGCCATTGTTTATGTACAGCATTGAAGTGGCCTATTTGCTTGCTGCAAGGCTGTGTTAACTTGTTTTCATATGAATTTATAACTGTTTGATATTCTGAAAACTCAGCTGCAGTCTTTCCCTTCCACATGAAGTCAGCTCAACAAGAAGCACTATTAGGCCAGACGGCATTGATTTCCAGTGGGAATTTTAGATTGGATGCCAGTGTCAGGGTGGCTTGCTGGAGGTCTTCCTTTGGTGAATATATCCAAGGACAGCTGACTCAGAGGGATCAGTTTCCAAAATCCTTTCTCTGCGTAGTGCCAAGAGGTTGCAGGCAGTGTAAAAATCTTTTGTGTCAGAAGTATTTTTAAGGAAATATATTCCTACACACTCTCCAGAGTGATAAATGACATCAGTGACCACTTCTTGTAGTTCACTGTTGCAGTTCAGAGATGACGAAATGCTATCAGTCATTACCATTACAGACCAAATTGTCCTGATCAGACATTGATTGCCCTCTGAAAATGTTATGTTCAGGGTCATCCTCATTCTTCCAATGAAGAGCCAGCCTGAAACCATTGGTGACCTTAGAATCTCTTTCTAACACCTTGTTGCTACAGAACGTCCTTGGATTGTTACCTTCTTCAAAATGCTCTGTTGATAACTTGAAAATCTCTTCGATATGTTGCAGGGTCTGATTGTAGGCCCCTGCAACACATTCACTGAAAATGTTTGATTATCTGAACCATTATAGAACTATCAAAAAGAATTTACTCCAGTTGCATAAATATTTTCTCTGCTCATTTGTTGATAATTTTTCCAGAACTGGTGAAACTATTAACTATTATACCTTTGTTCAATTACTTGATCGTTTGATAATGTATTACTTTTTAACCTACATACTTCATGTTGAATTAAATGAATAGGTCCTTAATTTCCAAGCATGCTGTTGTAACTCGGTAGTGAGAGATCGGCAGAATTTGAAAGGTTTTCTTGCCAAGTTAGGCCAGAAAAACTTGTATGTGGCTTTCCATCGTTATACTTTTATCCTCTGTATTTTAACAGGCAAAACACAAGCTCGCCCCTTAAAGGATAAATATTGAGTGTGTTGTTTAGGTAGAACACCACGGGCAGAATGGGTACTTCCCTGCCTCAATTGGGTCCCAGAAAATTGCTGGGGGCTTTGGCAGGTTCGGTACAAGTTGTGCCAGTGCACATCTGGGTGGAATTGAGGCCAGTGAAGGCCCTCAAGTTTCACCAAAAATACATCACTTTTTATCTGCATATATGATATTGAATTAAACCAGAGAAATGTTTGTTTAATTTTTTTTTAGTGAATAGAGGGAATATGCACTTCGAGAGGGGCAAAGCTGGAGATGCCACCCCACAGTAAAATGGATTCATAGGGCCAGTGGTCATCAGAATAGCACGTGTGCCCACATGCACCGTTGCAGATTTGATGCCCTCTTTGCAACTCTTAAAATGTTGGCAGAATTCAGGTGGCAGGATCCTGACCTGGGGACTGCCAGCATTACTGCTCTAAGTGTAATTTATCAACCTTCAGAATGTTTGCAAGACTTGGTCTTACATACTGCCAAACCAATTGTAAGAAAATCCTCCAACGTACTTTTGACATACGTTACTTCTTATGCTTTACCATTCATAGGCCAAATAAATGTGATCTCAGGGGTGCAAAATATATTTTAAAAAACTCATTTTTAACTTACTGAGGACCACATTATTGCTGTCAGTTATGAGCACAATCTGAAAATATTACAATAAAAAAGAACTGGAAACACAACTTCAAAAAAAGATAAGGATCAAAGTTTGAGCACCTTGATTAATTTCCAACAAAACTCTACAAACAGAAAAGTTTTAAGACTATTATCATCATCATACGAAGTAAGAGTATGTGAAGAGCCACTATGAATAATTAAACTGCTAGGGTCAAGAAATTCAGCCGTACAGTACTTTTGTTTGAGAACCATAGGGCATCTTAAGCAATTGTGCACACAGATGAAAAAGTTATTTAAGAATAAGGGACTCAGTACTTACTTATGACCCCTGCTGCAGGATTGGCTCACCCTGAGGCTAGTGACATCCTCCCCAATGCCACTGCTTTCTCCACACATGGCCACCGCACCATCCTCTTTGTTTACTGCTCCCACCCTCAGCATACCTTTCCTACTCACACCTTCGTTGCCTCTTGGTCTCCTTTGGTTTCACTTTGCTGCTGTTCAGCAGTGAACTGCACATTACTTTCTGTAGATCACTGATGATAATGATGCCCGAGACCCAGTTTTGGCTATATTCTTGAGCCTTATTCTTCATAGAACATAGAACACTACTGCACAGTAAAGGCCCTTCGGCCCATAATGTTGTGCCGACATTTTATTCTGCTCTAAGATCTATCTAACCCTTCCCTCCCACATCGCCTCCCATTTCTCTATCATTCATATGTTTATCTAAGAGTCTCTCAAATGTCCCTAATGTATCTGCCCCCACAATCTCTGCAGGCAGTGCGTTCCACGCAGCCACCATTCTGTGTGTAAAAACCTTACCTCTGACATCCCCCTTATACCTTCCTCCAATCACCTTAAAATTATATTCCCTCATGTTAGCTATTGTTGCCCTGGGAAAAAGTCTCTGACTGTCCACTCGATCTAAGCCTCTTATCATCTTGTATACCTCTATCAAGTCACCTCTCATCTTCCTTCTCTCCAAAGAGAAAAACCCTAGCTTGCTCAACCTATCCTCAGGCACATTCTTCATTCCTCATTCTTTAGGCACAGGCACTGTTCCCACATGCCCAAGTCTTGAGGATGGTGACTGAGTAGATTACTAAGACAACTGCATAAGAAATGAATAAAATTAATAAACTCTAAATTGAAGAGACAAAACATGTACCAATCAAACCAAAGTGAGTGAAAACAAAAATATTGATCAGCATCTTGAACATCTGCTCAGCTGGATGCTAAGCTAGCTACAACAACCAATAGCATGAGACTGAAAATGAGGTTAATTGCCACTGATTTTTTAAACCATTATTTGTTTTGCTGCTCCATGGACCACTTGCTATCTGCATTTAATAATAATTTCTGCTTTTAAACTGGCTGTTGCAGTGTTAGTGGTTCAAGTAGGAATCACTAAAAAATATTACATTTCTCAGTGAAATCAATTTGTTTTAAGTTCTGCAGATTCACATGGTACCTTCTTTACACAGAGGGCTCAAAAATCCCTGCTGATTCAGCATGCCACCAACAGTTCCTGCCCAGCCACCTGCATTTACCTTGGTAAAATGTGGAGGAATGAATAAACTGGGCCTCTCTGCATTCAAGCGGAGTAGCAAGGCCTCAAACACCATTCTGCTGAAGCCCACCTCTAGAATAGCCTATCAGACTTTGACAGGAAGTGAGGTGGAGGTTTAGGGTGGGGTGAAACATCAGTTCCTGTCAAAACTGGGAGGATTCACTTAAATGTCTAATTCAGAGATTTGAAAACTATTAAATTTAAACTATTAAACTAGAGATAATTTTCCTTCAATAAATGTTTTTCCCCTTCTGTCATTCCAGTACAATTTAATCTATAGTGTGTATTATTCAACAGTTAACATTTGTTTTGTCCATTGGAGGTTTGAATTACTGCTAGAAATGCTAGCTAAATAATTTATATAAGGTCCGATTAACATCTATTAAGTGTTCATAATAAAGTGATAATGTCCAAATCATGATGCAAAAATTTTAAATAATAAGTACATAAAAATACACTTATCATAAATTATGCCACTGACTTGCTGTTTTGTTAAGACTATCCTCAATCTTTATTTTAAAGATATTACAAGCAAAATATATGAGTTTATTTGTAGTTAGATCATAATTGAACAAATCAGTACAACACCCTGTACTTACATTGAATAAAATAAATTTATGATCAGCATATATTGTAAAATAATCAAGGCTTCCCTGTATTGTACTGGAGGCAAAACACAGCTGTTATGTCACTGAATCAAATTTATCTAGATCCCTAATCTGTGCTAAATGTGTTAATCCCATTGGTTGGTATCAATGCCTCTCATGTCAAGTGATAGATATATCTGGGTCCAGTTGGAACTTTGTGTTGGGTGAAGATTTGATGAAATGAGACTAGTTTTATCCTTTCCTTCACACCCAACCAACTTAGATGTACAATTAAGTAGTGTGATAATGCTTACTATCCAGTCTACAAACACAAGAACTGGGCATTTAGATGTTGCACCAAGGATTGTTGCTGCTGGTGATTTTATTTTCAGTATTGAGAGAAAACTTAAAAGCTTCGAGAAGCTTCAGAGAGAATTTATCTTGTTCGCTTTCAGGCTCTTCAATGGCAAGTTCCATATGAATACGTATAAAGATCTAAGCCTCAGAAGTCCAGAGACAGGAAAAGGAATAACAAATGCTGGAATATGGAACCTTTATGACCACAAGGCAGTTAAGGGAGTCAATGGGATCAATTCATTTAGACTTTACTTCACTTAAGTACAGTAAATAACTGGCAATGATTTTTGGTGTTGACTCCACTGTAATGTACAGTCTGCTTTTCTAAATAACCACTGTTAGTCCCAAAACACAAACTGCATGTTAAATGGGAACATCTTACATCTAAATCATGGATTTTTTTTTTGTCTGGAAGTCCATTGTCAGTAAATCTCAAATCTCCACTCATGAAGAATAAATGAAGACCAATCCAAAGGCTCCAGTCAGTAGATAAGTCATAGTTACCATGATAGTGCCAGGTTTAAACACTGACCTTCAGCAATTTATTGTTAACATGGGCAATTACTGCAAATAGTAGTATAGGATTACACTAAATGGTAATGCTGGCATTGGGTCATAATGGTTATTATTTAACTGATGAATGACCTGAAAGACTTCTCTACATGACTGAACTGAAGTGCAGAGGGGATGCAGAAGAATGTGGCCTAATCACGGTTTTATACAGCTGCAATATGACTTCCTAACTTCTATACTCAACTTAGGTCGGAAATTAGGCAAGATCTTACTGAATGGTGAAATGAGCCAAAAGCTAAATGGCCTATCTCTATATTAATAGGTTCTTATGTTCCTGTTTGGGAAGGTTAAAAAAAAGTAATAAAATCCGTCCGCTGTTGACAATTATCCAGTAATTACCTCCAAAGAGTATGGACTTTGATTTGGAAGACAATTAGATTTGGTTGTATAGACTCCCTGCATCCAAGTTAAGTAGTCATCTCCATTATATGCTCACACATGAATAATAACTGAATGAGAGAAGTTTATTAGTGAGGAGACAAAAATGGAAATGGCCTGGATTTTGTTGGGAAAATGTTAGCAATCACTCATCCAAGATTTCTCCAAGTCATTGAAACTTTGATATTTCCCAATTAAAGTGGAAATCACAAAGATATTGTCAATGGTTATTTTTTCTCAGATGTATTTCAACATTGGACTCCACATGGATTTCAGTGAAAGAATGTGGTTTGATAATTTCCCACCACTTACAATGGAGAATCTAACTAAACCATCTTCACAATTAGAGTTGGGGCAGGGGCAGTCTCTTCGCTGATTGAAATGGAGAGAACAGCAGCAAGGAACTCAGATAAATATTGCAGAAATATTTCAATGTGATTTTTAAAAATAGTTAAATTCTTTTTAAGATTTTTAAGTTCAATAACTTTAATATTATAATTTTAATATCTGATTATTATTTTTATTTGACAGATTATAAATGTTTCTGGAAGTCAGACATTCAATAAAAGTCAAAATCCTGACTGTGCTGTATATTTTCACTATTTGTATAGTTTTAAGTTGTGGATTTCTGCACGTGCTCTGTAAAACACAGAAGTCTGGGACTGACAGAGGTTCAGAAGGACAAATCCTTTGGTTTCCAATGTTGGGTGCTATATTTCACTGGAGAATCACCAGCACACCCTGCACCAGGTCCAACTAAGCACAGGGGTGAGAATCATCGATTTCAATGGTTTAATTTCTTTTCCTGGAATGTTTTATTTTTAAAAATAATAATCTGTAATTCTCTACATCAGTTTTAATATTTTTCAATGTCTCTGAATGTTACGTGCATTTAGAAACTGGTAAGATTGATAACAGCTTTTACAGCAGGCAAAGCCCTATCCTCAGCTCTGCCAGCTGTGAGCAGAGATTTGGGGTGGGGCTTCTGCACTTTGCTGCTTGAGACCCAGTCAATGTCCTGACTCCAGGGTGCAGAGAGTATGTGGCTATGCAAGTAGATGACATGTGGCATTTCAGGGCAGTAGGGCTAGTCCAGCATGATTCAGTCCAGAGCTTTGGATGGCAGTGGGAATATCTAAACCAGAGGGTGCACCTTAACCAACCATCATAGTAACTTTAGCTGTTTTGTCTGCAGAGTTTGTCTGAATCACACAACCTCATTTATCTCATGAAATGTGGGCCTATGGAGCAATGGAGCTGGCTCTTCTCCACAGGTTTCGGCCAAGGAAACTGCATGAGATCAGTGGGATCTTTTATCAGAAATCAGCAGCAGGTGAAGATAATTAATTACCTGCTACAAATCCAGTCC
The DNA here is from genome assembly GCF_009764475.1 of Pristis pectinata. NCBI lineage: Eukaryota > Metazoa > Chordata > Chondrichthyes > Rhinopristiformes > Pristidae > Pristis > Pristis pectinata. Next base: position 22,790,616 of record NC_067418.1, on the reverse strand, counting down.
TAATTCTTCTCTAACTTACATGTTGAGCTACTGCTCTGGCTCTGTAAAGGTTACATTCCATTTACTCTTATGTTCAAGCTCCAAAGCTAAAAAAATGTGGAAAGAAACAAATAAAAAAACAATACTGGAAAAGTCAGCAAATCAGATGGTATCTGTAGAAAGAAAACACTTCAGCAAAACTTCATTTCAGATTTCCAATATCTGCAGATTATGATTATCAATTACTAAGAAAAAATGTAGTACATCTACCACCCACTACTCTGAGATTTTAGTGTGATGATGAATCATGTAATTAAAAGAAGAAATTATCCTTTTTCCAAGAGGAATGATGAAACCAGTTACTAGCTTTGAGGAACTCTTCTCAGCAATTTCACTCCATATCTGTCACTGTCAAATCCATGCATTATTAATGATGTTTTATTTCTGTCATTTTACATTGATCTTTATAACATTCAGTTGTAATATTTTGGAAATTTCTAATCATTTTTCACTCAGATTGATTTTTGAAAAAACAACTAAGAGATGAAATGTGATTAAAATTTAATGAATTATATTTTGATAGTCTAACCTCACTAACTGCAAAAAATACTGTAGTGTGTAAATATATATTAAGAACTGGCTTGTATCACAAGTTATGACCTTTGAAATGTTGTTGCAATCAGTTAATAAAGGATGTTTGTTGGCAGCTCCCTTTGTTTGAAACTGAGGAACAAAGAGATCTGGGAGTTCAGATACATAATTCCCTGAAAGTGGCGTCACAGATAGACAGAGTTGTAAAGAAGGCTTTTGGCATCCTGGCATTCATAAATCAAAGTATTGAGTACAGGAGTTGGGATGTTATGGTGAGGTTGTATAAGACATTGATGAGGCTCAATTTGGAGTATTGTGTGCAGTTCTGGTCACCTAACTATAGGAAGGATATCAGTAAGATTGAAAGAGTGTAGAGAAGATTTACTAGTATGTTGCTGGGTCTTCAGGAGTTGAGTTACAGGGAAAGATTGAACAGGTTAGGACTCTATTCCTTGGAGCGTAGAAGAATGAGGGGAGATTTGATAGATGTTTACAAAATTATGAGAGGTATAGACAGAGTAAACATGAGTAGGTTTTTTCCACTTAGATTAGGAGAGATAAGTATGAAAGGACATGACCTTCTAGGGTGAAAGGGGAAAGGTTTAGGGGGAACATTAGGAGGAACTTCTTTACTCAAAGAGTGGTAGGAGTGTGGAACGAACTGCCATATGATGTGGTAAATGCGGGCTCACTCTTAAGTTTTAAGAATAAATTGGATAGATACATGGATGGGAGAGGTCTGGAGGGTTATGGACTGGGTGCAGGTCAATGGCACTAGCGGAGTAAAGTTTTGGCACAGACTAGAAGGGCCAAATGGCCTGTTTTCTATGCTGTAGTGTTCTATGGTTCTATGGAAGATGCAAGTGGCAGCACAAAAAGAGACCTGCAGAGTTGCATTGACAATGGGATCTTGCTGTTTGAAGGAACAGCAGTACGATAGTCTCAAGTGAGGTCAATTGCAGAAGTGTCTCTGAGGCCAGCCTTGCTGTCGAGAAACCAATATGCAAAAAAGAGCATCAAGCTGGCCAGAGAAATATACAATGGTGAGGTGCTCCAGAGATGTATTGAGGCATTTAGACAGAAACATGAACAGGCAAGGAATGGAGGGATATAGATCAGATACAGGAAGACGTGCAATTTATTTGGCATCATTGGTTGGCACAGACATTTGGGCTGAATGGCCTCTTCCCATTCTGTACTGTCCTATGATCTATGAATCTGCAGCCAGTTGAAATCAGTCCATTTTGAGATTCAGCAGCAAACACATCATTTGAGCCATGACTCAGCCATCTCAGAACAATGGACTGTTCGCAAACCTCAACTTAAAGTTAGTAACCTAACTTGTTTTCTCTCTTTCTCACTTCGAATGAAGGGCCTACAACCTGAAATGTTAACTGGTTTCTCTTTCCACAGATGCCGCTTGACTGGCTGAGTTCTTCCAGCATTTTTTGCTTCTGTTTTTATTCACAAACCTCAATGGCAGGCAGTTTAACCCTTAATCTATTTGACTAGAAGAATCTTTAATCTATTGAACAGAATGAGAGAACCAGTTCACAAAATTTCAGGACAATGGCTATGGCACTTTAGGAGTCCCCTTTCACGATAAAAGGCAAGAGGCTTAGTGTGCGGTGCTGTGAGGAGGTGATGTGAATTGATTCTCGCATAGGCAATACTGACACTGAAGTTGAGTCTACATGAGTTCTGGGGAAGAGCTTGGTTTCAACAAGACTCTTGCTATTTATGGAATTGTTGAATGAACTGAATCCAGTGCAAATTGAGTTGGAAGATCTGAGAGAGAAATGTACTGTGTTATTGTACTGTATTTATAGCAGCTATTGACAGATTGGGTTACAGCTTGGTGGTTACAGAAAACAGGAGTCCAATGATTATTATGCAACCACTTGGGCCTGTAAGGGAAGGTACAATCTGGGGAAAAAGTGTAGTGAAGTGAGGCAGGTCCAAAACTCTGAAGATCTTCATGATAAAAATGGACTTATTTGTCATTCCAGCACAGTGTAGCCAGAATAAAACAAGATAGACTGAAAATTATCATGTCAATACTGAAAGCCTTGGAAACGTTTGAGAAACAGAAACAGAAGAGGTGACTCTGTGACTTCAAAGGCAAGAGCAGGAAAGAGGGAAGAGAATGGAGTCTACAGTGAGTAGGAACAAGGATGCATAGGAGTAAGGATGCAAGGCAGTGTGAAAGCAAGATGGAGAGTAATAAAACACCACCAAAGTGAAGATTATTTATACTTGCCATTTACCAAATATAATGTAACTTCTATAGTTATTGATAAGAGTTATTATCCTCACTGTCACTTCTGTGAACATCTTAGGGTATAAAGCTGACATCAAAGACATAGTGACCAAGAATATGTGATATAATTTATGAAGATGAATATGCTGGAGAAACAACTGCAGAACAGAATGTGAGACCAGATGTACATGAGGTCTATCTGAAGGACTAATCTACTGGGATTACTGGAGCCCAGCTGTGAAATGCAGCTTCAGTGAAGAGTTCAGTGAATAAAGAGACCTAGATCTAATTAATTGAAATTGCAACTGTACAGTAACTCAAGTTGTTAACTGATTGTATGATCTCCTGTACGTAAACAGCTCAATTGGTTGTATTTTTTTTAAAGGGGAATCTGCGCAATATCTAGGTCTTGGAGATGTGTAGGGTAACTGGTTTGTATCATATGGTATGACCTCAGTGTGTTGTAGCCAGATGCTGCAGTTCAATTGAGAGTTGCTGCCTTCAAAAAAAAGAATGTTCTATTGATAGCTCTATTTCTGTTTATTTGCTTGTGCAAGCAACAGCACAAAAGCGCAAACAGACATGGCAAATAGAGCTGTTTTTGCCAATAAATTTACACATCATATTGTATATTACATATGTTGCATATCTCTGGGCCTGGATGCACAACTAAAGAGTAAAATTGTAGGCATTCATGAACAATGGGATTTAAACCATTGAGCAAGGCTGAGAGAATAACTCAATGTTCAGTTTCAGTTTTTAGGTAATGTGGGTCAATGAAAGCTCCAATGTGACATGTGCTTATGATTTCTATCACCATAATGGGTGGCCAAAAACCTGTCTTGATTGAGTGCACCTGAAGTAGGTGTCAGGCCTTTCTTGATTACAAATAATGTGACGAGAAACTACATCAGGGCTCCACTGCAAGAGTCACTTGTAGAACAAAGAATGACTTGCACAGCTGTGCTAATGGAACTCATGATGGTACCAACCAGATATGTTTTTGAAATCTATATTTCCTCATTGCCCCACCCTGAACTTATAATGTCCTTCATTGTTATAACTGCAAGTCTCTACAGTCTCGTCCAATTAGTGTAGCGGTTAGCGTGACACTATTACAGCGCCAGTGATCGGGGTTTGATTCCTGTCGCCGTCTGTAAGGAGCTTGTATGTTCTCCCATGTCTGCATGGGTTTCCTCTGGGTGCTCTGGTTTCCTCCCACATTGCAAAGACGTACGGGTAGGTTTAATTGGGTTTTAAAATGGGTGGCGCGGACTCGTTGGGCCGGAAGGGCCTGTTACCATGTTGTAAATAAAATTTAAAATTTAAAAATTTAAAACAGCTTGGATCTTAAGATTTGGTATTCCTTCCCCAAATCCTCTTCAATGCACCTCCAACTCATTCTTTTAAGATACTTCTCTTTGGCCCCTGTTCTAATCTCTCCTTACATGGCTCAGTTCCAAATTTTGTTTGATAACATTTCTGTGAAGTGCTTGGGAAGGTTTTATTATGTTAATATATAAGTACTTATTGTTCTTGTCAGCAAGTCATGGCACATGCTGTTCTATATATAAAACACCAATATACTTCATCTATTTCATGATAAATGATTCATGTGAACAAAGTAATATGCCTACTACACAATATATACATGGTTCATATATACAGGAGACAGCCTTGTGTGAAAAAGATAATATTGGAGAAATGTCTTTAATATAAAATGCATACATTATTAACGCCTTTGCACAACATAAAGTAATTAGAGGTGATCAAATATTGCCCAGCTTTAATACATGAAACTTGTACACCAAGTCTTCTTGAGATCAGCTAGTGAGATTGCATGATTTAATTTGCAGTCAGATTTATTATAATACATGGATTTACCTTCAGTTTACAGAGGCAGTGTAAGCATTTTAATGAGGGCACTCTCACTGAGTGCAAATCTGCATTTCCTTCAGTACTTACTTTGAGAAAGATAAAACACGCCATCTAAATTAATGGTCAATTCACCTTGAAATTCTCCATCATTCGTTAAATTTACAACTATCCATAAGTAGTCTAGTTCAAAACTACTAAACTGAGTTAATCTGCCTCTGAGAAGAAAGATATGTGCACACACAGAAAAAAATGGCCCTTTAAATTGTTCTGGATGCATGACTGATGTCCATTCAGTAATGCTAAATCTTTCAAACAATAAAAAACATTGTTACAGTAAGCAGATAATTTTAATAACAAACATTTCTTGTAAAACAAAAGAGTAGCATTTCTTTTGATCAGAAAAGTCTAAGCTCTCCAACTGTGCCTTACACTTAGACATGTCAATAAGATGTTTCCAAACAACTTCATGTGAGATTCATCTATACCTGACTGTCAATGAGAGGTTGCAGCCTACCACCAATCTGCAAACAGAACTTTTTAATTTTATAGTCTCTGAAATCAAAATTAAACATTCTGGAAACTTGTTTCTATTGATTCCATAAGACCATAAGATGTAGGAGCAGAGTTAGGCCATTCAACCTATTGAGTCTGCTCCGGCATTCAATCATGGTTGATTTTTTATTTCAACCCCATTCTCCCACCTTCTCCCCGTAACCCTTAACCCTGTTACTAATCAAGAACCTATCAATCTCTGACTTAAATACACGGAGTTGGCCTCCACAGCCCCCTGTGGCAACAAATTCCACAGGTTCACCACCCTTTTAGCTGAAGAAATTCCTCCTCATCTCAGTTCTAAAGGGACGTCCCTTTATTCTGTACTTTCGGATCCTGGACTCTCCTACAAATGGAAACATCCTCTCCATGTCCGCAAAGTACCTCCTTGCTTTCATGCTCTAGTCCTTATTGCACTTGTCATCTTTACTATCAACTCAACCTGCAAGTTAACCTTAAGGGAATCCTCCTCATTTAGAAAATAGTCTACACCTTTATTCTTCATACCAAAGTGTATAACCCCACTTTCCCTCTGTTGTGTCCTTTCTGCAACTTCTTTGCTCACTCTCCCAACCTGTCCAAGTCCTTGTGCAGACTCTCTGCCTCCGCGACACTACCTGTCCCTCCACCTTTTTGCTAACAACTGCAAACTTGGCCACAATGCCATCAGCTCCTTCATCCGGATCATTAATGTATAAAGTGAAAAGTAGCAGTTCCAATACTGAGTTGTGGAGCTCCATTAGTCACCAGCAGCCATCCTGAAAAGGACTCCTTTATCCCCACTCTCTGACTTCTGCCAGTCATCCAGTCTTCTATCCATGCTAGTACCTTGCCTCTAATGCCATGAGCTCTTTTCTTGTTTAGCAGCCTTGTGTGTGGCACCTTGTCAAAGGCCTTCTGAAAATCCAGGTAAATAACATCCACTGACTCTCATTTATCTAATCTGCTTGTTACCTCCTCAAAGAATTCTAACAAAATTGTCAAGCAAGATCTCCCTTAACAAAACCATGCTGACTTCACCCTATTTTATTATGTACTTCCAAGTACTCTGACATTTCATCTTTAATAATGGGCTCTAAAATCTTACCAACCACTGAGGTCAGGCTAACTGGCCTATAATTTCCCATCTATTGCCTCCCTCCTTTCTTAAACAGGGGTGTCACATTTGTAATTTTCCAGTCCTCTGGGACCGATTCAGCAAATCTGATTCAGCAGATTTATTTTTATATATGAACATTTCTGTTTGTTAACGCCTTTAACTAGCAGACATTATAGTTACAATCAACTAAAGTATTTCAATAGAAATAATAATTGTTCAAAATTTTTCAGCTACTCTTGAGGAGATGTGAAATTAGGTTGTAGGTTGCAATGTAAACCAGCCACTTCAACTGCTGCAGAATAATAGTTTTGCTCTCTGTTAATACATTTAAAAATAGGATCTGTAGGTTAGATTATTTTTTTTAATGAATGGGGGTTTACTCTGAGCTCATTTTTCCATTCCATTAGATAATATTTATAAATGAGATCCCAAAGAGAATAAACCAGACATAGAAAAAAATTGTAGAAGATCAGGTGAGTATTCACACAGAAAGCTACTAGATTTAATTCACATTTTATGCCAGGAAGGTTTGATCTTGACAGAGTTCAGGTTCATTCTGTAGTCTATTCCTACTATATTTCTGGAACTTATTATTACTTTCTTAGAGTGAGTATGGTAATAGGTGTTCCCTTACAAAAACTTACCATGCTGTTACTGAAGAAATTACTTTCGTATTAAATTGCCATTCCTCCACCATGTTCTTCCACAGAAAACTTTCCCATCTTTAGCATTCAATTTAGTGTGGAAAATCCTTTAGAATATTTTTATTGCCTCTTCAGCCATGCAATAAACACCAACAATTATTCAAAGTTAAATACTTGCAACCGTGTTAGGACAGCTTATTAATGGCCTCCTATCATCATTGTGTGTGCCCTCTGGTTTCAGTTCCAGACACGTATTTGTAGAAATTGGAGTATGAGCTATCGGTGGCTTCTTTGGCACCAGTTCTTAATTAAGAAACTTTTGGTGGCATTCAGATCAGAGAAGCAGAATAGCATGTAAAGTGGATTTTGTAAGCGAGTCCTCAGCCATTACATTCAAAATTGTTTTCAGCCATTGAAAATCTAGCCATTTTTCTCTTATGATTCAACCTTGGGTAGCTAACCACTAACTGCTGTAGAATAAGAATACTATGCTTTAAGGGAACTAAAGGAAGTCAATTGAGAAGTTCACTGATTTTGAACTAAAATAAAACATAGAATAATCTGGGAGGCATTCACTGCAACTTCACAGACTTTAAAGTATTTCCAGACATCCTGAATTTGGTAAAAATGCTATAATGATGCAAATAATTTTCCTTATTAAAACAGAGCTGGTTATGAGAAAGCTGGACATAAAATACTATAAGTTTTGCCAAAGTTGATAGGGAAAGAACCATTCACACTGGTAATTATTTCATAAGTGAGGGACATAAATATAGAATTATAACCCAAAATATGAACAAGAGAAACAACAGATTAGGGAAGATATTTACAAAGGACCTTTTAAGACACAGAATACTCAATGATAAGTAATACTGAAAGAAAATCCCATAAACGATTTTCAAAGGACTCAACATTTGAAAAAAAAAACAGCAGGGTATGGATAAAAGTAGAGGAACAGGACTAAGAAGGTAACTGGACCAAATGCAAAAGACAACACATGATGTTGTACAAATGTGTTCAAAAACTGATGGTGTGTTAAAAAAAGGATCTAGTGAAATGGGATGAATGTCCCATACTTCAATCCAAATCTGGCAATTTCAGGCTGTAGAGTTCCAAGTCAAACTTAGATTTCAATAGTGCCAGAACAGTGTCTATAAAACCTATCATTAATTCTAGGACCAAGCGGTAGTCTGTGTTTGGAAGGGTCAGGTCCAAAAACTTAACCCTGTTTCTCTGCTGGACATGCTGAGTTTTGAAAGTTTTTTGTTTTTATCTCATATTTCCAGCATCTGCAGTTTTATTTTAATTTTTCATTTTAGTTCACCAATGTTCTTCAGGGAAGTAAGTCTGCCATCCTTACCTGGTCTAGCCCATGTGTTTCCCAAACCCACGGAACTGCTCTTTGAAATGACTTATAAAAACCCCACGGCCATTTAGTATAGGTGAAACTAGGCAATGAAATAAATGCTAGCCAAGCCCAGTGATATCCCATACACTTTGAATGATTAAGTAAAATAAAACAATCTAAAATTAAAGACTGTAGATGCAGGAAATCTGAAATTAAAAAAACAGAAAATGCTGGAGACACTCAGCCAGTCAGACAGCATCTGTGGAAAGAGAAACAGTGTTGAGATGTCAAGTCAACGACCATTTATTTCTATTAGGAAAAGCTGAAAATTAAATGTGATTTAATTTTCAGAGAAGTGGGACAGATAGAGAGAACGCAGGGAACGTCTTGGGCTGGAGATCAAGAGAGATTAAATGACACAAAAGGTGGTTGTGAGAGGATGGTGAAGGGTAGCTGATCTGTCTGGAGAAGGTGTAATGAGGAGGAGATGAATGAGGACACTGGAGGAAAACCATTACTGGATCTGTGAAATGCAGAACATTGTTATTACTGGAAATCTGACATAAAGGAGAATGCTGGAGATACCCGACAAGTCTGGCAGCAGCTGTGGAAAGCAAACAAAACTAAGCTAATGTTACAGGTTGATGGTCCTTCATCAGGGCCATCAATACCTTAATTAGGTTAAATTAAAGCTATGATTAATTGTAAATAAGGATTTTAACCTAATAGTAACCTTTTATTTGGCTGTAAATTGAAGAACTTTTTCATAAACCGGATAAGTAGTTCAAAAATATTCTCACAAACTCTTCTACTTATAAATCCATGACACCTGGGCTCTGATACTAATGCTAATGGAAATTCCAAACCCAGTGGAATGGAATAGCATGAGGAAACCTAGGAGTAGGGTTAGTGGGAAAGATTCTCTGATGACGAGAATTGATCATTAGTTTATTTACTCCAGGAGTTCCAGCACCAAGCCACACAAGATCCTTAATGTGCACTAGCATTCCTTGACCTGAAGTTCATCTAAAGGATCAGTGTGAAAATGGAACTTGGCAGGGCTGGATGTGTTTAGGATGGGTGCACAGAGAGAAAAGTCTGCATCAGATTGAATGATGTACCCCAGGAATTTCTGCTGGGTGAAGTCAGGAGCAAGTGGGGCATATATCTCCCAGAAATGGGGAAACAAAACTAGAAGCTGAACTTAGTGGTGGCTGGTGCCAGAGCAATTTAATGATCTGAAGTCAAGAAAAGAGAGTACATCTCCTGAAGCACCTCTCTCCTGGGGTTTTAAATCATAACACCCCTTCTGCAACTCTCTTCAACACCACAATGTACTTCAGCACGTTACTTTACACACCTATATGGATTCAATAACACCCTTTCTTCATCCATTTTCTCAACTCCTCTTCTATCTGCCACTTGGATTTGCTCCCTGTGGTCCCGACCCCATTTGCATCTACCCATGCTAGATGAGAGGAGCTAATTGAGATGATTCTGCATTCCTAGGAATCAGTGAAACCTCAATGATGACTGGCATTATATGAAAACTCACAACCAGAAACTCTGACAGGCATGAGGAGGATGGACTAATGCAGAGTGTGGAGGCATTCTTAACTATTTCTAAAGTCTCAAACGTTGAAATGCTTTTAAAACTATTAGGATTAAAAAGTTATTAAGAAGTACCAAAGATCTGCTAGTAGTTAATTGGCTACTATAAATTACTCCTTAGTCCAGGTAAATGGCAAACAAATCAAAGGAGAACTGATTAACATGTGAGAGAGAATAAGTTGCAAGATGACAGGGAAATAAGCCGCAATAAGCATTTAAAATACAAACAGGAAATTTTGCAAATACTCAGCAGGCCAGGCTGCATCTGTGGGAAGAGAAATAGAGCTACCATTTCAGGTTGAAGAGCCTTCATCAAAACTGGGAAAGAGACAAAAGTAGCCTGTTAAATTATAGGGGTTGGTGGGGGTTGATTGATAAACTAAAACTGAGGTGACAATGGGGATAATCTGTAAACAAGGTTATCTGGTCAATGAGTGAATGGGAGCAGATAGGAAGTGAGAACAGTGGCAAAAGAACATCATCAGAATAATGTAGGAGTGCGAAATGCAGAGCAGGAAAATAAGCCCATCAGGTCAGGTAGCACACATCCTCCAGTCCCAGAGTGAAAAAAAAAGAAAACAAGGGGAAAAAAAAAGGAAAAACAAGCTGAGCCAATATCAGAGATGGATGACTAATGCAGGTGGAAATCATCTGAAGTTTTAGAAGTCAATAAGAAGTCCAGAAGGTTGCAATGAGCTGGGTGGCCGCTTTATGGATCACATGCATTCTGTCAGCAGGTGTGACCCTGAGCTTCCTGCCACGTTAATTCTCCATTCCACTCCCACTCTGACCTGTCAGTCTGTGGCCTCCCGTACCGTTATAATGAGGCCCAATGCAAGCTTGAAGAACAGCACCTCATCTTCCATCAGGGCATGTTGCGGTTTCTGGATTTAATATTGAATTCTACAGCTACAGGTAACTTGATTTCTGTCTGTAACCTAACCATTATGCCCTCACACAAATGCTGAGCACCGTACAACATTCCTCAATCTGTTGCTTCCCTTTAAACTTGCTGTATCTTAGTGCTCTTAGAGACGTCTCTGGAGTATTTTATTAGTTATGTTTTATGATCTGTAAATTTGGCAAAAGAGCATCAAAAAATAATTTACTGTAATGTCAACAGATATAAGGCTGCAAGGGTGAACTCTATGACTTCCAAAACAGTTACCAGATGGAACATGTGGACGGAAAGAAAGACAACTGGGAAAGCAATTAAATGCTAAATGAGTGCATTTGTATGTATAAATTATTTAAAGGAGTAATGATTCCCAGCAATTGCAAAATCAGTTGAATACATTTCCTAGCGGTCACCCTCACACTAATTATTCAATTAGCACAGCACACAATTAACTAAGTACAGAAAACCATGCTGGCACTTCTTCAAGGTGCACTAATTAATAGAGATTGGTTGGGCCAGATCATGTTTGAGCAGACCTTTTCCTCATGTTGCTCCCAACATCACCTCTGTGCAATCCCCATGGCTGTGTTAACATTGTGTGTGATCTATTGTACTGGAAACCTTCACTCCATGAACCTCAGGTGGTAGAACCTGAGGCTCTGCCCTCAGGGTGGCCCCATTAAAGGCTTCCTTCACAGTTATTATATATCTATGGTATTCAAAAACATTTAGAAACAGTTTAAATAATTGAAAAAGAAATTAAAATTTTAAAAAAGTTAAAACTGAATTAAACCATTGAGAATCATTTAAAATCTTAAGTGCAAAATAGAACAAAAATGAACAGAAAATTTAAGCTGGACTTTTAAATGAAGTTTGAAAGCCAACTGAAAATGAATGGGTTTGTTGTTTTCCTTCATTATTGGGACTTCTGTTTTACATATTGCCAGCTATAGCTGGGGTAAATCTGAAGGGCCAGACATGAAGCGCATCCTGCCTTGCAGTTCATTCCAATCTAGAATCTCCATTGGATTCAATGATGAGTCCAACATATTTTCAACTTCTTCATTGCCGTGTGTAGACACATTGAATACTGGAGGGGAGATGGTGAGACCAATGGTGAATCTAGCAGCAGAGCGGGTAATTAACTGCCAGGAATCTGACCTTCAACATACTTTTGAACAACACATGGTCACAAAATTTGAAGATGTGCTGGTGCTATCCACAGGAGCGCGACTGACACACAGGGAAAATTGTGACATAAATCACGCGAATCACATTGTAAATCCCGACTGGCTACCATAATATCCCTATACTTGGAAAAGAAAATAAATCGAGCCACATTTGTATGAGACATTCAGCAGATCATTGACCTTGCAGCCAATTTGAAATGATTTCCTATTTATCTACACATCTTATGATTATGCTAAATGATCTGCAATAGGAAAAACATGGGCATATTCCATAGCAGGCTAGTTGCGATCAGCTTTGTGATTTTATCGACACAAGAGACTGCAGATGCTGAACTTAGGAGCAGCAAACAAGATGCTGGAGGAACTCAGCAGGTCAGGAGCATCTGTGGGGGGAAACGGACAGTCAACGTTTCAGAATGAGGCCTTCATCTGGACAGATGAAGGGTCTTGACACGAGACGTCGGCCGTCCATTTCCCTCCACAGGTGCTGCCTGACTCGATGAGTTCCTCCAGCATCTTGTTTGTTGCTTGCAATTTTGTAACTTGAGTCTTTCCATCAGATCCATAAAAGTTAACAATATAGATAGTAAGTCTCTGCACTATCCAGAAGTACGAACTAATCCCCCTGCTTTGTGCTATCCCATTGCATCCTTCCTTCCTTCAGTTTCAAGTATTACCTTCCCTGTACGTCATTGCTTCCTTGTAGTCTTTGATCTGTTCAAGTATTAAAAAAAACAAAAAGCTGAATATCTGAAATAGAAACATATGAAAACACACAGCAGGTTATTTAACATCTGTGGAAAGATTAAAAGTCTGCTCACTCCACAGTGGCCAAGTGGCTCACTGTGTGTTTCCAGCTGCGTATATTTTTGTTTCATAAGCATCAGATGTCAGCTCAAATAAAGTGCTGGAAATAGTCAGCAGCATCTGTGGAGAGGGAAACAGAGTTAAAGTTCTACTGACGTTATCTGACTTGCTGCATTTTCTGATCTTCAGATTTCAATTCCTCATCCTATGGTCTGTTTGCATTGTTGTAGTTGTCAGTCTGATATATTTTTACAAGCACTTGTTGTTGGCAATTGTCACTAAGTTCAACAATTAGTAAAGAAGTAAAGAAAGAATATCTTGATTGCATAATGACTGTGGTCTAATCCTTCTGATGCAGTCTTTTCCTTCACTGTCGGGACTTCTGTTTTACATATTGGAAGATTATTGTTGTTTTGTTTATCTTCCTCCCCCTCTGAAGATTGACAGGAGACTTTGAATGTATCTTGCATAATAAATAACAATTTCACAGACCAAACTCAGCAAAAATATCAGCCACCATGAGGCACATTCTATAAAATTTATGATTATTTAAACATAATTTTAACCAGTCATCCCAGCTTTTCCTTCAGCAGCTGTTGCTAAGAATCTGCTTTTCCTATTTACTCCTTCTTTAGTGCTAGAGCATAAGAAATAGAAGCAAGAGGAGGTTGATATTAAAATGATAATTAATTTACATGGTCCTTGTGCCTACTCTGTCAATAAATGCTTGTTGCTGATCTTTTGCCTCAGTGCCTTCCTCTGCTAACCCTTAATATCCTAAATAGCTATTTATGTTCCCTATTTCATCACCATTCTCTTTTGTATCATACAGTCATCCCTTTGTCATTTAATCTCTCCTATCTTCCATCTATCAGGTTGTCTGCTGAAATAAACCTCCCACATTTTTACTTTTCCCTGCTTTTTGAAAGGATATTGTTCTGAAACGTTATTTCTGTTTTTCTTTTCTCAAATGTTCCTAACCTGCTGAGTATATCCATATCTAGAGTCATATATTCATACATTATGGAAATAGGTCCTTTGGCTGACCAAGTACATGCTGACCATCATGCACGTATATACACTAAACCTACACTAAACCCATTTTATTCTCCATACGTTTTCATCAATTACCCCCATGTCCTATCACTCACCAACACATTACAGTGGTCGATTAACCTACCAACCAATGTAACTTCAGAATGTGGGAGGAAACCAGAGCACTCAGGGGAAACCCACACAGTCACAGAGAATGTGAAAACTCCCCACAGACAGGACCAGGAGTCAGGATGGAACACAGGTCATTAGAGCTGTGAGTAGAACTCTACTAGTTCCACCACTATACCAGAGCATTAGTAGTATAAACCAGAGAGTCTCTTATGAGTTGATCTTTGGGAGCTGTTGAGTCAAGAGTCTCACAGGCACAGAGCAATTGGTTCAAGGAATAGTGACATTTCAGTGAGAAGCTAGCATAAGTCATTCATCTATCCACAAGTCATTTCGGATAAATGGTACGCATCTGATATTGCAATTTTGTTGATGCTTTCCAAGGAATTCCAGGTAAATTACATTTTGTAAACAGCAGTAAACAATTTAAATGAAAAAAAAACAAGAACCAAATTGATGAACACTGCAAAATTGTCCCAAGCTTAGTTAAATCTAGGGTTCCTTCCATTAGAAATCCAAGGAGAATGGTTTAAAATAAATTTGAATTGAAAGGAATTATATATTAGTTGTCACTTTATTATCAACAGCTTTACCTTTATTAAATAAAATTACAGCAAAATCAGCAGTGGTAGATATGAAATCCATGTTTTCTTTTCTTTCATGGAATACCAAGAGCTGTAACAAAATACCCACAGAATCCTATAGCAGCTGAGAATATTAAGAAAGATAATTAGAACAAGATCAAGTAAGGTGCCAATTCATCTGAACAGATTCCTGTCAACATGCAGCTCCAAAGATAAAAATTTGCAACAGGTTACTGTTTAAATTTAAATATGTAAATATATGTAAATATATATATAAAATATGTAAATAGCAGTGAATCCAAAACCATATTACTTCTTTCCAGTTTATGACTTTGATCTTAACATAATAATAAAAGGCAAGACAGCTGTAGTACAACACATAATGCCATGTACGTGTACTTAAAATGCAACAAAATTCATGTTATATCATAAAGGCAGAAAATGGGTATAATCTAGTTGTTGTTATCTGCAAACTGAGTTTCCTTGAGCTAAATGGAAATCAAAAATCTTCTGGAAAATACATAAATTGATTTGTCCTTGCTTAGAAATTCCTTAAGCACATCCTTATAGCAGGAACTGGTTGTGCAAAATTAGCCATCAAGATGCAGGCTGAAAAATAATGCTTGGTACAGTTTACCTGTGGAAACAGCCCAGTACAAAATAAGTGAGGTAGGTGAACATCAGTATAGTTTCAGATGCTGAGATAAGGGAAAACCCAAAGCAAGAGAAGCACAAAAGTTCCTTTTGGGATCACCCGCTACATCCTGACCAAGCACACACAACCTATAAAAAGCAAAGAACTTAACTGGCTCTCTTGTGGCCAGATGCTGATTCCTGCTGAGGGAAAAAGGTTTAAAGAATAAAAACCTTATCTATGAGGACACACATGTGAATTGAGGTTGGGAGAAGAAAGAGTTACAAGGAAATGGAAAAAGGTATGAGTTACAATTCAGCTGAATTCTGTGTTATCAATACCAGACATGTGGATAGCTTTAGGATGCAATCCATTCTATAGCATAGATTTAACTTAGTGCTGAAACTACACCAGTGGCATTAGCCAGAAAAATTTGCTCCTTGCAGACTCCAGAATAGCTCTAAGACGTAAACATCAAATGAATACTCAAAGACTTAATCAATCATTCTCAGCATTTTCAGTTTGATGTTAAAGGTTGTGATAAACATTCTTAGTAATTCAGAACACTGCACCATGATGATTATTTTATTTATGGCCCATGTTCTCAGCATATTTTATTGTCTTAAATGGTTTGGATGTAAACTCGTAAAATTGAATTTTTCTCATATTAGGGTTTACAGTCAAAAATCCTGTTAACACAGGGTAAATCTAGTTTGGATTTACAGATCTTGTTCCACCCTTGATGAAGCTGCACATGCTCACCTCTGAAAATGAGCATAATCCAGTCTGTAATTTCCAGTTTTACACAAGAAGTGTATAAAATCATGAGGGACATAAATCAGGTGAACGCACACAGTCTTTTTCACAGGGAGAGGGAATCATAAACTAGAGAGCGTTAGTTTAAGGTGAGAGGGCAAAGATTGAAAAGGGACATGGGGGTAACTTCTTCACACATAGGACAGTGTGTATATGGAACAAATTGCTAGAGGAGGTGGTTGAGGCAGGTAAAAAAACAACCTTTAAAAGACAGTACAACAGGTATATGGATAGGAAAGGTTTAGAGGGATATGGGCCAAATGCAGGCAAATGGGACTACCTTAGATGGGCATCTTGGTGGAATGGACGAGTTGGGCTGAAGGGCCTGTTTTCCGTGCTGGATAACTCTATGACAAGAGAATCCAGCTCATAAGTTATGCTACTCTACCAGTCCAGCACTGAACGAGTGCTGGACTGTTAGAGAAACTGCTTTTTGGATGATATATTAAACCAAAGGCCCATCCTGGATCTCAGATGGATATAAATGTTCCATGTCACGATTTTATCCAGAGCAAGGGAGACCTTCTACCATCTGTGCCAACATTCATCCTTTAATTAACATGACTAAAACACACACAACATTAGCAGATCATTTATCTTATTGCTGCTTGTAGAACCTTGCTGAATGCAAATTGCCTGCTCTGTTTCTCCAATTACAATACTGACTGTGCCTCAAAGTAAGTTATTGGCTGTGCAGCATTTTGGGACACCCTTAAGCTGTAAAATTTTAATATAAAAGCAAGTTCTTTCTTCCCAGTGATTTCTCAGCATTCAGCCAGAAGTCATGCTAAGTAACCCCGAAGCAAAGGTTGATTGTCTGCTCAGCTTGTTCACATTGCACGATCAGCATGAACAATTGAAACAGTCTGCTGGGATTTAACAGAGTCATTAATGTCCCCAGCTCCACAGGGCAGAATTCAGATTATCCAACATCTGACAATATTCATGTTGCTGTAACAAAGCTACAACAAATATTATCTGATGCAGCTGATAATCTTTTACCTATTTAACTTGCTGTTTAATCAATTATTGCACGAGTATATTTTGTGAAACCAGTCTGGGCAGATTTCATGAAGGATAGATTACTGCTGCCTCATTGAAAATCTGGCCTCGAACTGTACCCAAAATTTTGGGAAGAAAGTAGTAGCTAAATTGATTGGACACCCAAAAAGGTTGCAGAGATCATCTTGCACCATTATCTTAAGCATGATCAACTCAGTGAGCCAAGTCATCAACAGATAGCCCTTGACTTCCATAAGATCAGGCATCATCTTACAAAGTAGCATAGCAGGCTCGAGGAGCTATACAGCCTCCTTCTCCTGTTATTTTTTTATGTTCTAGTTAGACAGTCTTTAGTTTACTTTAGTGCTTCAAATGCCTTTGAAGCCATTCTGCAGTCAATTCCACTGCATACTAAGGAAAAGCCTTATTCACAGGGAACTGATTGTTTGTTCCACCTACTCCATGGAGAATGAGGATGAAATGTCAGCTCTCCTGGAATAGAGTGTGCCAGTGTCCTTTCCTCCAGCAACAATAGATGGAAAACTGCAAGATGTTGCAACCATTTCTGGCTCAGGAGGTGCCTGGCACATAACAATTCATGACTATGTACACCTTAACAGCTACTTACAGTGTGGTTCTCACTCTGCTTGGAGGTAGGAGCTGTGACTGGAACAGATGGCAGATTTTAATAAAGATATCCATATTAAAGTGCAGATGTCTCACACACTTTTCCTTAGCTAGAACAATTGGTCCATAGAAATCCATCTACTGACAACATCCCTACACCCCCCGCACCCCCCCCCCCCCCGCCATACCAAATCCTACTTCCCCACAACCTCCCTATTATCCCTGCTTCTTCTCCCTTTTCTAGCAGGTACTCATTCTCCTATTTATGCTTTATTCCAAGGGGAATGATTACAGTTGCTGGTCCCAGCAATCCTAAAACGTAAAGAAAGTATTAAAAATTATAATGGCAGCAACTATCAGAAGTAATCAACCACCAGCAAACGTATGTACACTTCTTTAAAACAATGTTGAGTAGGTTTTTTTTCTTGCTGCTGAATGAATTTTTTTTATAAGGTTAAGAATTAGGATCAACTGGAGCATGATATCCAAATTGGCAACTTCAGCACAGCAAGGCGATGTTCATCCTGCCGTGCATATCTGGGCATAGGCTAGTGCCTACACCAAGATGGCATCTAGTGCAATAAACCCCACCAATTTGATCATTTTTGGAACTGAAGCTGAATTTTGCCCCCCACTTTCGGAAGTATATTTGCACCAAAAGACTGGAAAGGATCTATCTTGAACCCTGGTGCACATCATAAATCCCTCAGGCTGCACTGAGCCCATGGGATGGGTTCATCAGATTTGCTTCCACGATCTCTGCAGTCACTGGAGTAGGCCATTTGATCCCGTGTGCATACTCTGTAAGGCAATAAAGATCAATGCTGATTTTTTTACCTCAGCATGACTTTCCTGTTACTAATCCTATTTCCCTCAATTCCCCTAATATCCATAAATCAATCAGTCTCTGTCAGTAACTGATCATCCACTAACCCTTCTAGGTAAAATATTCCAAAGAATTCACTTGGGTGAAGAAAATTCTTCCTATCTTGGTCACGGATGACTGATCCCTTATTTTGAAATTTTGACCCCTGGTTCCTGAAACCCCAGCCAACAAATATAGAATCTCTCTTTCTGCTCTGTCAAACCTCCAAAACAATATTTTACATTTCTGTGAGCTCACTTTTCATTCTTCCAAACAAAAGAAAGTTTAGATCCAGCCTGCTTAATCTTTCCCCCCATCTCAGTAATCAATGTGGTGAACCTATTTCCTTACACTTCTGCTATTGCTTTTACTTCCTTGCTTGTGCACAATATTGCAGGTGTGGTTATAAGCACATTGGCTGTTTGAAAACAAGGAAAATGAACTTGGATTGTTATCAGGTCCAATATGATCAGTTTAATAAGATATTCATCTTATAAGGGTGAATTGAAAGAAGAACATGTGGAGAAAAACAAATGGGAGAAGTTAAAGGATGACGTTGTGTATGTGCATGCTCTCAGCATTGCTGAGTTGGTGAATTGGTCAGGATCCAGCTCAATCTGGAATGAAAGGAACAGAAGCAAAAATGACAAAATAAAATCAGTCAGAATATAAACTCCTTTTCTTCATCTGGTCTAGTCCTCAACAAACTGAGAAATAAAACATTAATTTGTATTGAGGTCACAAGGTATTTATAGACACCTAAGATGTAAAATTTCTATTTTGGGTTTCAGGATCTATCTTCTCCATAAAACTTAATTCCATTAGAGTTAATTTAATGTTCCAAACACCTCACAGAATATTGTTATAGTGGGAACAACTATATACATATTTCATATGGGAACAACTATATACATATTTCATGCTAGTGACATTTTATAATAGAAGTAGTTCCATGTAAAGTGCAAACAAAAGAGCCCATTGAATGCAGTTTATCATTTAGTGCCAATTGCATTCAATTTATAATACAGGTTTACAGAATTCTAAACTCCACAATATCAGATTGTAGGGTGAACTGCAGAGGTATAGCTCAAATTTAACAGATGTAAAATGGGTGGCCACAAATTGATTTTCTTTTAGTTGATAATGTGTTAGTAAACAAAGGCTAGACGGCAAAGTGGTGTTAACACATTGCCCAGCTAATATATGAACAGATCAAAAATAATAAATTTTCCACTCAAAAAATGTAGCTGAGCTTTTCTTATTTCCTGTTATCTGTAATAGCAGTGATCTTGAAATCACTTCAATCATAAAATCTTAGCTTTATAGTTTTAACTTGAGTTTCATTTAAAATTCCACACTGTTTGAACATTTTCAGTTTAGCCAACAGGTGGAGCACTGTCCTACGGAGGAGTATTCTGCCGAATGAGAAAAAAATAATGATTTTCATCTCTTTCAACTTTAGTTGAGTCATAACATTCTCACCTATGAGCCATAAGATCACATGATCAGGCCAATGCATGAGATTTTAGTGTACAATTTAAGGAAACAGTTTAATGCAGTAATGTGTGAGGTTTCACTGACAGCGTGGATGGATTTTAGATCAGGCATTTAACTGAGACCCTGAAAGCAGCAAAAATAGGAACCTGACCCATGTTCTATCCCACATTTATTCCTCAACTGACAATACCACAACAAGTTGTTCAGTTATTAACATAATTGCTATTTGTTAGAATTTTCTGTGTACAAATTGATGCTACGTATTCTTACAATAGTGACAACATTTCAAAAGTTCTTCAGTGGCTATTTCAGTTCTTTGTGATGTCCTGACATTGTGAAGAGCAAGATATAAATTTCAAGTTCTTTACTTCCTCTTAACTGCCAACCACAGCATAGTTTGATAGATGCCCAAGAAATGTTCACAACTCTAGCATTCATCATTAAGCAGAAGTTCACGGTAAGGTCATGGCAAGGTGACCAACTACAACAACCTGGGTGAAACATAAAATATGAAAATATTTTTATGCTTTTAACATCTCTAACTACCATAAGCACATTCCAAATTGTGATAGTTTAAAGCCTTTCTTGTCTTTTGCACAAATACAATCATCAAAAAGGATTCACATTTTTTGATCATTACAAAGTAATTTATTTAAAGGGACAATTTCACCCCCAAATTTTGAAAGGACAAGCCTATTAAGCACGTCTAATGTGCATTGGCTTTAAATGTAGCACTCCAACACCAATTGCAAAGATGAGAATGACAATCTTTAAAGTCTTTTTGATTCCACTTGAAAACAGAACTAACAAGATAAGATAAGATCTTTTATTGGTCACATGTACATCGAAACACACAGTGAAATGCATTTTTTGCATAGTGTTCTGGGGGCAGCCCGCAAGTGTTGCCACACTTCTGGTGCCACTATAGCATGCCCACAACTTCCCAACCTGTACGTCTTTGGAATGTGGGAGGAAACCAGAGCACCCAGAGAAAACCCACGCAGACACAGGGAGAACGTACAAACTCCTTACAGACAGCGGCGGGAATTGAACCTGGGTCGCTGGCACTGTAAAACGTTACACTAACCGCTACACTACCGTGCCTGCCCACAAAATACCCATCTAATTGATATGAAAAAGAATCTATACATTAAGAGTAAAATAAACTGCAAAACTAAAGCAAATTCTACTTCAGATTATGTCTGGACCCAAGAAAACTTGCATTAGCAGCATTCAACAATCACAGGAAATTAATGGAGCATTCTAATTTGACAAACTATCTTTTTCAGTTTTGAGAAAAATCTGCACACGTTGTATGTAATAAAATTATAGCGTTGTAAGCATTTTTCTTGTAGAGTTTTTTGGCTTTAATGAAAAGTTAACAACCCAGTACCTCCATCAAGTTATAGGATAAAGTGATGAATCTGAATTAACAACCCTATATTCCCACCAAGTTTTGGGTGAAGTGCAGAAGCTGTATACAGATCCATACACGTTCAAAGTTGACCTGTTGCCAACTAGATAACATCCAGAATGCTAGAGGAGGTAGCCCATTTAGAGTCTACATCAATGGCTGAAAGGGAGGAAAATTCAATCTAGCTATTGCTAATAAAACTGTGAGGTGATATCAGAAAGTGAGAGATGCATTTTGGTAAGAAGAATGAGGAAAAATAATGCAAGGTAAATAAAATGATTTTAAACAGGTTGCAATGAGATACAATGAAACGGACAAAGCTTTGAAGATGGCTGAACAGGTGAACAAAATGTATGGAATCCTGGATTTTACAAAAAGAAGCATAAAGCAGAAACCAGAACATAAGAAGTAGTAGCTGGAGCTAGTCCCTCAAACCTACTCTGTCTTTCAATAAAATCATTGGGTGATCTTTCATCCAGTTTATGTTCCTGTCTGAAGCTTATGTTTGTTTGTTCACTTAGTGTCCAAATATCAATTTTAACATTGTAGAAACTTTGTAATTTACACCCATACCCTTAGAGATAGATCATTTTGAAGATTCACAAATCTTTGAGTTAAGAAATTTCGTCTCCCAGTTCTAGGTGTTCCAGCAGAAAAAACAATCATTCAGCACATACACTGCATTGATCTCACTTCATTCTTCTGAACCCCATTATAGGTTTAGGCCAAAATCTCCTCAGAGGGCAGAATACCCATGTCCCAGCAACTAACCTAACCTACCCTGCACCACTTCAAGGCAAGTGTATCCTTCATTAAGTATGAAGACCAAAACCGCATACAACTCCAGAGATATAAACTTGCAGTGAAACTTCCTTACTCATAAATTCCAACTCCATGCATAATAGTCAAAATGCTTTTTAGAGTATGAGAATACTGAGTGGCAAATGGCACTGTATAAATCACTATGCTCCATTTACTAACCCCATATGGATTCTGTAGCATTACTTTAGGGTTTCACCTCTCCATTCCTTTGCTAGGTCAGACCCTCGTTCATTTCATCAGGGATTCTCAGCTTGTGATTTAGGAAGCAAAGATTGCTTTAATTATTTTACTTAATTTACCATGTTTAATGATTTCTAATGTTTTAGTATGTTTGAATTAACACTTTTTAATGCTTTACTAATTAAAAACATATTTACACCAACTTTGATTGTTTTCAGACACCTTTGAATATAAGAGAGATCCTGTACCATTCTCCCTGAGGCCTAGTCAACAAAGACCCTGTGAACCTTTGCTGACTGATTGCAGGATACTGAGGACCAGTAAGATCAGCCTTCTATCCCAGGGACTGCAGCAGCAACTCTAAGTGGTAGCCTGAATCCAGGATGAACCAGTGCTTTTTGTCCTCCTCACAACTCGCTATTCCACTTTTCCATTGAAATTTGTATCATCAACAAAAGTGGATAATTTGTGCTATCTTTTCATCCAGGTATCAATATAAATTGTAAACAGTTGAGGGCCACTAATCATCCTTTGGCACTTCACTAGCAACAGTACGCCAATGTAAAAAAAACATTTATTCCTACTCTTAATTTCTGCCATTTAACCAGTCCAATATGCATGGCAATATAATACCCCTAACCTGTGAGTTCTTACTTCATGTAACAATAGATAATTACGCTAAATCTTTACAAACACTAGTCCAATTCTGCACATTAGGAAAGACATGAAAGTATTGAAGGGATTTACTAGAGTGCTCTCAGGATTGAGGGATTATAGTTCTGTGCACAGACTGCAAAGGTTGAGGAGATTTGAGAGAGCTATTTAAAAACAAGATGGGTTTAGACATGAAAAATGAAAAAAGTGCTGAAGTGTTGATGATGAGGGGCACAGCTTTAAGGTTGGGGAAAGAAAAAAACAACACAATAAATATCA
The DNA here is from genome assembly GCF_009764475.1 of Pristis pectinata. Lineage (NCBI taxonomy): Eukaryota > Metazoa > Chordata > Chondrichthyes > Rhinopristiformes > Pristidae > Pristis > Pristis pectinata. The sequence goes on along the minus strand of NC_067418.1, from coordinate 22,767,221 downwards.
TTTCCTTTGTAAGATTTGGAATTCTTTGACTGATAGTTGGTAGAAATATTCAATTGTTCAAATGGATTGATGAAGTACTTGAAGAAAAACATATGGAAATTGGCAAAGTGCAGCATCGCAAAACAGGAAGAATTGATCTTAAAAGAGGTAGCCAATAAATAATAGTCCAAATCATCTTCTATGCTGTACAGTTCTATGACTCAATGATTTTATATTTTCAGAGAGAAATTCCTGCTGGTAGAATGTGATTGAACTTTGGGGAAAGATTGTTCTACTTGATTTTACTTCTGCTTCTCTTATTTACTGTTTACACAGGTAGACTTAGCACTAGGGTTCCAAATTTAAGAGCCAGTCCCATCCTTAGGATTCTTTTCCAGCATAAGATGTTAGAGCATAAAAGGCTGGAAATACCTATTAACCGAATAGTGTCTATGTAAAGGGAAATAGAGTTAATGTTTCTGGTGAACAATCTTTCATTAATTTCTGCAGTATTTCACTTTTGTTTCCTATGTAAACTGTTATCGACAGGCAAGAAAAGAGAAAAAGAAGAGAAAAGCTTCCTCCGTTAAAGAACACACAAACCTTTAGCCCAGCAGGTTGTTGTCAATTTTTGTACCTCCATTGAGCTTTCCAGAAAATGCACCTCCTCACTTATGCAGCAACTCAGTCTGTTGTAAAGCTCTGGTTCCTCTAAATGGAGGACATAGGCTTTAGGGAGAACTGGCAGACATTGGAAAAGGGTTAACAAATATTAAAACTTAGTTGATCAACTTTGGATCAACTCTACTTTGCAACTCAACTTTGCAAACCTGTCTGGGAGAACAAAGTGTAGGAAGGTTCCATTGTGATTCATGGCATAAGGCAGGTAAGGAAAAAAATAAACCATATGTTTTCTATATAATCATTGCACTACCTGAGGTAATAGATGGAGTTGAGTACAATGTTTTGGTGCAAAATCTCAGGATTCAGCTTTATTTCAGTTCCCTGCAGCTTAAGATCTACAATTAAATAGCCTCTATGAATGAATCTATTAAAGTTCAATTATTTAATGTAAGTGTCTCCTGGATCTAGTGGTGCAAATCAATTTCATGCAGGGAGCTGAGAGACATATGTCTTTAGGCATATATGTATACAATACTAATGCATTCAGAGCACTGCTTGTATCACAGAGTGCTTTTTATCAGAGATTAAAAGCTGGACAGAATGAAATGGTAAAATTTCATAAAGATTGGGTGTACTAGTGGTTTTTGTTTTACAGATCCTATTATAGCTAAAATTGCATGCAGCTGGACACTGACAAAACTGATTGCATCTGCTTTCAACACAATCTATTGTGCTTGAGTAATTGGAATGGTGGAGACTAAAATGACAAATCTTCATCTGTGATACGTGAACCCAGCATAATACAGATCACATGCTTCTAATCAGAGTTTATCAACTAGGACGTATTAAAACATACAGAGAAGAAAAGTAAGTTGAAGTGACAGTGACTCAGCTTTCAGTAAGATATTTCAATCCCTACTTGTGGGTTATTGCCTTAGTCATGCAGAATGCTACTTTGCCAAAGAGTGTGCGAATATACTTTTGGGGCTGACTTAAACTGTCCGTCCAAGTGCAGGCAGATAAAATTTCCTCACAAAAGTTGCCCTGTTTTGTGCCTTGTAATTTTATGATGTTCTTTTGCAAGGAGAAAGAGTCATTCACAAAAAAAAGGTCTTTTTTTATAAGATGTGAATCCACATCCAATAATAAGCCAATGTGACTTCTCCACCAAACTAATCTATTGGCTGCAAAACTTTGGGACTAGGAGAGGCCCATGTGACAGAGGAATCAGAATCAGAATCAGATTTATTATCATGGACTAATATGACATGAAACTTGTTGTTTTGCAGCAACAGTGCAGTGCAAGACATTGGTATTGGTATTGGTTTATTATTGTCACTTGTACCGAAGTACAGTGAAAAACTTGTCTTACAAACCGATCTTACAGGTCAATTCCTTACACAGTGCAGTTACATCAAGTTAGTACAGAATGCATTGATGTAGTACAGGTAAAAAAAAACAATAACAGTACAGAGTAAAGTGTCACAGCTACAGAGAAAGTGCAGTGCAATAAGGTGCAAGGTCACAACAAGGTAGATCGTGAGGTCAGAGTCCATCTTATCGTATAAGGGAACCGTTCAATGGTCTCATCACAGTGGGGTAGAAGCTGTCCTTAAGTCTGGTGGTATGTGCCCTCAGGCTCCCGTATCTTCTACCTGATGGAAGAGGAGAGAAGAGAGAATGACCTAGGTGGGTGGGGTCTTTGATTATGCTGGCTGCTTCACCAAGACAGCGAGAGGTAAAGACAGAGTCCAAGGAGGGGAGGCTGGTTTCCGTGACGCACTGGGCTGCGTCCACAACTCTCTGCAGTTTCTTGTGGTCCTGGGCAGAGCAGTTGCCATACCAAGCCGTGATACATTCAGATAGGATGCTTTCTATTGTGCATCAATAGAAGTTGATGAGAGTCAAAGGGGATAAACTGAATTTCTTTAGCCTCCTGAGGAAGTAGAGCAGCTCGTGAGCTTTCTTGGCCGTGGCATCTACGTGATTTGACCAGGACAGGCTGTTGGTGCTGTTCACTCCCAGGAACTTGAAGCTCTCAACCCTCTTGACCTCAGTACCGTTGGTGTAGACAGGTGCATGTACACCGCCCCCTTTCCTAAAGTCAATGACCAGCTCTTTTGTTTTGTTGACATTGAGGGAAAGGTTGTTGTCATGACACCATTCCACTAAGCTCTCTATCTCCTTCCTGTACTCTGACTATCACTGCACTGTGTAATGAATTGACCTGTATGAACGGTATGCAAGACAAATTTTTCACTGTACCTCAGTACAAGTGACAATAATAAACCAATACCAATACCAAACCAATACCAATACGCTCTGTGTAAAAAAACTTGCCTCGCAAATCTCCTTCAAACTTTCCCCCTTCACCTTAAACCTATGCCCTCTGGTACTTGACATTTCCACCTCGGAAAAAGACTCTGTGTAGGGGAAAATTAAATAGCTAATGGAAGAGGGCAGCTCCAAAAACTCTCCCATCCTCATTGACAGTTGTGCCCCAAATGTATACTAAATGCAAAGCATTCACAACCATGTTCGGACAGAAGTGCTGAGTGGATAATCAACCTCAACTTCCTCCAGAGATCCCCACCATCACAGAAACCAGTCTCTGCCAATTTGATTCATTCTGTCTACATGATATCAAGAAACAGCTGAGAGCTTTGGATACAAGCTATTAAACCAGACAACATCTTAAATATAATACTGAAGACCTGTACTCCAGAAGCAGTGCTGCTTTTTACCAAGTAGGCTCAGTCACTGCCATCTATCCAACAATGTGGAAAATTATCCATTGTGTCCTGATCATAATAAGGAGGACAAATCCTTTTCCAGCTAATTACTGCTCAATCAAGTCAACTTCCAATCATCACCATAGTGAGGAAAGGTGTTACAGAAAGTACTATCAGGTGGCATTTACTCATCAATAACTTGCTCATTAATGTCCAGTTTGGGTTTTGTCAACACTACTTAACTCCAGACCTCAACATGCCTTGGTCCAAACATGGATCATAGAGCTGATTCCCAGAGGTGAAATGGGAATGATTGGCCTTTGCTTCAAGGAACCCTGGTAAAACAGAATTCAATGGGCATCATGGGAGAAACACTCCAATAGTTGGAGTCATACCTCACAGAAGGGAAGAGGATTGTTTTTGGTGGTCAATCATCCCAGCTCCAGGACATCACTGCAGAAGTTCCTCAGGGTAGTACCAGTCTAGTCCCAACCATCTTCAGTTGCTTCATCAATGATCTTCCTTTCATCATAAGGTCAGAAGTTAGAACGTCATCTGATGAATGCACAATGAAGCAATCCAGTCCTGCTTGCAGAAATACCTGGACATCATTCAGTGACAAGTCATATTCATGCCACACAAGCTCCAGACAATGACCACCTCCAACAAGAAAGAACCCAATCACTTGCCCTTGACAATTAGGAGACAGAGTTATGCCGAGTCCTCCACCATCAACATCCTGAAATTGCCATTGGCCAAAAACTCATCTGGACTAGCCACATAAGTAGGATAGCTACAAGAGCAAGTCAGGGCATCTGCAGCAAGTGGCTGACCTCTTAACATTTCAAAGCCTTTCCAACATCTCCAGGGTACAAGTTGGGAGTACAATGGAATACTTTCCACTTGCATGAATGAGTTGAGCTCCAATAATCAGGAAACTTTAACACCATCCAGAACAAACCAATCTTTCTGTTTGGTATCCTTTCCACCACCTGGATGTTCTAGCCTCTACTATTGGTACATAGCGGCTGCATTATTTACAATCTACAAAATGCACTGCAGTTACTTACCTTGTTTACTCAACAGCATCTCCCAAACCCACTATGTCTACCACAAATAAGGAGAAGGATAGAAGATGCATGGGAACTGCACCATTTTCTTGTCCCCTTCCAAGTGGCAGACCATCCTGACTTGGAAGTTTATGCCAGTTCTTTATCATCATTCAATAAAACTCCCTACTCAACAGCACCATGGAAGTACCTTCACTTGAAGGGCTGTGACAGTTTAAGAAGGCATCACTTTCTCAAGGGCAAATAGGAATGGTCAATTAATGCTGGCTTTGTCAATGATCATTAAAAAGCAAGATATATATTTAGTGTGGTTATTTCTATATAATGTTCAGAATGCAAGTGCATGATAGAAAAAACAAGAGTCCCAAAACACTCAGAAATGAAAATAAAAGATTTAAGTCCGATTGCATCTATGTTTTAATTTTTATCATGGCAGTCTGTCAAATCAGGATATACTTTTCAGTGGTTTGCTGCTTCTCAATCTTCACAGTACCACATATCCTGGACCCATCTTTAAAGACTATTCAATTGGATTATCAGCCCACTCAAAGTACAGATTTTCTAATTTGAGTAATTTGTGTAATATACCACTTTACTAACTTATTCCCTGGTGTTTGTACAGACTCAACTAAGGTGTTTCCAATGCCTGTTAAACAAATGATGCCTGAAATACTTTCTCATTACCTTAAAATGCCTAATGGAATGAGTGACTTTTCCAATGGGCAGTTCTATTAGTCCTTCCTCTCCCTTTCCCTACAGCCCCACAAATTACTTTCCTTTGAGTAACTATCCAATTCTGTTTCAAAAGCTCTACCACCCTAGCAGGAGTATATTCCAAATCTGAACCTCTCAGTGCTCAAAATTGTTCTTTCACGTTGTTTCAAATTCATTGCACAAACACCTTAAACAATGCCTTTTAGTTATTAATCCTTCAGTCACTGGGAGTGTTTCATGTTATTTCCCCTGTCTAAACCTTTGGAGATTTTAAACATTTCTATCTTATTGCTTCCCTACTTGAAAGAGATGAGCAGTTCCTCCAGTCTGTCCATGTAATCTAATCCTTCATCCCATTCTTTCACTCTTAATATTTCATTTCTTTACTGTTTCACAGTATTCGTGAAGTATCACTTCCAATGTATCTAACCTGTCTCATGAACCCATGCATAGTACACTTTCTATGTTAGTAGGGATAACATTGTTTCTTCAAATGTTACAATTTTCATTCTACATGTCACTGTTTTATTTTTATGCAAGATAAAATTAAGTAAATACATGAAGGGTTACTAATGTGCTTTGTTGACAGTGTTTACTCTGCTGAACAATGAAAGCTCAACTCTTTGGGGATCATTTTGTACTTGGATCAGAATTATTCACCAAATTGTATTACTGGGATAGGGAAGGAAAAAAACTTATTTGGATTTTTATGTTTAGATCTTATAATATTTTATTTGCAGAGTGGAATTTACCAGAATAAATTGCATCTAGTGAATGTTTATGAGTCAAAGAGCCAGATCTTGCTGATATGAATCCACTGCAAACACCCACATCTAAATTTACCTGGTTTGAACACAGGAGGCTCATCCTACTGCTCAAAGCCTCCAGGACTTCAGATACATGACTCACACTGTGGCCAGGTCTTCAGTAGCACAGGAATTAGGCCTGAACCCTGAAACACCCTGAAAGCTATGACAGCTGGCAAAGTCTAGTCACAAGGTTTGTCAGATCTCAAGCTTGCAGGAAAAAGTTTTGGTGGAACATAAACACCAGTATTGACTGGTTTGAGCAAATGGTCAGAGTTATGTAGTATATTCTGTATAATACAATGTAATCTACCAATCTATTTGCTTTAGTAGTTACTTTGAGCATTCTGTAATTCCTGTTCCATCTCCTACTTAGCAGCTTTTAACACAAAGACCTGTGTTGTATGTATACTTGGAATTGACCTTATCCAAGTGTCTAAAAGCACAGTTCATTAATATACATTTCTCCTCAGTACATCTAAATCTGCTTGCAATTTGTTTTACATATCCAAGTTCCTAAACTCTATAATTATCTTCATATTAATTAAGAAGTTGTGCAAAGTTCCTCTCAGGTCTCCATCTCAATCAATGATGAAAACCAAGGGACTCTGAGATACACAACCATGTGAAACTTCATTAGTTGATCTGTTCAACAACAACTCCAACACTCCTATCTGCACTATGCAACACCAACCCGTCTCAATTCTACTCTACACCACTATAACTTAAAACCACTAACAAGTGCTGAGGGCTTAATAGCACTTTGATATGTAATTTAACTTTATGGCTTATATATTGCCTCTTAGTGGAATCTCCTAATCCTCTGAGTTCAGCCTGAAAATCTCTGGTGGGAAAACTAGTAAACGTTCACAGAGCAACCCAACCCAGAACTCTCTCTCTCTTGCTTTTGCCCTCTCTCTCTCTCTCACTCTTTCCCTTTCTCTCTCTCTCTCTCTTTCTCGCTCGCTTTCCCTCCCTCTCTCTGTCTTTCGCTTTCCCTCTCTTTCTCTTTCCTTCTTTCTCTCTTGCTTTCCCTCTCTCTCCCCCTCTCTGTCTCTCTCTCTCTCACACACACACACACACACACACGCACGCACGCACGCACGCACGCACGCACGCACACACTCACACCATCTTGGAATAATAATTTCAGTTAATTCTTCGTCAATTTTGGTTCACCATCAGTTATGCATTCTTAATGAAGTCATGATGACAATGCCTGGCTGTAAATCCTGTGGTTATCAGCTATAATTTGCAGTCAGCTGGGAAGGTCTCCAAACAAAGCCAAAGCCCCACTTAAGGAAACTGCAAGTATCACTGGGATATCAGACCCCAGGGACCATCTGATTCTTGACCTTCATGTACTGTTCTCCCAGAAACTAAGAGTTGGGGGTGTGGGGTGGCGGGGACAGATGGGAGTTTGCAGGAACCTTTGTTTCCATAAGTTCTTAAGAACGTGCACAGCAGGTGGAATCTTGTGGCAGCAAAAAGGGAGTCACAACTGAAACATAAAACTGAAAATGCTGAGACATCAGAATTGGATGCATGAAGAATGTAACTGAACTTAGCAGTAGTGAAATCATAAATGTTTTGGAACATGCAAGAAAGGGCTAACAGCATCCTATTACATAATTATTGGAAACAAAATTATTGACAAAAAGGATTTTACCTGATTAGTTTGCAGGAGGAAAGGTATATTTTTCCAATTGGTGAATACACCAGCAGAAACACAGTAGAATAGGAAAGCAACTATGGTTCTTGGGAAGGATTCATCCAGCTTGGATAGGGATCTATGCTGACTGCAGTTTAACCTTTCCTTTTTCAACTCCAAGGGAATGAAGTGAGTGTGGGCTAGGGTTGGATGGAAGAGATTAATGGAAAATGATCTTTGTAAGCATGACTGGCATGTATAAACTACCCTTTGCCAAATGGGCAATATAACAAAACAACTGTTTTGTGTCATGAACTCTCTCTTTAATATTTAAAGTTTACATGAATAATTAAAACTAACTGCTCTTACCAGCCTCATTAAAGCATCCAAGTCGTCAACCATCTCTTGGCAGTGGGTTAGCTGCCCATCTCTTTGCCCACCCCGATTAAATCAATGTGAGAGTCAATTGGACACAAGTTTGGGATTTAATAAATGTTGACATTTCATTCAATCACAGCCTCTCTGCTTTTGGGTTCAAATTTCGCCCTAGAGATGGTCTTGACCTTTTTTTAAGCCCCGTTATTGTTCCTTCTGGGCGTGAGATACAGAGATCAATATAATAATTTTCTTTCTCTGCTTCATTCCTCATAATGAGCAGTTGAATGCAAGCCTTGGGTATGACCCAATTAATTTTAATATAAACTTTGTTAAACTGCTAAGGAATTCCCTTCAACTATTGCATTACAGATTTTAAGCACCCTCCTTTTTGTTCCTGTTTGGTGCCCATTGCTGGATACAATATTACACTTGTGGTTAGGCTAGTGATCTCTAAAGGTCCATCAAGACTTCAATGTACTTGTACTCTGCCTCTTTTCATAAAGCCCAGCATCTTGGTATGGTTTTGTAACCACATTCTCAGCATTCTTGGCTACTTTCCATGAATTATACACAAATGCCCCCAGATTTCTTTTTTTTATGAATATCTTTTCGAATTGTCTCCTCAAATTTGTATTGCCTCTTCTCATCCTACCTAACAAAATAGAGTGCCTTGTATTTCTTTGCATTAAATTTCATCTGTTACTTTTCCATCCATTCGATCAACCTGTGAAGTTTCTCTACTGTCCTCCTGCATTTTGCTATACTTCTAAGTTTTGTGATTTGTTCATAAAGTTTAAGGAAGTAATTTTATCTATAACATTTTTGAAGCCAATTATTCCTTTAGCCTATTAGTGTCATAAAAAATAATTTACTCACATGTCATTAAAATCACAAGAGTTTCCCCAAATCTGCCACACCTATTCACATGTGATTTTTCTGGTTGCATTTCTGCAAGTCATTGCCAGTTAATTATGTGTTAGGTAGTCCCTTGCAGCTCATTTCACACCAGAAGTTGCCAAACTTCTTGTTTTTGTTGCACTGGGTGTAGAATCACATTTGCAGGAATTTGTGCACACAGTGATGTCGACATGAAATCCTATCACTCCCATCATCATGTTACTGAAATTGCTTGCCACTGTGGGACAGTTCCCAGAATTATTATTTTATTCCCTTCTTGCAGAGTCTTTGCTGTAAATGCTGTATTGCTTAAGCTGAATAAAGTAAAACTAAATCTTTTGTTGCAATTAAAATTATGCTTATTTTCCATTACAAACAGTTGATCAGCTCAGAAACACACATTACATTTTCATCAACCAGAGTAATGTCTGGAATTGTTCAAAGAAACATGAACTGTGTAAGGAGAGGGAAGTGATAATGGTGGCAATGTTTTGAAAGAAATTTCCAAGCAGTGAAAAAGTGGAAGGCAAATTTGTAGCTGAAATTAATTTTAACTAAAATTCGGGATAAGACTGGAGTAAAATAAGAACTTTCTTTCACATGACCCATGCTTGCTTCCCAGAATCGTGCCCAGTTGTTTGAACCGTGCCCAGTTGTTTGAAACCTTGATATTTTCCTTGCTTCATGGATGTGGACATCATGATCTTTCCGAGTTTGCTCTACACCCTGCCTTTACAATTGCCTCCTCCATCTCACTGATCCTCTCCAATTACTTGTACATGATTTGTCATTGTCTCACTCTTGGCCTGTTCTGTTCCTTTGTCCGCATTGAAATTTTCAAGTCACCAGTGGTCACCTGTGTGATAATGAGTGCAGGTGTGTTCAGATCCCAGAGCAGGACTGAAGAAGCAGGAAACTACTGTAGGTGTAAGCTCCTAAGTGAATTTACTGATGTTCTGACCAGTAATTATCTTCAGAAGGATGAAGGGGGATCTCATTGAAACCTACTGGATACTGAAAGGCCTGGATAGAGTGGATGTGGACAGGATGGTCCCATTAGTAGGGGATTCTAGAATCCTAGGGCACAGCCTCAGAATAAAAGGGTGTCCCTTTAAAAAATGAGATGAGGAAGAATTTCTTCAGCCAGAGGGTGGTGAATCTGTGGAATTCATTGCCACAGAGCACTGTGGAGGCCAAGTCATTGGGTATATTTAGGGCAGAGATTGATGGGTTCTGAATTGGTAAGGGTTACAGGGAGAAGGTGGGAAAGTGGGGTTGAAAAAATATCAGCCATTATTGAATGGTGGAACAGACTTGATGGCCTAATTTTGCTCCGATATCTTGTGGTCTTGTCTTGAACTCATACCAGCAATGACTACTTAATTTATCTTTTTTTTTCTACCAGATAATGAGGAGATATAATAAAAATGTACAATGAAAGGATTTAATGGGTGGGCAAGAGTTTTCACTTGTGGAAGAGAATAGAAGTAAATAAGACCACATAAAATGGTTACTAAAGTCCTGGTTACTAAAGTCCAACTTCCAGCTTCTGTGACTGCAAACGGGACTCCTGGTTGGTGTGTTGCCTCCCAGGTGCAAGGGTCAGGAATGTCTCAGAGTGGCTGCAGGGCATTCTGGAAAGGGAGGGTGAACAGCCAGTTGTTGTGGTGCATGTAGATACCTATGACATAGGAAAAAAGCTGGATGAGGTCCTACAAGCTGAATTTAGGGAGCTAGGAGATATATTAAAAAGTAGGACCTCAAAGGTAATAATCTCAGGATTACTACCTGTGCCACGTGCTGGTCAGAGTAAGAATAGCAGCATAGTTAGGATGAATATGTGGCCTGAGCAATGGTGCAGGAGGGAGGGTTTTAGATTCCAGGGGCATTGGAACTGGTTCTGGGGGAGGTGGGACCAATACAAACTGGGTCTACACCTGGGCAGGACTGGGATCAATGTCCTGGGGGATTGTTTGCTAGTGCTGTTGGGGAGTGTTTAAACTAATATGGCAGGGGGTGGAAATCCATGCAGAAAGACAGAGGGAAGCAAAGCAGAGACCAGAGCAAAAGTTAGAAAAGAGAAGAGTAAGAGTGGAGTACAGAAAAGTCAAATGCAAAGAACAGAAAGGTTACTAGATTCTAAAGGGACAATGAGTGTAAGGTCACTTTATCTGAATGTCTGTAGTATTCAAAACAAGGTCAGTGAACTTGTGGCACAAATCAGTACAAAGGCATATGATTTAGTGGCCATTACAGAAATGTGGTTGCAGGGTGAAGATAAGTGGGAATTAAATATCCAAGGGTATCAGGTAATACGGAAGGATAGGCAGGAAGGTAAGGGAGGTGGGGTAGCGCTCTTAATTAAGGATGACATCAGGGCAATGGTGAGAGGTGATATTAGATCAAAGGAGCAGAACATTGAGTCCATCTGGGTAGAGATTAGGAACAGTAAAGGGAAAAAAAATCACTGGTAGGAGTTGTCTATAGGCCACTGAACAATAACATTACAGTGGAGCAGGCAATAAACCAAGAAATATTTGATGCATGTAAGAATGGAAAGGCAGTTGTCATGGGGGATTTCAACTTGAACATAGATTGGGCAAATCAAATTTGTCGAGGCAGTCGTGAGGAGGACTTCATGGAATGCATCCATGATAACTTTCATGAACAGCATGTTACTGAACCTACAAGGGAAAATGCTATCTTAGATCTGGTCCTGTGCAATGAGACAGGTAAAATTAACGATCTTGTAGCTAGGGATCTTCTTGGAAAGAATGATCATAGTATAATTAAATTTCTCATACAATGGAGGGTGCAATAGTTTGATCTAAAACCAGTGTATAATGCCTATACAAGAGAGACTGCAATGGGATGAGGGAGGAGCTGGCTAGCATAGACTGGAAACACAGACTACATGGTGGGACAGTTGAAGAACAGTGGAAGACTTTCAAAGAGATTTTTCACTGTGCTTAACAAAAGTATATTCCAGTTAAAAGCAAGGTCAGTGAGGATGGGGAGAGCCAGCCTTGGATAACTAAGAAAATAAAAGAAGGCATCAAGCTAAAGTCGCCAAGAATAGTGGGAAACTGGAAGACTGGGAAAACTTTAAAAAGCAACAAAGAACCACTAAGCAAGCAATAAGGAAAGGGAAGATAGATTATGAAAGTAAACTAGCATAAAATATAAAAACAGATAGTAAAAGTTTTTATAATTATATGAAGTGGAAAAGGGTGGCTAAAATGAACGTAGGTCCCTTGGAAAATGAGAAGGGGGAATTAATATTGGGTAATGTGGAAATGGCCAAGACCTTGAACAACTCTTTTGTGTTAGTCTTCATGGTGGAGAACATGGCTAACATGCCAAAGAGAGATGTTATGGATGCAGTGGGAGGTGAGGATGTTGATACAAACTCATGGTCCTAAAGGTAGACAAGTCCCCTGGTCCTGATGGGATGCATCCCAGGTACTGAAAGAAATGGCAGAAGTTATAGTAGAGGCATTTGTGATAATTTACCAAAATTCCCTGGACTCTGGGCAGGTCCTGGTGGATTGGAAGACAGCAAATGTCACGCAACTGATTAAAAAATAATGTAGGCAAAAGGCAGGTAACTAGAGGCCAGTTATCTTAATGTCTGTAGTCGGGAAAATGCTTGAAGCTATCATTAAGGAAGAAATAGCGAGACATCTAGATTTCAGTGATTCCATCAGGCAGACACAGCATGGATTCAGGAAGGGAAGGACCTGTTTGACAAACTTACTGGAGTTCTTTGAGGATATAATGAGCATAGTGGATAGAGAGGAACAGGTGGATATTGTAGACTTGGATTTCCAGAAGGCGTTTGATAAGGTGTCACATAAAAGAATTATCCATAAAATAAGGATGCATGGAGTTGGGGGTAATGTTTTAGCATGGATGGAGGATTGGGTAACCAATAGAAATGCAGAGATTTGAGATAAATGGGTGTTTCTCTGGTTGGCAATCAGTGGTGAGTTGGGTGCCACAGGGATCGGTGCTGGGCCCGCAAACGTTCACGATATACATTAATGATTTGGAAGAGGAGACAGAGTTTTGTTTATCTAAATTTGCTGATGATACTAAAGTAGTGGGAAAGCAAATTGTGCAGAGGATGCAAAGAGTCTTCAGAGCTATAGATAGGTTAAGTGAGTGGGCAAGGGTCTGGCAGATGGAGTACAATATTAGAAAATGCGAAGTCATCCAGTTTGGAAGGAAAAATAGTAGATCAGATTATTGTTCAAATGGTGAAAGACTGCAGAGGGACTTGGGAGTGCTTGTGCATGAATCTCAAAAGGTTGGTTTGCAGGTGCAACAGGTTATCAAGAAGGCAAATGGAATGTTGGCCTTCATTGCTAGAGGGATTGAATTTAAGAGCAGGGAGGTTATGCTCGAACTGTACAGGGTACTGGTGAGGCTGCACCTGGAGTACTGCATGCAGTTCTGTTCTCCTTACTTGAGGAAAGACATACTGGCTTTGGAGGCTGTCCAGAGGAGGTTCACCAGGTTGATTCCAGAGATGAGGGGATTACTCTGAGTAGAGATTGAGTTTCCTGGGAAGATACTCACTGGAATTCAGAAGAATGAGAGATGATCTTATAGAAACATATAAAATTATGAAAGGGATAGATAAGATAGAGGCAGGAAGGTTGTTTCCACTGGTAGGTGAGAGTAGAACTAGGGGACATAACCTCAAGGTTTGGGGGTATAGATTTAGGACACAGATGAAGAGGGACTGCTTTTCCCAGAAAGTATTGAATCTGGGGAATTCTCTGCCCAGGGAAGCAGTAGAGGCTACCTCATTAAATATATTTAAGACACAGTTAGATAGATTTTTGTATAGTGGGGAATTGAGGGTTATGGGGAAAAGGCAGGTAGGTGGATACGAGTCCATGGCCAGATCAGCCATGACCTTATTGAATGGTGGAGCAGGCTCGATGGGCCAGATGGCCTACTCTTGCTCTTATTTCTTATGTTCACATTGGTGGGTCTGGGTATATCACTATCAAGTTACACAGTACAGTTGTATGGTAGTGTACAGTTGGAGGCAGAGTTCTGAAGTACTGAGTCAGAGAAATGACTTCAATTCACACCATGGCAAACTGGGGAATCTAAGTTGAGCATAACAAATAGGGTCAGCAATCGGTTCTGGAAATAATTAAATAAACCTTATTTTTTAAATGGTGAAACCATGAAACTATTGTTATTGGAATACATCTGGTTCATTAATGTCTTTCAGGGAAGGAAATCTGCCACCTAATTGGGCTGGATAAGGATAATTCTTGACCTATGAATGTGAGCAGCTCAAGAACAATTAGCAATGGAAGACTAATAACAACATTGCCAGGGAACAAAAACAATTAATGAAGAATAGTGGGGATCAGATGCAACGCAGTTCAGACTTATTACCCTGCCAATACTGCTATAATAGTACAAATAATTCCAAACAAATATTATGAATGGTGTCCATCGTGCAACTGTGCTTCCATCAGCATACTACTTACCCAAGGTCTCTGATGCAATGTACAAAATGTATATCCAACAAGATCCTGCTATCATCTAAATATAGCAATATTGTGAGAATTGTTGTTTTCCTTTAACTGAACTGTATGATGGTAATGTTTGCAAATTCAATAATAAAATTCAATTATTTAACAGTTATGAGATTTCCTCTTCAGAACCAAGAGGAAGAAAGTGAAATGTATATTAAATTATAAATGTCATGAGTACTATTCTGAACAGTTACCAGAACGAAATTTTTGTGAGACAGGTTTGAGCTTGTCAAAATGTCTTGGTGCTTTTGTTTAAATCAGTCCTTTGTGTTTCAAAATTGCACTCCATAAATAAAACATGTGAATGTCCACAACTTTGATCAAGACATCTTTAAATTATTTAGACATGATCGGAATATAATTATTAATCTTTGGTCAAAGCAAGTATCCACAAACTACTGTAACTTCTTGTCAGAAATTACATTGTATATTTTTCTAATAACCCCTCCTCCATTTTGGGAACCATGCTATACTTATCATTTATCTGAGGTGTGTAAAGAACAGGTTGAAATTTATTGACTTAAACAAGGGAAGCAGTAGAGGCTACCTCATTAAATATATTTAAGACACAGTTAGATGGATTTTTGTATAGTTTCTTTTATAATGTGGTCTGTTTCGAATATTCTACAGAAAGCAGTGGATCAGATTGCGCTTATCCTGACACACCCCTTCTGTTCAACTCATGCAATCCTTATGGTCACACTGTACTTTTGCAATCTCACAGGTCTAACTGAGCTGAAGGCCTCATTGGCATGGGCAAACTATGGATGAAGTAGAGTGGTCCATGAGCAACAAATGGGGCTCAGAGGATGAATCTTGAAGCCCTACCCTCAGACTACCCTTGGGGCTTGTTCTTGGCTTGTGATGTCAAAAGTCTTCAAAATTGTTTCTGGAGGCATTTAAAAACAGTTGAAGAGACTTTTATAGTTCAAGAAATGTTAAAAATCAAACACAAAATTGTTTTAAAACCTGATGTAAGTAATTTAAAAACCATTAATATTAGTTAAAATAAAGAAATTAAAATAACTAATTACCAGAACTTAACTTCTCAGTCTGGGTTGGCAACACTATTGAAGTGAATGGGACCACACTAAAACTGAGGGGAGTGATAGAATCATGCTGAACCCCTCAGCCTAGCATGACTGAGCCATTCCCCTGGACTCAGTGCTGAGTGCAGGGAAAATGTGGGAAGTCAGTTGCATTAGCATTTGACTTCCAGCATATCCCTGATTCCCAATTGACCCATGAAGACAACCTTGTCAGTAGTTTCCTTCTGAACCACCAGCAAAAGATAGGTACAATTCAACCCCAAGACATGACTTCTTCGAAACTGACACTATAATGAATGGAGACACTCATTTCCTATTGAGATAACTAAAATTACAGCCTAACTGTTCAATTCAGACATGCACATAACTAAAAGGTCAGATGGGCAAAGTATTCTGCTGTTCCAATATATTGGTTCACCACACCAAACTTCCCATTTCAATATAGTTAAAAACTAATTTGTGGTAAACCTTCTAATCCTTTCAAATGTTGTTTGAGGGCATATCTGAATAGTGAGGCAGACTTTGAATCAGAATTCATATTGCTTTAAATCAATTTTAGAGATTTAAAATAGTTTTGAGTTATTCAAACATAGCATACTTGGCTTTCACACAGTAAAGAAAGTCTGTCCATTATTAAGGAAATGAGCAATTTGTAATTCTTTTACTTTGATTAATTCACAGCAAAGATGATTACTTCCGTGGATACTAGATTTTTTTTAAATTTAAGCAGTTCATTGAATTGAAAACAAAACTAAAAGCAATCTTGATTGCCAGCATGTAGAATCAACAATGCTTTCTTCCACAGCAGTTTGAATGTATATAATTAAGGTCTAACTGAGATTTATGCTGTAGAATCTATTTCATCCAATGATTGAAGAACATGTTCAAAGACTCTGTCTTATCCTAAAGTATCCAATCTGTGCTCTTGTCTGCCTAAACTGATCATTATTTCTAGATCATCTTAGTATGCAAAAAGCTCCCCCATCTTCTTTTCTCTTCAACATTATGCTTGTTCTACCGATCTCCTTTACAGTCAGATCTAGCCATTCGTGCAGGCAATCTTTATCATCAAGATTGAGACCTGAGAGTCAGCTGCCTCTTCCACTTCTGTCCCTGGTCGCTGCTCACTGAACTTCCTCCATGGCTTTGCTATCCTCCAGCCATGATCCCACAGGTTTCTCTAGCTGTTCTCCTATTTCATGTCCTGCTATCCTCTAAGCCCTCTGTAACACCATCCCAACTTTGCAAGTGACTTGAGCTTATCTCCTTCTGAAACCCACAAGCATGCCTTTCCTACCTTAAGAATTGACTACTTCAACATTTGCCTGGCTAGTTCTCTCTTTCTATCTTCTATCAATTTGGGTTCATTCGAAGTATTGCTATATGAATCCTAACTATTCAGGTAGCATTCACTTGTCACACTTATTACCCCTATGCATATTGAACTAAATTGAGTCTAGGTTAAGCACACTTCAATTTTAGCCTTGGTTTCAATTCCTTCCATGGTCTTTCTGTCCCTATGAGTATAAATTTCTCCAGTATCACAATCCTGCAAAATGATTACACTTCTTCAACTCTGAACTCTTGGGCATCCACAAATTTAATCACATGAGCAATTTCCAGTCATATCACCAGCTACCAAGGCCCTAAGCTCTTCCAAAATCTCCCTGAGTCCACTTCTCTTTCTTCCTTCTGGGCATTCATAACATCTCCTTCATCAGCCTTATATCCTCTTATGTGGCTTAATGAAAAGCTGAGCTTAACAACATTCTGTGATCTACCTTTGGATGTTTTACCATGCTGAAGTGCTGTGTAAATACAATTTGTTGATATTGCTCCTGCACTTATAAAGCTATAATGAATTTCCCTCTGCAATATGAGTTCATAAATTCTCCAATTATTGATTATTTAAACAGTTCTAACAGGTCTAATTACATGAAAAAATTATAATCTATGTTTTGTACATTCATTTAGAGTACATTGTTTACCTCACTGAAAAATCTGAAGTTCATAGAAAAAGCAGAAGTACCTTTAGTAAACCACAGGAAATAATTAAATGAGATACATAGGATATTAAATGTCAATTTGATATTGTTAAATAATATTCTCCAATTGCCTTGATAAAGAATGTTTTTAAAGGTCGAATACAGATTTTTTTTCTGATTTATTTTCCTTTCTTTAAACTTTTCTGTTTCTCTTCAGTAATTATAATGTATCTTAGGGTTAATCTTGGGTACAGTTGGAGTTCTGGCAAGTTATGATTACAATGACATTTAGAGAACTCAAGATCTGCAAACCACGGTGCTTATTTTAACAGCAAGGAACTTACTTACACATGGTTCTTACATCATGACATCACTACATCCTCTGTCTTATTTGCATAACTATATACAAGTACACCACACCATTGTCTCTATCTTTCCTGTAACATGACTAGGGATTCATAAATTGGTGCAGCAATGGTCTATCTCTGGAAGTGCTTGGCTGTTCTTACAAAAAGTTGATAAAAGAAGATTGGTTTGGAACTCCAGGCCTGCTAACATTATGAAAATAATTAAATAACAATAATAAGTGCCTGCCATTTTAATTCACTATCCCACTTCCACTCTGATCTCTGTGGCTTTTGCACTGTTACAATGAGACTCAACATAAGCTAGAAGAACAACATGTCATCTTCCATCTGGCCAGGTTGCAGCCTTCTGGATGTAAAATGGAACTCTCTAACATTAGATAATGTGCTCTTTCTTCCTGTTTGTAATGAAAACCATTCCTGCCTGCCATCCTTTTATTCTTTTCCTCTATGTGTACAGTCTGACCTGCTGGACACGTCCCAGTACACCAGAACCATATCAGCCTCGAATAACACAATCATAGTACCTTATCGTATCTGACACGTGTTCAATCCCTCCGAGAAATTCCTTTAGTTACATCCACATTTCACTGTTGCACCGACTAACTTATTTTTCTCTTCCTCAGGTCTGATTAAAGGACCTCTTCTGAAATATTAACTGTTTTCCTTTCCACAAAAGCTGTTGGATCCATTTAGATTTTCTAGCATTTTCCACTTTCTGTTTTGAACTGATGTTGGCTCAGTTTCTCTCTATTCCATGAATATGAACTGCCCTCCAGTCATCCATGTTAATATTGGTAGGATCAGCTCTGAAGAGCATTAGCAAGGGCAACTCTCCAATATCTCCAGTACAATAGGATTTATACAAAGAGTACTGATATATTTAGCAATATTGGTTTTAAAGCTGAAGGCAAAGATAGAATGCAGATAAAGGTACACTGCAATGAGGATGGGTCTGAACTACACTGGGAAAAGTCAGGCACTTGTGACATAGTCTTATACTTTAGTAATATTAGAAACTGGTTCTGGGCTTCAGCAAAACTGGAATTTCTGGCAACACTGATGTTTATGCAATGAGGAAGCAGGTGACGCTAGCATAAGGGGATTCTTGGATCTGGCAGAACTTGAAGCTCAGCAGAATTTTAGATATAATGTAGGGAACTGCATTACGAGGTTTGGACAACGGGATAAACATTCCAATCAAACCTATCTGCTGGAAGAATGTGGCAATCAGAGTCAGATTCTGACAGTATAGAACATAGAACAGTACAGAACATAGAACAGTACAGCACAGGAACAGGCCCTTCGGCCAATGATGTTGTGCCAAACTAATTAAACTAGTAATTAAATGTCTAACTAAACTAATGCCTCTGCCTACACAGTGTCCATACCCCTCCATTCTCTGCATTTTCATGTGCCCATTTAAGTGCCTCTTAAACTCCTCTATCATATTTGCCTCCACCACCACCCCAGCAGTGCATTCCAGGCACCCACCACTCTCTGTCTAAAAAAACTGCCCTGCACATCTCCTTGGAACTTAACCTCTCTCAAATTAAATGCATGCCCTCCAGTATTAGATGTTTTGACCCTGGGAAAAAGATACCGGCTATCTATTCTACCTATGCCTCTCATAATTTTATAACCCTCTATCAGGTCTCCCCTCAACCTCCACTGCTCCAAAGAAAACAACCCAAGTCTGTCCAACCTATCCTTATAGCACATGCCCTCTAATCCAGGCAGAACCTTGGTAAACCTCTTCTGCATCCTCTCCAAAGCCTCCACATCATTCCTATAATGGGGCAACCAGAATTGAATGCAATACTCCAGATATGGCCTAACCAGAGTTTTATAAAGCTGCAACATAACTTCCTGACTCTTGAACTCAGTGCCTCGACTAATAAAGGTAAGCATGCCATACACCTTCTTAACCATGCTATCAACCTGTGCAGCCACTTTCAGGGAGCTATAGACTTGGACCCCAAGATCCCTCTGTACATCAACACTGTTAAGGGTCTTGCCATTAACAGTGTACTGTCCCTTTACATTTGATCTCCCATATTGCAATGTCTCACATTTGGCCGGATTAAACTCCATCTGCCATTTCTCCACCTATATCTGCAACTGATCTATATCCTGCTGTATCTTTTGGCAATCTTCTATACTATTCACAACACCACCATTCTTTGTATACAAGTAATACAAAAGACCAGAACATCCAAGAGATCAGGATCCCTTTCAAAAATTCCACAGGAGTCATTTTCTATTGCCTGTTGGTTATGAAGGGAAAAGAATTAGGGAGAATAAAGGGAAGTGAAATGGACCAGGAAAGTTGCACAGCAGAGCGCTCAGGGGGACAACACCACAGGCATTCAATGAACTGAGCTGCAAATCAGACAGGCCAATACAAGCCTGGAAAGGAGCCTCTCTCCAACACCAAGTAAGATTTACAGAAGGGAAACATGTTCATCAAAGGAAGTTCAAATATCAGGGATTCAAAATTCTTTGATCGCTGCATTGCTACAACTCACTCCACCCCTTCCTCTTCACAGACAACCCCTGCAGAGTTCCGGTAATACTAACTCCACTCAGTCCTTCGTTTTGATAACATTAATGTTGTCACAAGTACTCCAGTCTTTGGTCTTGGCTGTCTGAAAGACATGTCAAAGGAAAAACATAAAACCTGAAAATTCCTTTGTTGTTAAGTCTGAGTCACTACTCTCTCTCTGACCTAAAATTTGCTCATGGAACTGTGAGTGATCACCAAAGGTTAGTTTGGCCCTGCAGTTTGACAGCCAGAATCTCAACAATCCTCAGAGTTCAAAGTCCTGGGGGCCTCTTGCAATGGGAAAAGAGTCATTGTGACCTGCTGGTTGGGCAAACAATAAACCATGAATCTTCTACTCTTTCAGATGAATGAATTCACACTTTAACACATTCAATGGTCTCCTTCCTGCCCATGATATGAGAACCATGTGCAGTTGAGTTTCTTGCTGCTAACATATATAGTCATGCAATTAAAAATTAGGCCCAAATTTGGCATGGCCAGAAATCTGACGGAGGGTAATTAAAATAAAATTACTCATATCACTTGCCAGCTAAGGACCATTGAGATATGGCTCCCTGCAAATTGCACCAATTCAAAGGGTTTATCACACCATCAGTTATGAAATTAGAAGTCAGATTACTAGAATTACAAAAGCAAACTCACCACATGAAAAGCATTGTAATTCATCTCCAACAGTTACTAATAATTAAATTAAATATAAATTAAATGTTATAGATTAGCTGCTAACACTGTAATGTGACCATTCTGTTAATCCTAAATGGACATTTCTGATTACCACCTAATAAAATGCATATGTCTGATTTAGTTTATATGGATAGGGATGAAGGTTGTGAACTTCTGTGAAAATATGGACAATGAGAATACACTTGTATAAGAAATATTCAAAAGTTATGGAAGAGGAATTGATAGCCCCATGTTGGGAATTTTGGTTAATCATGGCAATTTAACTTATTGCAGAAAGCACACACAATTCATGCATCTACTTCTTTATAATTATTGTAACTTCCAGCTAGATCCAGGTTTCCAAAATATAAAAATGTGAATCAGTAACATCAGCTAAAATTAAGTAGTGTTGATTAAAGCCAAACCTGCACCTCCTAACAGGGAGGCCCACGTTACCTTTGAACACTTCAGGAAGTTACCCCAAAGATATGGGTAACTTAATGGAAGCTATGGGAAATCTTACAGAGAACAATCATGTTTCTTCTTTCAGTTAGTCAAATGCTCCCATTGGTCTGGGCTTTGGCTTTTAACCACCAAAAGAGCCAGAAAAACAGCTCTACGAATAATCTGATTGTTGCAACCACCAACACTGGGCTCAAATGGTCTGCAGTCAAGGCAGAGGGAAAAGGTAGTACATGTGCCAACTCTCCAGAGATGGAGTTGCAGAAGAGATCTACACAAGTGAAGATTTTGACAGAACAACTTATTGACAAAGGCTACTTGGCATTCACATCAACATTCTTGGGATATTAGCAGGCCTGCCTCAAATGTCAAGGGATTTGGCATCTCATAGGAATTTGCATGGAGTCCAGGATCAGTCCTTTCATGTGCAAAAATGGAAGCCCACTTCACTTTAACATTTGCAGATCAAACTATCATGCAACATCTGATAGCCAAGCTCTTAGCTCCAGTGCTGTAAAAGCAGAAACCACTCAACATTTTTGTGCTGTAGGGGAAGCTCTGGGTTCTGCCAGGCAAGATCAGATCACTATGATCATGTCTGATCTGTTCTGACGTAGAGCACTCAATGTAATGGGGTGTACTCAATGAATTCTTACTTCAAAGGAAATCCTTTATGCATTGTGCTCTGCAAGTTGGGAGATGTGAACTGGAATGAGCTGAAGACACAGAATTTCCACTCCACCATTAATGTATCTGTTATTGATGAGGGAGGTCTAACCCTGTTTCATAGCAACAAGTCTGGATGCTCCTTGGGGAAGTGGAACCTCTTCAAGCCTTGATCTTCTGCCTTGTTAGTTAGGTTTAAAAGCCCAGAGGAGGGCATGCCAGAGCTTGTCACTAACGAACCTCCCACTGACATACCTATCAACAGCAGACTTAATGTCTATTGATCCACTGATGTTGATTTCCTGGTTTGTGTCTTTCTCATCCAAAAAGGTGAGGGACTTCATATGTCTAGGCCAGGACAAGCCTACACATGATTCCCCAAAATAATATTGACTTGCCAGCAAAAGCACTCCCAAGCTCTGATGGAGACTCAGAAAAATTCTGACGTGATTAACAATCAATTAAACAAGTGTAAAAGAAAAACTAAATGTTAAAATAAAACTTGAAATCATTTAAAATGCTTAAGTAATTCAAAGCAATCATAAACAATACTTTTTAAACATTCTTCGGTTACTTCACACACGCTTTTCTGTGGATCAAGAAATTGAAAGCCCACAGAATCCGATGTAAGTGGCAAATTGCATTGAAAATTAATTTATTGACAGTAAGCAAAGGGTATGGGCATCAGGAAATTTAGTGTTGGAAGGTTGTAGGCCAAGGGTTCCACACAACTCAGTATTTAGGCCTTTACTTTTGTGATATATCTAAGTGACTTGGACTTCAAAATTAAGAGGCTTGCTGAAGGCATTGGCAATGTGCTTGTTAGTGATGAGAAAAGTCTATGCAATGGGAAGGGAACAGTAGGTTGCTTTTCGAGAACAGAAGTATTAATCTGGAGAAGTACATTTGGATCCAGTGAGCAAAGCAAGCACACTGAGAATTATAGTGGATCAGAGGGATCTTGGAGTATATGTCAACAAATCCTTGCAAGTACTGAAATCTTAAGTTTTAAAAGATGTACAATGAAAAAAATAATAAAAGTAATGAGGTAGAACTTGCTGGGAAATTCCAGCATTTTATAAATCTTCAGCGCAGTTTCCCTCTCTTGTATTCTATGCTTTAGCCAATAATTTCAAGTCTCTCAAATGCTAATCTACTAATACAAATTGAGAAATGCAAGTGTCTGTGGCAATTACATAAGAATCAGTGTCAGATTTAAACAGAGAGAAAAGGTTGAAAAGAATGGATTTGTTGTGAAAAAGTATTGGCCCTCTGGGCATTCCCAATGTATTCATCAGAAATACGTTGGAAGCTCAGGTGTGTTGAGTTGCAGATATGAAAAGGGTCAATATATTCCTTGTTATTTTGGGTCCCACAGATCTTGAGCTTCTCAGAGTCTGGATGCACCACTATAAAATAACCAGGTGCTGATCAAAGAATTTACACAGCAACAGAAGGCAACACAAATGCCAAAACATGAAGTGGCCTCCACAATTTAATTAGCAAACACATGGTCATCAGAACCAGGCTCCTCAAACAAATGTCATGCAACACAAATAAGCGTGTTGCCTCTGTGGTAGAAGCCACCAACACATTTTGCGTAGATTCATCAGGAAAGGAGGAACAATTGTGGATAAATAAGTCCACATTATAAATTATTCAAAGGCAGAAAGCACACGGCTTGTACACAGTGTGTAATTGACATCAAAGAGGACACTGAACCAGAGAAGAAGCAATTTGGGTTATATTTCTGTTTATACATCTAAAGGAAGTAGAAATGGTACTTATCTCCAGATGGACCTGCAGGGAAAGTTAGTGAATGTGCAGCTGGACACTGGGTGTCCCTCTTCTAGAGCACGTATAAAAGGAGTAAAAAAAAGAAAACATTAGAAACACTCAGTGGGTTAGGCAGCATCTGTGGAAAGGGGAACAGAGATAATATTTCAGATCAAAGACCCTTCTTGATAACTCAGAAAGAGAGAACATGGGACAATATTGCAGATAGTTAACCTACATCAAAATTGGCTGGTTCTGGTGCAAACAGAGGAAGTGAGTTTCTGAAGTTCTGGAGTCATTATCAAATGCGACAACTTGAGATATTTTGCTTTCTGTGTTTGTATCAGAACTCACCAGTTTTGCCGTGAGTCATCCATCTGAAATATTGCCTCAGTTTTCTCTCTCCATTAGCATGGCCTGCATTTCACAATTTTTATGTTCCTTTATTTGTATTTTATCTCTCCCAAACTGTCCTCACTTCATTGCTTTGTGTCCCTTTGTCATGTTCTTGCTAATACTGTCATTAGTCTGCAAAACTAGTGACTTCATCAACACCTTATTCCCACAGCAACCCTGGCCTTAGCCTATCAGAGATATTCTCTTTGTCTTATCCATCTGTTACCCCATCATCTCTACTACTTAAACTTATTTTCTCTTTTTCCCGGTTTTGAAGAATTTTAGACCTGAAATGAGCTGAAATAATTTTGTTTCTCGTTTCACAAAGAAATCTATTGGGTATTTCCATCATTCTCTGTTTTTATTTCAGTAGTTTTTTTTTGAGTTTCAAATATACAGGTGGAACCTTATAGGATCATAGAATGGTTATAGTATAGAAGCAGATCATTTGAACCATCAAGATCAGTCAATCTTTCGACCAGAGCAACTTGCTAGTTCCAGGCCCTGGCCCTTTCTCCATAACTTTGCAAATTTACCTTCACCATATAACGATTTCTTGAAGGTCACAATGGAACTTGCTTCCACCACAACTGCAGACAGTGCATCCTAGATTCCAACCAGATTTGAACTGTGACATCGTCCTTACAGCCCATTACATACTAACCTCTTCTCTTACACAGACATTCTGTGTGGGAGAATCCAAATTCTAATTAAATCTGGACGCTGTAATTGGATTCTTACACCAGTGATAATGAAGGTAAGCATACCCGCATTACTGGAAGAAGTTGAAAATGAACTGGATCATCTGGAGAGACAGAACATCATGCCACACACAGAGATGAGAGACTGGGCAGCTCCTATTACTGTTGTGGAGTTTTCCATGGACTTAAGCATATCCAGTATCCATTGCAGAGGATTTATTAGGCGGGACGTTCTTCATACCATGGACCAGGTTTCGCATGGGCTGAACCATGTTGTTTGCCTCATGGTTGATGTAGTGATTTTCAGCACCTACAGTAATAGAGTATTTGGCAACCTTGGAGAAGGTCATGAACAGATTGCACCAATACAGAATCACAATGAAGATGGCAAAATGCACATTCCTGCAAAAATCAGTGGAATACCAAGGCTTTCAAAGTGATGTACAAGGCCACTCTGAACAATGTGGATGCCATTGTTAATGCATCAGCACCAACCAACATGGCAGAGGTCAGGTCGTTCTAATGTTTGTTGAATTATTATGAATGTTTCCTTGCCAACCTGTCAACCTTGCTCCAGCCACTACATGAGTTATAGCAAGCAGAGGCCAGATGGGATCGGTCTCCACAGAGTGAAGAGGCAGCTCAGTAACACAAGCACAGACTTTTGAATAGCAAGTGGCTAGCACACTATGATTCAGAGATGTCTCTGAGAGTTGCTTGTTATTGCAACCCCATATGGAGTTGATGCAGCCATCTCACGTATAATCCTTTCAGTTGTAGAACACCCATTCATTTTTGCTTCCAGAACCCTGACACCAAGTGGGTAAAAGAATGCTCAAACTGAGAAAGAAGCACTGAATATAATTTTTAGGGTCAAGCTATGTCACAAATATATGTATAGTCATAAACTCACCAGATCACAAATCTCCTTTGACCATACCAGGGTCAAAGTTAGCAATACTAACCTTTGCACCATTGAGAATGCAGCACTGGGCCATGACCTTGTTGGCCTATGGCTACAAAATCGAGTGCAGACGTTTTCAGAATGATGAGGCACTGTCTCAACAGGAAGTAATGATGCTGGAGCTGTGTTTCAGGTGTCACATGTTAGGGATCTACCTGTGTGATCAAATGATTTTCAAACTGAAACCAGACAGGAATTTGTCTTTTCAAAAATCTCGGATTAACACTAACAGGCTAGCCCAATTTCCTAAGAGACATGACAATATCCCTTCTTTAATAAAAAGGACAAGCTATCCACAGGTCAAGGCTATATTCTGCAGGAGTCCAGAGTCAGAATATCTGATTGTGTTTTGTCATCTGTATTAGTGGGTAGAATAAACCTGTGAACATTCTGGGATTGAACTATATCAGCCCACAAGTTAGTAAATGTTAGGTTCCATTGGGTTGAGTGGTTATAACCTGTGAACTCTTGGTTAGGGGTGTTTAATCTAAGAGGAAGGACTCTGTTATTTTGAGTTGTGCAATTTGTTTAGTTTGTCTGCCTTGGGTTGCTGTAGTGCTGGCTTACCAGAGTTTACCAGCAGGAGGTATCTGGAGGGAAAGAGAAAAAAAAATGGCTGCATGTGCATTTGAGCATTGCAGGGCAATGAAGGTAATTTCAGAGCTAGCAAGAAATAGGCTGTGGGTTGGTCTATCAGCATTGTCTCCTTTCTCTGAATCTATTGGCAATGATTTAAACATTCCAAGCACAATCAGAGACTGTTGCAGGAAATGAGGACACTCTGCTCTGCATGATCGCACTTCAGCAGGATATGGCATAATTAGGTATATTTTATTTTTTTCTACTGTATTACTTCATTGTGTAAATCATTTTTGGGAGAGATGGGTAAAATTGTATGATCATTTTGTTTGGTAGCTGATCCACTTTTGCCTACCAGTAAACAGTTGATAGGACACCAGTAAAGATGCAGCAGACAACTGCAATATTACAGGTGCCTATCTCTTTTACAGTTGAGGGGACAACACAGATGGACACCCGTTAAAGAAATATTGTAGGTTTATGACCTTGAGCACATGAGCATTTATGGGAACTTAAATGCGGTCATTTCTTTTTTGCAGGGGCTTAGGTGGGTGTTAACATGCTGATTTATTATTGGAATGCCTTGCGCCACAGCTTACTATCCAATTCTGTACACTCCCATTCCCAACCAATTTCCAGATGACTTCTTAGGCAGCTGCTCAGGGTCAAGGTGACTTACTTCCATCCTAGCTCTGAGCGTCCTGAGGTGACTAACACATCCTGTGCAGGGATTATGGACTCTACCACAGCAAAGGCACATGGAACTTTAAGGGTGATGTGTATGCCATTTGGGGTGTTGCACTCTCTTACAGTTTGCACTTGGCACCTGCATATTTCCTTCCTAGAAACTCAGGTTCCTCAGTGTTCCCCAAGTTGGTCCTTCTCCATTCAAGGTGATCATGGCCTAGCAGAGAGAATGCAACATTTTTTCAAGGAGATAGTAAGAATATGCTTGCAGTATTTTATATATCCTGCTGGAATTCTCTTCCTGTGATGGAGCTCAAAGTAGAGTGCCAGTTTCAGGAATCTGGCGTTGGGCAAGTGGACAAAGTAGCCATCGATCAGAGTTGGCTGAGTATATTTAGAGCATTGATGATGGTCTGGGTTAGGACATTGACATTGCTTTGCCTAACCTCCCAGTGGATTTGGAGGATTTTGCAGAGACAACATTTGTAGTACTTCTCTAATGCTTTGCAATGCCTACTGTAAGTTGTTCATGCTCCAAAACAAAACCACACCATTAAAGTCGAACTGCGAATGATCATATTTTTAATCTAATAATGGTGTGCAGTGATACGTGTTTATACTGACAAAGAAAGTGAAATCAAAATATTTCAAAAATTAATTGAAATATAAAAGTTAGCTGGAAAAGAACTTTTAAATTTTTTAAAGTGTAATTTGAGGGAGAGGAGTAAATAAGGTAAAAATTCAGCTCAACTCAACATAACTGAATAGACTGAATTATCTTTCAACAGGCAAGAATTAATTTGTAGGCACTGCCTTACAAATTTTTCCACAACCATAGCTTTGGTGGAGTTGCTCCCTTGATGATAAAAAAAAATTAACTGAACTGTAATAAATTATCACAAAGAGAATTTATTTATTCTGTAGACATGGCTTATATATTCACTGCACAGTGCAGTAATTAATTGACCCAAGTGAAAAACAATATTAATGCACCCAAGTGAATGACTACTGGTGCCCAGTTTACTTCTTTGTCTTTATGCCAGCAAGGTGAATATTTGTTCAGCATTCGTGCTGTGATGCTTCCACTGTTCAATCTGAATACCATAATGTTAACTTGTTTCACAGTATCTTGTGTAAATTTAAAAAACAGTTTTTATTCTGCTGCTATCTACATCGGCAGATTCCTGGTTTTTAAATTGGGACAGGCACATTATCACTTTATGTTCAGCATCTGCAAAATATGGATAACTTGAGGGTAGATACAGACCATGCTGATACAGCAGAGAAACTAATTTTTGTCTCCTCAAAAGCATCTAACTTGTCTTTGCGCCAATATTTATCAATGTAATGCAAAAACAATCTCAAACAGCTGCAGCTGACAGAGAGATAGGAGTCTACTCTCAGCCTGGGATAATAGTAGTCTATAGCTTGTGGTAATTACAGATGGCTTGTAAAGAATTTGAATTTAAATTCTGCCATAGCAACTTAGTAAATAGGAAATCTAGTCCTGTATCAATAAAACTTGTAATCTTGGGTACTGGCACAGTGAAAGGTGCTTAATTGTAAAAAGCAAATTAGTACAATAATAGCCTTTAAGAAGACACCCAGTTCCTCAAACTAATCTGGCCTACATGTGGCTCCAGCCCTTCAATGTGTAGCTGACTTTTTACTGCCATTCAGGCAGGAAGTAAATAACACATTTCCAATGATACTTCATCACATGTACAAATAAACAGCTTCACATATTCATAATTCCTCATGTTCTTCATAAATAGATTTAAAGTTTTCTCCTTGGATTAAATCTTATGCTCTTTCAGTAGGAGCTACAGTAAGGCTACCCAGATTCATTTCAGGTTTAAATATTCATTCTCACGAAGTGGGCATTGCTGACAAGATAACATGTATTTCCCATCTCGTCCTTGGAAGATGCTGCCAAAATATCATTAATTGGGGCGTTTGGGGATTTTGACTCAATGGTGATGAAGGAAAGGCAATGTTGATGTCTGAGTTGGGATGGCTTGTGAGTTGGAGGATAACACAGACATGATCGTGTACATCTATGCCTGTTGCATTTGACCTTGATGGTGCCACCTGAGGATTCTGCTGAAGAACTTTAATACCAAACATCCTAAGGTGCTCTGCTAGTGAATAAGGAAACAAAATTCAACACCAAGCCACATAAATGGATATTAGAACAGATGGTGCACATCATGGCCAAAGTAGGTTATAAAAATACAACTTCAGCGCAAAAGGAAATGTAATTGTTAGAGGCTGCAGTGCATCATGTAGATAATATATACTGTGGCCACGGAACACTGACAGCGGATGAAGGATCTGTACTTTGAATGTCGAACTTCATGAATGTTGTTGCATTTGAACCGATCCAAACAGGTGGAGAATATTCCATCACATTACTGATTTCTGTTCTGTAGATGATCAGTTCAAGTGCTGTAGCTTCCATTTCTACTTTTGTTATTTTTAGACTTTGCTATGTCAGTGCTCTCCCTGGTAACCTTTCAAACCTTATCCTAAATCTCATATAAATTTGGTTTCATCCAAAACTCTGATACTCATGGTTTAATTTTCACCAGGGCCGATTTACCCATTAACCCTATGCTTGCTGACCTATAGTAGCTCCGGGTTAAGTGCCAACTTGAATTAAAATTCTCATCTATATTTTCAAATATCTCATTGACTATCCATGTTTCAGGAATCTCTTCCAACATTATAATCCTCCAAGATATCAGTACACTCGCAATTTTCTTACTCCTTCATACCCAAACTTAATTACTACAGCTTCACCTGCCAAAACCCTAAGATCTGGAAAGCCATCACTAAATATCCCTTTCATTCTACTTCTTTTCCTGTATTTAAATGTTGTTTAAAACCTCCTGCTTTGGCCATGATTTTCACCATCTGTTCTGATTTACATGTTGAGTTATATTTCATTACATGCCAGTAAAGCGCCTTAGGATGTTTTGGTATGGTAGAGGCAGATAAAGGTTATTATTATTGCTGTAAACAAACTTGAGCTCATCCAAATATCTGTTGCCTGTATGCTCAATCACACCAGCCCTGTTTCAACCCACCATCCTTCTACTTTCTGACCTATATTTGCTTCTGGTTTTGACAACACTACAATTTTAAAATTCTCATCTTCAATTTCATTCCTCTTCAAAGTTTGGCCTATTCCCTATCCCTGCAATCTTCTCCAGTCCTGTAAAATGTCTGTATAGTTTTAATTGCTCCATCACTAGCAGTCGCCTTGGTCATAAGCTCTTGAATTCCCACCTCTTTTTCTGTCTATATCTCTTCCCTCCTTTAAGATATCTCAAAACCTACTTTTGCCAACCATTCGGTATGTGCCCTGGTGGTCTGTCAAGTTCTGAATTCCTATAAACTGTCTTGGTCTATTATAATGATACCACATCATTGCAACCTATTGCTGTTATTTGAGCAAATGAATGCAGTTGGTTGATTCCATTTCTGATCAATATTGTACAGCACTTTGGTGTAACTACTGTTGAATGTCAAAGCACAATAATTCAGTTCTCTGTTTTTTTGAAATTGGGAATTGTGTGGCATTTATGTTCAGCTCATATCATTTGATGTACATTTGTCCATTTCTGGATGTTGTCCAGTTCCTGCTGTACATAGGTACGAGTTAGTATGCTGTGTAAAGAATTGTAAATGCAGCTGATCAGAAATTGATAAAGAAACTGAAGAGAGCTGGACTAGATAGTGGATGACACAGTAACATAGTGAGGAAAGCTGCTGTATCACAGCTCCAGCAACCTGGAGTCAGTCCTAACTGTGCGGAACTTGCACATTTCCCCTGTGATTGCACATGTTTCCTCCAGATGCTCTAGTCTCCTCCCACAACCAAAAGACATAGAGTTTGGAAGGATAATTGGCCACTGTAAATTGCCTAGAATACAGGTAGATGGTAGTATCTGTGAGGAGTTGTTGGAAATGTGTGGCGAATAGGTTCCAGGAAAAAATAGTCGGTGAATAAGATTGGTTTGTGAGCCAACACAAGCTCAATGAGCTGAAATGGTCTCTTACATCCTAAGGAAATATGATCTTAAAAAGTTGCTCTGACAAGATCCTACAGCAATATTTTAGGACTGACCACTAACTCTGAGATATTCAACATGAAACTGAGGTGATGTTTCTACCAACTACAACCATTTTTGTTTTTGTTAAGTGTAACTCCAGCCACTGGAAGGCTTCCCTGATCTGCATTGACTTCAGGCTGAATAGAGTTGCTTGAAGCCAAACTTGATGGAATACTGTCTTGCAGTTAATCATGTTAGTTCTAAGAGTTCTTTTGAACTTTCTCATGTGTTTGTGTTTTGGCCAAATGGCCCTGTAAATAGATAAAGCTGCAAATCTGAAATGTGGGTTTTATGAAAACTAAATTTGGAATATACATTGGGTACAATACAAACTAAATCCAAAACTAGCCAGAGATCCACTTCTCCAGAGAACTTTACATATTTTAATTTCAAAATTGAACCAATACTATAAAGCATCTTTACATAATTTAAAATAAAAACAGAGAATGTTCTGATGAAGGGTCTTTGACCTGAAACGTTAATTGTTTCTCTTTCCACAGATGTTGCCTTTTCATGGACCTGCTGAATTTTTCCAGCATTCTCTTTTTATTTTAGATTTCCAGCATCTGCAGTATTTTTAAAGTTTTCTTAGGTAATCTAATACTTTTATCCAATAGTTCTGAAGTTAATTTAGCACTCATAATATAGGTGTATCTGTGCTCATTGTATTATCAACATTTCAATACTTTGGAAATGGGTTTGAGCTTTTTAATAGGATTCTTTCTCAGCCTTTTTCCATGATCTCCCCTCTGAATGATGCTAATTGACCTATTGGCAAACATTATCAACTATAGAGGGACAAACCAAACTAGGAGAAGGGGAGGATTTGACTTTGGGGAGAATTGAGAATTGCAGATGATGGAAGCTGGGAGTTGAAGGAAAATGGGAGTAAGGTTCAAAGGAAATCATGCAAATGTGAACAAAGGCTGTGGAACAGACATAATAGGGCCAAGGGTAGATAGAGAAAGACTGTCAGTAGGGATTAGGGGAGTAAGAAGACAAAAGCTGGAGCCTCAGGGTAAGACAGAGGGACACTGGAGTCATGAAGCCTGGGCAGAGAGGGAATTGGGGAATGGGATGATGGGGAGTAGGAGATGGGAGTGCAGGCAGGATGAAAGAAATAGAAACTGCGGACTCGTGGCTGGGGGAATGTGGGAGATTTACAGGGAAGTGAAACATTGAAGAGAGAAAGAGTCTGAGTAATGGATTCAGAAGTGGAGTCCGTGAAGTGGTGGATTCGAGGGAAATGTGAAGGGAATGCTCGTGAGTGGGCTTCTGGTTTTTGGAACTATTCCCACATAGCTACCGACACAGTGGCATCAATAATGTTTCTCAATTACAACATCCCTTACTGTGATAAAATAATCCCAATAATATTTATAAAAGTTTGATGATCCCTCTCATCCTTTCCTGATAGTTTTTCATGTGACATAAATTGTGTTTCTCTGCATACATGTAAAATCAGTGTTAAAGGACAGAAATATAACTCCCCATGCTTTTCCCACCACTTCCCTGAGTGAGTGCAGCACCCTCTGGCTTCTTGTCAGTATTTAGATTTTCAGAGAAATATTAAATGAAAAACCTATGCCACAGTGGCAAAGTCAAGGTTGTACATACATCCACCGCAACAGCAGAAACACAAAAAAAAATCAATAAAAGTCATTTTATTTTCAGGCTTCCTTCTTCCTCCACCTCACTGTCATAACCTTCTACCTCTCTGATCTGATGAATTCTGTCTCGTGCTCTAAAGACACTCCACATCCGTAAATACATCTCAGGTAAGGTGAACTGCTATGATGTGGAAACCCTTTCGTACCGTTTGGACAATCCAGATTTCATTTTCTTGGTACCTGTATGCTAAACAACTCCTCACTCATTTTTTCTTTTACCTTCTTTTCTCTAATTCCCCTGTTATTTTTTGATAAAATTATTGCTATATTCAGACAATCAGAAAACCAGTCCTTGGAGTTACATTGATTCTCTGACTGTGAATGACTAATGAAGAGTGTATAATGAGCAATCCCCATTCTGTCTAAGTATCTGAAAATTATTGTCATGCAGTGCGGATTATTAAACCTTTTTGTCAGTAATAAATCCCACTGCACAATTCTTGAACAGTTCCTTTCGGTAAGAGTAATATATTGTACTTTTACTGGTAGCAGAAATCCTTATAGCAATAGAATTAAAAAAAGAACTAAAAGTCTAGCATCCATATAGCACCTTTCCTATCCCTTTTGTTTTAGCGTTAATGAAGTATATGTAAATCTGTAATGTGACGGCCAATTTGCACACAGTAAACTTCTCCAAATGGCCATGTGATAATGACGAGATAATCTGGATTTATGATGTTGATTGAGGGAAATATATTGGCCAGGACTCCAGGAGTCATTCTGCTCATCTTTAAATTAATGTTGTGGGAGGTTTGAAACCTACCCAACAGAGCTGGCAGAACCTTGTTTTAATTTTTCATCTAAAGGACAGGAACTCTGACAGTGCAGATCTCCCTTGGTAGCGGAAATATATAATGAGATCAGCTGTTAACAGAACCGAGAATGTACACTGTTCACTGTGTATTAGGATAGGAGAGAAGGGAGCAGGTCCAATGTATTTATAACTACACATGTTCAAACAAAAGTTGATTTGATGAAACAGGTGCTAAAAGTATTGATCCAGGTGAAACTGATGGGAACTCTTTTTATAAGTGCTAAGTGCACCAAGCTTGAGATCAAAGAGTAAATGGAATTGTAAATGGACGAGTAAATTGGAATCTATTAAACCTGGTATGAGTGGGAAGAAGGAACTGACTCACATCAAATAAGAACTTAATTTAAAATATAGTTTGGAGTGTGAAGGACCTACCCATGCAATCCATTGTAACCAACCTCGGAAATGGATGTAGTTACATTTGATCTGCAAAAGGGTGATTTATGCAAATGTTCAAGTTAGTCCAAGTCACATTGGTGATTGGAAGCTTGTTGAAAAACCACATTTGTTGATATTTTGAAACAGAGATGGGAGATATTCTCCGCCATCAATAAACATGTAATCATAAAATGTATCTGAAGGAACAAAATAGGAGGAAGTTCCAGGCACTACACATCATTGGCTCTTGGAAAGCACTGTAAAAGCAATGGGAATTAAGGACTAGTGAAGATAATAGTGTTGTCCAAGCACAGGTTAGTTTAATTTTTTTTTAATGTTTTACTGACTTATTCATCCCTTGACATACATGCATAATTCAGCTTCAATAATAATCTGAGTATAGTCATGGATACAACATGGAAAGAGGCCCTTCAGACCATTGGGTCTATGCTGACCATCAAACACCCATTTTTACACTAAGCGTATCCTAACTCATTTTATTGGCTCCCATTCCCATCAACTTCCCTGAGATTTGGTCACTCATCTACACAGAAGAGACAATTTACAGTGGCTGATTAACCTACCAACCTGTACATTTTTGGGATTTGGGAGGAAATTGGAGCATCCAGGGGAAACCAACATGATCATAGGAGTATGTGTAAACTCCACACAAACAGCACCCTAGGTCAGGTGTAAACCTGGATGCTCTAGTACTTGAAGGTTCTTTGAAGTGATCTTTCAATATATGTTCCTTTTCGGTTTTTATTAGCTGTGGATGATTTTCAGGAGCAATTTATGGTAAGTTTCAGTTATTTAACTGAAATTAACAGGTAGACAATGTGTGATCAAAATGTATTAAGCAGTGGTTCCTCCAGTGCATTTCCATACCTGGATGATTGGATCTGCACCAGTGTGATGTTACACTAGTAGTGCTGAGTACATGACAAGTTCACAGTACCTTTGGTTGTACAAACCACCATTAGCAAGCCCCAAAAACCACACATATGCACACGCACAAGTTAAGTTGGTTCAAATCATGTGGGTGATGGGAGGTCATTGATAGTGCTAGTTGGAAAACCACAACTGTTTTGAAATAGATTCAAACACACACACACACACACACACACACACACACACACACACACACACACACACACACACAATTAGTGGACTTGATCAGGTAATATTGAGTTGTGGTCAAAGAATGATTAGGAGGAACTACTGACAGTAGCAATAACTTTGACATCCCTTACAGTGCCATGAGATTCTTATTTGACAGAACCGCTTAATAGCAGATTACAGCTTGAGTCACACGATCAATGTACATTACTTCTGCCTCTACAAATTACCTATCATGGGACAGAAAAGGGTATAGAGGAATCCACTTGATACCAATGTATGATTATCTCCACTTCAGTCTACCATGGAGTGTCTGGCAATTCCTGATGGATTTGCAGAAGTGTACATGCAAAGGCATGTAGGAATAGTTACAAGAGCTCTGTGATTGTTAAGGGTAGAGAAAATTTAACTCAGAACATTGCACTAAAATGAACATTGGGAGTAGAAACAAGGGACATAACTTCAACAAAGGAAAGGCACATTTAGGAGAGATTATCAGGAGATTCTTGTTTGCAAAATGAATGATTAATGTGTGGAATTAACCTTCAGACAGAGCAGTACAGAAAAAAGAAAACATCTATAATTATTTTTGAAACAAATGGATACTATAGTGGGGTGAATGGACTTTGGTGGAAAGGGCAAATGAGCTGAGAGGTCTCTCATCCTTAATAATGTTGTGATGTGTGACAAGGTCAGATTGAAAGGTCCTTGAGAAGTGAGTTATCAGGCCTCATTGTTATGTGAATGCACATCAATAGTCACATAGCCATTGGCATACTTGTAGTAATTGCAGATAATTGGCACAGCAAAACCTCTGAACAATACACACTTGGCATCATCTGATATCTTTGACAGTTTTTCTATCCTCCTAAACTAAATCAAGTGCCAGCAAAACACTGAAGGCAATTCCAAGCAGATGGAATTTTATTTTGTTAAAATCTTCAATGAACCAAAAGTTCATCGCACAACCCTGTCAAGTTGGAATGTGACTCAGCTCCAGCACTGATGTGATACATAATGGTAATCATTGGGTACGCTTCAGCATTAATGAACTCAAAAGTAAAGTGCTCAGATGCTGGAAATCTAAGATTAGAGGCAGTCAATTCTGGAACTGTTCAGCAGGTCAGACAGCATTTATGGAGTGAGCAAAATGGGGTTAGCTTTTCATGTTCAATTGCATTCTCAGTGGCAACATGAAGGAGTAACCCTGTTCCTCTCTCCACAAATGCTGCCTGACCCCTTTTATGGACACCTGTGCAGCCACCAATGAATCCATTTCAACCTCTCATAATGTTAGCATTACTGACATTTTCAATTGATTTTACTTTGGTAAAACTATCTAAGTAATTGAAGAAAAGCCATAAAATGTATCAGCTGTAACCTAATTAAATAGGAGAGACTCAACATGCTGAATAGCTTATGATAGTTTCTATATTCAAAGTCGTACACAAACCTTTAATGCCTTCAAGGCAATATTAGAACAAATAGAAATGGATAGGAACTGTATTCTTATCTATCAACACAATGTGCACCAATGTATCTAACATCACTGACAAAATGTGAAACAAATTAGCTAAACATTGTGGGCCGAATGGTCTCTCCCGTGCTGTACTGTTCTATATTCTAAAGCCTGGATATAATTAAGAACTTTAGGTTACTTGTTTATAAACATCATCCATGGACCACTATTTCTGTAAAGAAAATCTGCTGAAATAAAAGCCGAAGAGGATAAATTGTTGTGCAAAAAAAGAAATTTACCACTTGATAAATAAGAAAGTGTGAACAAAAATACATAAACATGTGTAAGTGCAGAACACCTTGATGAAGATGACAGGTATACTAATCCACTTTGGTGGTGAACTTTCCTGTTTTTTTACCCATTTAAAGTTATAAAGAACTTTATCTTCAAATGAAATTGCTGGAAATGTTCTGCAGCTCAGGCAGCATCAGTGGAGAGAGAAATACTTCAAGCTGATAACCTTTCACCAGAAGAATCTCTTCTGTGTTTAACAACCTGCGCTCACAGATCACCAATTCTGAATTTATCCTGTCCAACCAGCAGAATCATAGCCTCTAGAAGCAGCGGCATAGTGATATACAGCCAAGAGGAGGAGGTCCAGGGTTTTTGCAACATTAACTCTTAACGACATATTCCTTGTGGAGACCACCTTCACACTGAGGATATACTCCATCAGTCATGAGGCTGTAACACCATGCTAAATGGGACAGACTCAGTGTAAAATTGGCTATAAAAAGTTCTGTAGACCATAACTGTAGGCACATCTGTTATCTTGAGGCACTGGATATTTATCAATATCATCGAGACGGGAGAACCACATTTGTTCAGAGAGGATTGCTAGAGAGCACATCAGACACAGCATCAGGTTTAACTAGGAATGACACACAACCTCAAAATAGCATTACGTGCTGGATGTGGAATGCTGTACAGGGCCTTTGTGAAACTGGACCTGGGCTACCGTGTGCAGTTTTGGTTTCTTTAACTAAGAAAGGATGTACTTGTAATAGGAGAGCAACAATGGTTCATCATCTTCAACAATGTAATATCTTATTACCTCCTCTAGCCATTCAATGGGCAGCCATGGAATTACTAGTTAAATTTAATACTGTAATTGCAAGAGCAGATCTAAGGCTGAGTATATGGACTCCTACTCACCTGCTGACTTCACAAATGTTTCACAGCAGCTACAAGGCAAAATGCAATATGGTGAGACATGATCATTTCCCGTGAAACCTGCAGCTGAAACATTCAAGAAGCTCAACACCACCTAGTCCACTTGTTTGGCACCCCACCCTAAACATTCACTCCTTCCACAATCAATGCACAGTGCCTATAGTGCTCCAACAAAATACACTCTGTCAAGACCCTTTATCACCAGGAAAATATCAGGAGGAGAACGGCAACGCCATCATGAGTTCCTCTCCAAGCCGCACACGGTCCTGACTTGGACGTGCAGAGCTGTTGTCTGCCATTATTGCTGAAAACCCTAGAGCTTCCTATCTAAAAGGATAGCAGGACCCCTTCACCACGGCGACTAGAGGGATTCAATAAGGTGGCTCACTGTTGCCACTCAGTTAACTATATGGGTGCTACTTATTGTATTTTTTATTCTCTCCTGGAAAATGGTGCATATTCTTCGGCAACTCAAAGATCAAGTAAAGTTTAAATAATTAACTCTCCTGTTTGAGGTAATTTTTCACTGCCTGATTCATATTAATTGTCATATGTGAATGAACTTCTGGAGCATTCTCACAAATATGCCAAAGCTATATGTGTGTCCTGTTGAAGAAGTTAGGTACTTCCTCCCTGGAAAAGAGGATGGTGTTGTTTTTTCTCAAAGGAACACCAGGAATATTAAACTATGGTAATCTCCAGTCCAGCCCCTTATCAGCTGTCCTTAAAGTTTTAAAAAGAATGTTGTTTAAAATATGCTGGATGCATGGTTCACTTTTTTTGGCTACTGCAATCAGCGCTACGGATATCACAAGGGCTCAGGCTAGTGTATATTCTAAAAGTGAATCAAATTAAGTTGGCAGTGCCTCTAGCACTGCATTAATATTGCTCAACAGCAGGACAAATTAAATGTTATGCATCAATGCTAATGGGAGAGAGGAAGAAGATTTTCCCTGCCATAAAACAACCCCTCATAGTTTGTGATGTGAACACAACTTGCAATTGGTACAAAACTAATAATCGAATCCTGAATGTATAATTAAGCAAGCTGTGAGTCAAATAGTTCTGTTGTACACAAGACTGCAAAGCTACTATCTTGTTGTACCCAGCTGACATTTCTAAATCAATTTTGCAAAAATGACTTTAAATTTCATTATGACAACATTGCATGATTTCCCCAATAAATGTAATTGTACAATTATTTTAATGGACCCTTATCAATTGAATAAAATGAAAGCATAGCATGACTCCAATTGTCAGGCCATGCTGTCTGTATGCCTGATACCAGACTTCCAAGATAGGCACTCGGTTCAGAACTCTGTCATGAAAAGAACTTAGTAGGTATTTGGAGGGAAAGACTCAAGGATATTCTCAAAGCTTCATTGAAAAAATTGTAATTTCCACTCACATGGGATTCCCAGGCCTTTGAGCACTCAAAATAGAGAAGATGTGTTTAGGATGGCATTGCGTCCATGCATGGGGAGCACAGAAGCCACCACCAGCCAAACTCCCCATTCACTTGCTCTGTAAAGCACCTCTTGCCCTGGAGGTGGCAGAGTCCGTGGGTCTCACATTGGCCCCAATATGCAACTCAGAATGAACAGAACTTGAGTGAAGCAACTCTGCTGAGAGGCCGAATGTCATCCAGATTCATTTAACGGTATTGATGGAATTTTATAAAGCAGATTTGGATCAAGTTTCAAAGTGTAGCTGAGGCTTTAGATAGAAACAGTGCTTCAGTCTTCGGACTGTAGTACAATGCTGTTTCAGAGAAATCTTGCAAAAGTAAACAAACATAAATCTCGCAAAACTAGAAATGAAGCTGGAAATGGTCCCTGCTAGAATATGAGCTATGAAAGCAGATCAAGATTCTGACCTTAATAAACCCCAATCTAGGATGCTGAAGTAAATGCAGGTTGAAATGCATAAATGTGTTATAATATCTGTGTGAAATCTGAGGCTATTTCAATTAACTAGAAAATGGATTACCTTGCACCTATATTGAAAAAGTAATCTAGTAATTTGAATCAGGAACTGTAGCCCATTCCCTCAGCTGTCGAAAAGTTCCTAGAAGGTACTATCCTGAAGATTTTTATTACAAGATCATGTAAAATCAACTGAAGTTGGCAGTGAATGCCAGCATTGCTTTCTGAAATATGCTTCCTGTCTAACTTATGACTGAATTTTTTGCAGAAGAGTTTTACATCTCTCTAGGAGTATGGACATTTCTGGCAAGGTCAGCATTTATTGCCTATCCTTAATCACCCATGAAGAGGTGATGGTACAATGTCTTCATGAACTGGCATTGTCCTTGTGCAGGTACTCCCAGGGTGCTATTGGATAGTTAGTTCCAGGAATTAGCCCAAGCGAAGATGAAAGAAAGAAAATAGGTTTCCAGGTCAAGATGCAGCTTGAAATTGCAGGTGGTGATATTCCTAACTATTTGCTGGCCTTGTCTTTCAAGATAGTAGAAGTCACAAGCTTAGAAAGTGCTGTAACAGGAGCCTGGTTGAATTTCATTGGAGATGAATGATGCTTTAATTAAAATGATACTCTATTGAGTGGACAGGCTATTTGAACAATGAGCAGAGGCAAGCTTGAAAATGTCAGAAAAAATTGCAAAACAGTACAATTAAGTTAAATGCCAAGAAGTACTTCTTTAAAGAGAGATTCAGAGCCCTGAAAGAGGTTACCAGTGGTGAGAATGAAACTATTGCCTCTAAAGGGGAATTAAACAAGTTTTTTTTTGCTGAATAGGAAAATATCTTGTGCTTTAGAGGCAGTCACTGGGGTAAGTGATATAGGTGATCACAAAGGGAACTTTATATTATGCTTTGACGATGTTCCAGTGAAACAGCTTAAAATGCTTTCCTGTGGTAAAGGAACCATATAAATCCAACTCATTGTTGTTCTTGTAATTTAAAATACATCATGATGGTGCAGGCTTAATGGAGGCATCAGACTTTTTCAACAGTGCTTTACATTTCAAAGTCCATTTTTGTTGGATTGTAGGTCAAAATTTTATATACTAGTGCTCTTAGGCTAAGTTTGTCTCAGACTACCATAAACATGTAATAAATATTATAATAGCAAGATCTATTATTAATTTCAAAACAATGTATTATTAATAAAAGTGAAATGGTATTGGGCAACTTTTTTGTGAAGGTAATTCAAATGAAATACAAGTTGGTAATTTGTTAGACTTAAAAGCATGACATGGTTGAAGTAGATGAATAATACAGCAATTGCACATTTACCAGACACAAAAGGCATTGTCCCACTCAAAACATTAGAATTAGTTTTAAATTATAAATAGCTTTTGAAGCAAGAGACATTTTTTGAAGCAGAACATATGTAATCCCTGCTTCTCTTTATGGGGACAGAAATAAAATTGTTGAGAACCATGATCAAAGTTAACCTCAAATCAGTTTGTGGTGGTGGGGATTGGGGTGGCAGTGGGGGTTGTGTGGGGTAGAGGGGTGTGCATAAGTCTCCAGTGAATATTGTCACGAACCAGCAACAAAAGAAACACACTGAGCATGATTCAGTGTTAAAAACTATTTTATTAATCACTACTTATGATAATACGTAAAATAAAAGTAAAAATGTTAGTATGTTAGAATTCAAAAATGTTAAACCTCGAACGTTAACCCCAAAACTAAACTCGTCGTGTGTGTGTGTGTGTGACAAAGTCCAAAACTCCCAGTTCCGGAATGGTTCTTAAAGTTCAGTTCCGCAAGCCATAAGGTGAAACATGAGCAAGGGCTTCTTCAACAACCACCGTTGTCTGAAGATAAGATGTAGATGTAGAAAAACATAGAGAGAGTACATACGAAATCCAAATGTTCCACGATGAAACCCAAACGACACTTCAGTGTTTACTCGGTAGTGACTTCCTCACCCCGAAAAGCATCCGAACCGTGGTCGTCCACACACAAATACCTGTTTCCTTCTACAGGTCAGCAACAAAGTGAACTCCACCGGATTACTTCCAACTTCCATACATGGATTTCAGTGGCAAACACAGTTATTGTTTCTCATCCATCGATAGAGAAAACAAGCAGGCTGATGTCTCTCTCCCTTCTCTCTCTCTCCTTCTTCTTCTGCCTTCTTCAACAACGTCATTACGTCCTTTATCTTCTATTGACGTAAGCACGCCCCACACACACATACACACACACTCTCTATCTT
The DNA here is from genome assembly GCF_009764475.1 of Pristis pectinata. Lineage (NCBI taxonomy): Eukaryota > Metazoa > Chordata > Chondrichthyes > Rhinopristiformes > Pristidae > Pristis > Pristis pectinata. The sequence goes on along the minus strand of NC_067418.1, from coordinate 22,724,965 downwards.
AAAGGGACTTTCACTGAGTCCATAACACCTCCCACCTAAAAAAAATTTTTCCCAAGAAAAATTCAACCGCGCATACAGTTAGTAATGTTAATAATTATCATGCTACACAACTACAGACTATCAGATTAGTACAGATACATGTTTCCCATTTAACATCGGGAAAGACAATCAGCAATCACATTATCTTTGCCTTTACTGTGAGTTATCATGAGATCAAACTCTTGCAAAATTAAACTCCAGTTTAACAGCCTTCTGTTCTTGTTTTTGACTCGGCTCGGAAACACCAATGGGTTATGATCTGTATACACAGTCAATGGTTTCTGAGCGGTGCAAACATATACACTGAAATGTTGCAAGGCTAAAACAAGCGACAGTAATTCTTTCTCTATGGTGGAATAATTCTTTTGATGCTCATTAAATTTCTTTGAAAAGTAAGCTACAGGATGGTCAATATCATCAAGGTCACCCTTCTGCAACAACACAGCTCCTGCAGCTTCATCACTGGCATCTACTGCTAATGAAAATGGCTTTTCAAAGTCAGGTGTTCTGAGCACAGGATGGTAGCATAAAATGGCTTTCAGCTTCTCAAATGCTTCTTGACAAGAATCTGTCCAAACAAACTTTACTCCCTTCTTCTGAAGATTAGTTAGGGGAAGAGCAATATCAGCAAAATTTTTACAAAATTTTCGATAATATCCAACCATTCCCAAAAATCTTCTAACAGTCCTCGTACCTGTGGGAATAGGGAACTCAGATATTGCTTGAACTTTTGCCTGAACAGGAGCTTGCTTGCCTTGACCTACAACATAACCAAGATACGTCACAGTGGCATGGCCAAATTCACTTTTAGCCAAGTTAACTGTAAGGTTAGCCTTGGAAAGTCTTTCAAACAACCTTTCTAACGCAGAGATGTGATCCTCCCAAGTATCATTCCCAGTCACTAAGTCGTCAATGTAGGCATCTGTATGTTTTAACCCATGAATCACTGAATTAATCATTCTTTGAAATGTTGCCGGAGCATTTTTCATTCCAAATGGCAAAACATTGTATTCATACAATCCAGAAGGGGTTACAAAGGCTGAAATTTCCCTTCCTCTATCTGTTAATGGAACACACCAGTACCCTTTTAATAGGTCAATCTTTGTAAGAAATTTAGCCTTTCCCACTCTGTCTGTGCAATCATCCACCCTAGGAATAGGGTAAGCATCTGACTTTGTTACAGCATTCACTTTCCTGTAATCTGTGCAAAATCTAACAGTTCCATCAGGTTTAGGTACAATAACACAGGGCGAACTCCAATTTGAAGTAGAATGTCTAATAATATCATTTTCCAACATGTATTTGATTTCCTGATCAACAAGTTTACTTTTTTCCACATTCATTCGATATGGGTGTTGTTTGATTGGTTTTGCATCCCCAACATCAACATCATGGGTAATTATCGATGTTCTGTTTGGAACATCTGGGAACAGATTTTTAAATTTTAAAATTAATTCTCTCATCTGTTGTTTTTGTGAAACTTGTAAATGGTCCAACTTCGTTTCAAGGTTCTCCAGGATATTTTGGTTTTTTAGTTTCGATGGAACAATATTTGGTCTAAATTGGCCTTCCTCAACATCAACATCAGGCATTCTAGAAACAACCTTTACATCATCCACCAAGGCCACCACTGAATCCCTCTCATAATAAGGTTTTAGCATGTTTACATGACAGAGTTGTGTTTTCTTGCGTCTATCTGGTGTTTTGATTATATATGTTAGATCAGTCACTCGAGATTCAATAACATAGGGTCCAGAAAAACGAGCTTGCAAGGGATTATTTTGGCTAGGGAAAAATACCAACACCTTTTGCCCCACTGCGAATGTCCTAGGCCGAGCACGTCTATCAAAATATGTCTTCATTCTTATCTGGCTTGTTTTCAGATTCTCTCTCGCTAGCTGGCAGACTCTCTCCAACCGAGTTTTAAATTTTTGGACATAGTCCAACAGACTCAAGTGAACTTCCTCATTAACCCATTGCTCTCTTAACAACTCCAAAGGTCCTCTCACCCTATGTCCAAACACAAGCTCAAACGGACTAAATCCGATTGACTCCTGGATCGATTCTCTAACGGCAAACAAAAGTAAATGGATACCTTCGTCCCAATCCTTGGTGTTTTCAAAGCAATAAGTCTTCAGCATATTTTTGAGAGTAGAATGAAATCTCTCCAGAGCTCCTTGAGATTTTGGGTGATATGCAGATGATACAATCTGCTTTGCTCCCAGCTCATAGACTATTTGTTGAAAAATTTTTGACATAAAATTACTACCTTGATCAGATTGGATTTCTTTTGGCAAACCAAACAAGGTAAAAAATTTTACAAGAGCCTTTGACACCGTCTTGGCCTTAATATTTCTAAGGGGTATTGCCTCTGGAAATCTAGAAGTGGCACACATGATGGTTAACAAATACTGATTTCCAGTCTTAGACTTTGGTAAGGGGCCAACACAGTCCACAATCACCTTCGAAAAGGGTTCACCAAAAGCAGGAATTGGCTTCAAAGGAGCCACAGGGGGTTTTTGATTTGGTTTACCTACCATCTGACATGTGTGGCAGGTTCGACAAAACATCACCACATCTTTTCTCAAACCAGGCCAATAGAATTGTTTCAAGATCTTCCCTACAGTTTTATTCACACCAAAATGACCACCCAAAGGCATACTATGGGCCAGGTTTAAAATCTCATCCCTATAAACTTTTGGAACAACAACCTGATGAATAACTTCCCATTCCTCAGTAACAGGAACATGAGGAGGTCTCCATTTCCTCATTAACACTCCATTTTTGACATAGTATCCAGTTGGCACTTTTTCAATCTCCTCACATGAGAGTACTTTTTCTTTCAATTCTGTCAACTCAGGGTCCTTTGTCTGTTCCACCATAAAATCCTTCCTCGACAAAGACAAATCTTTAAATTCAGGCTCACTGTAAGGATGTTGATCCTCCAGTGAAGACAGAAAAGTCTCAGATAAGGCATCAAAATTTTCTTCCTGTTTAGGACTGTCACAAGGAACCACATCAGACTGCATCGGACTGTCTGTCTTGGCTAATTCTCTAGCTCTAGCTCGAGTCACCGCACATGATGGGTAAACATCTGAATCATCCTCAGACTCATCAATCCTTGGTTTGGTTGTTAACCGTACCACAGGATCACTTTCTCCATTTGCAAGGTCATTTCCCAATAACAAAGAAACTCCTTCCACTGGCAAACTAGGTCTTATCCCTATCTCGACTGGTCCTTCTACGAACTTTGACTTTAAAATCACCCTGTGTAAAGGGACAGACATGGTCTCACCTGTAACGCCTCGTACTAGATTTACTTCACCAGTGTCACTTTCTTCACCAAAATTTAAAACACTGTCCAGCAAGAGAGATTGACTAGCCCCAGTATCTCTAAGAATTTTCACTGGCACCTGGGGTGACTCATCATTCAGTGAAACAAAACCCTCTGATACATACGAACGGAATTCCTTTCTCACCTCCTCCAACTTTTCCGCTTTTCTCTCTTGCAAGGACTGATCTTTAACAGCATCTCCTGAACCTTTTTGATTTTTAATTGCCTGAAAGCAAGCATTGGGCCCAGCTTCCTTCTTTTTCTTCAAAAGGGCACAATTAGATATCACGTGGCCAGGTTTCCTACAGTAATAACAAGTACGCTCAACAGATTTCTCCAGCCCTGGCTTCTTTTCATCTTTTCCTTTTTGATTACCTCCCAATTTAATCTCTGGTTTACCTGGATTGTCTTTGTAACTCTTTTGAAAGGTTTTAGGTTGTCCCCATTTGGATTTATGGGTTAAAGCATAATCATCTGCCAACCTAGCAGTTTCTTGTAAAGTTTCCACTCCCTTTTCATTTAAATATGTAGTTATCTCAGCTGGAACACATCTTTTAAAGTCTTCCACCAGTATCAATTCTGTCAATTTATCGTAATCCCCATCTACATTTTTAGCCAGGCACCATCGTTCAAAACATATTCCCTTTCCATTGGCAAATTCCATATAAGTCTGATCTGCAGATTTCCTCAAGTCTCTGAATTTTTGTCTATAAGCCTCAGGGACCAATTCATAGGCCTTCAAAATAGCTTGTTTTACCTTGGTATAATCAGCTGCATCCTCAACAGACAAAGCAGAATAAGCTTTTTGAGCTTTACCTTTAATCACACTCTGTACCATAAGAGCCCATCCTTTCCTTGGCCAGTTTGAACTCACAGCAACCTTTTCAAAATGTTGGAAATACTGATCAACCTGATCTTCTTCAAAAGGAGGGACTAATCGAACCTCCCTGCTGGCTGAAAAACCATCATCAGAATCAGATTCCGAACTCCTACGCTTCATTTGTAACTCATGCTGCCTCTTTTTCTCCTCGTTATCCAGCTCCATCTGCTTCATTGCTAGATCAGCCTCTATCTTCATCTGAGTTAGCTTTTGTTCGGCCTCTAATTTCTTTTGTTCGGCCTCTAATTTCTCTCGCTCGGCCTCTATCTTTAACTGGGTTTGTTCTCGTTCAGCTTCTATCTTTAACTGGGTTTGCTCTCGTTCAGCCTCTATCTTTGCCAGCTGCACCTGTGCCTCAGAAATTGCTATTTCACTGCCAGGAAACTGTTTTAACACTTCCTTCTCAAACACCTTCTTTTCCACATAATGGCCAGCTATCAATCTCTGAATATCTGCCTTTCTCATAGACTGCTTTACTTCTGTAAGGTTTAGCCTTGTAGCAATCTTTAGCAAATCATCCTTTTTCGCCACCTCCAATCCCTTTTGGGTTGGTGACTCCAAAAATGCCTTAATATCCATTGCTGCTGGTTTCCACACACACAAGCCAATTAAAAAGAATTTATCAGACCTCCCTCAAAAATCTTTGGATTGAATCCCGAACAAATCTCGTCAATCTGGGGTACAATCCCAGATGACACTCGTTAACCTTGGGAACTATCCCGGACGAATCTCGTTAACCTTGGGAACTATGCCGGACGAATCTCGTTAACCTTGGGAACTATCCCGGACGAGCCCCCAATTTTGTCACGAACCAGCAACAAAAGAAACACACTGAGCATGATTCAGTGTTAAAAACTATTTTATTAATCACTACTTATGATAATACGTAAAATAAAAGTAAAAATGTTAGTATGTTAGAATTCAAAAATGTTAAACCTCGAACGTTAACCCCAAAACTAAACTCGTCGTGTGTGTGTGTGTGTGACAAAGTCCAAAACTCCCAGTTCCGGAATGGTTCTTAAAGTTCAGTTCCGCAAGCCATAAGGTGAAACATGAGCAAGGGCTTCTTCAACAACCACCGTTGTCTGAAGATAAGATGTAGATGTAGAAAAACATAGAGAGAGTACATACGAAATCCAAATGTTCCACGATGAAACCCAAACGACACTTCAGTGTTTACTCGGTAGTGACTTCCTCACCCCGAAAAGCATCCGAACCGTGGTCGTCCACACACAAATACCTGTTTCCTTCTACAGGTCAGCAACAAAGTGAACTCCACCGGATTACTTCCAACTTCCATACATGGATTTCAGTGGCAAACACAGTTATTGTTTCTCATCCATCGATAGAGAAAACAAGCAGGCTGATGTCTCTCTCCCTTCTCTCTCTCTCCTTCTTCTTCTGCCTTCTTCAACAACGTCATTACGTCCTTTATCTTCTATTGACGTAAGCACGCCCCACACACACATACACACACACTCTCTATCTTAAAGGGACTTTCACTGAGTCCATAACAATATTTTGTTCCTCAGCTGACAGAGAGCCCACATGTTTGATTCACAATTACCAGAAAATCTAAGTAGAAGGGTGATGTGCCTCCTCCTTTCTTTCTTGGACTGAAGCCACAAGTGTTTTCCAATAGAAGGTTCTGTCCCAATTGATATTACTGCCTTAGTACATTCCATATTTAATTTGATTGATGGGATTGTATACTATGGATCTGTGGGCTGGAAAATATTTCTTTCTCTGAACATGAGGCACCATGGAATAAAGTCATCTTTGGAATAAATCTGTTCCCAGATTTGATTTTGAAATGTCTAAAATTTTTAATCAGTTCAGTTACAGACTCTACAGGTTAAGATTTGATATGACTTTCAGTGGTATTATCTAACTAATGGTCTTCTGTAAAGTTCAGATTGTTAAGGTGAGGTTGTTTATGATTCACGAGCTACATAAAATCATATGTCTTTTGCAGTATAATGTTAGGGATCAAATCTACTCATCACGTCATTAGAAGTTAACTAAGGATATAGTTTGAGATAACGTTAACTTTCTCCCTGAATCCCAAGGAACGAAGGCCATAATGACTTTTGTCTTACATTTTCTCAGATAAATAAAGATTAAATTTTTGAAAGGTTAAAGAATGTGAAAATGTTTGAAATTTCTGCCAATTTGCATTGCTTCTTTGTTAGAAGTGTGACAGTAACTCTGTTAATGTCATGCTACCATAAGTCAAGGGGAGGTGCATGACAGAGCATCCAATGGGGACTTTTGTTTGTTAGACTTGCTGTTGCACCTTTTGGCTTGAAAGTATTTTACCCAGAGACTTGTTGAAAGTGCAAACTGAAAATGGTGCAACAAGGGAAACTGGGCATCTGGGACCAGAGTGAATAGACACTTTAACCAATGCAATTTAGGGATTGGGGAAGAAAAACTGAGAGAAATGCAAATTAAAGGGAGATAAGGAAAGACTGGATTGAGAGAGAAAAAAGGTGAACAAAGAAAAGTTTAAGTAAAAATATACTCAAAATTTAACAATGTTAAACATCCAACTCTCTATTCCTCCTACACCTAATAGTTATTATAGTTATTTTCAAATGCATTCTATGTCTGAATATTTTCTTATGCTTAGAAATGCTTTAAAATAAATCTTATTACCTAAGATTATCCTTGACTTCTACTGTTCCATCATGATAGAAATGATTTTCCTTTCATTCTTAGGAGGACATAATTATTAGATTTTTTGATAATCAGGGAGCCAAAACGTATGAAATTAGTGCAGGAAAGCAGGGCAAAGGTGAAAGTTCACCCATGATCTTATTGGATGTTGGAGCAGGCTCAAGGGGCTGAATAATATTATTCTGCTTCTAGTTCTCATGTCTTTCTATTCTTATTCTCACATTCTTTAATCTTTCAAAAATTCAATCTTTATTTTGCGTCATTTTCCATTGGCATTTAAAATGCTCTCCTGCTTCCATCTTTCTCAAAGTCTCCATTTATGCTATCTTAAACTCTTGAAACCCTGCACTCTACTTTTGAACTTCAACTCCAATTAGGAAAATAAAGTTAGCAACGGAACTTAAGTGGTTCTCTATTTTCAGATTAGATGGAGACTAAATGTAATATACCCCAAGCGTTTCTACTCTTGGATGGTTTACCTCCTATCTCCTCCACTTCTCTCTGCCTCTCTCGGCCATTCTGAGGAAGACAATAGCATAGAGTGGTGGAAGGCAATTACAAAGGTCCAGATTCAACATCTACCATTCGGTTCAGTCCCACTATTCATTCTTCTTTTCCAATGTTATCAACTGGTAATTTTTGTGGATGTTAGGATATCTGCTTCTTCTCAGCTCCATGCTGGCAGCATCTACTTGAATTCTTCCTGTTCATGTTGTGTTGACAAACAGCCAGCTATCAAATGCACACAGTCACTCGTGTATTCTCTCCCTCCTTCAACTTAGTCTGTGCTCAACTGAGATTTGAATTTCTTGGTGAGGAACACAATTTACAGGAAATTTGCTTGCATTGTTCAACATAACCTTTGCTCTTTTGTGAAGGTTGTTCATTTACAAAGAAGAAATGGGAAGTCTATTATACAGTAATCATCTCTCTGACCAGTGCTTGTGATGTTGTCAGGAACATCCTCCCTCTCCTCCACTCACAAGAAAAGCAGATGATCTTCAAGGGCAGTTAAAGTAGCCACCTTTCAATATTTAACCTTTAATTAAATTAATTAACATTTCATTGTCAGGAGGATAGGTAGCCATAATAATTATGGCATTCTATTATAATGACTGGAATGTTAGCATCCATTCTGTTTTGTTAGTTATTTAAAAGTATTATGCTGGTAACATGGATTCTTGTTTGCATGGGGTGAGTTTCCAAAGTAGTGATCACTTCTCTTGGTCTGATCTCGCAAGCTGTTTTGAGCTAAAACTATGTCTAACTTGTTTAGTACGTAAAAGAAATGATCATTCGAAGGTAATAGAGAAAAATAATGTCCGATTGTAGTTAGTTTATCCACTGTCAGGTTCGACAATGCCTGAGTTAATTGATTATGATTATCACAGCACTGAAATCCAATTTGAAGGCTAGGTGGGTCTCCTTGTGATGTAATAACAGGCCAGGATTTCTTGGTTTCTTTTTCCAATTAAGTTTGCAATAGTAAATGTATTAGTACAGACTAGTTCATCGCAAAAATTGATCACCACAAACTAGATTTTTTTTTACTGTGCTTATTTTAAGAAAAGGTATATTACCAATCAAAAGTGAGACACTTTCCATTTCAAGTGTCAGTTTCCAATGTTCTTGGCGTCACACACTTGTCTGCATCTCAGTAGTTTTATCTTGTTTCACCCATAGCTCCAAAGACAAAAGGAAGGGAGGAAAAGGAGGAGGAGAAAGAGGAAAAGAAATAGTGATAAGAATGTGCAGAGAGCAATGGAAATGAAGAAGAGATAGAGAAGGGAAGGAAAGGGGAGTCAGAGGGGAATAACTTCTCAGGCAGATAGAGAAAAGAAATGAACTGGGATTGAACAGGTTCAAGGACATCAAAATGTAATTAAATTAATTTGAATTGAAGGTTTTGGGCAGAACTGTATGCTCAAGTAGTATTTTAGTTTATTATTATTTAGCTTCACACCAAACAACCAAAGGAAAAAAAATCTACAACTGAATTACAGCCTGAGGGATGTAATTTAGAACTTTAAATCTCGCTGATCTTCAAACTTGCTTGTCTTGATTAAACTAGGGTTTTACTGATTATGTCTGAGCCACCAGATGGACAATTGTGCTGAAGCAGATCACTTAAAATTAATGAACCTACTCTATTTTGCTGAAACTTATTTTCAGGTGATCTGATAGTCAAATAAGCTAAGTAAATAACTAAATAAGATAGTCAAATAAAAAAAAAGCTACGGTCACAGCCTTCACCATTTTTGGCTCAGATCTAGTGTCACTTGGCTTTCCAAGTATTTGAAAGAAATGAGCAAATTGCTTCAATTAAAAAATGTTGCTTTGGATTTTCCATATGGTGAATTTTTACATGTATTGGAAATGACCTGCACCTGACTGAGACACAGAGAGTTATTTACACAATTTACTTCTGTGTAAATCTGCAGAAACATTCATGTTGAGACTTCTCTTGGTCTCTTTTTGCATTCCCCCTTGGTATGCCTGGTCATCAATGGTTGTGTCTGCAGCTGACCAGACCCTAAGCTCAATTTCCTTCTTGAAACTTCCCCTCCTCACTGTCCTGCTTTAAGACATGGATGAGCTATAGATGAAGCTTTTGGCCAAGTCCCCAGACAACCTTCCCGATAATTCCTTCTTTCGCTTCATCTTTTAAGGAATATATCGGTGCAATATTTGAGAATTTTGTATCAAATGTATGGCAAAAGATTTAAGTATGAGTTGCTGTTGATGCAATGTGCTAAAGTGCCTGGGCATTGGAGTGAATTCTTAAGTGAAGTTCATTAAGACTGCAGCAGAATTGTGAGGGATTTATGGAAAAGGAAGAAACATAAGAACATAACAGAATAGGAACAGGAGTAAACCACTTGGCTCCTCAGTCCTGCTCCACCAGTCATTATGAATATGGCTGATCTGCCCTTGACCTCTTCTCCTCTTCTTGCCACTTCTCCATAGCTCTCAATTCCCTGGTCTTTCAAAAATGTATCTACTTCCTCTTTAACTACCGCCAGTGTTCTAGCCTTCACACACCTATGAGGTGGGGAATTCCAGAGATTCAGTATCCTTTGCAAGTAATTATGTCCCCTCATTTTAGATGCTCCCACTAGTGGGAGCATCTTGACTTCTGCCCTGTCACAGCCCTCATTCTTCTAAACACGAAAAAAAAACAGATCTAATTTCTTAAGCCTCTCGTGATAGGAAATAATGCTTGCATCAGAAGTTGACTGTCATCCAATTTATCTGATTGCTTCACATCACTTTCAAAGCTGTCCAACATTAAAAAAAGTTGAACTCTTAGTAGATAGGAAGAATGTGAATATATACAGGAGTAGATCATTGAGATCCTTGAGCCTTCTCTAGAATCCAATATGATCATGGTTTATTCTGTGCCTTATTCACATACTAGCCCAATTCTCATATCCTGATTCCTTTTGATTTCAGCCTTAAATATACACAGCATCAGATCATTTACAGGCTTCTGAGGAAGAAAACTCCTCAGGTTTACATCACTTCTGCCTAACCACAACTTTTTTCATCTGTCCTTATCTTGCTGTTAATTCTAAATTCTCCAGTCAGAAGAATGAGTTGCTTTGCATATACTCTGTTGATTCTCCTGAGCATTTTGCTTGAATCTCAAAAGCTCTTAGAACCTGTAACAGCAGATGACACAGAGGTAGAGAACGTTCTGTGACCATTTTACTGATGCCTCTAGTTCTTGCAGAAAAAAAGGTGTCTGCAGAAGGAAAGCTGCCAAAAACTCATTGTGTGTGAAGGGAGACAAAATTGACACTGACTGACAAACTTTTATCTTATCAGAGTACCAGAAAAGGTTGAATGCTCTCAATAATAAAACCAGGCAGTCCTAGGCATCATCTCACTCTTCACTTTCTAAAAACAACATTACAACTAGTATTTCATATTCCTGCTGGCTATTTTTTTTATCTTGGTGCTCGTTGGTTGTTTAGTATGTATGAATTTCTGCAAGTCCAAGAATAATATTCATTTATCTACAATAATAATACAAAAATAATTTTTGAGCTGGCTAGTATTTGTCTCTGATGGAATTACCTTCTTTCTTAGATACTGTGTGTGCTCAAGCGAGTTAAAACAATTGGAATGTTGTGATCCTTTAAAAATAATATACTGTAACTTTTGGTGAAGGAATCATTTTGTCATAAGAGAGGAATAAGAATGTACAATACTTACAAATCTGAACAACATTATTGACTCCAACTTTCTTCAAGCATGATTAGCCAGTGAGAACACAAAACTACTAAATTTGTGGATTAATTCTTTAAGCTGCTATTGGTAGTTCTGGTTTAGTTCAGTAATAAATATTAAGCAAAACAGTTAAAATATTGGTAGCATACAGAGACAATAAAGCTTCAGGCATCTAATGTTACAGAAATGGACAGCCCACATTGGATGCAAGATAGTAGAATATTGTAAAGTTGGAGGACAGTGAGGCTTGAAAGTGTCCGTACATTTTAAAATGGATTGTGTGAAGCTCAAAGAGATAATGAGATCTGGAGATAACCAAACAACCCTAACCAAGAAATAACCTGAGGCATTTTGGATGATGCAAGGCTTGCAAAAAATTAATTCTCTATCTTTTGGTTGAAATAACAGTTTCAGGATTAATAGAGGCAGATATGAAGGGCAAGAGGGAATAAGGTGTAAAAAAAACTGTTGTGCACTCTCTTCACTAGAACTGCCAATAACCTTGGCCATAATTCTCTTCCTGATCATGATGCCCAACATATTTTCTTCAAGGTGTAAGATCCATGTTAAGTGTCACAGATCCCAGGTAGATCAGTGTCAAGTTGCGTGCGACCTTCTTCAGCAAGATAAAAAAAGGTAAGTGAGGAGAACTAAGAGAAGTGGGGAGGAAAGTATAATGAGCAGTGATGTTACAGGTGTTGCAGAAATACACAAAGAGTAAAAGAAGAACATCCTTAATTACAGAGTAGTCACTGAACTTTTTTATCATATTTCAGTCATGTTCTTGGAGTTGTATCAGGAGAACTTTTTGTCACATCTTTCCTCCTGTTTACTGCCAAGGTCTCCCAGGCAGCAATAGGGAATCTCTGTATTCAATGCATTATTTCTTTATTTGGAGTGATGTCATTCCTTTTGGAGTCAGTGTGCTCCTTTACGTTAATGGATGTTGGTTGGCTTTAACTGGTGTCTTCCATATTATTCACCCTGTGAATAATACTGCTCATTGCATGTCTGAATTAGCAGGCAGTACAAACACTGGGTGTTGTCTGGAACAATTCTAATAGATGTGGGCAGGTTGCTTCCTCACCCCATCATTTGCCAGCCCCTACTCACTAATTAGTGGGCACTGTCAGATTTCTTGATCAATAAATCAACGTCAGACAAACAATGTGTGCGAGAGAGAAAATTTAGTAAATAGCTTTTGCACCTTCTCTAAAGCCTCCAGATCTTTTCTTAAGTATGATATCCTGACCTGATACAATACTCCTATTGTGGCCAATCAAGTAGTATCGGAAAATACTAGAAACACTCAACAGGTCAGACAGTATCTGTGGAAAGAGAAACAGAGTCAACATTTCAGGTCAGAGATGGTGTTTCATAGTCCTTGATCACTATCACTTTCCCAGCAATAACAAAATCACTGATCGAAGAATTCCAAGTGTCATTTGTGAGGCAAAGCAATTAAACGTGATTAAGAAGGGAAAACCATTCTATAGCACACATGCAAGTTACAGAAGTGTAACAGACACAACAAGAGACATTAGTGTAAGAAACCTAGAAACTTTATTTTCAATTCCATTTTGCTTTTAAGATCAGTTTTAACATAAAGCCTGCAGCAACTGATGTTACCAGTAGGTTGGGTACCATTTTGGATGAAATACCAATGATTGCTCTCAGAGTACCAACATGTTCACCAGGCAGGCATCTGGGAAGTCTGGTCAGTGGGTGTGTGTCTGGAAGCAACTTAACCTACAGAAGTGAATACCTTGGCAAAGAAGGATTCAAATATGTTAGCCATATTTATCTACTTCGTGTTGCTAAACCTGAATTACTTTACAAAAGGCCAGCTATCACAGTCCTCAAGATCCAAAATGGTAAGTAAATAATTTATAGAAGGTCCACCTGAGTCAGCTTCCTAGTGCTGTTCAATGAAAATGAAAGTTAAAAAAAAACCCTGCTGTGGTAGAAATCTAAAATAAAACAGAAAATGATGCAAATACTCAGGAGTTCACCTGAAATGATCTCCCACCTGAAATGATCTCCCACCTGAAATGTTAACTCTGTTTCTCTTCCCACAGATGCAGCCTGAACTCCTGAGTATTTGCATCATTTTCTGTTTTATTTTAGATCTTTGGTCAGAAATGAGAAAGAGTAAAAAGAAACTGGTTAAGGTGGGGAGGGTGATGTCTCTGACAGTGTAAAACCAGAGTTCTCATGTGGATAAGCTGTAAACAAGGTTATTTGGTCAGTGAGTGAATGGGAGCAGTTAGTGAGAACATTGACAAAAGAATATAGACAAAAGAAAATAGGAGTTGTAAAATGCAGAGCCAGAGGACATGCCTGACAGGTCAAGCTGGGCACATCCTCCACACCCAGAGAAAATGAAAGGAAAAATAAAACAACAAGCTGAGCTAATATCAAAGACCAGTGACTGATACCGACTGAGAAATCAAGTTACTTGAAGTCGTAAAATTCAGGATTAAGTCCAGATGGCTGCAATATGCCCAGACGGAAGGTGCTGTTCCTCAGGCTTGCATTGGGCTCATTACTATTTCTTTCTGTAGCATGCACTTCTGTCTATTACCCATACTGTTCTGACTTGCTAAATTTTATTTAGTTGCATCAGGATTAAAGCAATCACAACTATCAGACACTACTTCATTCATAGTGCTGCAAATGTTTCATAATTTTGTACAATGTGTGGAAAACTGTCGATAATTGCTTCTAATTTGATGGCAGGTTTCTCATTTGGAGCCCAACAGGATACATGAAACCAGAGAGCCTGCAGTGCCATTTAGCAGTCATAAACCAGTTGGCATCCAACAGGCTTAATCCATTTATATCCAGTTTGTTGGTTGTATTCAAATCATAGTTTACAAAAAGCCTGTCTTGTTGCCGAACAATAATTCACAAATATATGGCTGGGAAGATCAATCTTTATTTCCAAATACTTTACTCAAGTGTCAACAGCACAAACCACAGCTTACTGAGAAAGATAAATTAATATCACACTGTCTTTCAGTAATTCTCAAGTGTTATTGCAATCTGTTGGTTGGAACAACAACAGTAATTGCATCTTACACTTAATCGTTTTGGGCCTGGATATTTGAAAAGACTGTAACACTGGTGTACAGAGTAACTTAATGGGGCTTCACTATTCTTCAGGTAGTAGACTCATCATTCATTGATAGCACTGAAAACTGCCTGCTATGACTGTCGGGAAGTGTTATTTTTCTTGGGGACTATTGAGGACTTGGAACATAGTATGTAGTGACGGTGATGGCTGGGATTGTGGTGGGGATGGAGGGATGATCAGAGGTCTATGTAAGCCCCATAGGCAGGTGGAACAGCATTAGTGATCCCATGCTTGCGTGTGGTGGACTGGGCCAGGTTGAGTAATTGGGTGATTAGAGTCCAGGAGCTGGGAATCATGGCCAGGGAGGGTGGGAGCAGGGTTAATTATGGTCGCAATGGGGATCACTGGCTCAAACCTCATTGGAGGTCTTTTGGGGGGAAATTCTGATTGGGAATCAGAGAGAAGAGGAGTACTGGGAGTATGGGAGTGGGTGGAATCAGGTGTGGGGAGTTTGGGAGTTGGAAGGTGGGAGTGTTGAAAACTGCACTGTGACAGGATCAAGTTATTTGGCAATAATGTTTAAATTTAATTAAAACCAGGTAATTTGCACTGAGTAGCCCCTTCCCTATATACATAATAAAAATAAACTCTATTTTCCATTCTAGTTGTTAGATGCTAGAAAGATGTATTGTGAATCATGGTTCAGTTGTACAGTGGATAAGATTAATAAAAGTCAGGCTTCTCAAGAATAGAAGCGAGCACTGAGTAAAACATACTAATCATTCTCGATCAGCCTTTGGCTAGATGAGAAGAGCACCAAATAAAATGTTCTCTGAATTCAACACTTGCTATCCTTATGCCATACTCCTTGCTGAAGACTATTTCTGGCAACTGTACAAAAAAAAGTGAGTTATTGGAGCAGATTGTCTTGCAGAGACAGATTCTTCGTGATTTTGTATATCTGATCACCAAATGCAGTATATCAGTTTAATATTTTGGGGCCAGCATAATTTGAAAATGTAGAGGATCCTAAAAAGTTGTTAGTTAGTCTGAAATCAGAAGCTTATAAAGTTTTTTTTTGAGGGACACAATGCAAAAGAAGGGGAAGCTGCTGTTGAATTGAGCTTGTGTGCCACTTTTGCCTGGCTGCCTTTCATCACTCTCCTGTTTCCATCATACTAAATTTAAAATCACCATTCTTTTTTTGTAAAGTTCTCCAGCAATTTCCTGATGTGTAGCTGAATCATTCTCTGCTTTTCTGTCTCTGGTCTCCTGTATATGGCTGTCACCCTCCTTTCCAGTCTAAATAGAACATAGAGTGAAATATAGAACAGTATAGCACAGGAACAGGCCCTTCAGCCCACCATTGTCTGTGCTGACCATGATGCTAATCTAAATTAATCTCATATGCCTTGCCTGTTCATGTGTCTGTCAAAATGCCTCTCAGACATTACTATCATATCTGCTTCTACCATATCCCCTCTCAGTGCGTTCCAGACACCTACCATTCTGCATGTAAAACTAAAAAATGCCTCACAAAACTCATTTAAACTTTCCTCCTCTCATCTTAAATCTATGCTCTCCGCTACTTGACATTTCTACCCTGGGGAAAAAAAACTCTGACTATCTACCTCATCTATGCCTCTCATAGTTTTGTATACTAGTTGGATATTATCTCAAGCTGGAAGCTGCTCATTGGAATAAATCCATCCTGGACACTCAAATGAGATACCACAAGCCACTGGCCAGCTGACAGCTTTGATGGGCAATTTTAAACAGCCATTTTGAAATCAAACACTGCCTACTTCTGCCAAGCTTCCAAGCACAGACGTGTTGAAAATCATCCAATTTAAGCCCAGGCTAAAGGGAAAACATTTTGAGATGAAGTTGCCAATGCAGAACCTCAGTCCTCTGAAGCACGGATTTCAACATCAAACATGGGCATCTTTGGTTTCGATTCACAGATTTTATGCAGATTCCTTCTAGTCTTCTGATTATTTATAAATCCACCATCTAAACTGTGGCTTTTAACATCAGAAATAAATGGGAATAGAGCAAGGAATGCAACTGTTCCAGTACAACTGCTCCCCTGGTTGTTATAATGAACTTGTGGTGACTCACCGTTTAGTCGGGCGAACCGGCTCGGCAGTCGGGTCGTGCGGCGTCGGAGCGACGGGGAGAACCCGTGCGTGGGAAAGTCTTGATGACGTAGTACTTACGTCATTGCTGGTTGTTTTGGGCGGGAACAGTCTCCCTTAAAGGGCCCGCGGAAGGCGGGAAAATAAACCAGTTCTTGTTTGGCAATCCTCCGAGTAGCGTCTTGTTTTATTCCGCGGTAGCAACCGCTACAAACTGTTATATTTTGTGGTGTTTTGCTCTATCACTCGAATTGCCAGCATGAATGTAGGAAGGTGTAAAGTGGCATGCCCTTCTAGCAATGCCTGATCAGCCATGTATTTCTATTTTCTTTATTTTTATTAAGACCGGAAAAGAGCTGCCAGCGATGCTAGATGTCTTGCTTGACGCAAAATCAAGTCTTTCCACATCAGGCCCAGTTGCTTGATAATGGCAGTAGAAATGTGTCTAAAGAGGCAAGGGCTTTGCAAGGAGGACTGACAAAGCTGTTTCACTTCAATCATGAAGATCCCTGCACAGCATAGAACAGCTATTTAGCATTGTTGATGGCCATCAAATTAATGTGGCTCTTAATTTGAATATGAAGATCAGCAAATGCAGCATCATATGGTTAAGTATAAAACAGTGCAATAAGAAAGCTTCTGTTTCCTCTGTCACATTGTTCTGAAGGTATTACAAGTTTTTGCAGCCATAAGTCAAACCAAACCCTTGAGATCTCCTGATGAGAGTGTGATGGGACAAATTAGTCCTCACGAGTGTCAGGAAGGTTAATATGTATCAGGCCTGAAGAATCAAGCCAGTGTTCAGCTCCAGGAACATCACCCTTAGCACATGGCTGTCAGAGAGAAAGAGTGAATACAGTATTTCATTCTGCCATCTCAATAACCTTGCAGCAACAACCTCTACCCATTCCTCAACTGAACAGTTCAAAACAAAAAAAATACAATTGAAATGACACAGCAGATGCAGTGAGGAACGTAGCCTATAGGGTTATATCATATTAGAAAGCAGAGAGAGTTACAAAGTGTATCTCTACCCTGCCAAATAAGGATTACTTTTGAGTAATCCATAAGGTTGTCTCTATGGTAACCAGGAGCAAATAGACTTAGTAACAATATATTGCGAGGTGATAATGTACCAAGTAAGTGCAAGCAATTGGATAAGAATTTAACATAGCATGAGGTTAGAGACAATGAAGGTCTCCAGAGGAATGTGTTATTGGAGATATTGGTCCTGCATCTGGTACCAGCATCATGATATCCAAAGCCATAATTGAATGAAGAGATTTTTTAGGCACAACACACAGATGCTGGAGGAACTCAGTGGGTTAGGCAACATCTATCGAAGGAAATGGACAGTTGATGTTTTGAGTCGAGACCCTTCATCTGGACTAGACTGGGTGTTTTAGGCAGATGTCTGTACAGTACATGAAGATTATGCACAGAAGGTGATGTCAGAAGCCACTGATTACATGTCTTCTCATGGTTAAGAAGCGATAGCTGAATATCTGTACATTGATGAAGATGCCGGACCTAATCTTTAACTATGTAAAAATGCCACACTTTATAGATTGGAGAGAGACTACATAAGACTACCCTGGAAGTTGAATGGGCTTCTCTCTTCCTCTTCAAGTTGAAAGATTAAATACCATTCTGTTTGACTTGAGAACAAACTTGTGTGGGGATTTTTTTGCTTCATGTCATTAAAGACACTAAATCTAAAATAGAACAGAAATGTTAATGTTTCAACTGAATTTCCTTTTATTACAATTAGTAAAATCTTATGTCCTTTTATTAGAACTAATGAACATTGGACATAAAAATGTTTGTAAATTTATACCTGTTGATAATACTAACTTGTTTGTGAAAGGCTATAATGTTGACTCACTTTTTCTTTTTCCATAGATGTTGCTTGAGCTGCTGAATACTTCCAGCATTCTCTTTCATTTCAGATTTCTAGCAGCTGCTGTGTTCTTTATTTTACAGCTCCTGTGATTTTTCTTTCTCAGCTCTCCTCTGTTTAGATCTCCTCCAGGCAGACCACCAAGAATTCTTTCTTTTTCAATCTTTTTATTGAATTTCAAATTAATTCAAATTGATGTACATAACATTAATAATTATACATATGATACAAAGAGATCGGGATAACAATAACAACAGTTAATATTTGTACTCACAAGGAGTAAAATATGTAATCTAGACCTCCGACAAGTGTAAATGATGGGAAAAAAATTGAAAAGAAATTTAATTATATGAAGAAAAAAACCCCAAATCAAAAAAAAACTATAATATTAAACAAAAGCAAACCAAAAACTTCAAAGAAAAAAAAAACTGGACTATATTTCTTCGATTAAAAAAAGCACATTCTTATGTCGTCGGCTCTGCTCCTCTATATTCAAAGGTTATTGAAGGAGATTCGTAAAAGGTCTGCTCATACCGTATGGAAATATTGAATAAATGGATTCCAAACTTCCTCAAATTTAAGCGAAGGATCAACAGTACCACTCCTAATTTTTTCTAAGTTTAATCATGTTATAGTTTGAGAAATCCATTGAAATGTAGTAGCGGGTATAGGGTCCTTCCATTTAAATAGAATGGATCTCTTGGCCATTAATGTAACAAAAGCAATCATACGACAAGCAGAAACGGATAAATGGCCAGAATCCATCATTGGTAACCCAAAAATTGCAGTAATAGGATGGGGTTGTAGATCAATATTCAATAAAGTTGAAATAATATTAAAAATGTCTTTCCAATATTTTTCCAAAACAGGACAGGACCAAAACATATGTGTCAGGGAAGCCACCTCCAAATTACATCTGTCGCATATAGGGTTTATATGGTGATAAAAACGGGCTAACTTGTCCTTCGACATATGGGTCCTGTAGACCACCTTAAACTGTATCAAAGAGTGCCTAGCACACATTGAAGAGGTATTAACTAATTGGAGAATTTTCTTCCATGTCTCTGTAGGTAAGAGTATCTGGAGTTCTCTTTCTCATTCATTCCTAATTTTATCAAGTGTCTCTAGATGTATTTTCATAATCAGATCATAAATTATTGCTATCAAGCCCTTCTGATAAGGACTAGAACCTAAGATTTTTCCCGTAATTTCAGTTTTATATAGTATCGGAAAAGAAGGTAAAGTGACTTTTAAAAAGTTTCTAATCTGTAAATATTGAAAAAAATGTGAATTTTCCTTCATGTCACTAAAGACACTGTAAATCTAAAATAGAACAGAAATGTTAATGTTTCAACTGAACTTCCTTTTATTACAATTAGTAAAATCTTATGTTCCTTCATTAGAACTAACCAACATTGGACATAAAAATGTTTGTAAATTTATACCTGTTGATAGTACTAACTTGTTTGTGAAAGGCTATAATGTTGACTCACTTTTTCTTTTTCCATAGATGTTGCTTGAGCTGCTGAATATTTCCAGCATTCTCCTTCATTTCAGATTTCCAGCAGCTGCTGTATTCTTTATCTTACAGCTCCGTTGTTTTTTCTTTCTCAGCTCTCCTCTGTTTCGATCTCCTCCAGGCAGACCACCAAGAATTCACAAGTCTTCACCACTCTCTCTCAGTCAGCGCCTTCACTATTTACATCATTCAGTCTCTTTGTTTCCAACCTATCACAGACTAGTTCTAATGAAGGAGCATCGAACTGAAATATAAAATCTGTTTATCTCTTCACAAATTTTGCCTGACCTGCTGAGTGTTTCTGCCACTTTCTGTTTTTATTTCAGACTTACAGCATCCATAGGTTTTTTTTTGCTTTTTGATAACAACATCACCCCTTTAATTTCCAACCATTAATCCAGCATATTTCATTGAATCATAATCAAAAGTGGCAGAAGTAAGAGCCTGTTTGAGGAAACAACCTTTAATTATTATTGGAAGTAAGTATCATGCTACTTTCTATTGTATTAGTTTTGTTCTAACAATGAAGTCTATAGTTATATATTTTTAATGTAACAATATTTTGAAATATTTGACAGAAAGGTAATTCTCAGCAGCTTATATTAGTAATGTGGTTGAGATTGAAAACTCTTTTACTTTTCTGACATGGGGGTCATGGGAACATATTTATTGGGGCGATGAGTGCAAAAGTTGTAATTTTTAGATGGGATATTGAAAGGGTGAAGATCCTTTGAGGGCTCTGGTGAGTTGCAATTCATAAATAATATGCTGTTGAAGGATGTTTGAGGTTTCTCATGAATTAGATAGTAACTTTCTACACCAAACAGCAAATACAGAAAGCAGAACAACCATTGAGGTTACTGGACAGCTGGCAATTTAAGTACTAAAGCTCTATTGATCTTCTATATATTTTATATATCTGAACCAGAGTGCAAGGATTATGTTGGAAATGGACACTAAGAGGTTAATGTAATTTAAAACTCTGCTAAACAAGAAATTTCAACTTATGCTTGGCTTTGAGGCAAGTTGTAATTTACAAATTACAATACACCATAATAATAAAAGAAATCCCCGTGCAGTATCCATCTCCCACATATATACAGAACAATGTATCATTATTGATGACTTGTAAGACTGGTATAGGCATACGGTTAGCGGCCTTGCCTATAGCTCCTTGAGTCTTCAGAGTTGGGACAATTTTCTTTTACCCTTGTTATTTAAGTATATTTGGTTCTTACATTATCAAATTAATTTATATGTTATCTTTTACTGATTCAGGAATAAGTGCTTAACATGCTTGAGGTAATTGGCTGCTGATTGTAGTTGCTGCTGCCCATCCAGTTCTATTACCTTCAGCAGAACTGAATGTCTGAGGGCGAGTACCATCGGAAGCTATAATTCTTACACCTGTTTTACACTGGTGACCAAAGGCAAATTTCTCCCTTGCTTTTTCTTACCAGAAAGCCATTAAAATTCCAGATCCCAGCAAGCAAGTTTCATATTAAAACTTCATTTCTTAAATCTTGATTAATGGTACTGTTTATAGACTTTTCGATGAAGTGAGGGGCTCTGATTTTGAGGTAGACCAATAGCGTGGACTTGAACCCAGTGTCACCTGAACAAAATCAACATTACATGGAGTACTTTCTACAGGACTGTGCTGCAAAAACAATATTCCCATTTGACAAATCTATAAATTAGCAAAGTAAGGTAATGTTAAACCATGATCTGATTTGTCTCATTAGTAATACAATACATATCCTGCAGCATATACCAGGGCCTAGGTCACAGATATGCCAGGGAGCATCGTGTTAGCTATGACCACAAGGCTTGAAGCAAATAGAGATGGTCAGAGTGAGCCTCTGAATTATGCACTGTGTCTGTTATGGATGATTTTATTTCCCCAGGCATTTACTAGTGCATCAACTATACATCTTGTATGGAAGACAAAGCAGCTAAAAAGCTTTGTAAATATAATAAATGATGGTTTCTAATGCAATTTGTTAGCAAGGAAATCTGAAGTAATTGGTTCTTTCACTCAACCTTTAATAGAGATGCCAATGCAGGATCAGACTGTTACGTGGGGAACAACAGCCACAATATTATTAGATTCAACTTTAGTCAAGAAAACCAAAGCAGATTCTAATTTAACATTAGTTCTGGACAGTAAAATCATCAGCCTTGTCAGAATGGGAGAGAAATGTATTCAGGTCATTTGGTCAACCAATAAACACAGAAGGGAAATGGAATACCTTATAAGCTTGCTCAATGTTGAAATGCTAAAATAGCCTTTGCAATCCAAAGTAATTCATATGGTAAAAAATACTTCTGAGATTTTTTTCTGGGAAATATAATAATCAACTAAATTCATTTGTTTGCATTTCTGAAGATCCATCAACCCTAAATACGAATTTAAAATTTTCAAACTTAAAGTTTTTCAGTCAACCCAAAACCTATTTCTTTCTTCCTTAATATCCAGACAAATAAGTCTCTTAGTTTCCTATCTTTCCAATCCTATCAAATGCCTCTTACTTTCTATCAAAAATGCATGATTACTAGATAGAATTTATGCTTTATAGCTTCAACTTTGATGATTTTCTAAAGGACGCACTATCATTCACTGACAAAATAGATTGGTTTCCAGCTGCATTTCAGGCAGGACACACCATAATGGTTATTCATACTTATGTCCCCTTTCATTCCATAGCCTCACTTGGGGGAAAGGTGCTCTCATTTTGCTTGGAATGCAGTCTAGATCACCAAGGGTCAGTAACATGGGTAGGTCAGGGTCCTGAATGCCTGTATATTTCCTGCTCTCTTTAAACTCACTGGGTTCACTAGAAAATTTATTATACTGCTGTGTGATATGTAGAAAGAACAGTGAAATACAATTGATTGGTATCAATAGGAGTAACATCAAATAGTGCAGAAATCTATTAGTCTAATACTACTGGAGTCACAGTAGTGCCGGATTATGAGTGTTTGAGCTGCCCCATGCACAGCTGCAGAGTTTGGTTAGTCCATCTCAAGAATCACTGCAGGAGATACAAGACTTTTCCAATAATTCCTCATGCCTGGAATCTGTGGCCACCTGCATGGAGAATCAAATGCAGCAATCAAACAAGTGAATGCCAACCACTTGTGTAATATCAGCGTTATTTACCACTTATCAGCTCATTCTGGAACGTTGTCTTGCTGCATGTAGGTATTAGCTGCTTTATTATCTGAAGTTTGGAATTGAACATTGTGCAGTCATCAGTGAGCACCCATACCATGGCCCCTGTGATTGAGGGAAGGACAGTAGGGATGAACTGTAGATGGTTGGATGTAGGTTCTTGTCTTGGGGAGCTTCTACAGCAAGAGACAAGGCTGAGATAATTACCACCAAAAATCAAGGTAATCTTTATTTGTGCAAAGTATTAGTCCTCCAACTTTTGTTTCCACTGGTCTTCCTTTTGGTCCTCTTCTGATGTTGAAAATAGAGCATATTTGGAAATCATGTTGATCGTTTAAAACAGATTTTCAAAGTGAATATTTATATTATGTTTTTCAAATTTGTCATCAAACCATAACTATGAATGGAACCATTCACACATGCAGTTACAAAAGCAGAGTCTGAATATTTATTTGCTGATTTTTCTTTCGACTATTAAAACTTTTCAAATGCTGCTGGGATCTCTCCTTGACTTCATTCGTCCATGAATCCACAAATTGACAGACCTACAGTTATATTAGAGAAGCTATGTTAATGTAGCTCCAATTGAGCCATTAGTGTATTGAAATTGACAAACCACCTCTTCAAGGCAGCTCTCACATGGCCTACATTACTGGAGTGAAATTGGTGGATGGAGATGGCTTTAATTTTGCTGGTTTTAACTTCCAGTTACTCTCATCAAATATGGTCCTGGTTATTTAAAATTCACCCAACATAGTCCTAAGAACAAAGCCTAGGAACAGGTCTGCTGTTAATACTAAGTGAAGCCTAAAATGACTCTATTTTAAAAAGGAAGAGCACTTAAATATTATTAAATGTTAAGTACCTGAATGTACGTTCAAATTTTCCACTTAGTATTTATATCGGTATCTACACTTGTATGCTTCCTTAAGTTAGCAAAACTACAGTCCTTAAAGGTCAGCCTTAAGAGATGCATGAGGAAGCTTACCCTGATTATCACTGTATCAGGCACTACGGAAATAGGTTTGGTTTACAGGATGCAAGAACAATTGAATACTGAAATATTGTCTTGAATCCAATACAATTGACATGGTAAAGTAGGGAGATTATTGCATTTTATTTTTATAAAGGCAACAACATAATTTTAGCAGAGTGAGTGAATTATCCATTCAATTTCAACTGCATTTGGATTTCGAAGTGCCTATTAATTGTCAGGTGGGACCATGAAGTATAGGATTAACTATTGTCTTATTGAATGCTGGAGCAGGATTGAGGGACATTATGACCTACTATTTCTAATTTTCTCACATTCTCATGGGATCTTGATGGATGCATGTGAAAGGCTAGGGCAGCACAGTAGCTAAGCTCCAAAACTAGAAACTACAGGCTTGGTTTTAATATCCGCAGCTGCTGATTAAGTACATCTGGAATAAAATGCTGGTATTGTTAATGGTGGCCATGAAGCCACTGGATCCTTGTAAAAGGCCTAGAGTCATTAATGTCTTTTCACAAAAGATTTTTGAACTGATTTCTGACATGATTCAGCATGTCACTGTTTGTGGCAAGTTAGCAATTCCCAATAAACTTCCAAATCTCATAAGTGCATAAGAAACAAAATTGGGAGCTCATCTTAATCTGGATGGGTGAACATTGGGTATAGGGTAGCTCAGCCCAGGTCTAAACTGAAGAAAAGCCCCTTTCCAGAAAATTTCAAAACGCTTATTTATGGGGCTGGAAAAGGCAAGGCAGATACCAGTCACTTTCATTGCAAAGTCATTCCAGGCCACATTAATGTTGGGTTCCAGTAACGCTAACCACTCACCAACCTGCTGTTTTCATTTTTTTTATTATTCATGTGATATGGGCATTACTGGCAAGGTCACCATTTGTTATCCATTACTGAATATTCTTGAACTAAATGGATTTCACATTTGAGAGGGCAGTTATGAGTCAACAATTGCACATAGCATCACATATAGGTAATGCTGGCAGCTACCCTTCCCTAGAGGACATTATTGAACCAAGTGGCATTTTAGAACAACCTGTCATTTTCACAGACACCATTACTACTACTAAATTTTATTCTACGTTTAATTAATTAACTGAATCTAATGTTCCTTTATGGGTTGACATGGTGCAATTTGAACTCTTATCTCTGGATCATGTGTCCAAGCTTTTGTTTTATTAATAATAAAGAGCTAAATGCTCTGGACTGTACTGCAAAGCGTCCAGGATAAATTAGTCTTTCTTTCTGAGAATAGCAAGTATTTCATTTGTATTTCCACTTCTCACTATTTTTAAAATCAAGTCCTTTGCACATTGCAAAGACCATAGCAATGCCTAGAATAAATCTACTGCCTCCAAGTTATATTTATCAATAATGACTGAGACATCAGATCATCCCCAGTTCATCACTGTCACAAGTGTTGTCAGAGGAATGAGGTCAGATTGCAGAAGACAGTGACATACATTTCTTGAGATTTGATACCATTTAACACTGACAGCGGTGTATCAACCTGTCAGCAAAAGAAGACATTTTGAAAATTTGCAAACCTAAAATGTTAACTGCAGTTTGAAAAATAAGGAAGGAGAAATTGAATGATCCTGCCACTGCTTGGTTTTGTCTTCATCAATTATTCTGTACTTTTCAACTTTCAGCCAGGTCCCAGCTCCCTCTACTGATTTAATATTTGTACCCAGCTGCGATCAGTTGGACATTAACCAAACTGGCAGGTGAGAGTAGGACATCTGGTACCTAAGGTAAAATCTGTGCCTCACGCAACAGTCTCTGAGGAATTCTCTGAGTGCAGGTTGTCCTTCATTTATTCCTGTTTCTAATAGAACCAAAGCTACACAAGTGACAATGTCAAAAGTGGAACCTTTCTTGAATCATGATGTTTTGAAGAGCACAGTAAACTATAATTATTCTTTTTGTACAATCTGCAGCATACTACAGAGCCCTGCACAACTTGCCCTAACAGTGAGACTGTGCTTTTAAGGCTTTAATGGTGTCTGTAATCACCAAACTAGTCAAAGTATATGCCTCGCTATAAAGTCCCCACACAGCCATTGAAGCCTTTCTTAGATGGATGATTAGTCATGGTAGCAAGGAGTAAAATCTCCCAGCCATAAACCATCCATGGATTTGCTTCCCTATGTCCCATCCAGATGGTTTAGAAGGGGTGAGCTTTGAAGAACAAAAGCACCATTGCTCCCACATGTAATGCTTTGGTACAGAGGATTCTCACACACAATCCTATTTGGAGACAGTGGGTTAATTTTCTGTTGATAATGCCTCCTGTTGTACCCTGCAAAGCAACTTGGCAGTGATCAATTGTAAAAACATATAAATCGAAGCAGCAGTTGGCCATTCAATCCCTTATATCTGCTTCAACATTCAATAAGATCATGTTGATCTTTTACCTCAGCATTATTCTCATGCACTAACCTTATATTCTTGATTTACTTAATATTCAAAAACCTATCAATCTCCAATTTGAATATACTCAGGGGTTAACCTTCCACAGCCATCTAAGGTAAAGAATTACAAAGATTCATCAGCCTTGAAGTGAAGAAATTTCTTCTTGTTTCTGTTTAGAATTGCTAACCTTTTATTTTCAGACTCTGACCCTTCTGGACATGGCACCAATGGCAAACTTCACCCCACTTCTACCTTGATAAGACTCATATGAATTTTATACATTTCCACATGTCTGCTTCTCATTTTTCTAAGAAGAGTATAGGTCTAGTTTGCATAATCAGTCCTCCTATGACAAATGTACTATCCCAGGAATCAAATTTACAAATGTTTACTGTATTCTTTCTTTCAGAAATATATCTATCCTAGGGTAGGGAAGCCAGATCAGTAACCAATATTCTAGATATAGTTTCATCAGGGCCCCACATAAATCTTATTTTACATTTATAACAACTAAGAAGGAGGCAATATGGTTCATGGCAACTCCCAGAAGGACAATCCCATTTGTCCCATTCCCCTTCTTCCCTGTACCCCTTATTCTCTCTCATACACATTCATTACTTCCCTCTTTTTTGCCAATAGCCTATATTAAAGGGCAAATTACAATTAACCTACAAGTAAACACATCTTGGGGATGTGGGAGGAAACCCACACTCTCACAGAACAAATGTGCAAAATCCATACAGCTAGGTCAGGATCAAATCCAAGTCCATGGAGCTAAGAGGGAACAGTATTAACTGCTGCATCACTGTGCCAATGAAGCAAGACCTCTCTTCCTTTGCATTCAAATCCCCTTGAAATAAAGGCTAACAAACTCTGTCTTCTGAATTGCTTGCTGAATATTAACTTCTACTGTTTCATATGCAAAAATGCCCAGGTCCTTTTGAACACATATTAATCATTTAAAAATGTCTCTGCTTTTCAAATTTTAATACCACAGGAGATGATTTCACATGTTATTCCATCTGTTATGTCCTAACATATTTATTTAACTGGTTTATACTGTATCTCCAAGAAGCGTCCCTGCATCCTCCTCACACCCTACACTGCTACCCAGTTGTATATCAGATGTGCTAATCCCTGCAGCATCCTGCTAGACACATCCTCCCTATCCAAAAATTACCCATTTATTCCTACTCTCTTTTCTGTCCAATCAGCAATCCTCAAACCACTCACATGCTCTAATTTGGTTAGATAATCTCTTGTGTCACCTTATCAAAAGTCCTCTGAAAGCTAAATATACCAAATCAACTGGCTCGTCCTTATTTATTCCACTAGTTACAATATCAAAAACTCTAAGATTTATAAAACTCTCATAAATCCATTTTGATTTTGGCAATTTTATTATTATTTTCTAAATACCTTGTTAAAACTTAGTGAACAACAGATTCCAGAATTTTCTCTACAACTGATGAAAGGCAAATACAGTTCCCTGCTTTCTCTCGCCAGCCTTTCTAAAGTGGGACAGGTTCTATGTACAACCTTCCACTCTATAGGAACCATCTCAGAATCTTTAGGATTTTGAAAAATGATAAAAATACATCCCCTATCTCCATGGCCACCTCAAAGTTCCCAGGATTTAAGTCCACTGCTTCCAGGAAATTCTCTTTTTTTCTATACAAACACAAGATATTGATGTGATTTCACTGTTGTTCTCTTATTCTCTAATATAATTTCTCCTGTGTCAGTGTATAAGGAACTCACATTAATTAATGTTTTCCTTTTTATATATCCATAGATGTTCTTACAGTGTCCTTTTACAAATCTTTCAGAAAACTCTATTCTAGTTCCCTTTCCTTGATCAATGTCTTGGTCCTTCTTTGATGAATTCTGAAGCTTGTTTGTGTTTGTGTTTGTGTTTGTTGGTCACATGATAAACCTTTTCCTTTAATCTAATAACTTCCCTTAATACTTATAGCTGGACCACAATTCCAGCTGGGATGTTTTGTCTGAATGAGATGTCTGTTACTTGCAACTAGTTATTTATTCTTTAAATGTTTGCTATTGTTTGTTTGCTGTCAGATTTTTTCATGAAGTTGTACAATCTATCCTAGCCAAGAGCCATGGTTTTGTGATTTGCTTTATTCAGATTTAAGACTACAATTTCAGATTGAACCAAATCACTTCCATTTTTACATAACATTTTAATATACAATGATCATTGTTCCCTAAAAACCACTGGACAATCAGATCATCAATGAACCCTTTCTCATTACATAATACCAGGTCTAATTTAACCTAACCCCTCAGTGGTTCCTCAGTATACTGATCTAAAAAACATCTCTTAAATGTTCCAAAAATTGATCATCTGCTCCATTACTGCTCATTTGGCTTTCCTCATCTATATATGTAGTAAAGTCGTCTAGGATTGTTGTGTTAGGTAAAGGATAAGGAACCAATGTGGCACTCAACCCCTTCTCAGATAGTGATAATGTTGGGAGAGCAGCTGCTTCTTCCTTGGGACCAGTCATTGGCCTGGGATATGGAAGCAGGAAGAGAAAGGAAGGCTGAGGGGAAGGTGGCAGCAGGGAAGAGGCACTGAATTGTGAACCTTCCACTGGCTTTACAACTGACTTGGGTTTGGTAAAGAGTGTGCACATTCAGAGAAATTCATCTGTATGTGTTCTTGCTCTTTTGGGGGTGTTTCAAATCTTTTTGTGTCGCTCAAAGCCTCTGAGAAGTTTGAGATGCGGGTAAGGGGTGCAACCACACAAGTACATGGATCTACAGGTAGCAAAACAGTGGATAACTTGCCTATGAAAGAATGCAATAACAATTCACTAAACTGATTCCTGTCATGGTGCTGCAGTCCAATGAGCAGAAATTAGGTAGACTACACCTACCTTCCCTGCAGATTTGAAGACCAAGATCTGATCACTTGAGGCATACAATTCTCAACAGTATTGACTGGAGAGATGTACGGGGAGAACGTTTCCCCTGGCTGAGCAGTCTTGATCATTTATGGTTGTAAAGTTAAAGACAAAGAAATTTTTGATCACTGAAAGGATTGTGAACCTTTGGAACAGTCCACAGTAAATGTTTAGTTCTTGAGTGCATTTCAGCTAGAGGATAGATACTTTCACTGCTAGGGAAATCAAGGAGTACAGGACCAATGATGGACAGTGGAGCTGAGGTAAAGGATCTGCCATAATCTTATTGTCAGAGCAGCCATGAAGTCCTGACTGCTGACTTCGGTTCCTATTTATCATATTTGAATTTTCCTAATAGAAAGTTTCAGATCAAAATAGCACAGACAGTTGTAAAGTTCCCTCTGTGCTACCACAGGTTCAGGACAACACCAAATTTCACAACAACAGGGCATTTTCATTGCAGGCACCAGCAATTTCAGTCAATTCTGTGAAAGATTAGGAATTGTTTGGTGTTGTTGGCAATACTCAGTGGCAACTAGGATAAGACAAACCAAATGAAACTCACTTTATGTTAGATTATTTATAACTATCCTAAAAGCAGTAAATTAATAAAATTTCATTTATTCATTCTGAGTTCAATGAAAATCTGGTTTCCACACTTAAGTGAGAATCCAGAGCTGGATTCTTTGGTCTGAGTTCTGCAGCAGAATCACACCTCAGGTGCAATTATGCACTGTTGGGGCTACTTGTTCAAAATCGTCTGAGGAATAGCAAGGAATTCCTGCTGAAGGAAAACCATCTTATTCTCAGGAATATATTGGGCATCTGCCCCTCCTACCGATAGTATTTTTGTAGGCTCATTATTTCAAGCAAACAGTTCATGTCACTCCTTTGCAGCAATTTTCTCACCATCATCAATCAATATTTTCTCACATTGATTTTTGCCTTTGATGTCAGTTCTATTATTTTGTGTGGATTAGTCAGGTTTATCCTATGTCATTTTTCCTCAAGGTACCAATTGTTCAAGCTCTTAGAAATGTCAGTGACCTTTTCACCTCCTAACAATTGTTAACCATGGTTTGAAGTTTCTCTAACTTCTGTGAATAAATGATGTAAGCATCTAATAAAGATGATTTATGTCATCTAGGATTGAACAACCTAATATTCCAAAAGCACAGCCCTCGACAAAACTTAATAATATCTGGTTAAAGAAAACATAAGAGTAGCTATATTATTAATTAAGCTGCAATAATCCAATCCTTGACTACATATTCCTCAAAGGTCAGATTTATTCCTTAGCCTTAAATGTAAAATCTGTCTTTATGTCCAACTGTGACTTTTGCAAAGTAAGGCCTTGGCCAATTTAAACTCTTAAAAAATATATTCGAAGCCTATGTCTGTTCATTGCACTTTCACCATGTTGAATTCCATATTGATTTCTCCAGTGGAGCAATTCTTTTTCTCTCTGTTTTATGAGGCTCAGAACATCACTAAAAATCTGTTCTTAATAATGTCATAGTCAATTAACAGCATCTGCAAATTGGCAAATAAGATATTACATGCTGCACAGCATGTGGTACCAAGTCATTTACATGTAGATAATTCTCACTAATCTGCTGTGACATTTGAACACTGTAATAGTCCAACTATGATATAAAAATCATGACCACAAAGAGCTTCTGTCTAGATGCCATACAGAAACATTGTTTAAGTTGAAGACAAGATCATTATTGAAGACTGCTTTAACTTAGAAAATTCTCTGATATGTTATTGCCTCAAAGATTATACATATTGTTCATGCACCATTATAGTAAGGTTTGTACATTACTTAAAGGCATAGGAGAATGCAAATAAAAATGCATGTGTGACTTACCCCACCCAGTCCCTCCCCATAAGCCTAAATTAATATCAGATCTGCTATCTTCGTGATAAGTACAATTCCTGACAGTGATCCCTGATGTATAAATCCAATTGCCACCCAATGGCTAAGGCGTTATTTCCATTGGATTCTAGAATGAGATGTTGGAATTATTTCCTGGACTTCATGTAACAAGATCCATCCTTCCCACCAACCACCTCCCTGCACACTACCCCACTACCAACCCACCCACCATTTGTTTTTGCCCATACAAATGTCAGAGGGGTATTTGTATAAGTGAAAACATGATACTGGGGGGAAAAATGGTTATCAAATACATTTATACTATTGAAAGTTGTTGTGTTGAACTTTCAAGCACTATGATCACGCATCAGGATCCCTGCTGTTTCAAATTTTCTGATGCACAATCAGGACAATCATATATTGCATTTGTTCCTCACACCACTAGCACTGATGAAATCCAGAATTCTGTTCTTGGACCTTCCTTCATATGGATTCTTAGGAGTCTTGCTAATGTTAATAGAATATGGCTTTATTTTGCCATATTGTCTCATGGAAATTAAATATCATTTTATACAAGTTTAGACTGTAAGCATGTTGGCATTCTTTTCTCCTTTCCACAAAATTTTGCTGTTGCATACCTATGTGAGTATCTTCCAATCAAGAAATCTGATTGGTCCATTTAGTTTCAATTAACAGAAAGACATGACAGTTTACCGTTGCAATCAAGGCATGGTTCATTTAAAGTAGACAGAATGGCCTGTCATCATACACCAGATCTTATACCCCGAGACCAACAGCAAGAGCTAGAATCTACACACACTGTCAAATAACAATTCAATTAAGCAGACAAGTCGTCCATCATTGTGGACGTTACTGTGATTAAAATGCCTGCTGTTATTGTAGATATCATCCATCAATCTTAAGAGTCATACTTCAGAATAAAAATGGCCCAAATTAACAGAGAAATATACAAAATATACATTTGATCAGCAAAAACTGACCAAATAAATGGTGGGAAGATGACCTTATCACATAAGAAACAAGGAGAAAACATGGTTAATTTGTAAGGTTAGTGAATTCTCCACTTTCAGGAACTGTTGCTAACTAATCCACATGTCCTAAATCTTGATGTTATGGATGTATAACTTAAGTTGATCCTTGTCATTTTATTTCCTGTCATGTTCTGGGCTTGCTTGACACATGAGTGCAGAGTGAGTTACTTCTGCATCTTTTTTCCTTTTGCTTCCCAGTTGAAACTGCTTGCTGGTCATGTGTTCATTTTACACCCAGAAAAACTGGACAGTTGAAGCACCAAGTACATGTTCTTTGTCAGTGGCAGCGATTGAGTGATAATGAAAGGACAACCTATTTTATTACCTGTTCAGTTTCCTTGCACATTGATTCCCTGATATATCATCACTAATTCTGTGGAATTGTTGATGATTGATCTTATTCTCTCATCTCCATAAATGCCTTCCATAAACTTTTTTTTAATCTCCAAAGTTGGCCTGAAAAGTTCTTCATTTTGTCTTTTCTGCCAAGTTAAGATTTTCAAACTGATGACAATATTTGCAAACCTCATTGTATGTCCCATTTTAAATCTAAAATATACCACTTTCAAAACTCCAGTCTTGTGACAGTTAGTGATTTCACTGTATGCTGCACTGAATAATGCATTTAGATATTGCACGCAGTGGGACCATGAGGATTCCTTGAGAAAGAGAGCAAATATACAAATGAAAATGTTTTTCTTTAATGTATGATAAGTACTGTTCTTGAATTCAAAGCAACCAAAATGTGCTCAGAGCCAGGATTAGTTGCCAGGAGTTGTGATTATATTTTTATGTTTCCAGTTTGGCAAATACATTCTTTTGCTTCACGGTAGAAGTCCTCCCAAATTACAAAGTACTGCACAATGATCTGTTAAGAAGAATGTATTTTCTGGTAGATTGTGTTCTATGCATGAGCTGGATAATCCCAAGAGTTATTGCACAAACAGGTGCTGCTGTCTCCACAAAATGGTAGGAGCTAATATTTATTGTTTCAGGAGGTGCATCAACAATACGTTCAAACTGAAATTAAGATATTGAACTGAAAGGCTAAAGCTTGGATACATTTATGAATTTCAAATTGTCTGCATTTGCGTGCATATTTTCTGCTGTTTACAAGGGCCCATTATATATTAAAAAGATGGTATTTATGTATTAAGCTAAAAACTATGGAAACTATATTTCAAGTTTGTGGATAAGTAACAATGATATAGCTCGTCACTCAGTTTATCTTTTCTGTAGGTACTGAGATGCAATCCATGTAAAATTCTGAAAATGACACAGGAGAATTTTCCAATCTTGTTTCATTGCATTATGGAAACAGGTTTATGGGTAACCTGGGTAGTCTGCTTACAAAATTTCAAACTGGCTTGCTATCCAAAACTCATTTATTTAATGTGTGAAAATAATAATATTTTCATTCAGAGATTCAACCCTTGAACCAACAAGAAGAATTAGGTATCGGGGTCTTTGAGACACTACTTAGATACATATCTTGATTTTAACTGGGTACTGAATATGCACAATCACTAAGTACACAGACATTTAATTGTTTCTGGTTGCTGCAGGAGGTGCTGGCAAAATTATACAGGGTAGGAGATCTCTGCATAAGACAGAAACATTTCCTCAGGTCCTTATGCTGATATAGATGCAATCTCTAAATTTGCCGATGACATTAAATTGGAAGGATAGTTAATTCCGAAGAAGACCACAACAAATTCCAAAAGGACATTAATCATCTTACAGAAGGGCATATAACTGGGAAATACATTTCAAAATTGATATGTGCTATATTTACATAAGAAAAAAAGCAAGCAGGTCATATAATGTTTGGAAAATAAGAATCTAAATGGTACGGAGGAGATGGGAGTACACAGATTCCTAAATGCGATGTAACTCAATGAGATCACCTATGCAAACTAAGCAATCAATATAAAGTGGTGAACAAAAAAGCAAACATGGAATCAGAAGAACTTTCCTTATCCAGAGAGTGGTGAGGACACAAATGGTATAGATATATTTACAGGCAGTCTTGTGGATCTACAAAAGGAGAAGAGAATCAAACATTTTGCTGATAACATTTGTTGAGGAAGAGGCTCAAGTGGAGCATAAAGAACAACATGGACAGGTTGAGCTTAATGGCCTATTTTTGTGCTGTATAGCCTATGTAATGAAAGGACATTAATTTGACAGGTTAACCGTATTATTTATGATCTCTCCATTCGTACTGTCTGAACTGTTGAATGGCATCAGAGTTTTCTATTTTCATTTTCCCGTCTTGACATTTATCAGTGACTCTTGCTGAATTGTGTATGTGTGAATGTTAGCTGAGGAGTGATTGGACACAGGTCTGAATGGCCCCAAGTTGAAAAACCTGTCAAAGCTTGGTGCCAAAATTCATAAATGAATAATGGCCAGTTTTGTACTGAGGATTAACTGGCGCTAAGGCAACTGCTCTCTAACAAGGAGTCAGTGCCTCCACAAGAGAAAATAATTAGTGAGGAATTGCATACATCAATGTTAGACATTTTCATTTATCAAAGCTTGATCTGAAACTATCAGAGGAACAATTAATACTCACTAACATCTACAGGTGTTTCAAGTAAAGAAAAAGTAAGTATATTTCTGATGTAATTTTCCATGGTTTTAAAACAAAAAATCTGAAGAGCTATTTTTGCAGTATTAGCATTGTTTTTAATCTTCATGACTGAGATTCAATCCTCTCCTTCCTATTCTGTTTCACATGTTTTATGCTTGAGGTATTAATTTCTTGTCAGAACACTCAAGGCATGGTTGAGCCTAAGGGAAAGAGAACTGGACAGAAAGACAAACACTTGGGAATCATTTCAAATGAAGAGCAAGCAGAAAAATATTACAAATTAAGCCATATCTTTGTGGTTAAACTGACATAATGCCAGACATGCTCCAAAGCATCAATCAAAATTGAGTCAATGGATCTCAGTTGAAGAAAACATAGGTGGATCTAGAGTGGACGTTAATATAGAGAGAGACAAATTGCCCAGAGGCTTGCTTCTGATTGGAATATAGCACTCCTTGTTGGGGTTACATATTAAGGAGGTGATTGTGATCAGGGTTTGACATGAATTCCGCCCCCTCCCCCATCCCTATTCCCAATATCCTTTGCAGTCAAACACAAGAATAGTGGCACTTGGGCAAGGTTCAAGTGACTGAATGTTAACATAATCACACCCTAGCAATGAATTAGGAGAAAAAGAGAGAAAAGCACTGGGAACAGAAATTTTTTTAAGAACTTTAATAAGAAAAAAGTGATTGGAAATAGAATGGTAGGTTATATCCTACAATAAGATGGTGTTGGAAAAAATTGGCACAATCATCTAACATCAGTGTGGTATCCTTTAGCATGAATTAACTAGGCCATCAGTCTCTTAAATGAAAGCTAAGTTCTAATAAAAATATTTTATTTATATGTTAGGTTTTGTTTTTCGAGCAAAACAAAAAAGAAATTATTGCG
Organism: Pristis pectinata; assembly: GCF_009764475.1. Classification (NCBI taxonomy): domain Eukaryota; kingdom Metazoa; phylum Chordata; class Chondrichthyes; order Rhinopristiformes; family Pristidae; genus Pristis; species Pristis pectinata. The sequence continues at coordinate 22,689,220 of NC_067418.1, read as the reverse complement.
AAGAACTGAGTCCAAAAACTTGGATAAATCTTATTTTGAATGTCCTTAACACCCAAGCAAAAGAGCTAGGTACCAACCAAATATTGACCCAGCTTAGGCAAAATTTTATGTAAAACACTATCAAGATCTCATTTAATCCCTGAGTATATATTGTTAGTTAGGCATAAAATTGTCAAGGGTCTGGAAGTGTTTATGCTATGTGCCTATCAATATAAAACAGATAATGAACACTGTTGTTGAATGTTCTTAGAGTTACCTTTGCACAAAGTTTTTTAAAGCAAAATATTAGGGTGTGACCTCATCCAAAGCATCATTGAATAACTTAATCTTTAAGAGCACAGTGTTACTGTGTATCTATATTACTGTCCTTGCTGAATCCTTAATGGGAAGTTTCAGTCTGGCATTTGCATTAGTACAAAGAATCTCACCCTCACAGAAGAAAAAAATACACATCATTTAATATTTTTATTTTCCTACTTGAAATCTCATCAATGGTGCATAGGTATTATTTCAGTAATCTCAGCATTGAATATATGGCATCTAAAAGGGCACACTAATTTCATGGTGCAATGGACATGTACAGTACCTTTGAATGTGGTACTCTTGTTTTCTGTATATTTTTGGAGAATATTATTTTCTTACTGATTCACCATCAAAATAAACCTGGGAATTTAGCCATTTATGTTGTTAAAATTTGGTCTTACTAATATATTAAACCCAAATATTTTTAGCAACTTCTGACTTCAGTTTAATTTCCAACTCTACTTATATCCTAATGTTAATTTGTTCTTCAAAGTACTGCACTCTATTTTCATAAACCATATAATCACTTTTCCTGTCCTGTTCTGTTTCATTCCACATTTCTGAAATTGCTTGATTTTGTCTTTCTAGTAATGGCTAAAAATCAGATATTTTAAAATGTGATGTTCATTTTGACCCCATTAGGAGCTTTTAGCTTCCCAATTTCTCAATGCATTTTTGTGTCAAGTACTTTAAAACTTGGCAAGTTTTAATCTTTGTAGCGACAAAGATTTCTAATCTTTGTAGAGACTTTTCCTCACTGTGCAAGTTAACCAGGCACATTATCCAGCCATGCAAAATGACACCTGTTTCTCCTGGGGTATCACAAATGTGACAAGGGAATCTCCCTAACCACATATCATGCTACCATCAGTGACATCTGGGATCTAATTCAGTGCAGGAATATTGCACAGCACTGTCAGTTACTTATGAAATTCTACTGTGAAAACATTAGTATGGATTTGTATTCACATCAATCTTGTGAAGGAGCATTTAAATCTGTACAACCACTTAGATAATTTAAATTCAGAATAGCCTGATGGTGTCATATATTCAAGTACCTATGCAAAGTGAAACTGAGGAGGAGACAATAGCTTATTCTATTGTTTTACCTTGTGTGGTGTACACTTGGCTCCTTGTAGGAAGCAGATCCTTACACAGGGTGGAAAAGAATGCCAAAGGAAAGTGAAATGTGCAGTAGACCTTTGGCAAAGTCTATGAGAAGGTTACTGATTACACATTAAGTAAGTTACGGAGTGAGAAAAGAAATACAAAGCTGTATTAGAATATTTACCTATTTAATTACCTCTCTCAAAAATTGCATTAGACAACAGTAAAAGGAGTGTTTTTATCTGAATCTATATGGATCAGACAGCAGTTTGCATTAACTTCAAATGCTGGTCTGAATGTTGAAGCAACAACATGGCAAAGCCTGAAAAATGATGCTGGAGAATTAACTTGCTGTTTCCATCATTGCTGTGCCATCTCACTTTCCCTGGGATCTCAAAGAGGCGTTATTTCTTCATCATCAATGTTTCCATTTTTGATAATCACGAAAATGCTATCATTCTCAGACCTGCCCTAGAGAATGTTGGAAATCATCAATCATTACTGAACAATCTGTCCACCTCCTTCATTGTTGAAAAATCAGATCCAATCTCTATGCATTGTGGATGTAAAAGCCAGATCTTTGAAAGCACTGCCCAGGTTGCTAATAGTTTCCTAAAGATTTATCAGGCTATCCTGAAACCATAACCTTCACAAAGTGTCCACCTCAAATAAATGCTGATTCTTCTTTTAATACTGATAGCTGCGGAGAAAGTGATTGAAGAATTTTATAATGGCAAATAATGTATCCCTCATCAACTGTAATCAACAGAGCACTGATATTGATCAATTTGGTAAATATTGTCAGAGGTATATTACAATAATTAAAGAGAATATATAGCACAGAAACAGACCAGTAGCCCAACAGGTGAAACCAGTGTGCTCCACTTCCCTCCACTGCTAACCCAATCAGATTAGCCTTGATTTCTTTTCCTTTTATATGATTATCTACTTTTTTCTTTACTGTATATATTCACAGCAACTACCCTTTGTGGTAGTAAATTCTATGCTCTGATGAGCAAGTAAATTTCTCCTGAATTCCTGAATAGATTTATTCATCTAGTTTTGGTCTCCCTCACAAATGGAAACATCTTCCTTACCTTCAATCTCTTCTTATATTAAAGATATAAGAGTCTCTAGAGAAAAGAACAATAGCCTGTTCAATTATTGCCCGATAGATATAACTCTTCAGATCTAAGATCACCTCTGCAAGCCTTTTTTGGACCTGCAATATAAAAAAAACAATGACACAGCCTCATAGTTACATGCTCTCAAAGATATTCCCTACTGTTGACATTTAGTAGTAGTTTGCATAGCTATTATTAAAGATCTAAAGGGGAATAGAGCCTTTTGGGTAATTCCATTAATTTGCATAATCCTGGGGCTTTAATGAGACTCTCACAAGACTCCTAAACCTCAGAAAATTAATTATGCTTTTATAAATTATGAACTAGATAAGAAAAATGTGATGCTTGTCCAAAATGCTGACTGTATTTGGAAAGTAACCAGGGAGCCAGCTGTACGATAGGTATAATATGCAGTTGACCAGATTTATGTAGTACTGCCTTCTGTCCAAGTACAAAACTTTCCATTCAGGGACAAGCTTGAATGCATAAAGGTGCATTTACCATTTTCTGAATGCAAGTTAAATTTTGGTATTAGTAAATAGCAATAAGACTCCAGTTCTTTGACAATCAAGTTTAAACAGATCTCAGAAATTCCAAACTTGTCATACTTTTGTGTTTTGAACTAGGATGGAGTGAGTTCAACTGTGAGCCTGTATGGATTTTAGTTCCATACAAACATCACTTTTTCCAAAGGTTATATTTCAGTAAATTGTCAAAAATACTCTGGAAAAAATAGGTGCAGACTTTTTTTCCCCCAGAGGCTACAGAGGCTATTTTCAGTTTGATGCAATTTCAATTTTGCATGAAAAGAAGTGAAGGAGTGAGTTCAACTGTGAGCCTGTATGGATTTTAGTTCCATACAAACATCACTTTTTCCAAAGGTTATATTTCAGTAACTTGTCAAAAATACTCTGGAAAAAATAGGTGCAGACTTTTTTTTTCCCCCAGAGGCTACAGAGGCTATTTTCAGTTTGATGCAATTTCAATTTTGCATGAAAAGAAGTGAAGTGGAAGATTGGTAGAATCAAAATCCAGCAACTGCTTTTCTGAACCTATCACCACTGTGGAAACACGCTCTGATTTTTGGGCAGAGTTGCATCTTAGAGCCCAGAGTTCTCACTTGAAATTTCTGCCATCCTTATGCATAAATCTAAATAGCTTCATTTCTTTCTGCCACAGTACCACCAGTTTCTCTAACTCACCAATGGAAAGTAACCATCTGAAGTGATCCTCAAAGGGATTCCCAGCTGCAGAGAGTTAAAATTGTTTGGAGATTTTGTGACATTTTTCTGGCATTTACGTGGAGGATTTCCATCTAAATGAATGTGAAATGATAGCTAGTTGGGGCCACACATACTGCCCTTATGTTGGTAGCTACTCCTCTGTTTTGCTTTCTTTTTCTGATGCTGAATGCATTCCACATCCTGCCTCCTAAAGCTGATGCTACAGACCCTTGTCAAGCAGGCATAAGATGTGATTTTCCACCTCTGACTTGATGAGCTGTATATGCAGACATCATCAATGCTTTGGAAGCTCTGAGAATATGCATAAATGAGGATGAATGATCAATTTTTGTCAGGATTTGTGTTTCCTCCTCAAAGGCTCTTGGCAAACCACCAATCTGTTTATTACATGCATTCAAAAATCATCACCTTACTCTGTGAAAACATGGAAATATTTATTGTTTCATTTTGAAACATTCTTAACATCCTCCCCTATTTAAAGTTTCCATAAAAATACATGATACTAGGGCAATTCAGTGGTTAACTCCCAAAAGCAAATGTGAAATTGTGTCGTGTGATGTTGTTTTACATGATTACTGCCTACAAGCTGCACTATTTATGCTTTTCATTTACTGCACATATCAGCAGGGGAAAGGGCACATGTTGACCAGTGTGCTTAAAGGCAGCCTGCACGTCTGAATGGAGAGGTGTATTTTGGTTGTAAGAAGCGATGTGAATCTTTTAAATCTGTGCTGTATTATGTTGTACACTATTTGAGCTTGCAAGAAATCCAAATACAGTATCATTTTAATACTGTGCTCAGCTATGCAAGAATAAGCTGGAATGGAAGGTTGGAATGTGGCAGCCCTGCTTCAAATCACTGTTGCACACTCACTTGCATCGTTCTCTCATTGCTTTGCATGTTGGCAGTGGTTCTTTGCAAATCCCTTCACTAAGATGGCTTCGCAGCATTTCTCACTGGAAGTGTACAAGAACACTTTGATTGGATTTTTGAGTCATGGCTAAAATTTAAAGGGTCAGAGATGCACATGCACACTTGTAACACAAATTGTCTGGTACATTGCCCAATTAAACCCCCAATGATTATAACATTTCTAAATATTCTGTTGAAATAGTACCCAAAATATTTTGTACTAAAAGCTATTAATGAATAAACAATTAGATCAGATTTTGTTCTCATACACAAGTAAGGATATTGAACAGTGTGTTAGAGATCTTAAATAAAAAAGCTTTGTTATTTCTTATAAAACTGCTAGGTGGAGTACCATCAGCACTGTGTAACTTTACAACTCACTGTGAAGGAGGGAAAAACCAACAGCGGCATCCTTGAAACCCCAACACACACTTTATTAAATGAGACTTACAGAAGCCAGGGCAAGCTGTGCTAATTATGATTTCTTGGCTAAACGTTGGTACAATGAATTCCCAAAGGAGGCAGAAATGAGGAAACTGTAACCTGAAAAATTATTGTATCAACAAAGCAATGCACCAGCGATGCCTTTTATGTGACTGCTCACGTGCACGTAATGGCATTTGTAACATTTGATGTTCTCATTAGAACATAGAACATAGAACAGTACAGTCCAGGCCCTTCAGCCCATGTAAACTTTATCCCCATTCAATCTATCCCCTTCTCTACTTCACCTCCCATAACCCTCTATTTTTCTTTAATTCATGTGCCGATCTAATAGTCTCTTAAATGACCCTATTGTATCGGCCCCCGCCACCACCCCCAGCAGTGCATTCCAGGCACCCACCACTCTCTGTGTGAAAAAACCTGCCTCTGACATCTCCCCTGAACTTTCCTCCATGCACCTCAAATGGGTGACCTCTGGTATTGGCCATTGCCACCCTGGGGAAAAGATGCTGGCTGTCCACTCTGTCTATGCCTTTCAATCTTATATACCTCCATCAAGTCTCCTCTCATCTGCCATTACTCCAAAAAGAAAAGCCCCAACTCGCTCAACCTCTCCTCATGAAACATGCTCTCTAACCCAGTTAGCATCCTTATAAATCTCCTTTGCACCCTCTCCAAAGCTTCCACATCCTTCCTATAATGTGGTGACCAGAACTGAACACAATATTCCAAGTGTGGTCTAACCAGAGTCTTATAGAGCTGTAACATTACCTCTCAGCTTCATTACCCCTTGGCTAATGAAGACCAGCACACCATATGCCTTCTTAACCACCCTATCCACTTGTACAGCAACTTTGAAGGAACTATGGACTTGGACCCCAAGATCTCTCTCTTCCTCTATACTACTAAGAATCCTGCCATTAACTATGTACTCTGCCTTCAAGTTTGTCCTTTCAAACTGTATCACTACACACTTCTCTGGATTGAACTTCATCTGCCACTTCTCCACCCAGCTCTGCATCCTGTCTAAATCCCATTTCAATTTATGACAACCTTCTTCACTATCAGCTACACCACCAACCTTTGTATCATCTGCAAACTTACCAACCCATCCTTCCACTTCCTCATCCAAATCATTTATAAAAATCACACAGAGCAGGGGTCCCAGAACAGATCCCTGCAAAACACCACTAGTCACCGACCTCCAGGTCAAATACTCCCCTTCTGCAACCACCCTCTGCCTTCTGTGGGCAAGCCAATTTTGAATCCACACAGCCAATTTTCCATGGATCCCATACCTCATGACTTTCTGAGTGAGCCTACCATGGGGAACCTTGTCAAACACCTTGCTAAAATCCATATATACCATATCCACCGCACTACCTTCATCAATTTGTCTTATCACTTCCTCAAAAAACTCTATTAGGCTCGTGAGGTACATTCTGCCCTTCACAAAGTCATGTTGACTATCCCTAATAAGACTATGCTTCTCCAAATGCTTATATAATCCCGTCTCTAAGAATCCTCTCTAATAGTTTGCCCACCACTGATGAAAGACTCACTGGTCTATAATTCCTGGGATTGTCCCTTTTACCTTTCTTGAACAATGGAACAACGTTTGCCATCCTCCAAACCTCCAGTACCATTCCTGTGGCTGGGGAAGACTCAAAGATCATCGTTAATGCTCCAGCAATCTCTTCCCTCACTCTCCCATACAAACCTGGGGTATATCCTGTCCAACCCCAGGGACTTATCTAGCCCAATGCTATTTACTAGCTCCAACACTGCTTCTTTCTTAACCCCGACCTGCTCCAACACATTTGCCTGTTCTACGCTAACCTCACATTCGTCTAAGTCCCACTCACTGGTGAACACTAAAGCAAAATATTCATTTAGGACCTCCCCTTCCTCCTTCAGCTCCAGACACATTTTTTTTTACCCCTTATCCCTGAGCAGTCCTACCCTCACCCGAGTCATCCTCTTGTTCCTCACATACGTGTAGAACGCCCTAGGGTTTTCCTTAATCCTACTTGCCAAGGCCTTCTCATGTCCCCTTCTAGTTCTCCTAAGTCCCTTCTTATGCTGCTTCCTAATGCCTAACCCTAACTCTCAAGAGTCCTATCTGATTTTTGCTTCCTAAACCTTAAATATGCTTCCTTCTTTCTCTTGACTAAACCTTCCATCTCTCTTGTTAATCATGGTTCCTTCACCCTACCATCCTTTCCTTGTCTCAGCAGGACAAACCTATCTAGAGCCCCATGTAAATTGTCCCTAAACAACCTCCACATTTCTGCGGTGCATCTACCAAAGAACATCTGTTCCCAATTTACGCTTTCAAGTTCTTGTCTAATACCATCGTAATTTGCCCTCCCCCAATTAAACACTTTCCCATAATGTCTGCTCCTATCTTTGTCCATGGCTATGCTAATGGTTAGGGAGTTGTGGTTACTTTCCCTGAAATGCTCGCCCACCGAGAGGTCTTTCACCTGACCAGGTTCATTGCCTAATACCAGATCTAGCATGGATTCTCTTCTAGTTGACCTGTCTACATACTGTGTCAGGAATCCTTCCTGAACAGACCTAACAAATTTTGCCCCACCTAAACCTTTTGCACTAAGGAGGTGCCAATCAGTATTAGAGAAGTTGAAGTCACCCATGACAACAACCCTGTTATTTTTGCACCATTCCAAACTCTGCCTGCTTATCTGCCTCAGTGTCCCAATCGCTATTTGGGGGCCTATAGAATAATCCCAGTACAGTGATGGCTCCCTTCCTGTTTCTGACTTCCACCCACACTGACTCAATAGACGATCCTTCTATGAAGTCCTCCCTTCCTACAGCTGTGATACTATCCCTGATTAGCAATGCCACTCCCCCTTTTACCTCCTTTTTGAAATATCTAAACCCCGGAACCTCAAACAGTCAGTCCTGCCTTTGAGACTGCCAAGTCTCTGTAATGGCCACAACATCGTAATTGCATGTACTGATCCATGCTCTATGTTCATCACCCTTATTCTTAACACTTCTCACATTAAGGTAAACACATTTCAACCCATCTAACTGATTTCATTTATGTCCATCCCCTGCCTACCCTTCCTCACCTTCTCTGTACACATTGCATCTACTTCTACACCAACTGATCCATCTTTTAATCCAACACTCTGGTTCTCATCCCCCTGCCAACCTAATTTAAACCCTCCCCTAGAGCTCTAGCAAACCTGCCTGCAAGGACATTGGTCCCTCTCCAGTTCAGGTGTAACCTGTCCCTTTTGTACAGGTTATACCTACCCCAGAAGAGATCCTGATGATGCACATCCCTGCAACAACTCTTCAGCCACTCATTAGTCTGCCGTATCTTCCTATTCTTTCCCTCGCTGGCGCATGGCACAGGCAGCAACCCAGAGATTACCACCTTTGAGGTCCTGCTTTTTAGCTTCCTTCCTAACTCCCAATATTCGCTCTTCAAGACCTCATCTCTTATCTTACCTGTGTCATTGGTGCCAATATGCACCACGACTTCTGGCTCCTCCCCCTCCCCCTTAAGAATACTGTGCACTCGATCTGAAACATCCCTGGCCCTGATACCTGGGAGGCAATGTTCTATCCGGAATACTGCCTATTCCTTTTCCCTCCCCTAACGGTCACCCAACTACCTACATCCTCATCCTAGATGTAACTGCCTCCTGGTAATTCCTATCTACCATCTCCTCAGCTTTCCGAATGATCCAGAGTTTATCCAGCTGTAGCTCCAGCTCCCTAATGTGTTATGTAAAGAACTGCAGCTGGACACACTTCCTGCAGGTGTAGTCATCAGGGACAATGGAGGTCTCCGTGATTTCCCACATCCTACAGGAGGAGCATATTTCTATTCTGACTGCCATTCTCACTGTTCTATACAAAGAAAATTACAAATAACAAAGAAAGAAAATTACAAATAACAAAGAAAGAAAAAGAACCTACCAGACGCCTCCGCTCACCTACTCCACCTCTTCACGCTGAAGCCTCAGCTCCCCACTCTAACAATGGCCACTCCACCAAAGATGAAGGTGGAATTCCTATAATGGACTGATACTTGCTAGCATAATGATGAACAGTAGTTGAAGAATACTTTATTCATGCAGATTTCACATTTTAGTTTTATATCTGGTAAAAATTCCCATCTAATCCAATTGAATAGGAAGACATGTATTTCATTATTACTTTGTAAGTGATTCTGTTAAGGACTTCTCAGTAGTGCTGTGTGTCATAAATAAATTCAGACTGCAGTTATGTTCCAGATACTCATCTTAGAGGGATATCTTCAAGCTGCAGTGCACAGCCAGTGGATTAATTTCAGTCTGCTTGTCAAAGTTTCAGTTTTATAGCTAACTTTTAATGTTAGATGAGTATCAGCATTTTTCTTTTCCCCAATATTAGGGCAATTTCATGAGGTCCAATGGATCACAATGGACTCTTAAAACGTGACTCAGAATTAAATTAGAAATAGTACATGGAAACTTCAGAAGAGTGAGGCTTCACCTAACTTAGATCAGATCAAAACCTTATACTACCCTGTTCATATTGTAACTTTTAGAACTGGTGCACCTGAGAAAATGTATTGAATTACCAGAGTAAAAAAAAAGATGGTCTGGCTTTGGATGTAAATAAAATGAATAGAAATATATTCTATGAATAATTAAGAGCTAAATACTAATTCATGTATCTGTTTAACATAAACAATTCCGTCTTTGACTGATGAAGAATTTTGTGTTTAAACTTTGTTCTTGAATCAGGCAAGCTGTTTAAATAAAAGCAAATAGAAAGTGGTTTATCATACTATGATCTGGTGTGCTGTAGGTCAGTTATGCAGTCATTTCTCTGATGTTGACAAAAAAACAATTAATGTATTTGTTACTCTTCAGAAAAAGAAAGTCCATCATAATTAATGTACTTCGACAGCTTGGTATTGCAAAAAAAAATGTCCTACTCAAGATCTATTTTGTGATTTGTAGTGTCCATTAATTACACAGCTCACTATTCAGTTAATTAGGTTTGCATTCAGTTGCTGCAACATTGCACTGGCAGAAATAATTCAGTTTCATTATTGAGCCATTAAACGCATTGTGTCCCCATAGACGTTACATGCTGACAATATGTGTTGCTTGGCTTTATCTCAAAGGTTTACATATACCTGACCTTTTCAAGTGTGACTAACACTGGATCTCTCAATGCACATGGGGACATTCATTTCAAATTCAGTGTTTCTCTCCACAAAACATTACTCATGACACAGTTATTACAAAAATGAGGTGTATCTTTTTGAAATCTTTCTCTGGTTTATTTTGTTGATACCACAGCTGCATTAAAATATTATTATGACATGACTAATCCTTTGGAAGCTTTATCTGGTTCATATTTACCTTGGGTTTTGTAGAACTGGAGGCTCATCGTACTTGCCTGCCAATGTTTTCCTCTGTTGACGACTTTCTCCAGTGCTCCTTTAGGGGTGATGAATGAAGGTGAATTGCATCCACTATACTCAGAATTGTCACATGAGCTTATAGTATAGAAAATGGATTTAGATTAGTAACTATAAAATAAGATTCATCTAGTACTATCTGTTTAATTTTCAGAGTCTACTGTCAAGAAATTCAATTTTCAATTGAAAATCAAATCAAATTTTCTGTGAGTGAAGCATAATGGCAATCATTTCTTGGTCGTTTTGCACCATGCAAAGAAATTGATAGGGCCTTGCAAACTCACCACAGGTTCCAGATCAGGGCCACACAGGATGATGTTATTCCCATACAATGCACAGGAATTTGGAGCGCATTCTTCTGGGTATGTTAGTCATTGGGCATTCGTGGAGCAATATTTGTTGTTCCATTGTATAACTGTCACTCAAGCGCAACCCTTAGGGTGCAACAGTATTTCCAAATTTTAGAATTTACAACACGTAACTAGGCCATTCAGCTCAATTAGTCCATTACAGAGTTTACCATTCACAGATGCAAAAAGGTCATATCACATTCATCCATCCACCCATTATACTTTTCCTCCATATATCTACTAAATGTAATCTTGAATCTAGATTTAGTATCCTACTTCAACTGCCTACTGATGTAACCAGAATAGAGGCAGTAAGTTTGTTTACCTATATAAATGGAATTCCCTGCAAAATTACACTGGCAGAATAGGAGTGGGTCTAGTCATGCTTCCAGAGCTAGGAACTACTTCATATTCTGAAGATGAATACTTCATCCCTATCTGCTGCTTCGAAATATTTTTACCCTCCATACTCATCTCATAAATGTAACATTGTTTCTTTAGCCTTACGTTCTAACTGCTCTCAAATCATAGAACAGTAGCACAGTCCATTTACCTTGTCCTCAGGATTCATGACTTGGAAAACTTCCTTCACCTCACACTATAATCTGCATTGATCTAACAAATTATCTAATTTATTCAGGATTTTCTTCCTTACAAAGCTCTCCCTTTTAGCAGTAGAGCTTCATAAGGAAGAATTGTCCTCTCATTATCTTTCCTGCATCCTATATGGCATCATTTTCTGCACATAAGTCTTTAGTTGGACTGCACTCTCATGTTAATGAGATTCTCATCACACTTTGGCTTTGATACTCTCTATACCAGGGATCCCAATTTATGGTGGCTGTACAGTGACAAAGGTCATGGCTGTCATGTGACAGTGACAACACTGACCCCTCTGGTCGGATGACAGCATTGCTCATTGGGGCTGAAGTGACACCACTGTCAATCAAGCTTTGGCTCCTGCCCATCCATTAAGTATACACCTGAACAATTGGCTCATTTAAGCACCTTTGTCCTTGCTGACACCGAGCCATTGGACCTTTTGAATTACCTGGGCTGGACCACCCACCAGCCCTCCAGCACTATAAAAGTGCTGCATATTCCTAGCTCTCTCTCTTTTGACTGCCTCAGGAATTGTGGAACAATGCTGAAGAGACCATTGGTAAGAGTGTGCACTTCCACAAGGGTGAGGGGTGTCCTAATAGATTCCAGGGAGCGTTAGAGCCAGTGCTCGTCCAGAATCAGGGGGTCAGGCACCATATTGTTTATTCCTTGCTCATTTGTAACCAGTTTGTTATGTGTGTGCGTGCATCTCACCCCCGTTGTGATTTCCCCCATGTTTGCAATCTCCTACGTGTGTGCGAGTGTGCATCCGTTCCCATTCATTCTGTCCACACATTTGTCTTTGTAAATAAATTTTCCTTTTTTAAAATACAAAGACTGTGTCTGGAGTCCTCTGCCTTTAAGACTCCAAAGAACCCTTTCTCACAACAGAGGCCATGGTGACTCTTGGACTGACCTGCTGAAGGGCCTTTGATATCCTGTTGCATGTGTAGGCCAAGATGTTATGTACAGTGGAATGAGTCACTCTTCTACAATCTTTGTGAAAATCAAAAAAAAAACTGCAGGTGCTGGAAATCTAAAATAAAACTGAATATGCTGGAAATATTCAGTAGGTCAGCCTGCACCTGCAGGAAGTGAAACATAGCTAAAGTTTCAGATCAAAGATCCATTCGGAGCTAATGTTTCAGGTCTTAACTCTGTTTCTCTCCTTGACAACTTCCCACTGTTTCTAAAAGCAAAAAGGAATAGTTGGAGAAGATGGAGTAGGGGTGGGTGGGTTTATGGTCCTTTGAGAAAGAGTGGGAAGGTGATGAGAGGGACTGGCTGAAGACATCAGCAGCAAGTGAATGGCGGGGTGGGTGGGGAACAATCTATAATGTTGGAAGGTTAATGAAAGTCTGTCTTGAGGGGAAAAAAAAAAGACTCTGGAGAGCAGAGATATCTTCAACAAATGCCAAAGCAGGCCTCAGTTTGCCAGTCAAAGCATTCAAAGCCTGTGCCATCCTCAGGCGTCATTTGTGCAATATAATTTGTCCAAGTGACATCAAGCCAATGTTGTCCAGTGGCTTCAATGCACCAGAGCAAACACAGAGCAACTGGGGACAATTTTGATCCAGTGTTTTCTGCTCCAATCCTCTAAACTCAAATGTTTGGACACTCCTGCTCTATACCTCTAGCAACAGATTATAGAATCCCATTAGTTTTTCTTTGACCACATTGTAACCCATGGTACTGTGAAATTTGAAGTCTTGTAAAGTTGCACTCATGGGCCTATTTTCATTTCAGTTGAGTATAATAACCATTGGCATACTGTTCCTAATATGTATTCATACAATTCCTAAAATGGAATTCCAAAATCATTAACTAATTCTCTCCATTTTATCAATAACCCTTGTCAGCTTTGTCTGGTTTCTAATAGCTATCTGAACCTCCCATTTTGTTATCATATTCAAATTTGTGCATAATCCTCCCAGGCCCACATTGCAAATCATTGACTATTAGTAAACAGCAGTAGCTCCAGGACTGAATCCTGTGGTGTACCACTGATTTCCCAACACTTTGAAAATTACATTCACTCTTTGGATTAACATTACTTAGAAGTGAAAAACAGTAATGTTATCTTTCACATCATTTTATAAGCCTTGATTTTCTTTAGTAATCTATCATGTGTGTCATTTCACAGGTTTTACTGAAGTCCATGTACCTAGTCTACACTCACTTAATTTCCTCCATCTACCATGTCTGTTATTTTCTCAAGGAACACAAAGTTGTTTTCAAACATAATCATTCATTTAAAAATACGCACTGGTTACTTCTACCTAGGCATGTGTAACTACTTAATGAAAGATTTCAGAATTTCCCCAGCCGCTAGTTTTCACTAAAATGGCACCATGCTCATTTATGTAAATGTATTGTGTTGGTAACAATTCACCAATTATCTAGTTCCCACGCACTCAGAAAATTTCCAGTGCCTCTATAGTTTCCTATGGGTGTCCTCCTGAATCCCTGATGCGTTGTCTACATTTAGCTTTATGAAATTAACTAAAATTTTCCCTTTATCAATTATTTTTGCGAAAAGAAAAGACAGAAAACAAAACAGTTGTTACAAAGCAACATGATATCCAGTCTTCCTATCTGGTAGCTGTATTAATTCCTAGCAAAGACTGAAAAAGGTTCTGAAAACATAGACCACAATGACTGCTGTGAAAGTCCTCCCTAATCTGATCAAGGACACATTTCCAGAGATTGCTTTGATTAACGGGTATGTTATCCAAACTTCAACCTACCTTTTCCTGAAATGATAGCTTCAATTTATTGTCAGTCTAGATCCCTTGAACTCTTTAATTTACATTTACATTTTTTCCCATTTAATTAGTGGTGGATTGCACTTCTAACCCAGTAGTGCCAACACTCCTAACAGGAGTTATGAACCATGTCCGGAGAGGACAGCCCTCATCACCCTGAAGCTCTATGAAATAAGCTGGGCACTGTTGCATGATGCTTGAATCAAGGCTGTTGCCATGACACCCAGCACAAGCTTCCATGATGCATTGCCTTATGTTGCAAATTAGCTGGACGTTAAAGGAGTCGAAATCACATTTAATTAATAAAGAAGCCAGGATTGTTGGCACTTATAAAAGTGATACCACCACAACTAATTAAATGGGGAAGAAAATAATGTAAATAAAGTGCTCCAGGCCAGTTATGGGAAACTGAGTGATGTTCAATAACAGAGCATCCATAGGGTCATGGAGTTATAGAACACAGAATCAGATCCTTTGACCTACTGAGTCTGTACCTACCAGTAAGCACCCAGTGCTTTGCCTTGGAAAAGCAACCAGCATAATTAAAGATCTCTCCCACCCCAGACATTCTCTCTTCTCCCCCTTTCCATTGGGCAGAAGATACAATAGCTTGAAAACATTCACCACCAGGCTCAAGGACAACTTCTTTCCTGCTGTTATGAGCCTCTTGATTTCACCTCTTATATGATAAAGATGAACTCTTGACCTCACAGTTTACCTCATTGTAGCCCTTGCACCTTATTATCCACCTGCACGGCACTTTCTCTGTAACTGTAACTATATTCTGCATTCTGTTATTGCTTTTCCCTTGTACTACCTCAAAGTACTTATATTTTGAAATTATCTGTATGGATGATTTGCAAAACTAAGTTTTTCACTATTTCGGTACATGTGACAATAATAAATGAATACTAATACCAATTTACACTAATACAACACTAATTCTATTTTACATCCTCCACATTCCCCTCCCAGATTCTACCACCCACAACTTACTGGAGCCAATTAACCTGGGTTGTGAGAGGGAAACTGGATGAACACACACTGTCACAGAGGAGAACTTGCAAACTCCACACAGCATCGGAGGTCAGGATTGATCCCAGGTCACTGGAGCTGTGCAGCAGCTGTCCTACCAGCTGTGCCACTGTGCCATCTATGACTGCAGTCAAGCTGTGTAGATAACAGTCAAATAGAGTAAAATGCCACCAAAATCCTTATGTCTGCATTCAAATGAAGTTTCCATAGTAAAGTAACAGACCAAGCAAATAGCTCAGAAACTGACCAGCAGCTTCAATGGCAAGCTATCAATTAATCTTTAAGTACTACTATAATGATTTTAAATAACGCTGGTGAAAGGTCCTTACTGCTTTTTACTTCCACAAAGTTTTAGAGCCAAGTCAGCGCTGAGGCATATCAAAATCAGAGAAGGGATCTATTAGGTGTGTAAAACCCCAATATCAACATCTAAGTCATTGTTGTAGACACTGTTAACTATAACCTGATTCAATATGGCAGGCATTGCATACTGGTTGGAAAAACTTTTGCAAGTTTCCTGCCTGATAGACTGAAAACTTGAGTGTACATCTATATAATTGGTTTCGAGGTGCATAAGATCACAACTGGTTTAGATATAGTAAATAAAGGGATGATTTTACCATTAGTGGATGGTTTTAAGAGGCACAGGGCATAGATTTGAAATCTTGACTCAAAGGTACAAGTGAGATGTGATGAAAAACATTGCCTCCTGGCACATATCACAATTCATGGTCATTATCTCTTTTCAGTAAGTCTAGAGGATCTTTCCATCTCCTCTGGAGCATTTACCTGATCAGTGGTGTGTGTTGTGTTGTCTGGTTGCATGGGGACTCTGCCTTTAAAGGATGATACCTTTCTCAGATTGGTGCACAACAAATTAGAGGAAACTGTATTCAACTGAGCAGAATCCCAACGGTCCTGTTTCAGTGCACGTTTCTGGTTGTAACCCACGAACATATTTATGGCCAATTTCATGACTTTTTTGAGGGGCATTGGCTTGCAATGCTGCACCAATTTAGCCAACCAAAAGTTTGTGAAATCCAATTTCTCAGCAACTTTGGTTCTGTGCCAAATGTAGAACCTATTATTTCTTGATCACCCAAGGCTTCAATCAGCCTGTACTAAGCCCTCATTGAAAAATTATCTTTTTTCCCACTTGTAATAGTTTGAAAGAAAACCCAACTTTGAACAGTTAAAGAAAACTTGCAGTGAGTAAGTAAGTGTGAATGGAATCTGTTTTTGCAGGTTACTTGCTGAGGTGACGGTATATTTGAATAACTGTCAGGAAGGTCAGTAAGCAGACAACAGTTCAAATAACCATTTGCTGTACTTAATCTTTATCACAGTATGTTTTATATGCCCATAATTGTATTAATTATCATCTTAATATATAATCTGTTCAATGTAATCTTTTAGTTAATAATTGAAGGATAGGGTTATTAGCTCAGGATTATGAGCTCAATGCGAGGTCTTTGCTAAAAAAATAAATTGCTGGCTCCATCAATGTTGTTAAGTGAATAATGGGGGAAAAAATGAATGTTTCACCTTTTTGCAAATCGTTGTCCAGCTTTGTCTTGGTTTCACTTAAAATATCTTGTTTACATAAGAACATCGAAATAAGGAGTAGGAAAGGCCAAGCAGCATCTTGAGCCTGCACTGCCATTCAATGATGTCATTACTGATTGGATTGTAACCTTAACTTCACATTCTCACCTCCCCTGATAACCGTTCATCAAAACTCTATCTACTTGCTTTTTAAAATATTCAAAGACTTTTTCCACTGTCCTTTGGGGAAAAGAACCACAAAGTTTCAGACCCATGCGCAGAAATTGTCATCTCATCTCATGTTTAAATGGCCATTAGGTTAAAACAGTGATGCTTTCGCCGCACAAGAGAAAACATCCTGTCCACATCTACCCTGTCAAGATCCCTCAAAATCAGATGCCTCAAATCTATCTTGCTTTCCCTATGTTGCTAAATTGCGTCAAGGTCATTCACAGAGCAGAAATTTGAGTGTTCCAATTTCTATGGAGGTGGAGATGCAAGATACAAGATTTTGACTGGTGAATCTCAAAGAAGCTCTGATATTGAGAATCTTGAACAAAGTGACATCATTGCAATGAGGTGTGTGGGAACTTCTCACATGCAGCAAATCTCAGGAATTCTCCACTCTGGAGTGTTCTGGAGGCTAAATCACTGGAGGTATATGAAGACGAAGTAGATAATTTTTTGAAAGATCAGGGAATTGAAGTCTATGGGGAACCAATACAGAAATGGAGATGAGGCCTGGGGCAGATCAGCCATGATTGTATTGAATGGTGGTGTAGCCTTGAGGGGCCAGGTGGCCTACTCCTGATCCTATCTTCTTATGATCTTATCAAGTCAGGATAGATGAAGAGAGGAAGCTGCAGCAGCTAAGGTGGAGAGAGCCTGGTTCTCACAATAGTTTGTAAGCTGGGCTGAAATCTGTATTAAGGCAGCTTGGTTTCTATTAATATTGAATTGAATAGGGACCTCCTGCTTCTCCTGAGTCCACATTCATTGAGGTGTGGCATCTTTCCCAGCAGTTATCAGCAAGATACACTCATCTTTAACATAGTTTCTCAGCTTCTCCTCTTCTTATTATACAACTTCAACCTTCAAATCAACAAAATATAGCATTCCATTACTTTTTTAAATTAAAATTTGCACCTGTCCAATAGACTTTAACAGTTTCTGTACTTGTAAAGCTTCTCAGCTCGCAGAGAGTTCTCACCATTTAAAAATAACACTGATCTCCCTTAGGTCCAAAGTAGGTGACTTCACACATTTCCATTTTGAATTCTATCTTCCAATATTGTGGCCATTAACTTAATCTACCAAGGAGATATAAGAGACTGCAGATACCGATATCTGGAGCAGCAAACATTCTGCTGGAGGAGCTCAGTTGATCAAGCGGCATCTGTTGAGGGGGAGAGGAATTGTCAATGTTTCAGGTCAAAACTCTGCATCAGGACTGAGAGGGAAGGTAGCCAGTGTGAATAGGAGAGGGAGACCGGGGCCTGTGGGTGATTGGTGGACTGAGGAGGGTGAAAGGTGATGAGCAGATTGAGCCAGATAAGGAAGGCAGAAGGGTGGAGTTGGGAGACAGAGGCAGATGGATAATAGATGGGGATGGTAAAGGTGGAGACAGCTATGAAGGAGATAAGCAGGAACACAAAGGCTGCCAGTGCTGGAATCGAATAAATAAGGTGATAATGGGAATCATTATAGTGGAGGCAAAGGGCAGGTGGGACCAGATAGGAGAGAGCTGGTAGGTGAAATGTGTGGGTAGTAGGTAGATGGAAGCAAAAGGGAAAAGGGGATGCAAATGGCTGAAGGGGGGGCTGGGAAAGTGGACAGAAATGTGAGGACAGGAGATGGATCAGAAGGAGAGAGGTGGGTGGTGGTGGTGGTGGTGGTGGGGGGGGGGGGGGGAAGGTGGGGAGGGTGGGACACTTCGGAGGTGAGGGTTACCTGAAACTGGAAAATTCAATGTTCATATCATAGGGTATGACCACTGATGTTGCAATGCATTTTTTTCAGGTTTCTCCTCCCCTCTAGACTATCTGCAGTGCCACCTAACTCAAATCATTAGCAAACTTGAAAACTGCTCTCTATTCCTTCTTCTTAATTTATAAATATAATGAAAAGCTCAGGCTCTGGTACGAGTCCCTAGGGGACATCACAACTCGCATCTAACCTATTTCTTCCTTTGCATAATTTATATACCTTATTCATGATTCTTCGCAATCTAATTTAATTGAAATCATTGGTTTCCCTTCAGATTATGTACATCTTTAACCTTTTATTAAAAATTTATCTGTCTGGCAACATGTTGTTCCCAAGTCACCATAAATCAACTGCAAACATGTGGGAACATTTTAACTCATTGCCTAAAATTCATCCCTGGTCAGAAGCACTAAATATGTGATGTCGTGTGACAGTGAAGTGTACTTTAGCACAAGCAACTGTGAATGAATCTCTTGTCAATCTTTTTGTGCATGTTCACAAGTTTTGATATTCACAAGTTTAAAAAAAACATCTATAGAGGAACTGGGGAGAATTTTTTTTCCATACAGATTGTTAAGATTTAAAATATATTATTTGAAAAGGTGGCAGAATTAGATTCCATAGGAGCCCAAGGATATTAGACAGATATTTGGAGAGGACTAGGTTGAAAGGAAACAGGGCAAAAACTGGACTGTAGAACAATTAATTAACCTCTTTCAAATATCCAGCAAGGTCTGGTGGGTTCTGCAGCTTTCATTTGTCCTGTGAGCTAACTTCATGATTATTTATAGCTGTTTACCATTAAGTTAGTACACTGTCACTAAAATGAAACACTGTGGTTGTAAGGCTGTTATTTGTGGATTTATGCCTGTTTGGTACTGGCAATACTGACCATCAAATAACCTGAGCATGAGGCAACAAGTTCTATTCCAGTATTCCTCTTTGCAGCTGCACACAGAGTAGACTTCCAAACTGATAACAAGGGAGGTAATTTCATGGTCCCTTCATCTGCTGCACTCCATAATTCTAATCTTGTAGGGGCTTATTACAGGCATCCTTTGTCACCAGAAGTCTTTTGATAGTGGGACAGTCAAACTGTCCATTTAAGACCACTTGACAGTCTGAAGGGCCTATTTCCATCTTGTATGACTCTACAAAAAGTGGCCAGTCCTTTATGACCAACTGCTCAAAGTACAGAACATCCTGAAGAATATGACCACCGCACGGCATTCTGCAGCAGACCAGCTTTTCGCTGACATTTTAATGTTGGGCTTAGTATCTTCAGCAGTTACTTTGACAGGTTTATGGAGACTTTTAATTCTGATCTAAAGTTGCCAGATCAGTCACCCTTTTTATAGTCAGCCCAGTTTTACTTCTCATTAACTAGTTGATTGATTGAATTGGGATTAAAGGTGGATTGATGTTATACAGCTTTAAGCAGCATTCAGGAAAGCACCAACTTGCTTTGCTTATCAAGATTAAAACAATACAAGAGCAATCAATTGTTACAGGAACAGAAATTTGTGTATCTTCTACAAGAAGGACCCAACAGCAATGAATGTTGGTACAGATGCTCTTAATCGTGCCATATATAGGACAGATTAATCAAACAAATTTCAAAGAATCATGAATCTTGTCACTGATCGACGTTTATGTTCCAAGCATACAATGTCATGCATAGCTGTGAAAATTGTTGGTGTCGTTGTGTGGGATTTAATAATTAGCTCTTGCTCAAAAATTAGTGCGTCTAACATCAAAATGTTAACAATACACATATACAGCTCTCTATTGTCCAGGAAAATCTTAATTGTGTTTAGGAATGGGTGCTACCTCACTATGGACCAGACCCTGACAATGGATAACATGAATCTCTTTAGAAAAACCTATTATAACTGCAGGAGCTGAGGAAGGACAACAAATCCTCTTCAAAAGTAAATCTACTTCGAGATATTTCATGCCTGGTTTAATAATAATTAATATATCAAGTAAAATTTATTCGATGGAACATTAGGTACTTCAGGCTGTACAATATTTTGAATTAGTATAACCTTCTGTGAGTTTTGAACCCATTCTAACATTCTGTCTGAGTAAGAGAAATGTAGTACTTTGAGCTCTGTAAATAAAGGAGTCCATACTAGGGATGAGTTAATTATTGGTGCAAACATTAAGGTATTAATTCTTCCCGTGAGGTATTTGCAGTAGATTATCCTTTCCGAGTCAGTTTGTAATCTAATTTTGACGGGGTAATTTGATGTTCTGTAGCCATGTGCAGAAGGCTTTTCTGTCACGAAGCTGCAACTCAGCTGATTTTTTTCCTAGTCAATTATATTTCTTCAGACCAGCATAATTGAGATGTCAAGAACATATCCTAACATCAGATTAATGCATCACAATCCTTTTAGGTATAAACAGTTTATATTTATAGTCAAATGTAAGCTATCTGTGATTACAGACTATTTATTTTATTGAAAAATTCCCTCCAGTCAGACCTTATTTGTATTTTAAAGCAATGTGATAACATAATGACCATTTAACCATTGTTGCTGCCTGTGTATATCGATGCTGCAGATCTAGGGAAAAATTGTAAGAGGTGCAAGATAGTAAAGGTAAACTTTAGAAGGGAAGGGAGTTGGAGAGTAACTTCTATACATGAATCAAGAACTGTATAATATTTATGCATTATCTTCAATAGCTACTCAGTCAAGTAAAAACAAGAAAGATGATGGCTGCTACATCACAACAGGTAATCATTAAATATCAGCTCTTTTTGTAACAGATCTATTCACCTTATAGCATAAATGCAAAGAATGTGTAGCTGATGCTTTGAATAGTGCTGTTAGACCAAAAAGGAATGATTTGTATTTTAGTTAATCTCCGTATATTTTAAATTTGGTTTGGTTGTCACTCTGGTGATATGCCATAGAATATTTTATGACCTTAAATGAACAAAGTAAATGCATATTATGTTGTGATAATCCAGAATATAAGAAAAAAAACTAGTCAGCAGTGGATGGTTACCACAAAACTACCAGATTATCACTATTTAGTTCAATGAAGTAGTGGTAATCACAGAACCTCTAGATTGTCAAAAAAAAAATTGGTTCACTGATGTCCTTCAATGATTGAAATCTGATGTATTTCCATTGGCTGGCCTATATGTAACTCCAGGGTTGACACAGCAATGGCCCAGCAAGCCACTCAATTCACTGGCAATTAGGGAGGGGCAATAAACAATGGCATTGCCAGTGATGACCAGGCTCTGAAATATGAATGAATAAAATAATCAGTTCAAAATATGTCCTTTGAAGGAAAAATAGATACTTAGTGTACAACTCTGCTCAGAAATCATGTTTGTTGCATTGTCTTTAAACAACAAAGTTTAATAAGTTTGTGGTTGTTTATAACAAAAAGATCACTAAATAATCTGACTATTGTTTGCATTTTTGTGCTATATTCTACAAACTTCATATTAAGCACACAACAAAGGAAAATGAGTAGGCTGTTGTCCAAGTGATGACTTGGAGTTGTTGGGGTGGAGGTGGGTGATGGTGCTGAGGTTGAGGGGAATCAAGACCTAGCGGGTTAATGGGGCGCACTTAGAATCAACTCCTTGGGCCAAGAGTTGGATTAGTGAATAAATTGTAGAAATTGTTGAAAATTTACAACACAAAATGGGACCATTTGGCCTGTTGTGTCTATGCTTGTCTGGATGCGTGCAGCTGCATTAACACTTAAGTAGCTTGATACTGTGCAGGACAGAGTAATTGGCCAGATCAGCATTCCATGTGCTAGTTTAAACATCCAGTCCCTCCAACGTTGCGGCTATAGGAGAAGGGGGTTGATCAGGATGGAGCCAAATGATAGCTGGTAATAATCTTCAGCACTGTAGTAGAGTCAGCAGGGGCATTCCTACTCTTTCCATTTCAGTGACATTCATGTATGATCATTGTTAAGCTGAGCGTTGACATGATTATCCAAAATGCAGAAGGTAGGTCCATAAATATTTGGGCCTTGTTTAGATCTGCTGTGTGTCTGAATAGCCTTTAGTTATTGGGTGGGTCAAGAAAGTAAAGGTGGCAGCCCTGATATAGAAATGACTTTGAGGCTCTGAAAATGGCAATTGACCTCCGTTTGAATGTATTAATTAGGTATATGTCTATTTCTGATAATTTGTTGAGGGACACCTAAATCGGGATAAAGCTAAATTGTCAGAACAGGTGGGTTTCCAGTACACAAGTTTGGAACATCTGCAGACAAATTTTACCTCACTATTGTTCTGTTTAAAGGCATAAATAATGGGGTAGCAAAATCGGCCTCTTCGGGGTTATCTCTGCAGTGCCAAAGGGTATGATGAGCTTAAGCTTTCCCTCACGGAAATTAAGCAGCATAATCACTCAAACGTGCATTTGAAGTGAGAGGGTAGGTTTAAAGGAGATTTACAGGGCAAGTTATTTTACGCAGAGAGTGCTAGGTGCCTGGAATGGGCTGCCAGTGGAAGTGGTGGAAGCAGATATGATAATGGTGTTTAAGAGGCTTTCAGATGGATACATGAGTATGCAGGGAATGGAGGAATATGGATCATGTACAGGCAGATGAGATTTAGTTTAATTTGGCATTGTGTTCGGCACAGACGCTGTGGGCCTAACAGCTTTTTCCTATGTTGTACTGTCCTATGTTCTTTGTAAAAGTGTATAACAATCCAGCAGCATTACATTCAACCTACTTGCATTTAGACATTGAGTCACTCAATCATCATTGCGCTTCCAGGGTGTTAAAAGTACTGCAAGAAAATTCAAGGCTAAGAATTGTTTAGGCATGCGTAGGCCTGCAATATCTGATCTTCTACATTTTGATTTAAATTTAAATTGCATTAAATTGTTCCTCACTCCAATTCCCCATAAGGAAATTAGGCTTGATAGTGATCATAGCTGACAGAATTCAGTGACATGTCACTTCCAGTGGGAAACTAGATGAAAAAAGTGAGCAATCCAGGAAATCATGGATGCATGACTTTGCAAAACATGTTGGAACTTTTTAGGTTGAGATAGTTGGATCACAAATCGCCCTGTATGGAGTACGCCATACCATAAGCTGAAAACTTCTCATTTGATTAAGATGATTCAATTGAAAATTTGCCAAGCAACTATTTATTCAAACTGGTGCTAAATGTAATTTTTCAACTTGGGAGGAAATAGAGAGGACATGAAAAATTAATTCTACATTTAAAAGAATTACAGCCTTTATCACAAAATATTCCACAGTAAAGTATTTTGATTTTGTTACTGTCTGCCATTTTGACGAAGCTAGCCAATAGTGGTTTCCGTGGGGACAGAGAAGCATCATTTTAATTTTAAATGGTCTCGTTGGTTTCAGTAAGACTATTTTAATCTAATTATTCTGATCCATGTGGGCCCATTGTTCCTGCATATTCATGAGGTAAAAAGTACTAAATATTTTAAAGAAGAAAATGGAATCCACTGAGTGAAGAAAAACATTTAGTTAAAACAGCGATGCATTTAAACATATTTTAGTATAGGAAGGTTAAACATGTTTAAGTTGCTATGTGCTTGAACTTATGTCAATCAGTCTGTTCTCAAAAACATATTAATTTCATCTGCAAATGAGCCCAGCATTTTAGTAATGATATTATTGCATAACTGAATCCACTTAAATATGTAATTATATAGACCTATTACTGCATCTGCTTTGAGAAATTACTTCATAATTATAATCTATCATGTAATGCATCTGTTATTACCTGAGTGGAAATAATGTTATTGGGGTTCTAATTAAATGTTAACTTTGATAGTAGAAACTGTACAGATTTTTCTCTCCTTATTTCCTTAACATCACTTTACATGCAAAGATTGTTACTTGGCACTTTAATAAACAAAATAAGTGTATTGTTTGATCTACTAGCAAGTAGATAATGAAATATGTTTGGTAGTTATGTTCCTCTTACTACAGGAGTGATGATTGAACTAGGATTGTCAGACAAAAGATTTTGGATTGGTTTGTGACCCATTTGCAGGAGTTGAATGGGGTGGAGGGGGGAGGGTCGTGGTGGGGGAAATAGGTCATTGACTAATGAAGAGATAAAAAGGTGAGTCATAGCTTGAACAGATGGCTTGAGTCAGTTGACATCAATAATTGACAGTCATCACAACAAAAATCTGTGTATATATGGCAGCTCACAAAGTTAGAAGTTCCAAGTTGCTGCATAAGTACATTATGTAACAAAATGAGATTGAGCTCAGTGGCACAAGTCTCTGAAAATTGGAAACTTAAGCTGAAATAGACAATATTCTCCTCAATGCACTCTACCAAATAAGGAGAATATTCATTATATCACCTCGAATTTTCAATGTGAAACCTTCAGCTTTTCCTATGTAACTGAATGCAACAGCAAATTGTTGCTATTAAAAACAAATCAGCTAAGAAGTCTTTGACCAAGAAATTCCTTCACACAGCTCCAAATAAAAATAAATCTGGTCTACATTTAAAAACTGTCTTAATCTGGAGGAGGCCAATATTTCACTCATATATGGGTGTCTTATTGACAAGTGGGAAATTCAACTCTTACATTTTCTGACAGTATTTTCATTTGCAATCATACTCTTTTACTAGAATAAAATTCCACTATTGTGATATGCAAAATTTATCTTCAGTAAGATTATTGAAAAGTATCCTCATACAATAAAATGGACTCTTGACCGCACAATCCACCTCGTTATGGCCTGCACTTTCTCTGTAACTGTAACACTTTATTCTGTAGTTTGCTATTGTTTTCCCCTGTACTACCTCAATGCACTGTTGTAATGAAATGATCTGTATGGATGGCTTGCAAAACAAAGTTTTTCACTGTACCGCTGTACATGTGACAATAATAAACCAATTTACCAATTTATAGGTAAATTGCTTCTTGGAGGGCAAGGCGATGTGCTGCAGCTGCATGATATGGGAGCTAGTGGACCCTGTTGTGGTGCACGGTGACCACATCTGCAGTAAGTGCTTGAGGCTGGAGGAAATTTGGCAATTCGGCTCAGAACTGATGAGCTGGAGTCACAGCTTCAAACACTGCGTAGCGTCAGGGAGGAAGAGAGTTATGTAGATGCTGTGCATCGGGAGGTAGTCACCCCCCTCCCCCCCCCTTAGAGCAGGTACTTCGAGGGTCCAGGAGGCAGATAGATGGGTGACTGTCGGAGAAGATAAAGAGAAAGGGAACAGGCAGACAGAGCAGAGCAGAGGACAGGGCAGAGGACCCCGGAGGCTGTTCCCCTCAAAAACAGGTATTCTGCTTTGGATGCTGTTGAGGGGGATGACCTATAGGGATCAAGCGGCAGTAGCCAGGTCTCTGGCACTGGGCCTGGTCCTGCTGCTCAGAAGGGAAGGGAGGAGAAGAGGAGGGCAAGAGTGATAGGGGACTCGATAGTCAGGGGAATAGACAGGAGATTCTGTGGACATGAGCGAGAATCGCAGATGGTATGTTGCCTCCCAGGTGCCAGGATGTCTCTGATTGGGTCCACAGCATTCTTTTTGCGGGAGGGAAAGCAGCCAAAAGTCGTGGTACATGTTGATACCAATGACATAGGTAGAAAGAGGGATGAGGTCCTGAAAAGTGAGTATAGGGAGCTAGGCAGAAGGCTGAAGAACAGGACCTCAAGGGTAGCAATCTCAGGATTGCTGCCAGTGCCATGTGATAGTGAAGGTAAGAATAGGAAGAGATGGCAGATGAATGTGTGGCTGAGGAATTGGTGCAGGGAGCAAGGTTTTAGATTTTAGGATCATTGGGATCTCTTCTGGGGAAGGTGGGACCTGTACAGACTGGATGGGTTACACCTGAACTCGAGAAGGACCAATATCCTTGCAGGCAGGTTTGCTAGTGTGGTTCGGGAGGGTTTAAGCTAGTTTACAAGGGGGATGGGAACTGGAGGGATAGGTCAGTGGAAGAAGTGCATGGAGTAAATCCAGAACTAACATATAGAGAGGCTTTGAGGAAGGAGAAGCAGAGTATAGGGTATAAAAGTAGTGTTACAGACTCAGTGAAAGTCCCTTTAAGATAGAGAGTGTGTGTGTATGTGTGTGTGGGGCGTGCTTACGTCAATAGAAGATAAAGGACGTAATGACGTTGTTGAAGAAGAAGAAGAAGAAGAGAGAGAGAGAAGGGAGAGAGACACCAGCCTGCTTGTTTTTCTCTATCGATGGATGAGAAACAATAACTGTGTTTACCACTGAAATCCATGTATGGAAGTTGGAAGTAATCCGGTGGAGTTCACTTTGTTGCTGACCTGTAGAAGGAAACAGGTATTTGTGTGTGGACGACCACGGTTCGGATGCTTTTCGGGGTGAGGAAGTCACTACCGAGTAAACACTGAAGTGTCGTTTGGGTTCCATCGTGGAACATCTGGATTTCGTATGTACTCTCTCTATGTTTTTCTACATCTACATCTTATCTTCAGACAACGGTGGTTGTTGAAGAAGCCCTTGCTCATGTTTCACCTTATGGCTTGAGGAACTGAACTTTAAGAACCATTCAGGAACTGGGAGTTTTGGACTTTGTCACACACACACACGAAGAGTTTAGTTTTGGGGTTAACGTTCGAGGTTTAACATTCTTGAATTCTAACATACTAACATTTTTACTTTTATTTTACGTATTATCAATAGTAGTGATTAATAAAATAGTTTTTAACACTGAATCATGCTCAGTGTGTTTCTTTTGTTGCTGGTTTGTGACAAAATTGGGGGCTCGTCCGGGATAGTTCCCAAGGTTAACGAGTGTCGTCTGGGATTGTACCCCAGATTGACGAGATTTGTTCGAGATTCAATCCAAAGATTTTTGAGGGAGGTCTGATAAATTCTTTTTAATTGGCTTGTGTGTGTGGAAACCAGCAGCAATGGATATTAAGGCATTTTTGGAGTCACCAACCCAAAAGGGATTGGAGGTGGCGAAAAAGGATGATCTGATAAAGATTGCTGCAAGGCTAAACCTTACAGAAGTAAAGCAGTCTATGAGAAAGGCAGATATTCAGAGACTGATAGCTAGCCATTATGTGGAAAAGAAGGTGTTTGAGAAGGAAGTGTTAAAACAGTTTCCTGGCAGTGAAATAGCAATTTCTGAGGCACAGGTGCAGCTGGCAAAGATAGAAGCTGAACGAGAACAAAAGAGATTAGAGGCCGAACGAGAGCAAACCCAGTTAAAGATAGAAGCTGAACGAGAGCAAACCCAGTTAAAGATAGAAGCTGAACGAGAGGAAAAGAGATTAGAGGCTGAACAAAAGCTAACTCAGATGAAGATAGAGGCTGATCTAGCAATGAAGCAGATGGAATTGAAGAGGATGGAGCTGGATAGTGAGGAGAAGGAGAAACAGAGGCAGCATGAGTTACAAATGAAGCGTAGGAGTTCGGAATCTGATTCTGATGATGGTTTTTCAGCCAGCAGGGAGGTTCGATTAGTCCCTCCGTTTGAAGAAGATCAGGTTGATCAGTATTTCCAACATTTTGAAAAGGTTGCTGTGAGTTCAAACTGGCCAAGGAAAGGATGGGCTCTTATGGTACAGAGTATGATTAAAGGTAAAGCTCAAAAAGCTTATTCTGCTTTGTCTGTTGAGGATGCAGCTGATTATACCAAGGTAAAACAAGCTATTTTGAAGGCCTATGAATTGGTCCCTGAGGCTTATAGACAAAAATTCAGAGACTTGAGGAAATCTGCAGATCAGACTTATATGGAATTTGCCAATGGAAAGAGAATATGTTTTGAACGATGGTGCCTGGCTAAAAATGTAGATGGGGATTATGATAAATTGACAGAATTGATACTGGTGGAAGACTTTAAAAGATGTGTTCCAGCTGAATTAACAACATATTTAAATGAAAAGGCAGTGGAAACTTTACAAGAAACTGCTAGGTTGGCAGATGATTATGCTTTAACCCATAAATCCAAATGGGGACAACCTAAAACCTTTCAAAAGAGTTACAAGGACAATCCAGGTAAACCAGAGATTAAATTGGGAGGTAATCAAAAAGGAAAAGATGAAAAGAAGCCAGGGCTGGAGAAATCTGTTGAGCGTACTTGTTATTACTGTAGGAAACCTGGCCACGTGATATCTAATTGTGCCCTTTTGAAGAAAAAGAAGGAAGCTGGGCCCAATGCTTGCTTTCAGGCAATTAAAAATCAAAAAGGTTTAGGAGATGCTGTTAAAGATCAGTCCTTGCAAGAGGGAAAAGCGGAAAAGTTGGAGGAGGTGAGAAAAGAATTCCGTTCGTATGTATCAGAGGGTTTTGTTTCACTGAATGATGAGTCACCCCAGGTGCCAGTGAAAATTCTTAGAGATACTGGGGCTAGTCAATCTCTCTTGCTGGACAGTGTTTTAAATTTTGGTGAAGAAAGTGACACTGGTGAAGTAAATCTAGTACGAGGTGTTACAGGTGAGACCATGTCTGTCCCTTTTCACAGGGTGATTTTAAAGTCAAAGTTCGTAGAAGGACCAGTCGAGATAGGGATAAGACCTAGTTTGCCAGTGGAAGGAGTTTCTTTGTTATTGGGAAATGACCTTGCAAATGGAGAAAGTGATCCTGTGGTACGGTTAACAACCAAACCAAGGATTGATGAGTCTGAGGATGATTCAGATGTTTACCCATCATGTGCGGTGACTCGAGCTAGAGCTAAAGAATTAGCCAAGACAGACAGTCCGGTGCAGTCTGATGTAGTTCCTTGTGACAGTCCTAAACAGGAAGAAAATTTTGATGCCTTATCTGAGACTTTTCTGTCTTCACTGGAGGATCAACATCCTTATAGTGAGCCTGAATTTAAAGATTTGTCTTTGTCGAGGAAGGATTTTATGGTGGAACAGACAAAGGACCCTGAGTTGACAGAATTGAAAGAAAAAGCTCTCTCATGTGAGGAGATTGAAAAAGTGCCAACTGGATACTATGTCAAAAATGGAGTGTTAATGAGGAAATGGAGACCTCCTCATGTTCCTGTTACTGAGGAATGGGAAGTTATTCATCAGGTTGTTGTTCCAAAAGTTTATAGGGATGAGATTTTAAACCTGGCCCATAGTATGCCTTTGGGTGGTCATTTTGGTGTGAATAAAACTGTAGGGAAGATCTTGAAACAATTCTATTGGCCTGGTTTGAGAAAAGATGTGGTGATGTTTTGTCGAACCTGCCACACATGTCAGATGGTGGGTAAACCAAATCAAAAACCCCCTGTGGCTCCTTTGAAACCAATTCCTGCTTTTGGTGAACCCTTTTCGAAGGTGATTGTGGACTGTGTTGGCCCATTACCAAAGTCTAAGACTGGAAATCAGTATTTGTTAACCATCATGTGTGCTACTTCTAGATTTCCAGAGGCAATACCCCTTAGAAATATTAAGGCCAAGACGGTGTCAAAGGCTCTTGTAAAATTTTTTACCTTGTTTGGTTTGCCAAAAGAAATCCAATCTGATCAAGGTAGTAATTTTATGTCAAAAATTTTTCAACAAATAGTCTATGAGCTGGGAGCAAAGCAGATTGTATCATCTGCATATCACCCAGAATCTCAAGGAGCTCTGGAGAGATTTCATTCTACTCTCAAAAATATGCTGAAGACTTATTGCTTTGAAAACACCAAGGATTGGGACGAAGGTATCCATTTACTTTTGTTTGCCGTTAGAGAATCGATCCAGGAGTCAATCGGATTTAGTCCGTTTGAGCTTGTGTTTGGACATAGGGTGAGAGGACCTTTGGAGTTGTTAAGAGAGCAATGGATTAATGAGGAAGTTCACTTGAGTCTGTTGGACTATGTCCAAAAATTTAAAACTCGGTTGGAGAGAGTCTGCCAGCTAGCGAGAGAGAATCTGAAAACAAGCCAGATAAGAATGAAGACATATTTTGATAGACGTGCTCAGCCTAGGACATTCGCAGTGGGGCAAAAGGTGTTGGTATTTTTCCCTAGCCAAAATAATCCCTTGCAAGCTCGTTTTTCTGGACCCTATGTTATTGAATCTCGAGTGACTGATCTAACATATATAATCAAAACACCAGATAGACGCAAGAAAACACAACTCTGTCATGTAAACATGCTAAAACCTTATTATGAGAGGGATTCAGTTGTGGCCTTGGTGGATGGTGAAAAGGTTGTTTCTAGAATGCCTGATGTTGATGTTGAGGAAGGCCAATTTAGACCAAATATTGTTCCATCGAAACTGAAAAACCAAAATATCATGGAGAACCTTGAAACGAAGTTGGACCATTTACAAGTTTCACAAAAACAACAGATGAGAGAATTAATTTTAAAATTTAAAAATCTGTTCCCAGATGTTCCAAACAGAACATCGATAATTACCCATGATGTTGATGTTGGGGATGCAAAACCAATCAAACAACACCCATATCGAATGAATGTGGAAAAAAGTAAACTTGTTGATCAGGAAATAAAATACATGTTGGAAAATGATATTATTAGACATTCTACTTCAAATTGGAGTTCGCCCTGTGTTATTGTACCTAAACCTGATGGAACTGTTAGATTTTGCACAGATTACAGGAAAGTGAATGCTGTAACAAAGTCAGATGCTTACCCTATTCCTAGGGTGGATGATTGCATAGACAGAGTGGGAAAGGCAAAATTTCTTACAAAGATTGACTTATTAAAAGGGTACTGGTGTGTTCCATTAACAGATAGAGGAAGGGAGATTTCAGCCTTTGTAACCCCTTCTGGATTGTATGAATACAATGTTTTGCCATTTGGAATGAAAAATGCTCCGGCAACATTTCAAAGAATGATTAATTCAGTGATTCATGGGTTAAAACATACAGATGCCTACATTGACGACTTAGTGACTGGGAATGATACTTGGGAAGATCACATCTCTGCGTTAGAAAGGTTGTTTGAAAGACTTTCCAAGGCTAACCTTACAGTTAACTTGGCTAAAAGTGAATTTGGCCATGCCACTGTGACGTACCTTGGTTATGTTGTAGGTCAAGGCAAGCAAGCTCCTGTTCAGGCAAAAGTTCAAGCAATATCTGAGTTCCCTATTCCCACAGGTACGAGGACTGTTAGAAGATTTTTGGGAATGGTTGGATATTATCGAAAATTTTGTAAAAACTTTGCTGATATTGCTCTTCCCCTAACTAATCTTCTGAAGAAGGGAGTAAAGTTTGTTTGGACAGATTCTTGTCAAGAAGCATTTGAGAAACTGAAAGCCATTTTATGCTACCATCCTGTGCTCAGAACACCTGACTTTGAAAAGCCATTTTCATTAGCAGTAGATGCCAGTGATGAAGCTGCAGGAGCTGTGTTGTTGCAGAAGGGTGACCTTGATGATATTGACCATCCTGTAGCTTACTTTTCAAAGAAATTTAATGAGCATCAAAAGAATTATTCCACCATGGAGAAAGAATTACTGTCGCTTGTTTTAGCCTTGCAACATTTCAGTGTATATGTTTGCACCGCTCAGCAACCATTGACTGTGTATACAGATCATAACCCATTGGTGTTTCTGAGCCGAGTCAAAAACAAGAACAGAAGGCTGTTAAACTGGAGTTTAATTTTGCAAGAGTTTGATCTCATGATAACTCACATTAAAGGCAAAGATAATGTGATTGCTGATTGTCTTTCCCGATGTTAAATGGGAAACATGTATCTGTACTAATCTGATAGTCTGTAGTTGTGTAACATGATAATTATTAACATTACTAACTGTATGCGCGGTTAAAATTTTCTTGGGAAAATTTTTTTTTAGGTGGGAGGTGTTACGGACTCAGTGAAAGTCCCTTTAAGATAGAGAGTGTGTGTGTATGTGTGTGTGGAGCGTGCTTACGTCAATAGAAGATAAAGGACGTAATGACGTTGTTGAAGAAGAAGAAGAAGAAGAGAGAGAGAGAAGGGAGAGAGACACCAGCCTGCTTGTTTTTCTCTATCGATGGATGAGAAACAATAACTGTGTTTACCACTGAAATCCATGTATGGAAGTTGGAAGTAATCCGGTGGAGTTCACTTTGTTGCTGACCTGTAGAAGGAAACAGGTATTTGTGTGTGGACGACCACGGTTCGGATGCTTTTCGGGGTGAGGAAGTCACTACCGAGTAAACACTGAAGTGTCGTTTGGGTTCCATCGTGGAACATCTGGATTTCGTATGTACTCTCTCTATGTTTTTCTACATCTACATCTTATCTTCAGACAACGGTGGTTGTTGAAGAAGCCCTTGCTCATGTTTCACCTTATGGCTTGAGGAACTGAACTTTAAGAACCATTCAGGAACTGGGAGTTTTGGACTTTGTCACACACACACACGAAGAGTTTAGTTTTGGGGTTAACGTTCGAGGTTTAACATTCTTGAATTCTAACATACTAACATTTTTACTTTTATTTTACGTATTATCAATAGTAGTGATTAATAAAATAGTTTTTAACACTGAATCATGCTCAGTGTGTTTCTTTTGTTGCTGGTTTGTGACAGTAGTGAGGTGGATGGGCTAAAGTGCATTTGCTTAAATGCAAGAAGCATCAGGAATAAGGGTGATGAACTGAGAGCTTGGATAAATACATGGAACTATGATATTGTGGCTCTTGCAGAGACTTGGCTGTCACCAGGGCAGGAATGGATACTAAATATTCCTGGATTTCAGTGTTTTAAAAGGGATGGGGGGGGAGAAGAGGAGGAGGGGTGGCGTTACTGGTCAGGGATACTATTACAGCTGCAGAAAGTGTGGACAATGTAGCAGGATCCTCTAGAGTCAGTATGGGTGGAAGTTAGGAACAAGAAAGGAGCAGTTACTCTACTGGGAGTATTCTATAGGCCCCCTGGTAGCAGCAAGGATACTGAGGAGCAGATTGGGAGGCAGATTTTGGAAAGGTGCAAAAATAACAGGGTTGTTATCATGGGAGACTTCAACTACCCAAATATTGATTGGCACCTGCTTAGTACTAAAGGTTTAGATGGGGCAGAGTTTAAGTGTGTCCAGGATGGATTCCTGTCACAGTATGTTGACAGGCCGACTAGAGGGAATGCCATATTAGATCTAGTATTAGGTAATGAACCGGGTCAGGTGACAGATCTCTCAGTGGGTGAGCATTTGGGGGATAGTGACCACTGGTCCCTAACCTTTAACATTGTCATGGACCGGATAGGAGCAAAGAGGACAGGAAAATATTTAATTGGGGAAGGGCAAATTATAAGGCTAGAACTTGCGAGTGTGAATTGGGATGACAGTTTTGAAGGGGAATGTACTATGGAGAGGTGGTCATTGTTCAGGGATCTCTTGCAGGATGTTTGGGATAAATTTGTCCTGGTGAGGTAGAGAAAGAATGACAGAGTGAAGGAACCATGTGTGACAAGAAAGGTGGAACATCTAGTTAGGAGGAAGAAGGCAACATACATAAGGTTTAGGCAGCAAGGATCAGATAGGTCTCTTGAGGAATATAGGGTAGCAAGGAAGGAACTTAAGAAGGGGCTGAGGAGAGCAAGAAGGGGACATGAAAAGGCCTTCGTGAGTAGGGTTAAAGAAAACCCCAAGGCATTTTTCACTTATGCTAAGAGCAGAAGGATGACGGGAGTAAAGGTAGGACAGATTAGGGATAAAGGTGGGAAGATGTGCCTGGAAGCTGTGGAAGTGGGTGAGGTTCTCAATGAATACTTCTCTTCAGTATTCACCAAGGAGAGGAGCCTTGATGACGCTGAGGACAGTGTTGGTAAGGTTAATGTTCTAGAGCATATTAATATCAAGAGAGAGGATGTATTGGAGCTGTTAGAAAATATTAGGACAGATAAGTCCCCAGGTCCTGATGGAATATTCCCCAGGCTGCTCCGCGAGGTGAGGGAGGAGATTGCTGAGCCTTTGGCTAGGATCTTTGAGTCCTCGTGGTACCAGAGGATTGGAGGGTGGCAAATGTTGTCCCTTTATTCAAAAAAGGTAGTAGGGATAGTCCAGGGAATTATAGACCAGTGAGACTTACGACTGTGGTGGGCAAGCTGTTGGAAAGGATTCTTAGAGATAGGTTCTATGGGCAATTAGAGAATCATGATCTGATCAGGGACAGCCAGCATGGCTTTGTAAAGGGCAGATCATGTCTCACAAGCCTGATAGTGTTCTTTGAGGAGGTGACCAGACATATTGATGAGGGTAGTGCATTAGATGTTGTCTACATAGATTTTAGTAAGGCATTTGACAAGTTTCCATATAGTAGGCTTCTTCAGAAGGTCAGAGGGCATGGGATCCAGGGAAGCTTGGCCACGTAGATTCAGAATTGGCTTGCCTGTAGAAAGTAGAGGGCTGTGGTGGAGGGAGTGCATTCAGATTGGAGGGCTGTGACTAGTGGTGTCCCACAAGGATCGGTTCTGGGACCTCTGCTTTTTGTGGTTTTTATTAATGACTTGGATGAGGGGGTAGAAGGGTGGGTTGGCAAGTTTGCAGATGACACAAAGGTTGGTGGTGTTGTGGATAGCGTAGAGGGTTGTCGAAGATTGCAGATGGACATTGATAGGATGCACAGCTGGGCTGAGAAGTGGAGATGGAGATCAATCCAGAGAAGTGTGAGGTGGTACACTTTGGAAGGACAAACTCCAAGGCAGAGTACAAAGTTAAAGGCAGGATTCTTGGTAGTGTGGAGGAGCAGAGGGATCTGAGGGTTCATATCCACAGATCCCTGAAAGTTGCCTCACAGGTGGATAGGGTAGTTAAGGAAGCTTATGGTGTGTTAGCTTTCATAAGTCAAGGGATTGAGTTTAAGAGCCGCAAGGTAATGATGCAGCTCTACAAACTCTGGTTAGACCACACTTAGAGTACTGTGTCCAGTTCTGGTCGCCTTATTATAGGAAGGATGTGGAAGTGTTGGAAAGGGTGCAGAGGAGATTTACCAGGATGCTGCCTGGTTTGGAGAGTATGGATTATGAGGAGACACTAAGGGAGCTAGGGTTTTACTCTTTGGAGAGAAGGAGGATGAGAGGAGACATGATAGAGGTGTACAAAATATTAAGAGGAATAGATAGTGTGGACAGCCAGCACCTCTTTTACCCAGAGAGTGGTTGGGGCATGGAATGTGCTGCCTGGGGTGGTGGTGGAGGCAGATACATTGGTAAAATTCAAGAGATTACTAGATAGGCATATGGAGGAATTTAAAATAGAGGGATATGTGGGAGGAAGGGGTTAGATAGTCTTAGGTGAGGTTTAAAGGTCGGCACAATATTGCGGGCCCAAAGGGCCTGTATTGTGCTGTACTGTTCTATGTTCTATAGGCACTGCTCTTCACCAGCCAATCAAAATCTCTCCGATCCTTTGGTCAGGAAAGTAACAGTTCTTATTTACTTAAAGATCAACCAAGTTTTATCAATCACATTCTGCTTAGGGTTGTCTGACTGCAATCTTTTTCCTCACTGAGGTCTGTGACCTCTTGCAACCTCTAATAAAGCCTCACTAATGAGCTTTCACTGCTTTGCCCAAGAAAGTCAAGATGAAAGTCACTCTCAGCTTCTGAGCCCAGATCATTCCAGGCTGCTGCTGCTTTCTTCCAAATCTCCCTGCTGCATTAAAGAAATCACCCATTCTTTGTATTCAAGAAGAGAAAACTGCAAAAGCACAATGCTAACAATCTGAAATATAAACAGAAAATACTTGGAACACTTGGCAAGCCTGGCAGCATCTTTGGAGGGAAAAATAGAGTTAACTTTTTCAAGTTGATCACCTTCATCTAGTTTACCTGCAGCTGATAGACCAGGCAGAGTGGGCATGGTGATTTACATAAATTCTGGGTGTTCTCAAAGTCCAGGCATTCATAGTCTATTCTCATGTCTTCACTGAGATCTCCTTGGCAATCTCCTGACAGAAAAAGCTGAATTTAACCTTGAAGAATTTCCATTGCTCCTTGCAGAAAGAACATGCCTTTTGCAGGCACTTCTTCTTCAGCTTCTCCAACTCCTTGCACCGTCTCAACATTGCAGCACCTGCTTATTCAATTGCAGCCCTCTCCTATAGCTGGAAGAGTGTTGCTTGTTCTGTGGGGTATGTCCCTTTTAAGAACAGGCAGCAGAGATTGCAGCTGCAGGAACTTGCAATAGACCAACAGAGAATTCTGCACTGAAATAAACACTGTCAGTTTCAGCACAATGCTTCAGCAAAATCTTAATAGAGAAACATAGTATTCAAGTCAGTGAGCATCAACAGAACTTGAATTATGTTGTGGGATGATCACTGAACTGATACATCCTATCTTTGTGAAACTCTACCTAAAACTTGCTTATGTTACGTGTGTTTAAACTCATGAGTACACAGACAATCTACCTTCCTAATTTAACTTTTTTATGTCTTGGTGGATCAACTTGAGGAAATGAAAAGGTTACTCATTCCTATGAAAAGAAAACATTATCCAAATTAAAATAATTAAAAATATCCTAAAGAAAATGGATATATTGTCCATCTGGTATTAGATAGGCAGGACTTTCCAACAATTAAACTTTGGGAAGTTTGAACCAACCTCTGCCACAAACTTTATGCAACTGAGCCCATCCCTCTCTCTGACCACTATCTGAGTTTGAACTAGATTGAGCACAATCTTGGGATACCTTGGGATAAACTTCCAACACTTCCATCACTTAGATAACCAATTATTACCTCTTTAATACTGTTTCAGCCCTTTCTCATCTGATCCACTGCCGAAATCTTTACAGATGCCTTTACTGTTTCTTGATTTGGTTACAGAGCTGGGGCTCTGCACCCTCCTCCTTTATGATCTTCCAAAATTTCACTCCTCCTCACATCAGACTCCACTTAGTCATTGACCCTGAGCTCACTGTCATTGAAACAATACTTCACATAATATTTACATTTTTATTTCAAACCGCTCCATGACCTTGCCTCTCATAATTTCTCCTTGAGCTCTAAAAGTTCACAGAGTGTTTGTCCTCTTCCAATTTTAGTCTTTTGCGCATCTCTGAATTTGATCACTCTACCTTTGGTGGCAAGGTCTTCAGTTGGTGAAACCCTCTGTACTGAAGCTTTCTCATTAAGATCTCTGCCTCTCAACTTCTCTTTCTTCCTTTAAGATGCTCTTTAAAACCCACCTCTTTGGTCTAGTCCTTTAGTGTTCTGTACTAACATCAGCTTAAATGGCTTGGTGTGAAGTTTTGTGTGATAATGCTCCTGCAGCACGTCTTTT
Organism: Pristis pectinata; assembly: GCF_009764475.1. Taxonomy (NCBI): domain Eukaryota; kingdom Metazoa; phylum Chordata; class Chondrichthyes; order Rhinopristiformes; family Pristidae; genus Pristis; species Pristis pectinata. The sequence goes on along the minus strand of NC_067418.1, from coordinate 22,651,207 downwards.
CTCATTTTATGACTTTGAAAGCACTATATAAATGCAATTTATTGTTCCTGTTGCTCTTGGTGTAGATGTGGTGCATGTATCAGGGCTAATATGAATCATGCTACCCTAAAATGAAAAATAAAACTCCCTCTTCTATTATATTTATGAATTTAGCTTGTGGTATCCACATATGACTAAAGCTAGAGGTATGAATCATAACTCTGTAATGATACTCTAAAATATCCAATCTTTTGCATTTGCCTTAAAAAAAACTAAAAACAATTGTACCATTGTCTTGCTATTTGGATTAAAATTAATAATATAGAAAATAAATGGCAGTGTTATACAACTGAACATGTATCACAATAAGAATATAGGGAAGGGACCTAAGCAAAATGTAAATCAACAAACATCCATGCAAAATTGATGTCCTAATAATACATAATCTTGAATCCTCTCCTTCTCTCTATGCTGTACATCAAATAACATTGTTTAATGAAATCAAAATTATCACTGGTCTAAGACACTATTAAATACTGATCTGCATTTTCCTTTGTTCACTAAGATAAGTAAAAATGTTGATGAGCACAGGATGATGAAACCTGATTTATACTCTTATTGAATTTTCTATTAGTGAAGAGGGAATTATAGTTATTCTTCATAGCACAAGGGAACACAGATCACTATATTACATCCATAAAAAAAAACTTTTGCATACAATTCAATTTTGTGCCTTCGAAAGCAGTCATTCAGAGTGGGAGGGAATTTGGTGTTGCCTCCAACCTGCCCAGCATGAAGTCTCATTGGATGAATATGCATGTTGGAATAGAATTGGCTGATAGAATATCAATTATTTTCCAAAGCGTTCATGTACTTCAGAATCAGAATCAAATTTATTATCACTGACTTGCATGACATGAGATTTGTTGTCTTGCAGCAGCAGTACTTAGCATATCAGACTTTATAATAGGAATAAAAAAAACTTCCTGTAACTTGAGGTGTCTTTTCAAGTCAGGATAGCTAACATGATGAATAGTGTGGGATTGGCTTCTTACCTGCAAAAATGGAAATTTCTATTCCATTTATATGATGCCTTTAATGCAACAGAATCATTCCAAGATGTTACACAGGAGCCTTGTCAAACAATTACAATTGATATCGAGCCACAAAAGGAGATATTAGGGCAAGTGACCAAAGGCTTGTTCAAAATAAAAAGATTTTAAGAAGTGTGCTAATGGAAAGAGAAATAAAGAGGCAGAGAAGTTCTAGCAAGAGCATGCAGATCTTTGAGTTGCAAAGACACAGTCATCAAAGATGGAGAGATCAAATTCAGTTGATGATCAAGAAGTCAGAAATGAAGGAGTGCAGGTAACCTAGACAGTTGCTGGGCCTGAAAAAATTAGAGGTAAAGATCCAAAGGCAAGGGTGAGAATTGTAAGATTTTCAGAAAATATTTGCAATTTTTCTAGTAGGCCATTTGCAGAAAGTTTACTTCAATTTTTTTACAGAAGGAAATTAAGAGTTTGAAGCAAAATAGTTGTTCCTTCTTGTTGGGATAGAAATTGATTATCAGTGATGTACTATCACTTTGGGTGGGAAATGGGGAAATGATTACTAAATTTGAAAATAATATTAAGTCACACAGCTCAGTAAAGTGTAAACCTGCACAGAAAAATGAATGAGGTATAAATTATGTTCATACAAAGAGAAACTGCTGCTGTCCCAAAATTGGGCCTTGAGCATCATCTAAGTGTACTGGGCAAAATGTCCTGCATCCCAAACACACTGCAAAATGTATCTGCTGAGAAGTTAGCTTCAGATGAGTCACAGAGTTACAGGATCATTGAGTTGTACAGCACAGAAATAGGCTCTTTGGTGCATCATGCCCATGCTGACCTTTTTGCCCATCTACGCCAATCTCATTTTCAAGCATCCCAGTCAGCACCTAAAATAGGTGGCATGTCCCTGTTCCCCTGTGAAGAGAGAGGCCTAATTTCTGTTTTGTAGGAAATTAAGCCTGCTCAGCTCACGATTTACTAAACAAATACAATCTTGCCAGAGACTATCACCTAAAAGCAAAGGAAAATATGCATTTTTAATTTTAATGTGGATCTAAATCATAAAGAATATTCCTCCTGCTCCACAGTACTTATGACAATAACTGCCAGGGGAAATCCCCAACACCTCCCGACTCTCCCTTTGTGTGCTCTCCACATGCTTCCAGCCTTCCTTCCAGGACCGCCCTGAGAGCACGGCCATTAATGCCTTCTCTCCTGATTTAACTCAACTTAAAGTTTGAATTGCCTGTGGCAGTGTGCCCAGTACATTCAGCTGAAACTCAAGGCCCAATTTTGGGACAGCACCAGGTCTTCTTAAATGGACAAAATTTATATCTCATTAATTTTCTGTACAGGTTTGCAGCTTTACTGAGCTGTGTAATTTTATATTATTTGCATCAGCACCTGGCAGAATTTTGAAATGATAACCTGAGTCTTTTGAGGTGTGGTTGGGGGAGCTGGAGAGCACTCTTTAAAATGTTCAGCTTGCACATCAGGGTTTTCTACTCATGGCATGCCATTTGCTCACACTCACTTCTACATGCAGCAACCAATAAAGTTCAATCTGAAAAGTTGATACTCACTTCATTTTTTCTTGCAAGGCCATTAAAGAAAATTGTCTCCATTTATATTTTTCCACTGTTACTGCAGCTGCCCCATATCTAACCCAAACTAACCAAAATAGATCCCATTTGCCACATCCCAATACATGAGATTTGAGTCCCTAAATGAATGTTGCCATCCAGATTAGGAACTGTCATAACTTTGCATGCATAAAGCAAGCAAGGCAAAGATAGACCTACGTTTGTGTCAATGTGGGCTACTTTGCTTTGCTTTAAATGCACATCTCATTAGTGTACTCAAGGGTTTAAACGATTATTGAGACCTTGGGGAGTAAGATATTTGAATGTGCACTCTATTGTTTTGAAGAGGATGATGAGTGTATACAAGAAAAGATAGTTTTGAAGTCTGGCAACCATGGTACCCTAAATACCATGGAGTCCTTCTCATACTGATACAAACCCATTCATTCTTCTAAACTACAGTGAGCATCCTCAAAGGACAACCCCACAAGTTTTAAGAATGAATCACCTCCAAGAAAGGTATATCCATACTTAAGTAAGGAAACTAAAACAGCACACAATACTTCTGAGGTTGGGATTGTTTAGGTTCATTGGTCTTCAAGGATGTTACTTTAGGACGCTACTGGAAATATCAAAGACTTCTGTTTACCAAATATGGACTTTGTGTAGACCTAGACATTCTGTGAAGCTCCATTGGGCAATGGTTCTTCTAACCTGCATCAGGTAGTATTTTGGCCAAATAACTTCTTAGGGCTACACTAAGTCTATATTGGTGAAAAGAATTCCTTTATGTTTTCAGGAGTTTCCCAAAGTACTGACCTTGGAAAGAAACAGAAAGTGTCGGAAACCCAACCTCAAAAACATCTCTTTTCTTCCCTTGAATCTATGATGTCTTATAAGTAGCATAGCCTTTTCATGCTTCTTCTGTGATTGATATCACTGGCTCTAGGCTAGAGATTGGTGGGGATGACCTGAACTAGAAGTTTCCCCAAGCCTTAAAGAGATTACAGAACTTGCCTCTGAACACAAAATTCACCAAGAGATTTGATGTGTGCCAAGTTTTAGATGGTCAAGTGAAGATCTTGGGAAGTGGCTTCCATGCTTGAATGTTGGCAATCATTTAGTTGTTTTTTGTTTAACTGATTGATCCCTCAAACAGGTGGCCAAGGCACAAGTTTCTGTTTCTTACTGAACTATTCCACAAACTCTTTGAATAAAATTACAGGTAATCACTAGTATACCCATAAGGAATGTTTAGTTTATAATTCTGTTAGAATTAAATAGAATTGAAATTCAAACTGAAGATAAGTGAAGTAGTGTTTTCTGCATTCAGAATTTGATGGATTATGCTTACAATTCAAAACCTTTACAATATTGATGTCCTATTTTTGATCTTGTGGTTTCTCTTCTGATCGTTTGAGGTTTCCATCACTGGAATTTTGCATTTGTAGTACTGATGTTTCATATTATCATAACCTGCCATCATAAAGCCATGAAGTCAGAAATAGATGGTGTGAGACTCTGACCTGTAATGTAGGATGTACACTGCAGAAGATAGTTTGCATGGCAAGGATAAAACACACCAAAAACATCCCAGATAATCAAAATATGATCCATATATTAACCTTGTGCATTGTAAACATCCAATAGTGGGGGTAAGTCGGAGATAGTTTCAGTGCACGTCCAGGGCATTTGTGATTAAAAAGATTATAAATTGCACCTGGGTCTAGAAGTCCAATCAGAAATAATGTGAACAATATCAACTCACTTATTTAAAAGGCCAGTCCAAAGATGGTAATTTGAAACAGGAACTAGAAATTGAAATGAGTCTAAAAATGTATTTAAGGGTGATGTTGACATAATTTTTTTCTGAAAGCCTGAAGGCACCAACACTCCTGAAGGTACACTTTATTACACACAAGGCCCAAGGCTTCAGGACAGCTGTCTCAGCCCAAGGGAGCTTGTACAAAGAACTTCCCTCCACTATCCTGTCCTGGGGAGAGACCTCCCAGAAGAAAAGAGTTCAGCAGTGATTTGGAATAGGGGCAGTTTGGATCTGGAGGTGGGGGAAGAGGATAATAATGGGGTGAAAGAAAAGACTGGATGAGGCTCTCAGGGAGATATTCTGGAGGTTAGGTCTGGGAGATTATAAGGCAAATTATGTCAGGGTAGATTACAGATGACTGGGGTTTGAGGACTGACGGTGAAGATTCATTTTTAGGCCCCTTGCAAAAATAATTTGCAGAATTAGAAAACTGGAAAAACATTAATGAATGAAGATGTGCCATTACAAATCCTTTTTTTGTTTTTAATAAAAGTTGTACAGAGTATATAATTTGAAAGCTTCATTGATTTAACTAATTTTCAGCAAAGGACTGGGAAAGCCTGCTACTTTAAAATAAAACAGAAAAAAAGAGATTGGCCAACTGTTGTTCTTGGGCTACTCTGGGAATATATATTTAATTGTGTCTAGTTAGCTATCTATAAAACTAACAATTGCCCAGGCAACAGAAACAATTACCAAAGGCACACAATGGATTAGATGGCGTCCTGATTTTATGTCCTTTGCATAGAGAAGCTGGGCTGTCAAATACTGCTGCTGTGAGTCTACTTTGTTATAGATTGTGAGGTCAGGGTTCTGTTAAGTTTGCATTTCGGCAGTTGCATCAAAAATGTGTTTAAACTTGGTTACATGGTCAGAATCCAAAAATCTTCCTTGATCAACCATGGCAATAGAATATAGTAATTTCTTTGTATGTTCTTTCCATTAAACATTGTTGCTTGATGTGTTTATTAGCATTTTGAAGTTGTCACATTCCTATGAATAACCAGATACTATAATGAACTATGAGGAACCATTTATACATTTCGGTACATCAGTCAGTTTCTTTGTTAATTAAATATTTTTGATTGGAGAAAACCTTTAAAATGTTCCTCCTACTGCCTGTCTGCCAAAGAAAATGAGCACAATTTATGGAACCTTCCTTACTAAGTACTATTGACTTTGTCTTGCAACCTCACCTGGGAGACGTGACCAGTACGGTGGGTAAGACCTGATTTCAGGTGAAATGAATCTGGAAGCATTGTAAGATCATGGAAGAGACAAGAGTAAATTGTTCTGGACAGAAAATGCATTTTTAAAACTCCCTGATTATATGCATAGGTTGCCCAGACTGAATTGGAATCTGAGGTAGAAATTAATGGAAACAAAAGAAAAACTGTACATCACACAGTACAATCAATGGGGCAGTGTTCAGAACGGAGCAGAAAAAAAATCTGGCAGTTACAGGTTGAGTGCTCATTGTCTACCTCGCCTGTTTTCAAGGACACAATCTTGTAAGTTCCTATTTCAATGATTGGAGGCAAGCTGTGCATTAAAGAGTGGTTTCTTGTCCTAGTCACAAAATTTGCTGTCTGGTGTTTTGATGGCCTGAAGGCAAAATTTATGCAGTTGATAAGTAACACTTTTGGACACAAGGGAAGCAGCTGTTGATTTCCACTGAACCCTTGTGGTGTCTTTTTTTTACTGTTAATAATAGAGAGAGTGATGTACTGATAAATCCTGGTGAACTGGACATTAATGGCTTGCTTCAGGCATTTGTGCATTGAAGACTGAGACATTTGGGAGGCATCCTGCAGCAGATTGCAAAGGTCCACATGGAAATACCAGCGAATGTTGAAAGATGTGGATCAAGGCAGAAAACTGCATTTAAAAATTGAATAGATGGGAGAAAGCAGACCGGAATCGAGGAGAGCATTTCAAATATATCTTGAAGTGCTGGTGCATAAGTTTCAGCCTGAAGATCACTAGCTTTCTTATCAATGAGTTGATAAGACGTAGAAGGAAGGGATTTGGGGCTTTTCAACCCTTACCAAAGGAAATACAGTGAATTGTTTAAGAGACAAGAAGAAGCTGAGAAGGTATGTTTAAAAAGTATATTAAAAAGGTATATACTTTTCCTGAGTTTAGAAGAATGAGAGGTTATCTAATTGAAACTTACAGAATTCTTACCATGCTGGATACAGAGAGGATGTCTCAACTGGCCAGGGAATCTAGAATCAGGGTCATGATCTTAAAATAAAGTGTGGCCTTTTAGTATTGATCTGAGGAGAAATTCTGCTGATGCCATCTCACAAAGAGTCGCCACGCTTCGGTGCCATCTTGTGTAGGATGAACTCTTGATCTCCCAATCTACCTCGTCATGATCTTTGACTTTATTTGTTTACCTGCACTGCACTTTCTCTGTAACTATAACACTATATTCTGCATTCTGTTTTGGTTTTACTACCTCAATGATCTCCCTGGATGGCATGAAAAACAAAAGCTTTTCACTGTGCATGTGACAATAATAAACCAATACCAACACCAAATTCTTCACTCAAAAAGTAGTGAATTTTGGAAAACTCTACGCCTGTAGGCTCAGTTGTTAAATTCGTTCAAAACAGATTAATAAATTTCTGGATATGAAAGGAATCAAGAGATATTGGGACAGTGCAGGGAAATGGTGCTTAGGTATAATATCAGCCATGGTCTTGTTGAATGATGTACTGACTCAGATGGATTATTCTTGCTCCTATTTATTATGTTATTAATAAATATTAAATAAAAGTGACATGGATTTTAACATCAATAAAATATGCCTTTTGGTAAAGCATAAGACATACACAATAGAAGTTTACACAGAACAAGTTATCAGAGGTTTGGGGACAAGTTCTTTGTACATTAGAGGCAATCTCTTCTTGTCTTAATTGTTTCCCTTCTCTCATATTAGTAAAGTGCTGAATTGGCCCAGCCTAATAGAGGTAATGGGTGCTTTAATTTTGGCTCCTTTTCAGTGAGTTGCCTTGGGATGGCCAATAGTGTCCGTAGCTCACCACTTTGTAGCCTGGGCATTGATTTCAATAGCAGCATCTTTAAACAGCATCTAACAGGATTGAGATCAATAGTGGTTGCAGGGAAATAAGGCAGGCTGTGACCTGAATATAAATGGAATCTGATCTCAAGTGGGCAAGATATCAGTGAGAATTAGGAAAGAGCCAAGGATGCAGTCTTATGGCATTCCATTTGGCTGGGGGAAAGTGAGGGCGAGAAGCCTTTGTAGATATTGTGCTTATTGTGTTGAAGTATCTGGTACTAGAATGGAAATATGGAGCAAGGAATTAGAGGAGAATAGATACCTCAGAAAATACTTTGGAATCTAATTAACTATACTGTATGTTTGGCATCACAAATCAACTTTGTTTTAGAGTAAAATTGGATATCCAATCAAGAAATGATAATTCTGCTTATCACAAACTGATTAAAAACTCGGATCACTGACCCTTTGTCAGAACTGGCCAAAGTAAGTGTCATTAGTTTAGGGATTGAAGAAAACAAATCATTCACTCTATCTTTCTCTCTTCACAAAAACTGCCCAACTTGGTGCTTTTGCTGTTTTATATCAGATTTCCATCATCAGCAGTATTTTTCTTTTGTGTTATTTGATGTTGACCCTGACTATTGAAAGACAATGAATTTTCTGGCCACATCTCTAACTTCCTTTGTATGAACAGAAGGCTGGATCATACTTATCTGTAGCCAGCGGTTTTGCTGTGATCTGCTGCCAAGTTCCCTTTACAGGTCAGCGTGTTTATGAATTCTGCACCTGAGCATTGTAACACGGAAGTCAGGAGCAAGCTGGGTATCAAATGCCCATATGGTGGGCCTTCCACTCTGCTGCTGGATTCAGCACTGAGCCTGGGATGGAGACACACATACTGAGGTGAGGAGCTGTATTGCTTTGAATTGAGTGCCTCAGCTATATACCAGGGATAGCTGACTGGCCATTCATTTGAATATCTGCCAAACTGAGTAAAAATATGACAAGGTTTGCAATTTGTGTACTTTTTCTTTAATTTCAGATGTTTAATTAATTTCTTGTGGTTTAAACTACATTTAAGGAAACTTCATTTAAAAAAAATGTTTTTTAATAATTTAAATCCATTTGTGCTGTTTTTTATTATCAGATGTTTAAATAGTTCAAAAGTCTTCAACAGCAGGAAGTATTCAAAAAGCCATCAAGGAATTCTAGGGACAGACCTTAGGAGCTTAAGCAGATCCTTGATGCCTTCTTTGATACATTACCTCAGGATCCACCGCCTGAAGCATAGTCACCATTCACGGTCCATGACATGAGATGGCAGTGGCAGCCAAGCCTTGTGATTGGTTGAGATACATTGAGGTAGTACAGAGTGCATTGAGGTAGTATAGGCAAAAACAATAACAGTACAGAGTAAAGTGTCACAGCTACAGAGAAAGTGCAGTGCAATAAGATGCAAGGTCAGAACAAGGTAGATCGTGAGGTCATAGTCCATCTCATTGTATAAAGGAACCGTTCAATAGTCTTATCACAGTGGGGTAGAAGCTGTCCTTAAGTCTGATGGTATGTGCCCTCAGATTCCTGTATCTTCTACCTGATGGAAAAGGAGAGAAGAGAGAATGTCCCGGGTGGGTGGGGTCTTTGATTATGCTGGCTGCTTCACCAAGACAATGAGAGGTAAAGACAGAGTCCAAGGAGGGGAGGCTGGTTTCTGTGACACGCTGGGCTGTGTCCACAACTCTCTGCAGTTTCTTGCGGTCCTGGGCAGAGCAGTTGCTGTACCAAGCCGTGATACATCCAAATAGGATGTTTTCTATGGTGTATCAGTAGAAGTTGGTGAGAGTCAAAGGGGACAAACCAAATTTCTTTAGCCTCCTGAGGAAGTAGAGGCGCTGATGAGCTTTCTTAGCTGTGGCATCCGCATGATTTGACCAGGACAGGCTGTTGGTGATATTCATTCCCAGGAACTTGAAGCTCTCAACCTTCTTGACCTCAGCACCATTGATGTAGACAGGTGCATGTACACCACCCCCTTTCCTAAAGTCAATGACCAGCTCTTTTGTTTTGTTGACATTGAGGGAAAAGTTGTTGTCATGACACCATTCCTCTAAGCTCTCTATCTCCTTCCTGTATGACTCATCACTGTTAGAGAGACGGCCTACAACGGTGGTATCATCTGCAGACTTATAGATGAGTTGATGCAGAATCTGGCCACACAGTCATAAGTGTGTAGGGAGTAGAGTAGAGGGCTGAGGACGCAGCCTTGTGGGGCACCAGCATTGAGAATAATTGTGCTGGAGGTATTGCTGCCTATCCTCACTGATTGCAGTCTGTTTGTTAGAAAGTCAAGGATGGGACAGATCGAGACTGACCGGCTTCATTTTATTTTTCAGAATTACTTTAAATGTTAGGAATGTTCCATACTATTTGGACAAAAAAATAATCAAGAGGCTTTGTTTCAAATCATAACCAGATCAAAATCAGGGAGTGCAGAAAGTGGAAAGCAAGAATCAAACCCAGAATTTTAGCATGGTTTTTTTTTATTAATGTGGTATTTTTAAAAAATGTCATAAATCTTTCTGTTCAACAGGTAAATGCAATCTCGGAGAAATTATTTTCTTCTTCACCTTGCATCTTATTAGTATTATATAGTGTGCATGAATTATAAGTGGGAGAATCTGGAAGCATCTCTCTTTCAAATTGGTCACACCCTGATCATTGCTTGTGAGCATTATACAGACTGCAACAACTGTTTCTAAGCATTAAAGGACATTGTAATTTGAAAGGCTGCATTTCCTCTGGAGCTTTGATAAATTGGTATAACCACATGCAGCAGAATTATTGACGACTAAGACATTTTTGCATGCACAGCTTCCAGTGCAATGAGATAACTCGTACATCATTTTCTTCACCATCAGCTCTTGCGAACTGTACAGACACGCATGATAAAATAATAAACTGTTTATTTCATTAAACTTATATTTCTTTGACAAAAACATCTCCATCTTCATTATCCTGAAATCCTCCACAGCTCAAAGTTGCAGAGGTTTTGAACACACCAACTTATTGATGCTGCATCCTCGTTCCCACCCACTCACCAGCTTGTACTTTGTATTTGAAAATGCCCATCTTTCTAGGACAATAGTACTATTCAGAGATTTTTGGATTCATGTATAATGAGCCAATATTTTAAACCTGCAATGAAGACCTTCAAATGATATTAATATATATTCAGTATAAGAATTATAAATAATAAGTACACAATCCTTATAAATAATTACACAATCCTTCAATGCTCAAAAGACAATTTCAATTAGTCGGATTTTTACCGGTTTCAAAATCTAATTCCCTTCATGCACAATGTTATCGGATCCTGTTTTGGTGGGGAAAAAAATGTTGAGATAAACGGATTTTACACAGGAAGTAAAACCTTCCTGTGAGGAATATTGCTGCTTATCACAGATGTAGCTTGGGAACATCAGTTAAGCAGCTCCCAGGATTCTGGCTGTTGTTTCTACAGGGAATACTGTTTATTTGTTTATTAAAGTTGAAGTTTGGAAGAGAAAGGTTTCCACTGAATGCAAAGGTAAACAGAATGATCTTGAGATGTGATAGTTAAATAGATGTGATAGACATTAAGTAGTTATTTGGGATGAACAACAATGGTTTGAATTATTTTTAGACTTTCCCAACTCTAAGCATTTATTTTCTCATCAAAACTCTGTTTTGTTTTGTTTTTTCTTGCATTTGTAGCGACTCACCGTCTGAGCAAGTGAACCGTCTCGGCAGTCAGGTCGCGCGTCGTCGGAGTGGCGAGGCCCAATATGGCATTGGGCCTTCACCTTCCCCGAGCAACGGGGAGAACCCGCGTGCGGGAAAAGTTTGATGACATACCGCATACGTCATTTCCGTTTTCGGTGGGCGGGAACCGTTCCTCTTAAAAGGCCCACGCAAGCCGGGAAAATAAATCAGTTTTTGTTCTGCAGCCCACCAACTAGTGTCTTGCTTTCACATCGCGGTAGCAGCCACTACACATTTATTTTAAACTGTATGCCTTGAAAATATTTCTTTAAAAGCAATATGTTCATTTCATTCAAGGCATTAACATATTTGTAGTTGGATGTGCTGTCTCACTCTGCTTTAATTTTCTTTCTTTAGATGTCTTGATCTACCTCTGTTGTCTTTTCTGTTCCTTGTGGGTCCAGAATTCTTCTTAAAATGTAAAATCAGAGAATGTGTGAAAGTTATTTCAAGCCTCTCTGCCTAGTGTAATCCAAGGGGAAGTTTGTTAAAATAGCCACAGTGTCAAACTTCTTCCCAATAGTTGTAAGTTTAGCCTACCCTTTTTAACAAGAGTTTCTCTCCCCTCTTCAGAAGGTGGTAGAATTTTTGGGCTTTGATGATGTCTCTGAACTCAACTTCAATTTTCATGGAGGCCCATATGTTAAGGCTAATTTATTTCTTGTCAAGCATAACTAGTGTCAAATAGGATAATAGTTAAATTCCTGAATTAGCAGTCTAATTCCTGGACCATTGATCCAGAGACTATTTCAAAACACACCAGTTCCCCGTGGAAAATAAACTTAAATGAAAATCTGTATTTAAAAAAAGTAACAGTAGCCACAAAGCCACCAGTCTGTCATAAAAATACATCCAGTTCACTGAGTTCCCTCAAAGAAGTAAGTCTCTCCATTAGTATAGTCTGATCTCTGATTCAACAATGTCTTTCAATGAAGGTAGTCTCTCCACTAGTGTAGCCTGACGAGGTTGGCATGTCCCACAACCCTGTTTTTAGCAACACATAACACAAACAAAGCAGCATAATGTGATTCTATTTGCCACCCTGGCTTATCTGGTCTCACCCTATCAGAGATATTCAACTCCTTCACTTCAACACTTACTAGTTTTCTCATAGACACAAGAGATGCTGTAATCTGGAGTAATTATGCAACAATAATCAGCAGTTTTTTTTAACCTCTTTCTTAGGAAAGGGTCTCTGCCTGGAATGTTAACTCTTGTCTCTTTCCTCAGACCTGGTAAGCTTTTTCCATTCTTTTTATTTCAATTTCCAGTAGCCACAGATTTTTGTATTCTCAAGAAACTCAGGTGTCCTTACCTTATCCTGCCTTGCATGTTTATGACTTCAGATTCATCAACATGGTTGACTCTCATCTACATTCTCAGTGTTGTGGTTTGGGTCAGAGATGGACAAAAACACTGACCTTGCCAGAGACATCCACATCCTGTTCCATGACAGAATAAAGGAGAAAGGTAACTGGGCCATAAAAGGCCTTTCTTTTATCTCATCCTATCTGAAATATTCTGTTTTTATCCTATGATTGTGGAAGGACAAAAATATTTCTACCCAGGAGTCACAAGGAAACTGCAAATCACTCCACCTCAGACAATGATATCCTACCAATCTTCTCCCATGTACTTGTATGAGTTTTGAAGTCCAGTGCTGCAGGGCCCCTGTGGTGATCTCCTGCTATCTGCTTCCCACAGTTTCAGGTTGGAGACTGATACAGCCTCATAGGTGAAGGACTGGAATTAACATTGTTTGGGCATCACTGCATGCAGCTGGATAGTTTTCAGACAGCCTTAACTGGCCCTTTGCTATCAATCCACTCCATAAAACCACCCACAGCATTACTTCAACTAGGAAGCTAAATTTCACAGGATGTTAAAATCTACGATGCTAGTGTATATGGTCCTGAGCCCACTGGGATGTATGAGCCCGACTTCAACTGCAGTTGAAGTCAGGTCTTTTAGGATTAGACCATGTGAACTATTTATCCAAATACAGGTTCCCTGTGGTATATTTCTTTGAGTCATGTGAGAATGTAATGTAATTACATCAATATGTTTGCACCATAAGTGCATGAGTTATTGTTGTTCTTTATTAAAGTACACACCCTTGTTCTGAAACTCCAAGAATCCATATTCTAAAGATTATCATAGTTAGAAGTTACTCGTGCTATGAGTGGTGATGGGATATGAGTGGTTCCCAGACCAACCAGCAAATGGAGTGTAAATAGTGTTTCATGTAGTCTCAATTGTTGATGTAAGCACTCAGGAGAAATGGATGGTGATTTTAAAAACAAAAATTTAAATAATGGCAAGTGTGTCAAAATTTCCGAGGTGGTAAGTGTTCATGGGCATAGAGAAGATAGATAAAAAGGGATAGAGCAAAAACGTGTAGGCTTTTAAAACTGTGCCAAATAAAAAGCAACACGTATAACATTAGACTACAAGACTGAGGAAGGTGCCAATTATAAGGAAGTGTGAACACATACTGTAGGAGAATCCAGAAGACCTTGGTCCAATTCTTTCCCACTTTCATCTGTGGAGCTCTTGATGCCCTCCACCATTTCAATAGTTTCCTAGTCCCAACCTGTTCATCTTCACAACAGATGAACAAATCTCTATACCTTCGTGTTACATCAACGGGGGTCTGAGGGCTCTCAATTCTTTTTTGAGCAGTGGCTTCATCTGTTCCACTCCACCAACACAATCATTTGCTTGCTGAACTTGTCCTCACATTAAACAACTTCTCCTTCAATTCCATTCACATCCTCCAGATCACAGGTGCAGCCATAGGCACAAGTTTCATCTGTATTCATTGGACCATAGGAGGATAAGGGGTGATCTTATGGACGTGTATAAAAATCATGAGGCTCTTTCTGCTATTTGCACTTATCCATCTCCCCCTTAAATATATCCATATCATTAATGGATAGGAAAGACTTAGAGGGATAGGGGCCAAATGTGGGCAAAAGGGACTAGCTTAGATGGTCAGTATGGATGTGTTGGGCGGAAGGGCTGAATGAAATAACCATTATACCAATCTAGTTCCCACCCAACAGATTGGATTAAATAAGGTCCTCTTACTAGTAATAGTGAGTGATCCTCTAAATTCAAGTACATGTATATGTTCTGTAAATCCATCTTATTTTCTAGGTTTTAAATTGCAGATATTCTCTTATAATGTAGTAATATCACTTAACCTTTGCACATACATTACTTTATCATAATAATAATCTACTTGTTCATCATGTATTCATATTAGCACTTAGTTTAATTTAGCAAAGATGATATCTGAAGGCAGGTAAAGATGCAAGACCAGTACATTATCTATTTCACCACTTTGCATCATGAACTGTTTCCTAACTGCACTCTTGAAAGGTCTAGCTCTATTTTTAGATTATATCCATTTGTGTTAAACTTTCCATCTAGGGGAAATAGCTTCATAAATCTCAGTTATATCAGTCCCATTCATATCTATCAGTTTCCCTAAATTACTTGAAGACTTTGAACAAGTCGCAGCTTAATCTTCTCATTTTCATTTTCCAGGGAGTGCAATCTCTTGTAATCTTGTTCTCAAAATTATAATTCTGGTAATGCTACACTGCACTCACTCCAAGCCAATATGTACTATTAAGACATGGTGCTCAGAATTGCTAGCAATACTCCTGGTGTGGTTCTACTAGTGTCATCTTATTCTCCTCTGAAGTTCATTCCTTTGACTTCAGTGGAATGAATTTCATTGTCAAAGGACAAAGTGCTGACACCGCTACAGAGCATGTTTATAACTACTTACTGTGGATAAACTTCTAGGTAGAGTTTTTTGCCAACACCTTGAGCACTTTGTTACAATTACTTCTGGCAGAAATGTGTTGTTTAGTCACATGGAATAGATGTATCTGTATCAGAATGGAAAGCTCTCTATGCAAAGTTTTTGGAGAAAGTAACTGGTGCCAACCAAGTGAGGTTGTCCTAGACTAGTAGTTTACACGTTCATGTTAAACTCCAGTTTACGTTCATTAAATCTGTGGCTAAAAGCCTGTCCATGGAATTATGGAGACATAGATAATGAAAATTCTCAGTGCAGGAGGAAGCAACTAGTTGGCCCAACATTTCTAAATGGGGCAAAAGAAAGTACTATTTAGACTTTCCCCATATCCCGACATGAATGTCACACCTCTGTAGTTTACAGCACTTCAAGTGCTCCTCCAGGTATTCCTTAAATATGGTGAGGGCTTCTGCTTCCACCATCTTCCAGGTTTCAGCTACTCCCCTCTAATCCTTTGATCAATTGTCTTAAATTCATGGCCTCTAGCTATTGACCTTTTTGCCAACAGAACTGGATCCTTTCTGTTCACTCTGTCTTAGCACCTCATAATTTCATATGCCTTGATTAAATCTTCCATTGTTCCAGTGAAAACAACCCTATCCCAGCCCATCTCTACTCAAAACTAAAATTCTTCAGCTCTGCCAACATCCTAATCAATCCTCTCTGAAGCCACTTCTATATCCACTTGTGTTAAACTTTCCATCTAGGGGAAATAGCTTCATAAATCTATCAGTTATATCAGTTCCATTCATAGCTCAGATTCCCTAAATAACTTGAAGACTTTGAACAAGTCGCAGCTTAATCTTCTCATTTTAATTTTCCAGGAAATGCAATCCTCTTGCAAGGAGCTGTATGATATCCCATACAGCTTCTTAGCTGCCTTATCTATCTGTCCTGCTACTTTCAGGGGTCTGACACTGTGCATGCTGCAATCTTTCCATTACTCTGTATTATTCAGTATCCTATTTATTGTATATTCCTTTGTTTCCCAAGAGGGCAGAAAATTGCTTCAAAGGTGCCTTCAATAATGTTGCTTAATTTCCTCTTAGACTCATTGAATAGACTTCAGCCAGGAATTTCAAATTAGCAGAGAAATAACCAGGAAGATACTGAGCACTTGAGTCTTTTCAATGGGAGCAGATGAAAGTCAAACACAAATAGCTGAAGGAGTGCACAATGTTCTAAGCAGCCCACCCACCCAATCAAGCTCCAATTTCCTCTCTCTCTGAACCTATTTGCAGATCCCACCTAGGATTCATTAGTCACTTCAGAACCCATATAACTGAGCAGAAGCATGTCATCTTCAACTCCAAGGGACTGCCTCTGAGATTCATTGGGAGGTCCATACAGCAGGAAGACTCCTCTGTAATTACTGCAAAACCCAACCTCAGTCAGTGCCAGGAAGGAAGGAGTTTTCACATTCTCCCGGCATTGGTTTCCTTCAGTGCTCTGGTTCCTCCCATATCCCAAAGACATGTGAGTTGGTAGGATAACTGACCATTGTATATTTCCCCTAAAGTGTAGATGAGTGGGAGAATCTGTGAGATGTTGATAAGACTGTGGGAAGAATAAAACAAAAATGGGAATAATGTAGGATTGGTATAAATAGGTGGTTGATGATTGGTGTGGACTCAGTGGTTTTATCTATCTATGTCTCTATGTAGCCTCCAGACCTACCAATCTGATTGACTCTTAAATGGCCTAACAAGCCACTCAGTTCCAAGACAATTATAGGTAGAAAATTAATGCAGGCCAGAAATGCCAAGATCCCAAAAAAAATGAAAATAAAATCTGAGCAGGTGTATATTCCCAACACCTTTGTTTCTGCTTGAGATTTCCAACATCAGTTTTCTTTCCAATTAAAAAAAAAATAGCCTTACTGATTTAGAGTCATAGAGCAATAAAGCAGATACAGGCCTTTTGGCCCAGTGAGTCTATGAAACCATGGTACACACCCAGCTAGACCCAATTTCTTACATTCAGCCCATATCCCTCTAAGCTCCACCCCACCATGTACCTATCCAAGTGCTTCCTAAATGATACTTTTGGACCTGCCTCAACCACTTCCTCTGGCAGCTCATTCCATGTACTCATCATCATCTGTGTGAAAATGTTGCCCCTCAGGTCCCTTTTAAATCTTTCCCCTCTCATCCTAAATCAATGGCCCCTAGTTTGGACTCCCCTACCCTGGGGAAAAGACTGTTACCATCGACCTTATCTATGCCTTTAATAATTTTAAACATTTCTATGAGGTCACCCCTCATTCTCCTACGTTCCAAGGAATAAAGACTTAGCCTGACCAACCTCTCCCTATAACTCAGGCCCTCTAGTCCCAGCAACATCCTTGTAAACCTTTTCTGCACTCTTTCCAGTTTAACCACATCTTTCCTATAAACAGGGTGACAAAAGTACGCAGTAGTCCAAGTGTGGCTTTCTTGTATTAAAATAATTATGCATTTGAGTGCCTTATTTCTGGATATCTTTTCTTTATGTTCCATATCACCTGAATATTCATTATCATGTGTGCTCCAGAATGCTCAGTTATTGGTATATTGTTGTCACTTGTACCAAGGTACAGTGAAAAACTTGTCTTGCATACCGTTCATATAGATCAATTCATTACACAGTGCATTGAGGTAGTACAGGGTAAAAACAACAACAGAATACAGAGTAAAGTGTCACAACTACAGGGAAGTGCATTGCAGGTAGACTGCAAGGTCATAACAAGGTAGATTGTGAAATCAAGAGTCCATCTCATCATCTAAGGGAACTGTTCAATAGTCTTATCACAGTGGGGTAGAAGCTGTCCTTGAGCGTGGTAGTATGTGACCTCAGGCTCTGGTATCTTCTGCCTGATGGTATTGGATTATTATTGTCACTTGTACTGAGGTACAGTGAAAAACTTGTCTTGCAAACCAATCACACAGGTCAATTCATCACAGTGCAGTTACATTGAGTTAGTACAGAGTGCATTGATATAGTACGGGTAAAAACAATAACAGTACAGAGTAAAGTTTCACAGCTACAGAGCAAGTGCAGTGCAATAAGGTGCAAGGTCACAACAAGGTAGGTCGTGAGGTCATAGTCCATCTCATTGTATAAGGGAACTGTTCAACAGTCTTATCACAGTGGGGTAGAAGCTGTCTGGTGGTATGTGCCCTCAGGCTCCTGTATCTTCTACCTGATGGAAAAGGAGAAAAGAGAGAATGACCCGGGTGGGTGGGGTCTTTGATTATGCTGGCTGCTTCACCAAGACAACAAGTGGTAAAGACAGAGTTCAAGGAGGGGAGGCTGGTGTCCATGATGCGTTGGGCTGTGTCCACAACTCTCTGCAGTTTCTTGTGGTCCTGGGCAGAGCAGTTGCTGTACCAACCCGTGATACATCCAGATAGGATGCTTTCTATGGTGCATCAGTAGAAGTTGGTGAGAGTCAAAGGGGACAAACCAAATTTCTTTAGCCTCCTGAGGAAGTAGAGGCGCTGGTGAGCTTTCTTGGCTGTGGCATCCACATGATTTGACCAGGACAGGCTGTTGGTGATATTCATTCCCAGGAACTTGAAGCTCTCAACCCTCTCGACCTCAGCACCATTGATGTAGACAGGTGCATGTACACCGCCCCCTTTCCTGAAGTCAATGACCAGCTCTTTTGTTTTGTTGACATTAAGGGAAAGGTTGTTGTCATGACATCATTCCTCTAAGCTCTCTATCTCCTTCCTGTACTTAGACTCATTGCTGTTAGAGACACGGCCTACAACGGTGGTATCATCTGCAATCTTGTAGATGGAGTTAGAGCAGAATCTGGCCACACAGTCATGAGTCTGTAGGGAGTAGAGTAGAGGGCTGAGGACAACAGTCTTGTGGGGCACCAGCATTGAGAATAATTGTGCCGGAGGTATTGCTGCCTATCCTCACTGATTGCAGTCTGTTTGTTAGAAAGTCAAGGATCCAGTTACAGAGGGAGGTGTTGAGTCCTAGGCCTCAGTTTGGTGACAAGTTTGCTTGGGATTATTGTATTGAAGGGAGAGCTCTATGAGCAAGTTTCCACTACTGGTGAATTTGGTGTATAAATTTGTGCCTCCTTTTAAGTCATCCTTCCCTTTTGGGGACTTTGATTTCAGGAAACACATTAGTTGAAAAATCTACTGTATCTTTTCACAAAATGTTCTCTGCCCAAGTGCCTGAGAGCTGCTCGCTTTGGAAATGGTACACAGAGTGGGAAAACCTGCTGTCCACATCACAAGGTCTGAGAAGCTTGCCAAGGATAGTTTAAATGAAAAACACTGATGCTGGAGGAACTCAGCAGGCCAGGCAGTATCCGTGGAGAAAAGCAGGCGGTCAATATTTCGGGTCAGGACCCTTCTTCAGGACTCACCCAAAACATTGACTGCCTGCTTTTCTGCACAGATGCTGCCTGGCCTGCTGAGTTCCTCCAGCATCATAGTGTTTTTCGTCTAGATTCCAGCATCTGCAGTCCTTTGTTTCTTGAGGAATAGTTTAAAACTTGAGCCCTCACCTATAATCCATGGATGTCAGAAGAAAAGAAAAGGAGTGCCAGCTTTGACCTGGTTAAGGCACTCCATCTGTGGGTGACGTGGTGCAGTCCAACCTAGAGAAAAAGGGGACCATTCTGACAGTGGGAAAGGTGCATCAGAAGAGTTTAGTCTGACAGCTGGAAAGAACAGTCTGACATGAAGAGTGGAGAGAGCATTCCAACAGGGTGGTTGACATGGACTGGCAGTGGAAGCAGAAGAGATCTGCCTAAAAGAGGGAGAGGCCAATCCAACAGCAGGTGGATGTGAGTGCAGCATCCACAGCAATCTGGTAGGCCAAACATTGTCCCAGCTGACCTCATGCCTCACAATTTGGGAAGACAAAGACACCAGTGTGTAATGCCCTGCTCTCAAACTACCCATTTTGGCCCCCTTAAAAGATCTTGGAAAAGTGACATAAGATTTTACAATGCTCCATTTTAAAAATACCATAATTTTCAATCACCCTTTTACCTTAAATAATTAAAAAGCATTTGTTAAAGTATTAAAACATAAGTAAATTTCTGTGTTCCATTTCTATTCAATGCTAAGAGTGTTAAATGGCTTAGTATGTCATCTGAATAATGGAGCTTTTGGAAGACGGCCAAAATCTTTACAATGCAATCCTGGAATAATTGCAAGGGAGGCAGATAAAATTCACCAATTCCTTTCTGTGGAAATTCATTGCTCCAATACAGCTGGTGGATTGTATTCAGTGGGAAAGAGATGTGCTCCACAATTCTCTGTGCAGGAGATTAAACACTGTGTACTTTACTTTCCCTGGAGTTGTAGCCTGCTGTTACAGCTCTACAATTATCTGTAAAACATTCTTAATGGCCAGAAGTAGCTGAAAATATTTTGTTTTAAAGTGAATTTATTTGCATGAGGATTGTGGAATTATAGTATATTTGAATAAGCAAGAAGTTAATTGAAAAAGAATGTAGCATGATTTTTTAAAATTCCTTTGGACAGGACTCTGATTTGAATACTGTATTAATTATTTTGGGCACAGGTCTCACTTTTCCTTCCCTCAAATTCACTTTCTTCATTCATCCTCCTGAGGTGTTCGGTCAAACTGTTCGTGCTGCCATTCTGTTGGTATTATTTGATAAAGATGTCAGAATACTTTCCCTTTCAATGGCCCTGAATCATCATCAATTTATTCAATCGACCTTTGTTTCCCAGAAGTACCGTGACTTCCATCCTTCTGAGGCTATTCATTACCTCACTCCTTGAGCCAAGTGTTCTGTTGTCCAAAGGACTGGGCTCTCAGTCATAAAGTTATAGAGGCATGTCCGTTATGCCAGAAATCTATTGACCTTAATTTTAACCAAATGAATTAAAATGGAGCAAGCATAAACAAGCAGTCAAACAAATATATTCCAGTCAAGGTCCTGTGGTATATTTGTGGTCTTTTTGTCATATTAGTGGCCAATGCATGGACTTCACTTCAGAAACTTAGTCACAGAAGAACTTAAAAAGGACCAGACTTAAAATCAGGAATTATGCTGCAGGATGATTCTATTTTCATAACATCCATAAGCCATCACATCCATTTCTCCCCACATTTTTTGGCATCACTAATAATGAACTCACTTCCCTTCTTATCACAGATGCCCAGCACTACTCACATCGTCTTGTAGAGGCCATTGAAAGCAGAGGAGCAATAATATTAGCAGCCTGACTAAGCAGCAGTTCAACCTGACACTGCTCAGAATCAGAAGTCAGCTGAAAACTTTCATTGACCTACTCAATCCACTCACCTGCAACAGCCCTAAGAATAAATAAACTTTGTTGCTTCCATGACCTCTGCTTTCCTAATGCCTTAAAGAACAGTGAAACCAACACTATCATAAAGATGCTAACACAGATATAGTGTTCTATGAAGAGAGACCATACACCCAAACATTAACAAAAACACTTTTTTTTAACAAACAGAATATTGAGCTTGTTCGACCCCAAATGCTTAACCTACAATGCTTTCTTAGCAGGAAGTGACTTCACTCCACTGCCCTGTGAAGGGCTTCCCCAGTGGCTGCAGAGCTAATAGAAGGTTGCTGTTGCAAATGTGCAGACTGTTCAGTGAACCACAGGTGGTAACTCTTACATACTCATCACTGAAAGGCTCCAACTTCAATCTTGCCCAGTTGGAAGCAAGGTACTACACTGGGTATTGATTGTTGGAATGGTGAGAGGGGAAATATGCTGACAGCCTGTGGGAGGGCAGTTCGTGCCATTCCCACAAGGCCATTCTTCACACTTCCACTGGATAAACTATAGAAGCTAGGTGATGCTTTTGAAGCCCACTTGTACCGTCAGACGTCTCAAGGTGGAGCCCCTTGATGTTTGAGCATGGCAACTAACTATCTGCAAAGCACGTGAATTCCTTTCTTGAGGGTCCTGCTGCTTTATCCCCCTCTGGAGGTGCCTATGCTCTCCATTCTAGGTTGGGCAGAGTTGGTGTCATGAAGTTGATGTTTCACTTAGTTAAAGAATAAAATTCCATTTCCCCATTGCAATCCATTCCTTGCTTACAGCGTTAAAGGTAAACCATGGTCAGGATTTAGTTGTGAAGATATTTTCAGGATTGAAGTGCAAGCATATTAGTCATAAAATGATGCAGTTCTACAGTAATGTTTGGAGATTAAGTTTTGCAATTAAAATGTCCTCAGTGAAATGCAAACTAAAATAGACCTTGGGTGAACCCTTAGTGTAGTGTGATAAAAATTTACTGCCGATTACCCAGTAGGATAGCTAATGCATCTAATATTCTTGAAAAAAAATGAATATGGGCAAGATGTGGGTCAAAAAATAATTAGAGAGAGAAGGCTCCTAATATTCAAGGCACACCTCTATCAAGCATAATTAATCCTGTCAGATCTGATTATATCTCTGCCAACCAGGTATGTGGCAGTGCTAAATTCATGTTGTTAAGATGTTTTTAAACATTGCTTTTATCAATTCCAGGATTGTAAACATGATAGCATTTGTTTAACTTGTTAATTTAATTACTTCTGCTTCATGTGGCCATTATTCATGTAGAATGTGACATAAATATGATTAAACTTTGTGTGTTTGAATATGCATGTGTGTACTGTGCTGGTCAAGGTGAGAAGATAGTTTATTCGGCACAAAGGATTTAGTTTCTGACCGTTCCAATGTTTTGTCAGAGGGAGAGGCAGTTACAGCTGCCAGGATGTTTGGAAAAAGAGAACTAAAGATTGATTCTGACTTCAGTACATAATCTTCCTATGTCCTCCACAGTTCATAACTGCCTTACCTTTAACAATGGAAGCCAAACACCAAACTCACATAGACATACAACACTACAGCACAAGAACAGGCCCTTCAACCCATCTAGTCCATGCCAGCCTGGTTTTCTGCCTAATCCCATCTACTTGAATCTAGACCATAGTCCTCCATACCTCTTATTCATGTACCTATCCAAACTTCTCTTAAATGTTTCAATTGAACCTGCATCCACCACTTCTGCTGGCAGCTCATTCCACACTTGCACTACCCTCTGAGTGAAGTAGTTCCCCCTCAGATTCCCCTTAAATATTTTGCCTTTCACCCTAAACTTATGACCTTTATTTCTAGTCTCACCCAACCTAAGGATGAAAAGCCTGCATGCAATCACCCTATCTATACACCTCAATTTTGTATACTTCTATAAAATCTCCCCTCATGCTCCTGCACTCCAGGGAATAAAGTCCTAACCTATTCAACCTATGCCTGTAACTCAGGTCCTCAAGTCCTGGCAACATGTGTAAATTTTCTCTGCACCCTTTCAAGCTTATTGATATCTTTCCTGTAGGTAGGTGACCAGAACTGCACATAATACTCTAAATTTGGCCTCACCAATATCTTATACAACTTCAACATAACATCCCAACTCCTGTACTCAGTACCCTGATTTATGAAGGCCAATGTGCCAAAAGCAATCTTTACTGTTAGGACAAAATATGAACTTATAATTCAGCAAGAATTTGATACAGATTCAGGAGCAATCTGCATGCCTTGGATTAACATGGAAAATAGATGCAGCCCAGCTATGAGATTGCCAAGAAAATTGAATTGTGGCTATTAATTTGCAATGGGTAGGCACCAGTCACGCTAGAATGTGTGCCACATCCTTGTTACCCAATGGTTGGACATGAGAATTATTTAAAATGTGCACTATTTAGGAGTGCGTAGGTGGGACTGTGGATATTTCCCCTTAGAAGTGGATTAATGATGATGCAGTGAATAGTAAGACATGTGGAATGCATGGACTTTTGGGTAGAAGCTTTCCTTTGGTGACTGGCACTAATTGGGTGTTAGTTTGTGGCCTGTTCACTGGACCTCCCTCCTAGTATTTGTTTCCATTTTCTTTCACATTTAAAACTGGTCACCAAATACATTTTTTTTTACCCCTTTTTTCTTTAAAAGAGACTTAATCTAAAGTCAAAGCAATGCAAAACAAGGAAACTCATGTTTTCAAGAACAAAAAGGGTGTCATTTTGAGTTAAGAAGGTTCAACACACTTTGCCAGTATATCAAGTAGCTGATGAAGTTGTATAAATAACAATGATTCAGAGAAGCTTAACATTAGTCCCTGCAAATTTGTCATGGTGTCTCACATAGTACAAAAGAACACTTGAAGGAAAGAAAAATCTAACATTAAATTGAAAAACAAGAAGCATCTATAAAGAATGAACATCTGAAAGTTTACTCAGATAGCTCACTATTTTTCTCCAGTTATCTGTGAAATATGTATCAACTTTGGAAAGAGCCTTTTATAAAATGAAACTAAATAATAGGTAAGATTCAAAAAAGCTAATCTTTTTCTCTCAGATTTTTGTTTCTTTTTATCCCCAGTTACTAGCATCATTTTTTCTTACTAAGAGAGAGACACAGGAATATTTATCAAAAATATCACAAGCAAAACTCCCTTCTTTAAACATACTGAATGATGATTTTAATAAATTATCATGTACCCTGGATAGCTCCACTGCTGCCTAATCCAGCGACATGCTATGCTCTGCCCCATGAGCAATGTTTGG
This sequence comes from Pristis pectinata, assembly GCF_009764475.1. Taxonomy (NCBI): domain Eukaryota; kingdom Metazoa; phylum Chordata; class Chondrichthyes; order Rhinopristiformes; family Pristidae; genus Pristis; species Pristis pectinata. The sequence continues at coordinate 22,626,521 of NC_067418.1, read as the reverse complement.
TATTTATTTAATGCCTAAAACAAAATAGCACAGTACCACTAAAATTCTAGGCCATATCAGTTTCAAGTCAGTGAAATTTGGTAAAAGTTTGATTCCAGTATGAAGAATGTTAAATAGAGAAAGGAAAAATCTATTTTGTTCATGGAGCAGTGCATCTAACCTAGTTATTTACAAATTTAAGTTTTGTGCCTCAATTCTTTGGCACTTGGAAAGGCTTGCTTAGAATAGAATTGGCTTTGTACAATAAATGCTCAAAAGCACTTAGTCCTCACTCCTGTTCACTGGAACCACATGAACCTTAAAGTTGAGTAACAACATTAACCTTGAAGGTGGCTTGTTCCTTTCCTACAGTCAGAATTCCTATTGTTCTTGCTAATTGCTCTTAGACTACTGGATCACATTGCATTGTTGTTACATTAACTGAAACATTAGACCCAAAATGAATTGTTGATCTGATATTGTATGATTTCCTGGAGAATTTTTAAAAAGAATTCAATCTCCAATCCTTCCAAAGTATTGTTGACTTTGAATTGTATTGCTTAATGTGGTTGATGGTGCTGCTTGTGGGCTAGAGTCTGTGTGGATTTACTGCTTGATCAGTGAGTCAAGGTTGTGAGCAAGAACTTCCATCACTTGTTAAAGAAGCAGCTGTAAATAGCCAAGTGAAACAAATGCCAGCACAGGGCAGGAGAAAAGGATGATTATTGCAGTTAGAACAGATGCACGAGTATGGAATCTTGACAGAGGTGAAGAAATCAGAAACTGTCAGCCAAGGCATGCTGAATTTAATATGAAGGAAACACTTCCTTGTCTTTAAAAACAACTAACTTAAGTAACTACTTGGAGAATGGTATAGACAAACTGAACAGCTCCTAGACTTTTGGGATAATCTGCAGTAGCAAAATATTTTCTGTTTTGCCTTCAAATTGGTGTTCTTGGGTTGAAGGCAAGCAGAAGAATTAAGCAGCTCTCCTGAGTAATGCCACAGTGACCTGAAAAATGTACTTTGACACTGATGATTGACTGATACCTGCAATGGGATCAGCAGGGGTCCAAAGTATTGCCAGTGGCATTGAAGGTGAATGCTGCAGTCACCTTCAATGGGACAGGCAAGGTAAATTAAGCCAGGCTTTGACACTTTAGTTTGCACAAATCACTCCTCAACAGCTTGTGAGCCTGGATTCATGATAAGAATGAGGGTGTGCTATGCAAATGCATTGTGCAAGTAGAGCACTCTATTAGCATCTTTAGAATTAGTGTATCAGCGCAGCTATATCATATTTTGTTCTTGCACTTATTACCATGACAAATGCAATCTAAGTAAGCCTAGAAGCAATTACCTATCAGTAGTTTCAAACTGGCTTTGTAGTAGCATGTGTGCACAATCTGTCACATCTGTTGTTTAGCACATCATATCATAATTTTTAAATAGCAATCAACTCCATGTGTTCCTAGAAACTGAGTAACTGGGTACCAAGCCACATACCATACCATGAACACCAAGGGGTGTAAATTTGTCAGTCACATGTGGTAGGAGTACTCTGTAGTACTATGTGAACCTTGTACCCTACTTATGAATTGAGAGATGCAAGGTTTTGGGCAGGAAGCCTGAAAGTTCTGGTTTCAGAATTATAAAGTGATAGAAATATATAACACACCGAGGCCATTAGCTCATCTTGTCCATGCCAGCAAAAAAGAAGGCTTTGCAGATGAATCTCTTTCCCCTGTTCTCAGCCCCTAGCCCCGTGGGCTGCAATGCATTAAGTGCTCGTCCAAGTACATTTTAACTGTGATGAGATTTCCTGTCTCCATGACACTTATAAAATGGGTTCGAGACCTCTCCTTTGCTGAACAAATCCTCTCTACACCTTTCATTGGTTATCTTAAATTTCTCCCGTCCCCTTGATATTCACCCTAGGGTGTGCATAGTGCAGCTGTCTCACATCTCCAATGATTCTGATCTCTAATACTGTCTGTGTAGAGTTTCCGTGTTCTCCCTGGGACCACATGAGTCTCCCCTGGATGCTCCAGTTTCCTCCCTCAGCCCAGAGGTATATTGGTTATTACGTTAAATGGCTACTGTAAATTAGCTCAGTTGTAGATGATTGAGGATGTTAACGGGTATATGACTGAATAGGTTACAAGGAAAATAAGTCACTGAATGAATGCCTTCTATGTTATTATGACAAATGACCTCTTAAGGGAAATGGATCCTTCCTCATCCTACCAGAGAATCTCATAGTTTTATTTAACTTGATTAACTTTACTCTCAGATCCCTGGATTTTGTTGATTTTAATTCCATAAAATGTGTCTTCTCTGATATTTAACTGGTTTGGAACTCAGACTATGCAAAATGCTTGACTTCAAGTTGACCAGGATGAGTGGAAGGGGTGACAGGCTCCAGGGTAAGCACTAAGCCAGGAATGTCTGAAGCCAAGATCCAGGGAATGTGGAGGTGATGCGAGTGTCCAATCCGAGAGGGGGTCTGACCTGTAATCTGGATGGTGGTGTTCAATCCCTGATCCTGAAATAATTGTCCAATCCTCACATGAGGAGTAATTTGATTCAGGGCCTAAGGGGATCTTTAATTGGATATTGGGGTGGGGGGTTTGCATAGAGGGAACCAAGGGAAGCACTCCACACCTAGCCCACAAGCAGGATGATAAATGGCTATAAATGTATATCTTCTATATAAATTGTTCAACTGCCAATCTCATGAGATTACAGAAATACAACAGGCCACAGTTAAACTTTTAAAAATGCTCAAATCAAAAGTGCCTCACTAAAATATTTAAGTTGCCAATACACTTCCTTGTAATGGATCAACTGCCTGCCTTTTGTTCTGCCTCTGTTAATGCCTGAAGTGGGTGGAATGGAGTCAGGTTTGAGATTTCTTTTAACTTTACCTTTTAAGGAGGCTTACATATCAGTTTTGTGGGTTTAAGTGAGGTCAATATTACAGCCTTCTTCACTTGTAATCAGTAAATATCTAATATGGCATACAAAAGCAATTGCTTTTAAACATATCTGCCAATATGTCAAAGTAGCTATAAAATATTAGTTATCTTTAATTCATTTGACCTTTCCAGTTCAAAGTGCAAGTTAATTTGAATTGCAATTAATTATTGCAAAGAAACTGCTGATTTATAGATTGATCAGCTTTTACAGATATGTTTTCTCCAAAAGATTACTCTGTAAACAATAAGCGACTATACATCAAATCACTGAGAATGGCAGCTCATTATGTGGAAAAAAATAAAAAAGCTAATGTTAATTTTGCTATTAAAAGTATTTCCAGTTTCAGTACTTTGAGAGAAGAATTTCAGAGGTGAAATGAGTGATTCCCCTTGATATCATGGGGACAATTGATCATGTGTGGCATTAATGAGCCCTGGGAAAACTGAAGTTAATTGACAAAGGGAAAATACTCCAATCGTTGGACTCAAGCCTCACACAAAGGAAGATGATTGTCATCACTGGAGGTCAGTAATCCCAGTTCCAGGATATCACTGCAGTAGTTCCTTCAGATTGTGCCTTAGCTCAACCATCTTTGGCTGCTTCCTCAATGGCATTCCTTCCATTATAAAATCAGAAGTGGGGAAATTCCCTGATAATTGTTCAACATTCAACTCCATCCAGACCTCCTCAGCAAATAAAGCTGCCTAAACCCACATGCATAGGGCCCAGACATGGCTTGATAAGTGGCAAGTAACATTTGTACTATAAAGGTGCCAGATCATGACCATGTCTAACAAGGGAGAGTCTAACCACCTACATTACATTATCATTTCAAATTTCCATCAGCAATGTCCTGGAGTCAAAATTGACCAGAAACTCAACTGGAGCAGCCACATAAATACTGTGGTTACAAGTCAGAAGTAGTGCATCCTGTGGTAAGCAAATTACCTCCTGATACCCAAAGCCTTTTTGCAGTCTACAAGGCACAAGTCAGGAGTATGAAGAACTGTTCATCTGCCTGAAAGTGCAGCCAAATTACTCCTAAGAAGATCAACACCACCTGGCAAAAAGCAGCCCACTTGATTGGTAACACTATCCCCTCCTTGAAACATTTTCTCCATCACTGGTGTACTGTGGCTGTGGTATGTATTATCTAAAAAATGCAATGCAATTACTCGAAGGGGCTACTTCAACAGCACCTCCCAAATCAGTGACCTCTACAAACAAGGAGAAAGATGGCAGGTGGATCAGAACAATACATTCCTCTTTTAATGCCACAACTGCCTTGGAAGTACATTGCTGTTTCTTCATCATTGCTGAGTCCAGATAATGGAACACTGTTACAAACCAGCATTGTCAGTATCTTTACCAGATAGACTGCAACAGTTCATGGATCCCAAAAGACTGAATAATTGGAAAAGAAAATAAATCCTCTTCATTGTCATTAACCACATGAGAAATTGCTTTAACTTCCATTATACAGAGCTTCAGTAGTTAAACATCACAATCAAAGTTATGAGAACCATTCAGATAAAAGGACATCAAGGATACAGTTTGAATTGTTAAACTCTTAAAGAACAGGAATTTAACAAAAACTAAATGAACACATAGGAAGCTATAAAATCTCAGTTAAAGAATTAATGGAATCATAAAATGGTTACAGTGTAGGAGGCCAGTCAGTCTGTCAGGTGCATACCAGCTCACTGTAAAAACAATCCAGCTTGTCACACTCCTCCATTGCTCTGATTTCCTTATTGGTCATTGATCAGTGCACTTCTCTTTGAGCCCTTTTCTTATTCATGTGCCCTACAGAATATTGTTAGATTCCTTTTTGTGTTTGCAGTCAGTCTTTACTTATGCTTTCCCTTTGCTTTCGAATTTCCTTTTTCATCTTCCCTTTGAACAGTGCAACTACAAAGCATGACTTGAAAAGCTGTTTCTCTCTCTCCTCTCCCCCCCCCCCCCCCCCCATATAGACAACAGTATATTTTGAAAGATAGTATGTTCAGTTCTGAAAAGATTTGGGAAAGTAAATAGAAGCTGACTCCATCTAATATTTTTCAGGCATAAAGTGTGTGAAGATCCAACATAAAATAAAAAGGGCAAAGAAGCAACTCGGTACACAAAGCTGTAAGATGGTGGAATTCTTTTCAACCCACTTGCAGAAAAAATATCAGCAATCATGATTAGCTTGGCAAGCTGGATTCAAGAAAAAAACAAAGGATATAGAAAGAGGATTGGTAAATGTGCTACAGCTATTGCCATACATGAAAAATTGAATGTCCAGTTACTATGATGAAACACATGTAATATTTGGTTGGGATTCATCTGATGAATAAAAGGGAAGCTTCATCTGCTTGGGAAAGATTAAGAATAAGGTCATAAGCTCAAATAAAAGACATTTAAGAATGTTCAGATGAAGGAGAAATAATCATTTGTAACATATGAATAATACCCCTTGATTTTTAGTTGCATGTTGGGCTTATTAAGCATGAAAACATCAATCAGCATTGCTGACGAAAATAATTATCTGCTCATAATCACTTTGCTGTGAGAGCTTAGAGCTTGGAGATTAGTTGTGTTCTCTGCAATGCAACAGTGAACTTTACAAAATACTTTCCTGAGGTTGTGAAAGTTCAAGTCTATCTTTATTTCTCATTCTTTTCTGTCCTAAAATAGGATTCACCATTGGATTAATTTAGTTAGAAAATTGTAATAAGACAATAGTGCTTTCCTTTATCCAATAAATTTAATGCAGTAACTCTGTCAATATGCTTTCCAGGGAAAGAAAATAATTAAAGGAACTGCCAGCAGGTCATCAGGGAGGTTACTGAAAGCTTTTTTTTCCCCAAGTTTGGAAATAAGTTTAAAGATTCAGGATTAAAAATAAACAGGTAACGCACGTTAGGGGAGAAGTTCCATACAGTGGAGCTATGTTGGGAGGTGGGTGATATTATTAACTGTAAGCTGAAGGGTGATCAGAAGGGAGACTGCAAGTAGCTGCAGAAACAGGTGTGGTTAAGGCTGTGGAGGGGTTGGAATATGAGGGATTTTAAGTTCAAGGCACTAGGGAGCAACACAGTACAACTGGGCTGGAATTAAAAGCTGATCAGAAATTAGCAAGCAACAGAATATAATTGTCTGAATCATGGATAAGTTAAAATGGAATGATGAACAACTTGCATTTCTTAATATTGAATTTGTGTGTTATCTTTAAAACTATGATAAAATAAAATATGATAGCAATAATGTAAATTTTGAAAGGCAGAGTGATGAGCTGTGGCAGGTTGTGATGTGTGTGGTAGATATTTTACTTGGTGATTTATCTTAAGAATCCAAGATGGACAGCAAAATGTGTCAGCTGATAACATTGTCAATTTGTAGCAATAGCTGACAGTTTTTCAGACTGACACATAGCTTGACAAGAAATGTCTAAAACCATTGCATTGCTGAATAGATATTCTTTTAAACAAGGAGTTTATGAAAACATGCATGGCTGTTAAAAAGCTATTGATGAATTATATAATCTACTCATCAATGTGTTCATTAGTTGTTTTTTTGCAGGCCAATTTCCATTTCTGTCAGTGGCCTCAAAAATACGTAGATTTAATGAGCTTTGGCTTCTTTTCCTTTATTGTGGAAATATTGCAAACGCTCTTGACGTTCATGCATGCAGATTCAAAAGTGACTCAGCTTTCAAGAATATCAATTCAGGTAAAGGATTGGGTCATCCAACCCCTAAAGGCCAGTCCACTGTCAATGAGATCATGGCTGATCAATGCACTAACTCCTACTTTTCACCTTTGGTGCATATCCCATTGACACCCTTATCAAATAAAATTCTGACATTTTCAAAATCAATCTGCACATCATCAAGCCTCTTTTGGGAGAGAGACTTCCACAACCCTTTGAATGAAATCAAAGTACTTCCTGCCTTCACTTCTCAATTGTTTGGTCCTAACTTTATGAATGGTTACAGGACGGAGATGGTAATTCAGTCCATTAAAAAAACTGGCTTTAAGAGCAATCAAGCTAATTTCACTCCCCCACCATTTCTATATAGTCTGCAAATTCTTCCCCTTCAGATACATATCCAACTTCCCTTTAAATTGAATCTGCCACCAGTACTATGCTTGACTGTGCATTCCAGACCCAAAACTGGCTGCTTTAAAAGGCTTTGTATCATATCACTGGTTTATTTTGCTAATCATCTTCATTCCACATCCTCTGGTTCCTGACAATGGAAACAGTGTTTAGAACATTACAATACAGCACAATACAGGCTCTTCAGCCCACGATGCTGTACCAACATTTTATCCTGCTCTAAGATCTATCAAACCCTTCCCTCCCACATAGCTCTTATTTCTGCATCATTCATGTGGCTATCTAATAGTCTCTTAAATGTCCCTAATGTATCTGCTTCCACAACCTCTGCTGGCAGTGCGTTCCACACACCCAACACTAAAAAAAAATACCTGACATCAACCTTATATCTTCCTCCAATCACCTTAAAATTATGCCCCCTCATGTTAGCCATTTTCACCCTGGGAAAGGTCTCTGATTGTCCACTCAATCTATGCCTCTTATCTTGTACACCTCTATCCAAGTTCTCACTCAACCTATTATCATAAGATATGCTTTCCAATCCAGGCAGCACCCTGGTACATCTCCTCTGCACCCTCTCTAAACCTTCCACATCCTTCCTATGATGAAGTGACCAGAACTGAATACAATACTCCAACTGTGGTCTAACCAGAGTTCTACAGAGCTGCAACATTCCCTCATGGATCTTGAGCTCAACATCCTGACTAATGAAGGCCAACACACAACACACCTTCTTAACAGCCCTATCGACCTGCACTGCAACCTTGAGGAATCTATGGACGTGGACCCCAAGATCCCTCTATTCCTCCACACTGCTGAGAGTCCTGCCATTAACTTTGTATTCTGCTTTCAAATTTGATCTCCCAAAGTGTATCACTTCACACTTTTCTGTGTTGAACTCCACCTGCTACTTTTCAGCTCAGGTCTGCATTCTATCAATATCTGGTTGTAATCTACAGCAACATTTTACACTATCCACAACACCAGCAACCTTTGCATCTTAGCAAACTTACTAACCCACCCTTTCACATCCTCATCCAAGTCACTTATAAAAGTCACAGAGCAGGGGTCCCAGGACAGATCGCTTCAGACCACCACTGGTCACTGACCTCCAGGCAGAATACTTTCCATCTACCACCACCCTCTGTCTTCTATGAGCAAACCAATTCTGAATCTGCACAGCCAAGTTTCCTTGGATCTTATGTCTCCTCACTTTCTGAATGAGCCTTCCATGAGGAACCTTATCAAATGCCTTACTAAAATCCATGTACACCAGATCCACTGCTCTACCTTCATCAATGTGCTTTGTCACATCCTCAAAGAATTCAATCAGGCTCGTGAGGTACAACCTGCTCCTCACAAAGCTATGCTGACCGTCCCTAATCAGCCTATACTTCTCCAAATGCCCATAAATCCTGTCTCTAAGAATCTTCTCTGGTAATTTGCCCACCACTGAAGTAAGACTCACTGGTCTGTAATTCCCAGGGTCATCCCTACTCCCTTTCTTAAACAAAGGAACAACATTTGCCACCCTCCAATCATCTGGCACTACTCATGGCCAGTGAGGACACAAAGATCATCACCAAAGGCACAGCAATCTCTTCCCTCATTTCCCGTAATAACCTTGGATATTATCACATCCAGCCCCAGTGACTTATCTATCCTGATGTTTTTCAATAGTTCCAGCACATCCTCTTTCCTCACATCAACATGCCCCAGTGTATCAGCCTATTGTATGCCATCCTCACAATTGTCAAGGTCTCTCACTGGTGAATACTGAAGCAAAGTATTCATTAAGGACCTCCCTTACCTCTTCTGACTCCAGGTACACATTTCCTCTTTTATCCCTGATTGGTCCTACCCTCACTCTAGTCATCCTCCTATTCTTCACATACATGTAGACCACTCCCAAAATGGCTGTTCCACTTATACCTGCCTTCCCTTTATTTACTGCTGTTAATAAGCCAATCAACTGGTAACGATTTACAAATGTGCCTCATTTAGACTCTTGTAAGGTGAAACTCACAAGCATGTGCACAGTGACTCACCTCTTTTCAAAGGTCCTGCTCCAAATCTGGCTCCAACTCTCGACTCTGCAAGGTGAACTTATCCACTATTTCTCTATCCACCCCATCTAAACTCTCTTCATGATTTTAAATACTTCAAGAGGATCCCTTCAGCACCTTCACTGTTCAATGGGGAGCAACCCCAGCTTCTCCAGTCTATGACAAAGCTAAAGTACCTCATCCCTGGAATCAGTTCAATAAATCACTTCTGAACCCACTCTAAAATCTTTCCATCTTCCTAAAACATGACTCACAATAGGACTTCTGTCACTCTGCCCTCCTTTGTAACTCTTTCAGAATAATGCTTTTTTTTAATGCCTCTTCCCATTCTTCCTTCCAAAATGTAATACATCATATTTCTTAGCATTAAGTTTTATCTGCATCCATCCATCAATCAACTCTACCAGCTTGTCTAGGACTCCTTGTACTCTATTACTTTTCTGCAGATTTGGAAATTGTGCCCTATGTACCCAAGTCCAAGTTATTAGCATATGTTAAAAAAACAGTGGTCCTCGTACCTCTTGACAATTAATTTTTCTTTACGTTTGGTGTCCAAAACTGGAGACAGTTCTCTAAACCTTTTCATATGGATTAAAAACTGGATGTGGAGTTACTGAAAGAACATGTACCAGCATTTTCAATATTGATTGTCACATTTTCAATGATAGCTCTAACTGGCTACTTTGATTATTTTTTAATTTATAAAGTGAGAACATTGTTAGCAAGCCATCATTTAATGCCTATAACTAATTGCCCTAGAGAAGATGAGTCATTTTCCTGAATCACTGCAGTCTTTCTGAGGAAGGTATTTCCATAATGCTTTTATACATACAAGGAGTTTCAGGAATTAAAACCCAGCAACAATGAAATCATAGCAATATATTTCCAAATCAGGATGTCCTTTACTTAGATGGAATCTTATAGGCGCTGATGGTTTTCCCATGTGCCTACTCTGCTTGTGTGGTCGTGGACTTTGGAAGATTCTGTCAAAAAGCCTTGATGGGTTGCTTCAATGCATTTGTAGACATCACATGTTTTGTCCCAGGGCACCAATGGTGGAGGAAGTGATCTTTAGATGGGTGGATGGTGTATCATTCAAGGAGCCTATTCATCCCTGGGTAGTGTTGAACTTGTTTTGTTGCAACAGCAGTTATCCAGGCAAATGGAGAGAAATTTCTCACACTCCTAACTTCCGCCTTGTGGTTGGTGGAAAGGCAACTGGAAGTCAAGAAGTGAGTCATAAGTCACGTAGGATCATTATCTTATGACCCAACTTTAAAGTTATGTAAAAAAGAGATAGAGAGGAAGCCATCTGATCCTAATGTTCTTTTTGTAATTTAAATATAAAGAATGTACAATGTTTACACTCAACTCTCAGCGTAGTGGTGCAGCAAATAGTGCTGCTGTCCCACAACTCTGGTAACCTCAGATGCTGTCTGTATGGAGTTGCATAATATCTGTGTGATGGTGTGACCTTCCTCTGGTTCTCCAGTATGCTCTGGTATCTCAAAGTTTTGCTAGTTGATGAATTCATTCGCTGCTGTAAATTACTGTAGCGTGGGTGGCTATGGCAGTAGAATAATTATGGAATTGATTGATATGTGAGAAAAAATAGGGAAAATAAGAAGGGAATGGGAATGATAAGTATCTGAGAGCCAATATAGACTTGATAGGGTGCATGGCCTCCCATGTCGTAAGCAAACCTGGGAATTCACTCTCCCATCTGGAGTAAAATAATGCTATCTGACACTAACTAATTTTATTTTTTTCATTAAACATGCTTTTCCTAATATATCATCGTATCTTTAAATTTCGTCCATTTTTATTTATCTCACATTGTAAAGAAGTACAGGATTTATATTGCCTAGTCAAAAATACAAATCTTTTGTATTCAAAGCTAAATAATCAATTTTAAGACCAGGCAAAATGTAGAGAGTTGGTTTTACATATTTCATTTTTCTGAGGTTCTGGTACTTTGGAACTCATTTTGTACCAAAGAATGCAGATTCATTTGGACAATCCATTGCATCTTTTGTGATTAACATTGTGCAGTTTTATTGCATATCAAAATTGCATCATATTGCACTGTAAACCAATTATTTCTGTTGATATTTTACTGTGTGATGTTGTTTTGTCCTTTTGTGATTGTGTCATTTTAGAATAGGACTGATCTTCAGTTGACTGAAAGTGATTCGAACCCCGTCACAGTTTAGTAGTCTTTTTGTTCAGCCTAATTATCCTCAACACTTCTTAATAGATTAAATATTACAGATCTCCAGGTCTTTATCCCTGCTTTGCACCAAGACAACAGGTTCTGGATTTCTGATTGAGCAATTTCTGATGCCTATTTCCATGTGGGAAGTTTGGAGCCATACATCAATTGTGTTTTTGCCTAAAATAATAATCACTGTGATCACCTTTCATACCACTGGCACATTTCAAAATATTGCTGGAGCATTCAAATGCATTAGTTTGCAATGCTGCAAGGCTCGATCTCATCACAGCTGTTTTTTTTCTACAGAGGCCCTTCTAAGTTTGCTAATATCCCCGTGGCACAGACAAAGTAAAAAACATAATGAGAATGAGGGAATCATTTTGCAGTACATGTCAATTAGCTCATGTATCAAAGCAACAATATATTGTCCTCATTCTATCAAATAGCCTCAGCTTCCTAACTGGGGTTATATCAGAATCATTCCACAGGAGAGAGAGGCTTCACTGTCATAAGTCAGTTCTCCAGTGGCGTGTAATTGGTGTACCTATCCCAGCAATTGCAAAAATGAAGTAGGAGGATTTCCTTTCTATTATGGTAAAGCCAACATATGATGCCAAGAATGCTGGATTTGCATGTTAATTTCTCCAGCCATCTCCATATTCCTTGTCCTCTTGCTAATTTTGCATTTGGCAGAGATACTCCAGAAAGTAAAGTAACATTAATTCAGGATCTATGTCTCTGCCATTGAGTCTTTTTCTTAATTATAGCTAGTGCTACTCTGGTTTTGGCAAGTCACAGAATTGTATTCTAAAACTATGCCTCAAGTGCCAAATCTCCAGATTCAGACATGGCAGTGAGGAACACAGAGCCACAAGCATAGTGATTGAGAGAGTTTGTTGCATTCAAAAACATTAGATGTAAATGCTTTGCTTTCATGGGAAGCAGAAAGTTCAGAGCTAGACATATTTTATTCTGAGTTGTATTCTGCACACACAACAATGCTAAATGGTAAATAATTTCAAGGCATCAGCAGGGAGTTCTGGGTAATTGGTGATGCAGATTAGTGTGACGATAGAGTAGAGAAAAAAAATCATGTGAATGCCAGATTCTGCATAATGCCACCATCAGACAGTAAAACTACATTGGGAGGTACATTTAATGTTGTGTTATATTTTTGTACACAAGGTGCTCTGTAGCTTCAAAAGCTCAAAGCAACACAGATCATGTGCACACTTACACAACGACTTAAAAAATTACAACAGTTGTAGGTCACTGACAAGTTTCATACCCCTATCTCACAATTCTGAACAGAAGTCTAAACGTGAGGCGATCTAACAAGCTAGTCACACCTGCCTTGGAGTCAAAAGGAATGGGAGGAAACATAACATAAGCTAACTGAAAAAAATGATTAATGAGGTTCAACTTCACACATATTGAGAAGGTTCTTGTATAATGTCAACATAATTGCACCAGCCTCAATCATCATTAACATAGGTGAAGCATTTCTGTAATAAAATGGTTTCATTACGTGGAGTGACTTTGGTAAAATGTTGCCCCTATTACAGTTCATCTTTTTATACTTGTTCATCATTGAATGCCTTCAGTAAAGTACCAAGAGTCTTATTTCTCATATTATACAATATAGCAGTTCCAACAATGCAAAATTTCTTCAGCACGAATGTTCTATAGAATCTTTCTTTGCTTCCAGGTGTTCCAAAACGTAACAGCCAGTAATGTACTTTTGAAGTGTTTTCATTATTGTACTAAGAAACCAGTTTATCCAATCTGTGTACAGTGAGATCCTACAATCCACATGATTAAAACATGTATTTTAGTGATTGTGTTTCAGTAATGTTAATTGTGGTTAATGTTGGTTGAGGGATAAATATTGAGCTGAACACTGGGGAACATTCCGTTGCTGTTTTCTGAAATTTACCATGGAATCTTTTACCTCAGATCACTGCTGAATATCTCAATCGCCACCTTACATTGTCTCCCTCAGAACCACCACACTTTTGTGCTTAACGTCTCAACATTGGGACTGAAACCCCACCACCTTCTAACTCAGAAAAGAGAATAATATCAAAGACCCAGAGCTAAAAATCAACAACGAACTGCCATTCTAGATTGGGTGTTCAAGTACGTTATTTTGGGGAATTTAAGGATGGTGAGGGGGTTTGCTTCATATGCAACCAGGCAGCCAAGTGAAAAAAAGCAAAGTCAAGAATATTAACCGAAGGCCCACAACAATCTGCAGCCACTTCTGTTGTTCGTAGCCTATCTTTTATGATTGCTTAGCCACTTCTGTATTTTAGTTCATTTTATATTTCTCATTATCATATTGCATGTTTATTATTTCATTATTTTCATTATTTTCTTTATTTCCACCCTTACACTGTAGTGCAATTACTTGTGATCCACTTTTTTCACTGGACCATCTTCACCCCTCCAACTTCCCAACAGCTTTAGTTTTAGAGCTGCCCCAAACCTACTCTGTATAATGTTGATTTTAAAGTGAACTTAACTATAATTATCCATACACCAGTTTAATAAAAACACTCCCTACACTATCCCGATTCATGTTGGTAAATAGTCATCTTAACAGTGGAATGACACAACTGAGAAGATCAATCCTTTCTTCTTCATATCACAGCAGTCATAGAGCTGGCATATGTGACAAGGTTTTACAAAAGCGATTTGACAGCCATTTCCAACAGTGCTGAATTGCACTGAAAGCATTAAGAGCAGCTGGAACATAGATTTGTACAGTAGGTTCAACATTTTGCTTCTACTTTACATCCATATGGCAAAGTACACAGCAGAATAAATGCCATAAAAATTATAAGAATCGTGTTTATATTAATATTTTAATACATATGTGTTGTAATATTCTAAGATAACACCTTATCCAATCATATATAATATATGCTTAAATAAAGATGCCTTCCTGAATAAAGAATTGACCAAGAATATGAAATTTGCAATATCTAATTGTTCAGAAGAATAATATAGACCAACAGAGGGAAAAGACTGCAACAAACGATCTGCTTGAGGAACTCAGTGGGTTGAGCAGTATCTGTTGAAGGAAAGGAATTGTCAATGTTTCGGGTTGAAACCTTGCTTCAGAGGGGAAAAGGTTTTCTTGCAATGACTACTGAATAGTTTGGGTTGTTTATTATAGATTTCTCATCCTTGACTTAAATTTTACCAATAGTATAATCACAGTTATTAATTATGATTTATCATGATGTGCACTTTTAGCTCATGATGAATGTGGGCTTCATCCCAACGAGGTTGAAGGCTCAGGCACCCATTTAGCATCTGATATCTCATCATTCAAGTTGTAGGTCAGTGTGATTTTTCTTCTATAAAGATAGTTTAGAGTTTCGTTGTTTGAATTCTGTTCACCACTTATAAGAAGAGCCAACAAGGATAAAGTAAATTAAGGCCAAAGTTAATTTGGGGAAAGGAAAATACTCGTCTGAAATTCATCCCCAATCACTAGCATTAACTAATCATGTCAGCATCTGGTCCCCTGTCTGAAATTCATTGATTTTAATGGAATAAATTTCAAGGGAGAGTACAATGTACTGATGTGACAATACATAATACTTAGCACAACCAAGAGGGGATTTCTAGGCAGCACTTAAACTGAAGATATTGTTGCAGTGCTTCCAAAAGCATCACTTTTACAACTGCCAACCCTGCTGTTGATGATTACGTGAACAATTTTTGGGTTTTTATATAGGTAAAATACTGCCAGTGCTGGAAATCTAAATTAACAACAGTTCCTGGAACACTCATCAGATCAGATACAATCAGATCAGGCCTTTCATTAGACTGGAAAATCTTGCTTTTGTCACATTTTATTTTAATTAAACACAGAGGCATAAAATATGCAATGAGAGGAAGGGGAAAAAGTCTGCAAGTGGGTAGAAACCAATAGATGATAACTATCCTAATTTTGGTGCTGAAGGCAAAAAACTTAGCAATGGAACAAGTAAAGAAACAAAATATAGGCCCAGTGGAGGAGCAAATGGAAGTGGTGGGATTGTTAAATATGATTGTTAATCTGAATGGGCGAGATTTTACTGAGCCTTTCCCTTCATCTGAAATTAATGCAAGTGATTCCCTCATACCCAAACTTACCTTTCCAGATCTTATATCTGTAGCACTTTGTGTCCTAGAGACCAAGGGTGTGTTCTCAACTTCAGTTAGTGCAGTAAGGAGATTCTGCAGCTGAATTGTCCTTGACAGCCTTTGAGAGGTGGCAAAGTTGAGGTCAAGCTGCCTGAGAAAGTACAGAGGTGCAACTAGTAAAGATGCTGCCTCAGAGCACCAGAGACCCGGGTTCAAACCCAACCTCCAGTGCTGTCTGTGTGGAGTTTGCATGTTCTCCCTGTGCTTGCTTGGATTTCTCAAGGTGTTTTGGTTTCCTCCCACATCCCAAAGAAGTGCAGGTTGATAGGTTAACATGGCACTGTAAATTGCCTCCAGTGATTGGTAGTGGTAGAATCTGTGGGAGTTGCTGTAATATGGGGAGAATAAAGTGGGTTTGTGTAAGATCAGTGTAAATGTGTGCTTGATGGTTAGCATGGACTCAATGGGTTGAAGGGCCTGTTTCCATGCTGTATCCCTTTGCGACTCTAAAGACTGTAATTAATTTTTAACATCTTTTCATGTCAATGACATTTAAAACCTATTAATTTTTTAAAATAAAAAAAATTGTAAGAGTATAGTAAGTTAACTTAAAAGATCTAAAATAATTATAAATATTTAAAAATATAAATGTAAAACAGGTTTAGTTTGGAAAAATTGGTAACTTACCTTCCTCTTTGTCTTCATAATCATTGCCCTACATTGTCAATTGAACTCCAGGGTACCCCAGAATCTATGCTAGTCCAAGGAAATCCCACAAAGGACCAGGCTTCACCACTGAACTCCCAAGTCCAGTAGACCTGTGAACTGACAGACTTGGTCTTCCACTCAACCTTGAAAGCACATGAGTGGTAAACCAGTATCTACTCCAGTTCCAACAAATGAGCCCTAGTGGTTTCAAATGCAATGGCCAATAGCAACCTAGACCCACCTCAATATTGTGTCTGTCTGTTTTGTGAACCAAAAGATGGGTGTTACTCCTCAGGTTTCTGTTGTGCTACATTGGAACAATGTAGAAAGTTGTGGACAGAGAGATCATACCGGGACTTGATCTTATGTTTAAATCATTCCCCCCCTTCCTAATCTGCCTATCACCCCCATCACCTGGATACACCTATCACCTGCTGGCTCTTGCTCCACCCCTTCCCCTCCACCTTTTTAATATTAGCTATCTTTTGCCTTTCTTTCCAGTTCAGATGAAGGGTCTGGACTTAAAACATCGACTGTTCATTTACCTCCATAGATGCTGCCTGACCCACTGAGTTCCTCCAGTGCTTTGTGTGTTGCATATGCTTATAATATTGAGTGACCATTTCACTCCTCACCTGCAGAGAGAACTTCAGAGTTCAATAAATTGTTTGATCTCCCTGTGTAAGGGATTATATTATAAGAAACAATGCAAAAGTGTATGAATTAGATATTTTGCAATAATGATAAACTTAATTTCTTCAATTTTGTGCTGTTTTAGACAATTTACACTTTGAGTTTATGAAAGGAAGCAGTATTTTGAGGTAATTCTCTACATTGTGTAGTTTGTATTCACTCTTCTAAGGGAAATCTACTTGACAGAAAGCAGTTATTCACAACACAACAAGGTTACTGGTTTATAAAGTGCACTGAGTCACTGGGAAATAATGCTTTTTTTATATGTGAGGTAATTATTTAGTTTTTGAGCCCAAACGATCTTGTTAATTCAATAAGCAGCATCAGGGACTCACAATGCCGGTTTTTCTTTGTTTGGAGCAAAAAAATGTCAAAATAGCAACATCAATATCATTATTTCCAGAAAGCCCTTATTAATGTTGCTGCTCAAAATCCCTTGGTGTGTTCCAATATCCGCTATGCCTAATGCATAGCACACTTACAGAATTTGCCTTTCTTAACCCTCTTCAATGTTGCCAACAGGAGTACAAAATTAAAGATCTGTGTGCTGGTATAACTGTATGAGTAGCTTTTGTACTACCATCGAAGGCTAATTCTGGGATTTTCAGCTGGAAGTGACGTGTGCTTTGTAATACATGCATCCAGAAATAATGGCATATTATAAAAAAATGCAAATAATGGAACTCCGACCTACAATCTTATCATTTCAGAGCAGTAGATGCAGAATGTTTCCTCCATCTGGTTTTCCAGTAGATTGTGGGGTAAGGTTAAACATTAAAATGAAACTTTGCCTGCAGTAGACAACTGCATATTATTTTAGTGTAAGTGGTCACAATGACCTTCGGTGGACAACATTAGCCACGCATTAGGGTTAAGTTTAGCCTAACCCAAACTCTAACCCTAATGCATGAAACAAGAAGTAATTTTGTATCCCCACATTAAGACTCACAAACTGTCTGTCCAAATTATGACAATGAGAATCAAAAAAACTGCATACACTGGAAATCTGAAACAAAAACAGAAAATGCTGGAAACACTCAGCAAGTCAGGCAGCAATTATGAGCTGAAAAAGAGTAAATGTTTCAGAATGAGGATCCTTCATCTGGTGAAGGCTTTTTGACCTGATATGTTATCTCTTTCTCTGTCCAACTCCTCCTGAGTGTTTCCAGAATTTTCTGTTGTGATACTGAGCCTGAAACTAGGAAATTTATCAGTGCTAATGGTGCAGAAATGGAGAGGATGGAAGTCTCACTTTATAGAAGATCCAATGGCGTTGTATCAAAGAGGGAGATTTGGACCACAGAATCACTTAGTGATAGTAATATAGTAATTAGAACATTTCTACTAATGGAGAGTTGGAATGCATTTGGGGTAATCGTAAGTTCCCCAGTAATTGATGGTAGTGACAAGAGTTTTAAAATATGGGACATAATTTGCTACAGAAGGGCATTTAATGGTGGGGTCTGACATTAATTAGCAATGACCGAGCAAGCTGAGGTTTTTACAATGTTTGAGTGATAACTGAAAGTAAAAATAATGTTGAGCATGGGAAGAGGCATCTGAGACCTGAGTGAACAGGGAAAGCAATTGTGTTTCTCTTTAATCAATCAGCTTGAAGGATTGTGAAATATAATAGCACCAGGACTAAGAGGAAATATAAATGAGAGCGGGTGAATTCAATGTCAAATCAAAAGCAAGAAGAAAAATAAGGAGGGGAAACTAAATTTAGATTAAAACTGAAAGAAAAAGAGACAGATAGGAAAAGAAAAGGTATACTTCAATCCAAAATTGTCTTTTTAAAAAAATGACAACCAGTAAAAACTGAAAGATATTTGTAATTCTTAATTTTAATCCAAAAAAGTAATAACCAACAGTTATTCTGTTTTAAAATGACACTTAGACTTGAATAGACAAAAGCTTTTCTCCACAGATGCTGCCTGGCCTGCTGAGTTCCTCCAGCATCATTGTGTTTTTCATCTAGATTCCAGCATCTGTAGTCCTTTGTTTCCCTGGTACTGAACCCTGGTCTCTGACACTGAGGCAGCAGCTCTACTAGCTGATTCACCATACCACCCGAGAGAGAAGTAGAAAAATCATTAAAGACTCATGGGCAGCTACAGATGATAATTACTAGAACTTATCTTGTAAGTGCATATATTATGCCCTCTGTTAATTTCTGAGCACACTACCTCAGGAAAGATATATTGGCCTTGCAAGAGTTGTAACACCTTCGACAAAATGAGACTGGAGCAGAAAGGGTTAAATTATGAGAACTGTTACATAGCACAGACTTGTATTACCTCGATTGTAGAATATTAAGAAATGATCTATTTGGGTTAATTTAAAATGGTTAAACATTTCTGTGTCAAAATTAATCCCTGGGTGGTAGTGTTAAGTGCATTATATTGTAGTGTCAGCATGTTGTACTCTGTCTCTAAAACTCATTCTTTTGAAATTAGCAAAGGCCGAGTGTCACATGCTGACACTACTATCTAGTGTGTGTAGCATTATTGACTAAGGATGACTTCCTAACAATGAAAGGGTAGATGAAGAAAAGGTATTTTGCATGTGGATGATCCAATATAAGGGTGCACACCCTGTAGTCAAACCTGTAGCAAGCACACATTTAACTTAACCAAATTGGTAGGGTCTAGACAGCTCTACTGTTGACTCATAAAAGTTGAACAAACTTTTGTCATGTTTGTCATGAGGAATGAAGGGGCTTTGTAATGAACTTCTACTAACAGGCTGTGAGCTGAAGGAAATATGGGAGGAGTTGAGGTGAAATTTTAGTATGTTTTATTCTCTGGTTTGGCTGTCCACGAGGCTTACAAGTTCACAGAAAAATAAAAATTTTGGCTCTGCCAATACTGAATTTATCCCCAAAACTTTGGAAATATTAAAACTTAGGTTGTTTCTGGGATGAAACCCAGGTACCAGCTCTTCAAAAGGCAGCTGAACTCCAAACTTCTTCCTTTTAGAAAACCTTTGTCATTCTGGTTGATCTTCCAACAGAATGACATTTCCTTAATAACAATGTATTGGTTGAATAGTGGACTTGCAAGAAACATACAGGATGTAGATGGCATAATCAAAGGAAGGAGTATGAGAGTGCAGAGAGACATGAGAGTAACTTGATGTATTTTCTAACAAGCAGTGTAATTTGATGCAACACACAAAATGCTGGAGGAATTCAGCGGGTCAGGTACCATCTATGGAGAGAAATGGACAGTTGATGTTTCGGGTTGAGAGGGGAGGTAACCAGTATAAAAAGGTGGGGGGAAGGGGTGGAGCAAGAGCTGGTGATGGATCCAGGTGAGAGGGGAATGATAGGCAGGTGGGTTTCACCTCTAATAAGTGAAAGTTTCCTGTAGTCCCATATATACCCTTGATAATTTTTATACCTCAATCATGTCCCTACTTAACCTCCTCTGCTCCATGGAAAATGGACCCAGCTTCTCCAATCTCTCCTCATAACTAAAATGCTCCATCCTAGGCAACATCCTGGTGAATCTCTCAGCACCCTCTCCAGCACTATCCCATCTTTCCTACAGTTGTGGTGACCAGAACTGCATGTATGTTTTATGAAGTTGGAGCATAACCTCCCTGCTCTTGCTTTCAATGCCCTGACTACTGAAGGCCAGCATCCCATATACCTTCTTAACCATGTTATTTCCTTCAAGGACCTTTGGATTTATGCACCAAAATCCTTCTGTTCCTCAATACTCCCTACAATCCTACCATTCATGGTGTATGTCCCAGCCTCCCAAAATGCAACACCTCACATTTATCTCAATTTATCTGGCCACATGAAAAATGATCCAAATAAAGTTCAAGAGAAAAGTCCAATGAAGAAGAATAAATCGAAATCCAGCCATTGTTTAAAAACCAGCACTTTAATATGGCACAAAGCTTTATGTAAATATACTCATCGCACTGTGGCTACTTACCAAGTGTGTGAATCTGAAGCAGGCACCAACCCCAATGGATTTGGCTTTGACGATGTTATATACCTGCAAAACAAAGACCTAGAACTCCTGTTGCATTGGAAAGCATGCCTTAAATCACAATGTGCTAGTAATCCAGACCAGTTTGATATAGCGCAGGTCACACCTGAGATGCATGCACAGATCCCTTCATCATCTTTGCCTTGTGCAGCCAGCACAAGCTGCATAGTGTATTAATGCACATTGATGAGCTGTAATTTTAGGAATTATTGCATTAGCTGGTGCAGATTGACTCTGTGCCTGCACCTTTCAAAGGGGAGGCACTCATCTACAATCACTACTGAAAGTCATTGCAAAGCTTTGGAAAGTTTGCATTGCAGAGCAGAGATCCTGAATTTCTGATGTTATTCCTAATAGCTAGTCCAAAATGATAGGAGAAAAAGAGTGGTCCTCCACACCCTAACCCCTCCCCTAAAAATTATCGAGCCCAACCATGAAACATTGCAGACGGAAGGTGCTGAAGGCACACTAGACAGAGATTTAGCCTTAGAAATATTTAATGACTTCACATGTGTGATCAAGGTCAGTGGACACATTAGCAAATCCCATCTCCCAGCACTGCACAATGCACATACTCTGTTCCGAACTAGAAGCTCCATTGCTCATCTAACAACAATCACTGTCAATCAGCACTCCTAGCTAACATTCATATGACCCATAACACTCAGATATTTACTACAATTTCAACAATAACATCTGCTTCTTAAAGCTCTCATCTATCCCTTGTTCTGAAGTCATGGCAGGCACATCACATAGAGAGATTGTAAAACACTCATTAACACTCTTCACTCTCTTGCTGGGTCACACAATCAAAACCCGCAATAACGGCTAGCAGACCTAGAAGAGAGCTCTGTGGCCATCTAGGCCAGAAAAGTAATGGACTTTCCAGAAGGTGATAGGACTCTCCTACTTAGTCCCCCATCTAAGTGGGGCCGAGGGGTGGGGTTGGGGGTGAATTCAGTGGTAGTTCTCATTCTGGCTACTGCCCTCTTCCTTTCCAGTCCTGATGAAGGGTCTCAGCCTGAAATGTCGACTGTTTATTTCCCTCCATAGATGCTGCCTGACCTGGTGAGTTCCTCCAGCATTTTGTGTACGTTGCTCCAGATTCTCAGCATCTGCAGTCTCTCTTGTGTCTCAGTGGTATTGTCCCTACTTAATCCCCCTCATCGCATAGTCTAGTTTTTGTTTATAAGATATACAAAATGCAAGTTATTTAGCATACCTTTTTCTTTAATTTTCCTGCACCATGTCCATGCTGAGTGCCTTTCAGGGAACCCCACGAAGACATGGACAGGCCCTAGTTTCTGATCCATGATCTGATAGTTGCAGCCACCAGCTCAGTTTCTTGCTGGCAGCTGTGCTTGAGGCTTCACTTCCTCTTTGCAGTCATGCCAGAGTCACAACAGGACTACATGCAAATTTCTTACCTCAGTGGAAAAATGCTATGTAGAGCATTCTTAATGAAGGCCTGACAAATGCTCTGACTCTTTCCCAATTCCCAACAAATCTGCAAGTAGGGTACATAGGTGGCCTTCTTCCTGCTGTTAAGAACATGTTTCCTGTCTATTTTTTACTCAATTTGTCAATGAATGGACATGACCAGTTTGACAGGGTAAGTGTCAAATCAGTGTTACACAAAAATCAATGTCAATAACTGCAGTTTGTGCACGCAATGTGTTTAAAGCTGTACAATTCAATTTGGCAAGCTGCACTAAGTATCATATGATAATCTGATTTCAATTTATGATTGAAATACCAAGCAAATCAACATCCATAGCATCAAACACAGCTGTATTACATGATCTAATTTCTAGATCCCTTTCTTTTAATCTTGTAAATGCAGATTAAATACCTGTGGGATACATGCCCATCAGAGCGTGTGATGTTCAACGTCTAACTACAACTAACAATAACAACTCCAGCAATGTGCAGTTACTTCCTGGAGACCTGTACAGCAATTCCCTTTTATGGACTGATGCCAGTGAAACCACACCACCACTGTACAGAAGGAGTGAAACAATCCACAACAATCACTCAAAAAAGATTGAGTTACTTGTGCAAATCTATCAAGCTGTGTTACCTCACCAGAGATCACCATGTGTAGATATGCCGTAAATGCTGAACTTCCCAATTTAGTTGAGCTACGCTCAAAACCACTCCTACTTGGAAAATGATTGTACTATAAATGTTTATGTTCTTAAGATCTATAAGCCACATATTTTTCCTGGAAGTCTCGCTTTCTATCAAAAGTTATCAACCAGCGTGCACAAGTACTTTACTAATGTGAAATCCAGTGTTTGATTTTTATGTCTTATTTTTGACAATTGGTTTTCCTATTTTAACTTGTCCTGTCAACAACAAGATTCATTGTTTTCTTAAAATATAATATTTGAGGTGATTTTAACTCCATCCACAGAGTGGATAACTAGATTAGTAACTGGTTCAAATTGCTCCAGTTAGATATAAAAGGAAACACTCAGCAGTTGAAGCAGCATCTGTAGAAAGAGAATCAGTTAATGTTTCAGGTCTGGATCCTTTGTCTGAATCCAGTGAATTCCCTGTTCTGTAGATCCTGGGAACAGACCAAGCTCAATTTTTAATTGTTCTACAACAGGTTACAATGACCCACACCCAATGTTTTCACACATGCAGATCAGAACCTAATGATCTCATTGGGATCTGACAATTTTTATTCAGTAGCAATGGGTGCCAGAAAGGTGCAGTATAGCTGGTGCCTCACTACACTAGAGATCTGTTACAGCCTGTTTGGAGTTTGTACATTCTCCCTCTGACTCTGTGGGTTTCCTCTGGATTCTCTGTTTTCCTCTCACATCCCAAACACGTGCAGGAGAATAGGGAAAGTTAATGGGGCAATGGGACTATTCTATGAGCTTTGAGGGCCTAATGACCTCCTCCTATGTTATAAGGGAATAAGGGAAACCAGCTTTCCAATAGAATAATGGAAGGTGGAAGCAGATTGAGGCCAGAAGAACACCAATCACCCAAAAAAAAACATTCTGATTAACTTTTCTCATGGGACCAGGATTTTGTGCGTGTGTGTGTGTGTGTGTGTGTGTGTGTGCGCGCGTGCACACATGTGCGCACGCACCTCACTGCTTGTGGCTGTGAAGTCAATCCTCTCAATTATAGGACATCCCAGAGTTGGTATTAATATTAGAAAATGACTCTTCAGGTCAGGCGAGATTAATAAGTGAAATATTTCAGGCATGAGCCCAATCACAGCATTCTGCCAGCTCAGTGGTGGGAGAGAGCGGGGTGGAGGGAGCTGGAACAGTGTTGGTGACTAGCCTATTGTCAGGTCACCAGTCAGTCATCTTGAGGAAGCTGCATGCTTTCATTTTTTCATATTTTCATAATTTCACCAGTCCTTCTGTCCTTCTGGACCCAGCAAAGTAAAAACATACAACAGCATCACCTGTTTGTTTGATGTAGCAGGAGGGTTTATCCATAGTTAACCATGCTTACCTGCTTCCAGGTTCACCATTGCTACCTCACCCACCTTGGCAATCTCTTACCATTAATCACTACTGTCCACAGGAAGATCGTCCCTCACACACAACTGCAATCTGTCACCTCAATATCTGTACTCCCTGACTGGATTTGTCTGTTATAGGATTTCCCAACCAACAGATAGGCATCCTGCTAGTCAGACTGCCCTTTGAACAGGAAACGCAGAAAAACAATGTTAAAGAAACTCAGGGTTAATTTCTTTCAGGGTATCAAGGAAACCGGTGTTTCCAGATTATTCCTCCACAAGTTCTCACGAACTCCCACCTCTGCTTCAAGCTTGTTTCTCTGTAAATGTTAAGGCCTCAGCTTCGATCAGCAACTGACATCTTCTACATCCCGCCAACTTCCTGCCTGAGTGGATGGAAAGTCCACGATAATGCAATACTATAATTCCAAGCTAACTCATCTCCAGACTCCGAGACCTGGGACCCAACACCTTCCTTTGTAATAGGATCTTTGACTACCTGACAAACAGATTGCAATCAGTAAACACTGGTGCCCCACAAGGCTGTGTCCTCAGCCCTCTACTCCGCTCCCTATACACTCATGACTGTGTGGACATATTCTGCTCTAACTCTATCTACAAGTTTGCAAATTATACCACCGTAGTGGGCCGTATCTCAAATAACAATGAATCGGAATACAGGAAGGAAATAGAGAGCTTAGTGACATGGTGTCATGACAACAACTTTTCCCTCAATGTCAGCAAAACAAAAAAGCCGTACATTGACTTCAGGAAGGAGGGCGGTGCACATGCACCTGTCTACATCAATGGTGCCAAGGTCGAGAGGGTTGAGAGCTTCAACATTGCTAGGAATGAACATCATCAATAGCCTGTCCTGGTCCAACCACATAGCTGCCACGGCCAAGGAAGCTCACCAGAGCCTCTACTTCCTCAGGAAGCTAAAGAAATTTGGCATGTCCCCTTTGATACGCACCAACTTTTATTGATGCACCATAGAAAGCATCCTATCTGGATGCATCACGGCTTGGTATGGCAACTGCTCTGCCCAGGACCGCGAGAAACTGCAGAGAGTTGTGGACACAGCCCAGTGCGTCACAGACACCAGCCTCCCTTCCATGGACTCTTGTCTTTGCTTCTTGCTGCCTTGGTAAAGCAGCCGGCACAATCAAAGGCCCCGCCCACCTGGGACATTCTCTCTTCTCCCCTCTCCCATCATGCAGAAGATGCAAAAGCCTGAAAGCACATATCACCAGGCTCAAGGACAGCTTCTATCCCACTGTTATAAGAATATTGAATAGCTCCCTAGTACAATAAGATGGACTCTTAACTTCACAATATACCTCATTATGACCTTGCACCTTATTGTCTACCTGCACTGCACTTTCTCTGTAGCTGTGACATTTTACTCTGCATTCTGTATTGTTGTACCTTGTACTACCTCAATGCACTGTGTAATGAATTGATCTGTATGAATGGTATGCAAGACAAGTTTTTCACTGTACCTTGGTACAAGTGACAATAATAAACCAATTCCAATTCCAAGTTGGCCAAGGGAATTAAATCATGTACAGCCATTAACATTTTTCAGCTTCAGCTTGCTTTCGTAAGTGAGAAATAATTTCCTCCCTTCTGTTATACGCAGGAACCTACAATTTCTGCCCTGCTATTATATTTAGATTACCCAATGTTAACTCCTCTTTGGATGAGACTGGCAATGATGGCAGATGTAGTTCAATCAAGGGCAGTTTCGACTAGAAACTAAGGTGCAACTCCCCAATCTTATTCTGTGCAGTGTTGTAGTAAGTAACATTAACTCACATTTTTCTGCATGTTTAATGCAGCCTACAAGTCACTTTGAAGGTAGGTTTTACGAGGATGAATATCAAGACAGGAATGGAGAACATGGAGGGAATGTATGCCATACGTATACACAGTTCCCAAATTAAAGGTCAATGTACAGACCATTGTCTAAACATTGGATTGAGATAGGATACGGTCAGCTTTACAGTCTAAATCAGAGAAATACTGTATGTGTTAACAATCTTTAGGAATGATGGTCAGTGTTGGAATTGGATGAAAGAAAGGCTGCGATTAATGACTGACGTGCTGGAGTCTGTTACCACATCCACTTGTTATTGGCAAAGAAACTGCAAGCTCATACAATCTGTCAAGATCCTGCAAATAGAAAATTAAGTGATAAAGAATGCCCTGGTGCACTGTACTGAACATTAAATATAGTTGAAGGACAAACCTTCTAAAGAAGTCCTTCAACTCAACTACCTGCATGTCACTTCAACATGAAAGTAGTTTGTTGTCATTTGATCACAGTCTGGAAAAACTACAGCAGGAACATACATTTAGATATCACTGTTACTGTTGAAAAATAACCTGGACCCAACAATGTAAGGGGGAAAAAAAGGACAATCCTAAAAGGATGAATATATTCAAGACAGAGGTAGATTTTTAAATGTTAAGGAAATCAAGGTTAGTTCAGGAAAATGGAATTCAGCATGAAGATAAGCCTTGATTTTATTGAATGGTGGTGTGCACACATGGGTCTGAATGGCCTACTCCTGGTTCTAGGAGGTAGGGGGAGAGAGAGTTGCTTTTAGGGAGGAAATTCCAGAGCATTATTGGTCTGAGGTGTAACTGATGAAGGATGGGACAAGATTTGGTGAGTGAAAGTATGGGGCAGAGTTCACCAGAACTAAAGCCAGAGAAACATAAATGTTAAGGTAGATTCTAGGATTGGAGGAAATTACTGAGGTAAAGTGAGACGTTAAAGATTTAAACACAAAAATTAGATTTTTAATTAGTGGGATTGGGTAATAAGGCAGGCTAGCAATAAGGTGAGTGATGGACAAGAACGATATAGCATAATTCAGATTACCAGCAGCAGAGCTTTGGATGGACTAAAGTTCCATGCGACAGAAAGCAGATTTTGATCATGGCCACTGCATTTACTGAAAAACTGACTTTGGTCCCATGTTGATTCTTTCTCTTTATTGTGCCTTTAAATGTAAGGTTTATGGACTGTGAGATAAGGGAATGCTTGCATTGAAATAATGGCTTTTAAAAGCTGAACAAGACAGAAAGAAGAAAACAAAGAGGTATGCTGTACTGCTTTCTACTGCTAATCTCTGACTTTTCAGCTGCAGCATGATAGTAAACAGTAAAAGGCAAAACTGCAGCATGCAGGAGTGTCTCTGATCCACAATCAATTAGTTTTTACAACTAACTCATATTCACTGGACATTGTACATTTTTGTATTTTTTCTGACATTCTCTCCTAGCTGTGTAAATATTTGCAATTGTTGCCGCAGCCTCCTTCTCTGTCGCAGTGATAATAACCACTGGCTTGCTTCCTGTGCATGTGACTTCTTTCAAGCCAATAGGAGCTAACTCAATCTTTGCAGGAGAATTTAGCAGGTGATAGATACGTTGATGCAAGGATTGAACAGGCATATCTACATCGGTTAAATACAGCATCAGCAAGAACACAAACAGTAGCAAATACACATAGGTATAATTTCCTTTTCGCTGCACCTGGATAGTTCTGGTAGTTCTGTTGCAGATCTAGTGGGGGCAAGATTCAGTTTTGTCCTGAATACCAAATGGACTGTGGTAGAGCTACGGTATCTTTTATATGCTGCCTGACTTCCCTCCCCCTTTCAAAGAAGTAAACAGAGCAGGCTGCATAATCAGCTATCTATTCCAACACCTTCCCACCATGGATGAATTTCACCTCCATTATTCACCTCCATTAAACCACTGGCCCCCTCCCCCACTCTCAGCCTCAGATTCTAGCAAAATTGATCTAGTATTTCCTGCGGTTCCTTCAATGGATGATATTAGTCATAGTAGATTCAGAGTAGATTCAGACCTTGGACTGCAGAAGGAGGCATTGACATATGCCCTGCTCTCCTCTGAAATGTGCCTACATGTGG
This sequence comes from Pristis pectinata, assembly GCF_009764475.1. Taxonomy (NCBI): domain Eukaryota; kingdom Metazoa; phylum Chordata; class Chondrichthyes; order Rhinopristiformes; family Pristidae; genus Pristis; species Pristis pectinata. The sequence continues at coordinate 22,598,186 of NC_067418.1, read as the reverse complement.
AACAGGCAGACAGAGGGAGGTTTGAAATTATTAGTGTAAGGTCATCTCTTCCACACACCAGCGAGTCTACTTGAATCCTGGATGCATTTACAGAGAAAACAAACTTAAGAGTGAATTTTTAACACAGGAGAATACAACCCTGTCAGGGGGATATTCTGCATCATAAGATTGTTCAGATAGAGTACAGATATACGATGGATTTAGAGAATCACTGTCCCAGATCTTATAACGATGTGCAGATTGAATATAGAGTCATAGAATCATACAGCATGGAAACAGTCTCTTTGGCCCAAGTCAGCCAAGATGCCCATCTAAGCTAGTCTGATTTGCCCACATTTGACCCATATCTCTCTAAACCTTTGCTATCCATGTACCTGTCCAAATGTCTTTTAAATGTTGTTATTGTACCTGCTTCAGCCACTTCCTCTGACAGCTCTTTCCATATACTCTGTTATTCACCTCCAATGTACTTGTCATTGGCTTACTGAAAGGTCTGTACATGCTTTGTATGGGTCAAGAAGCTGCCCAGCCAGCCTGATCCAGGTGGCGGGTCCATGCAAACATAATGCTGGTGGAGCTGGTGATGGAGGGTTGGTGCTAGAGGGGATGCTGGATGCATTGGTGGGGAACGTTGAATAAACCCATCCACAGAATTGCGGAAAAGTCTTTGACAGTTAACATTGAATGTTTCTGAAATTCAAAATATTCATGAATGTTCCAGAACTAAGGAAAAATTCCAACCATTTAAAATGTTTGAAAAATATGAATGCACTTACAAAATTATGAATACAAAATACATTAAAACAATTAAAAGATTTCAATAAACTTCAACATTGTAAAACAATATAAATTAATTAAAATGTGCCTTTGCCTTTCACAGCCAGAGTATCTGTTGGGTAATCTCTAACAAAATTGATATAGTATTTCTTGAGGTTCCTTCAATGGATGATATTAGTCTCTTATTCATAGCAGATTCAGACCTTGGACTGCAGAAGGAGGAATTGACATATGCCCTGCTCTCCTCTGAAATATGCCTACCTGTGGAACAGGCAGACAGAGGGAGGTTTGAAATTATTGGTTGTGCTCTTTTGCTGGATTCCAGGAGGACACTGACGTTAGAGAACAAACTTGAAAAAATATTATGAAGAGCTGACTGCTGAAACTTCCCTGGACCATTGTCAAGTGACAGAAAATTCCAGGCTGAGCCATTGACAACATGTGATAATAGAGAACAGCAAGCATCAATTATCCCTTCATTAGCATATCAGTTGAGTTAGCCACTAGGTACAGTGATTATCACTCTTACTTTTCTAATGGACAAGTTGCTTCCTACTTCTTTTCATTTTTGAGAATTCCTTGAACTGTCATCACATATCTTCTTAAATGTATTACTTTGACCCTTTACAGTTCATTTCGCTGTGGAAATGCTGCTTGATAGTGACATAAGACTGAAATTGCTTTTATTGAAAAGTGACAGAAACCTCAGCCAATGTGCATTTCCAAGAAGACAAAGCATATTCTTTGAACTGACAAACTTTCTGAACTGTCCCACAGCTGACAGTAATAACAGATCTTTCTGTGGAAATAGACCTTGAACTGCAGCATAGGTGACACCGTAGGGGTGCTGGAAGTTGTGATAATGGATCAGTGGAGGTCACACGATCTCATGCAGAGTGTTGGGTATTTTCATAGCTGGCCGAACATACTAAAACTCTTCACTTTAAGTGTGCGCCAATGAAACCTTAGGATATTTCCAAGGTTTGTATGTGAAAGGAGCCATGTATTGAATTATCACCATTTCTATTCAGTGTATAATGCAATATCAGTTCTGTCCAAAAGAACAAAGCTGTGGAAGCTTTTTTCATCATGATCTTATTGAGAGACTGCACCTTGCTGAAACTGGAGCGCTAAATTGTAAATCATTTCCACTCTCCTTTGTTGATGCCCTCTACACCATGATAAATACAAGAGTCTATAGTAAATGCCTATTATCCTGGAGAAAAATTGTCTCTTTCCATGATACTACGACTGTCATTTCTTACAAAGAATATGTTATCTGTAGTTGCCAGTTTCATTGATGTCAAGTAGAGAATTCATTTTGTAATTGTGATCAGATTATTTTGATGCTATGATCAAGTTTAATGTTGGCACATATCAGCAAATGTGCAATGTCACGGACTCGGTGCATGAGTGGAAAATATCGAAATAATGTTTGCTTATACAAATAAGAAAATAAGCTGGACAATCCTGAACTCTTGAACCTTGCACTACATCCGCAAATACACTGATGTTTTGCTATATTGTGTTAACAGCTTAATCTTAGAAGCAATGTAGATAATCATCTTCTAAGAGATTTAATGAGACCCATAATATCTGGAGGGATTTTTGTTATAGCACGTGTGCTGTAACTTTGATGCTTAAATCAAATGATCCACTAGGAAAGAACCAGATATATATACAAGCTAACTGAACAAAGAGTTCTTATTAAGCCTCATGCAGGGTGTGGTGTGATCCAGTGGTATGGATTTTGCAAATGGAATTATTGTCCAACTCAGAATGGATTGAAACTGGAAAACCAAAACACAAAGCAGACTGTAAAAGCTTTAGGGGCCACACTGAAACTCCCTTCTACTTCTAAAGGAAGGCTTGCCAACATGCAGGTAAGTTGAAGATGGTGGAAGTTCAAGGTGGTATTGTGAGCAGAAAGCATGGAGACAGGGATGACAAAGTCTCAATTCTTCCTTGTAGGCACTCATGATGCTTCAGGCATCACAAAAGAAAATATTTCAATTAATTGCAGAGCCTCTGCTGTCATCGGACCGAATGTCAGTGGGTAGTAGATAGACACCTGTCTGGGCAAGATTAAAGTATTGTTGATAACCTATTGACTTCAAGAGGACAATAATTAATATTTATTCCAGAAGGCTCCAATTCTGAATCTCACGGCTTTCTGCCAGAAACACATTGGTGGTACCATCAATAATTAGCAACAATGGAAATCAAATTTAAATGTGCAACTATTTCATTCTTGCTGAGTTAAAACTGCTCCATTCTAACAGAAATAACTGTTTGCAATATTATTCAGCACACATAAATAATATTCATGGACACATTTAAGGGGAAGCTGGGCAAGTATAAGAGGGAGAAAGGAAAAGACTGTTATGCTGATGGATTTAAATTAGGAAAGACAGGAACGGAAATGAGTGCAGCAAAATACTGGTGCAGAGTGGCTGGATTGAATGGCTTGTTTCTATGCTGTAAATGTTATCTGGAGAGAAGGGAGTGATTTTCAATATTCTTGAACTGGAAGACCATGCAGCAAACCTGAAGGTGCTGAATGCCACCATATGGGAATGGAAAAAAAAAGCTACATTTTCAATGGAAAGTGGCTCTGAAGTACACTGCACAGATGTAGATTTTTCAGCTTTTGCGGGCCTTGCTCAGAGGCTGGAAAAGTACTTCAACCTATGGCTGTTTGAGACTGCAGACTGCAGTAAACTTAGCACATGCAACTACAAGCTGGGAGAAACTCTGATCCATTTACTGAAAGTTCAATTGAGATAAGAGAACCTTTTGAAGGTGCATTCAAAGATAATTTTGTGTTTGGTCTAAATGTCAAATAGATCCAATTGAAAGCTGTTAGGTACAAAAAAAGTGTTTTTTATTCCATGTAGAGTATTGTAATTTCATGGATATGGCAACCAAAATGCTAGGTATTTCTTCCTGTACTAAACCAGATGTAACAGGAGCCAATGGTTTAAGGACAACTCCTAAAGCATTGGTCTAGAACAAAAATGACAGCATCATTTGGCCACAATTGGCTGTCATTCCTCACACAATCGTTCTTTTAAAGAGTGTAAGGGCTACATTTTTCAGAACGAAGGATTCATAGATTATTGGTAAGTAAGTATCACTTAATAGATCTGTTGACAAAGGCTTCCTTCACATTGCTGATGACTGATTGGGCAATCATTGACTGGATTGGACTTGCCTTGCTTTTTGTGAGTGGGCAATTTTCCGCATTGTTGTGTATATGCCAGTGTTGTAACAGTATTGGAACAGCTTGGCTAGAGGCACACCTTGTTCTGGAGCACAGGTTTTCACTGCTACAGCCAGAATATTGTCAGGTCCTGTCGCCTTAGCTGTATCTGGTGCTTTCAGACATTTCTTGATATAGTGTTAATGTGTCTGGAGACTGACTTCTGTGATGGTGAGATCTCAGAAAGAAGCCAAAATGGATTATCTAGTTGGCCCTCCTGGCTGAATATGTTTGTGAATGCCATAGCCTTTTTTATAGCACCCACATCTTGGTCCTGCCATCATTGAGGGTGGAAATGTTTCTTGGAGTTGCCTCCTGTTTAATTGTCCAGCACCATTCACAACTCGATGTGGTTGGACAGCAGGGCTTGATCTAATCCATTAGTTGCAACATCACTTAGCTCTCTTTACTGCATCCTGTTTATGCTTGTGTGACCACATCTGGAATTTTATGTAAAGATCTGATCTCCTTATCTGAGGCTGGACTTGCAAAAGAGGGAGCTCTATGAAGGTTTACCAGACTGATTCTTATAATGAGAGCTTGTCTTAAGAGGAGCAATTAAGTCTACAAGGTTCATACATTTCAGATTTCAGAAAAATAATAAATGGACTCACTGAAACATACAAAATTGACAGTGGGCACAAGGATAATGTTTCCCCTGGCTACTGTGCCTAGAATCAGTTGCCAAAGTCTCAGAATAAAGGGTCACTCATTTAGGACAGAGATGAGAATACATTTTTTTTTGCCCAGAGGTAGTGAATCTTTGGAATTCTTTATCAAAGAGATAAATAGGTTTTAGATATTAAGAGAATCAAGGGTAATGGAGTTAGTGCAGAAAAGTTACACTTAGATCAATGATCAGATGTGATTTATTGAATAGCAAAGCCGTCCTGAAGGCTTCATGGTTACTTCTGCTTCTAATGTTTTTGTATTTTGAATGCCACTTATGGCAGAAGCAACTATAGTGTGAGACAACAGAACTTTAAGTTATAGTCCTGATTGACACTCAATCATTAAAGGTGTAGTAAGATGGAGCCACCAACCCTTCCATTATGAGGAAATTCAGATATGGCAAGCAATCTAGTCATCTATGCTTAGGAAGGAATAAGATCAATTGTAAAACTTAGGACAAGTTTTGAAATTCTTGGGACAAATGCAATACATTGGCATGCTATGATGGCTATTGTTTTGAGTTACCCTTAGTTGTAGTGGATCAGGTTGGACAACCAGTGATAATAGACAAAGATTAACAAGACCTGCAGTTGATTTGGTAGTAGTGTTACTAGTAAAGTGGTTGCTCCCTCCAGGTTACTACATGAATCATCTAAAATCAGTAATGAAAGTTCAATTTTCACACTGCAACTTCTAGACTGGAATTTCCTGGTGATAGCCCCTGAGGCTGCTCAGCTGAAACAGCAAGATGTTTAACATAGGGATACTGAGTAGTCATTCCACATGGTCTCGGGAAATGGATGTAGACAAGCCTTATACTGAACATAACGGAATCATTAATATGAAGGAGATTTGTATATTGGCTGAATATTGATAACGAGTTGGAGGAATGCCAACAATGCAGAGCACTATCATCTAAGACACCTTCTGGTCCATGGAAATGGCTCACTTGATCACTCAAATAGCTCATTATCATCATTTGCCTAAAGGAGAATGGTCATATCCTTGTGCCCTTCAATCCACATTCAAAGATGGATTAAGAACAGACATGTTTATACTTGAATGATAGAAACATATCAATGTAGAGTTACAATGAAACTTTTCTATGCATTGAACACTAACAGAATTAATGTCCAACAATGGACCATGATTCACTTTACATTTATTTGAGAGTGTTATGTGATATAATGGCATGAAAAATCTATTGATTCCTTTGTATCAAGCTGATTCCAACTGAGTAGCAAAGTGGTTTATGTTGCCCTTCACTGTCAAACATTTTGTTACCATCACTTTCAAGGGGGTGGACACGGAAGGGAGATTGACACCCATGAAATGAACCCAGTTAGAGTTACCTTGGATGAGGAAAAACAGGAAAATTAGCTATAATGATGATTTTGCATGACACATAGTTCTGTATTCAAAGAGGAGGTAAAGGAAGTGATTTACCTGGAAGAGAGTCTATTCTATTAATATTGGGGTTTAATTAAACTGAGTCTTATCAAGGTAAAGCCTGAATAAATCTTATAGTCTGAATTTATGTGTTAAAATTCCCATTTATTTTAACAAATACTGTATAATTCATTTGAGACAGTAATATTGAAACAGCAGATAGTTTTGAATATGTTATATAAATTGGAATTAAATAGTACTCTAAAGAGATAACTTCTGTTTGAGGTTTAATTAAATTGTATTTAAATTAACAAGAAATAGGCTATATTTTGTCATGTACAATTGAACCACAATAAATTACAAACTATGCATACACTGCAACATGAATTTCATTATTCCTGCCAAAAATCACAAGCAATTATTTTTATTTGAGATATAAATAGTCGAATACTTTCTCAGCTGAAAAGTAACAGCAATGTACCCCTCTTTGTACTTTTGTTGGGCTTTAGGTAAAGAATGCTCCTGGTGCCAAAAATTGGTAACATTGTGCAGATAATCTGAAATCATCTGACTAGTCATTAGCAGACGATTTCATCAGTTAGCACAATCAGGAGATCTTTTCTGCTGGTGAAATTATGTTTCCTTAATCCAACAGGCCTTTACTTCTGCTCATGTCTATAATGCGATACCTTGTTAAATATCTCTTGAGTGTTGAACTACACACCAATCTAATTATATTCTTCAACCCACTTTGTTATTCAATAAATATCTTGATTAAGTTAGTCAAAGGCAATTTGCCTTTAAAAAAGTCCAAGCAGATTTATATTTAATGGTTGATAATTTTCCAAATTCCAATTAATGTTATAAATTGGAGACAAAAGTGCACTAAATAAATATACGATGTCAAAGTAAAAAGGTGACAGTGTAATTTTCTGTGTTTGCTTTTTCTGTTTCTTATTAACTGCTGTGGAACACATTAATGTAAACCATATAGAAAATGTTCTTCAGTGGAATATTCCAAATGCAAGGGGATCCAGAAATAACGTGCAATGTTCATTAGACATTTCTAAAACTGCTCAGTAGCAAGCTTAGAGGAGAATCTCACACTGATCTACTTAAAATTATATCTTAAAAGACCTGATATCATTCATGACTCACTGTGATGCCATTTTTAAAGGATGTAGGTTCAAAGTCCACCCCTTGAAGAAACTTCTAGTCTGACTCCCAGTGTGTACTGCTAGTCATTCATTATTAGAAAGCAGTTTTTTTGGATGAGGCATTAAAATGAGGCAATATCTAGTCTACCTTAGAACTATTTTGAAGAAAAGCAGAAGATTTATTCCAGGTATTCTTGCCACTACTTAACCCTCAACCTTCCTTGTACTTTTTGTGTTTAATTGGCTGTAACACACTTTGAGATTCCTAGAAGGTGCTTTATCAATCTGTTTTTTTTAGTCCTCTATTCAATCACCCATACAACACTATCTTTTCCTCTTGCACCTTTCTGTGCAATTGCATCACCTGCCCTTTTACTTTCTCCTCTCCACCATCTAAGGCTCTAAATAGTCTTTCAGGTGAAATAGAGATTTACTTGTGTTTCTTTCAATTTTATGATCACTGCTCATAATGTAGGCTTCTCTATATGGGACCCCAATCATATTTTAGATAAGAGATTTGCAAAATACCAACAGAGTGCATTAAGCAGTAGTTAGTCCAGCAATCGTTGCTCCCTGTCATCAGGTGAAAAATGGAGATGTCTTTGCAGTCTCTTGCTCAGATATTGTCGTGGTGTAACAAATGCTCCTGCCTGGATAAAGGGTGTAGCCATGAGGTTTTGAACTTCTCTCTCTAATGAGAGACAAGGTCATATTCCAAATATTTTATGAAGAAGAAAACTCCACTGGATTCCTCAGAGTGCATCTCAAGGACAACCCAATGGCTCTTAGCCACAGAGTATCCACGGTTCCTGGTCTTCCCACATAAATAGCAACTGTGAAGAGGTTATTGAATTCCCTACCAGGATTGACTCGAAGAGAAGGATCACAAGTTCCAGGCAATGATTAAGCACAAGTGTAGGGTTATCTTGGATTTAAAACATCTCGATAATTTCCTAAAGAACATATGGTGGATGGAACGAGTCTAGGACGTCCAGTAACTCACCAATTACCATGACATATCTGGTTCTTCAGCTCACTCAAGACAATCCATAGCTAAAACAACCAGGAGCCCACCCTGTTGAGAGCAAAGGATACAGCAGAGCTTATCAAAGAGATGCAGTTAGTGCCTTATCAAAGAGATGCAGTTAGTGCCCACTGGAAAGAGCATCCCAAAGAACTCAATCTATTGCCACTGTCCTTGACTTCACCTCACACGCATATTCTGGTCCAGTGTCCCCATCACCCCAGACAAACAAGAAGTGGAAAAGATGTCATCTGAAAAACAACCAGGCCCACAGAGCAGATGGTATTCCTGCTGAAGTTCTAAATGTGGAAGAGAACACAGATTTGCAACCTCATCTCCCACATCTGTGAAGAGGACATGCCTGGGAGTCCATTGGAAGGCATAATTGTGATCTCTTGCAAATAAAGGGACAAGTCTCAGTGAAGAAACTAAAGGGTTTGTCCTGCAGTATGTCACAGGGAAACTCATTACCAGGTTCCTCCTCCAACACCACTCCCAGAGACTGAAGAGTTGTTTCCTGAATCAGTGTGGATTCTGTCCAACAAGTGACACAATGGAAATTATCTTCTCCAGGAAAAGTGCAGGGAGCGACATAAGCCAGATGCAAGATGCTCTCTGAAAATTCTGACAGTCTTATCCTTCTCACAAAATACTTGGAACCTGACTTTGTCATCACCAACTTACTGTTTTGTCAGTGAAACAAACAGAAGACTTCACGGCAGCACACTCGATCCAGGCCCTGGTACTAATTAGATGACATCATCAGCTGAGCAAGAGGTTGCAAGGAAATCTGTACTATCCACTCTTTGGCAGATGATTATTGCTGGACTGACCACTGCTTAATGAGGTCTGTTAGTGTTAAAGTCTACTACTCTGTCAAAGGAGAGTGACTACAGAGAGTCTTGCTAAAACTTGTCTGCCTTCAGAAGTTAGTCTCCACTCTATGTCTGCCTCATGATAACAAACAAGCCATGATTCTAACTAATGGGTCCACCACATACCCAACCCCAGTGCAGACTGGGTTGTGTTCTTGTTCTAGTATATTTCTCCATCTTTCACCCCACAATGTCGCACCCCACCTCCAAAAAAACTTCTGGCTGAATTAGAACAAATCCATAGGGCCAATGGGAAACTGTTTAACCTGTGTTGCCTCTACTGCAGAACCAAGGTCACTCCAATCTCAGTCATCAAGCTCCAGTCTGCTGACAATGCTCAAATATAAGCACATTAGGGCAACAAGCTCCAAGTTGCCATTAACTTTTTCACTAAAGCTTACAAGAGAGCAGGCCTTATATCTAAGCATCAACAAAATAAATGTCCTCTACCTATCTATCCCAGCTGCATGAGACCACGCCTCAACAAGGTCCAAGAAGAGATCCTTGAAAACCTAAACCTTTTCCTGTACCTCAAGCGTCACTTCTTAATGAAGAGAAAACGTTGATGATGATGTTTCTTACTGTCTCCAGTGTACCAGCAGAGCCTTTGGCTGTCTGAGGAAAAATGTTTGAAGGTCAAGACTTCACATCTGGTATAAAGATCATGGTCTACTTGGTAATAGTGACTTCTGTCCTGTGGGGAAATACCACCAATGTTGTCTCCATGAAATGCTCCCAATCCACTTGAAGGATTAACAAATTTATATTACCGTCATCTCCCAGGTCAACACCTCAGCATGAATGCTCTAATTACACTCAGCCAACCTTGATCATTAGGACACATGCCCAAAGTTTGACTCCCTAATCAGACACTCTACTTTGACCTACATCAAGGCAAGAAGTTACCAGGACAGAAGAAACAATAAGAATGTAAATTAAAAACAGAACATGCTGGAAAAACTCAGAATTTGCAGAACACAATAAGAATGTTCTCAAAGCTCCCTTGAACCTATGTAATATCCTCACTAACTTATTGGAATGCCTGGCCATGACTGCTCGTAATGGAGAAGGAACACTGGGGATGGAACCTGAGAACCTTGTTCCCTTCACTGGTGAGCATGGAAGTCCAGCAGAAATGGTAGAAAAAGTATATAGCCTCTCAAACAACTCATCAGTCTACCCTTGCAAGTTCCTGTCCTGCTTGTGATAGACTCTGCAGTTCCTGCATTGATCTCATCAGCCACCTCACATAGAATGGGACACCAAAGGACTGCCTGAGAGAGAGAGAGACTTTACAAGCTTTTGGACATTGATTTTAACAATTTCTATGCTTTTTGCATCCTTGGTATGAAACTCTGAAACAGTCACTCTATTCCAAGCAAGAGATTACCCGGTGGCCAGAGGATAAACATTTCAGGAAAGCTTCTTTGACAAAGTTCTCTCCAGCTTGTACAAATCCCCGTCAATGACTTCATAATACAGAAAGAGCATTGAGGATGGCACTGCAAACCTTGAGTCCATTTATCGGGAGCACTTGGGAACTTAATGTAAGTGGCAGCTCGTCCTAAACTACCTACCCACCCACCCTGTCAAGCATCCCCTGCCCTACCTGTGGAAGTGTCTGTTAGTCCCACATTGGCCTCATTACACACCTCAGAACCCACAGAACTGGAGCCATCCTCAAGCTCATGGGGCCAATTATTACCTCCTCTACATCAATTCTAGATCCATTCTCCTCTAGATCCGTTCTTTACACGTTGCATTACCACTTTCCATGATTGCATCATCCCCTCTTTTGTCATTTCATCTCCTCTATGTTCATAATTTTGCTCTTTTGTTCTTTTCTCTTCTCCCACCTTTCCCATCTTTGTACTGACTTGACATGTCAATTATACTTTTCTTTGCAAAATTTCTGTCTGACCTGTTGAGTATTTCCAGCTTCTTTCATTTTGATGTATCATTTTGGAATTGGTGCCTAAATATTTGATGTTTAATATTGATTTACCTTTCAATACAAACTCAGACTGCTTTGTATTGGAATTCAGAAAGTGATGAATGCAAGATATTGCAGATATTGGAAAACTGAAATAACTAAACTTCTCAGTTGTGTCTTGTTCTTAGCTCATTATTCTCATATTTTTTGGTCCTTTGTAACCAATATGTCACTCTCTAAAGTGTGTTTACAAGCATGCAAGTGATAAATTCTGCCATAAAATGCACATTTGCTATCTTTTCCTTAAATTTATTGATACAAATACTAGCATTAATATCACAACCTGCATTTAATCTGATGACTGAGATCTAATTTTAATGGAATTCTGCCATGTAACTGTGTTTCATACTGAGTTTTGGATCAATGAGAGAATTATATGGCCTAATATTGAGCATGTTTAGCCACCCTGTATTCAACTCCTGTCTAATGTTTCCTTTTCAAATATGCACATACTACCACAATGGTGATGGCTTACTGGTATTTTAAGTGTTATTTTGTGCAAATCCAGCCCAGGAAAACATTAATTGTGTGTTGCTGCAGATGTTCTGAGCTAGAAGAAGTGTTAATGGCAATTCTAGCTGCTTTCAAGCTGCCTTTGCTTATTTCAGGGAAATGAATTGGTGTCATTTCTATGCATAGTGAATGTTCTTGCAAATCCATTTAAAACCAAAACAAAAATATTATGTTGCTTTACAGAATGATAAAAGCAACTCTTAATTTATATTCTTCTGGAATAAAATGTCCTTATGTTTTTAGCAGTTTAAAATTTATTCTCTCTTGACACATACTTTAGAAACAAAAGTTATTTCCTACTTTAAATAAACTGTCCTTTGCAAAGATAGATTTGCATTGTCGGACATCCCCCATTAATGTTCCACTACATTATTTCATATTTAAAACACTTGGGCCTTGAAATTGCACTGTGATAATATATATGAGTAGCTAAAGCATTCATCTGAAGTTTCTCTCATTTTTTAATAGCATATTTAAATTGTTTATATGTAATTTGAGACAAACACAATAACATTTCCATTTATTACTTGATCAAACAATAGGAAGGCCCTTTTGACTGGTAATGTAAAATTAAAGCTTCACTAGTAAATAGATGAAGTAGAAAACGTAGCTTTTTAAGGAACAGGCAGACCTATTGTCTCCAAAGCTAAGAAATAATTTGCTTCGATAAAATGCTGTTCAATATGTCTTTAAATGCTTTACAGTCATTTATGAAATTCTAAGCTTTATTTTTATTCTTTCACAGGATGTGGAGATTTCAATCAAAGCAAGCAATCATTGTCCATCCCAAGCTGCCTCTGAACAAATGGCTTGGTAGTGCATTTTAAAGAACTGTTAAAAGTCAACCACATTGGAGTCATATATCGTCCAGACCAGGTATGGATGGCTGATTACTTTGCTTGAAGGGAATTAGTGAACCAGACACGTCTTTACAACAGTTCAGCAGTTTCATGATCACCATTAATGATACCAACTTTTCAATTTCAGATTTATTTAATTACTTGAATTTTAATTCCCCAAGCCATGCAGTGTGATTCAAATTCAGTTCTCAGAATCAATGGATTAGTGTTTGCATTGTAGTCCAGTGATTCAACCACCACTCCTCCATCAAACTCCATGAACTGTCATTGTCGTTATGTAGGAAATAATTCAGAAATTAATGTGCAGCAAATTTGCACATGAAGCTGTACAATAGTACATAGATTGCAGTGTCGAACAATTCTTTCACCATTCCCATGTCACCTCATATTCTACATACTTTCCTTTTTATTATTTTTTGGGATTTGGACACCATTGGCAAGGCCAGCATTCATTGCCATCTCTAATCATCCTTAAGCAGGTAAAGGTGAGCTGCCTCCTTAAACCATGGCAGTCGTTCTGGTGAAAGTACTCCTGCAATATTGTTTCTGAGTTCCAGAATTTAGACCCAGCTGCAATGATAAATTGATTGAACATTTTCAGGTTAAGACATTCTGGGGCTTGGAGGTGAACTTCAGGTAATGGTGTTTCATTGCACGTGCTGCCCTTATCCTCCTCAACAGTCGGGGTTGTGGTTTTAGGATGTGCTAGGGTATCATCTGAGGAAGTAACCGGAAAGCATTAGATAAATGGCACAAATTACAGCGTTTGTACACTGGTAGTGAAGGGAATAAACAGGATACCAATTCAGCAAGTTGCTTTGTCTAAGATGGAATTAAGCTTCTTGAGCATTGTTGGGGCTGCACTCATCCAGGCAAGTGGAGAGTATTCCATCATGTTCCTGGCTTTTGTTTTGTAGATGATGGAATGACATCAAGGTGTTAGAAGGTGAGACACTCACCACAGGATATCCAGACTCTGACTGCTCTTGTAGCTACTTTTCATTTGGCTGGCCTGGTTGTGTTTCTCATCAGTGGTACATTCCAGGTTGTTGACCGTAGGACACTCAGTGATGGTATATGTATGATCTCTTACACTTTTCTAGTGCGTCTACATCCTTTTTTTAGGATGTGGACCAGGAATGTACACAGTATTCTCTGTGGAGCCTGACCAGGAGCCTGCACATTTAATACAACTACACTACAGTACTTTTGAAAACTTGATATTTAAGGTAACTTGATACAGTAAGGTTGGTCAAGAAATAAATATTGGTTAGTAGAAAGGAACTCTGCCTGAAAGAGCAGATCAGGCTTGAATGTCTCACATAAACAATGGCCCTATAACAATTCCCTTACTGCTCCATTAGACTGTCAGCCTAGATTGTGTGCTTAAGACTCCGTGTGCCCATAACCATTGGATTTAGAGAAGAGCATTTTGTCATTAACACCTCAAATGAGGTTGCAGCCAATGATCTAGAAAATTGTTTGCACTCAAATTCAGATACAAACCCACTTCTTAAACTGAAGTTTAGGACTTCAACAAGTAATTGGCCCTCCTGCATCATCTGGATGTGAAAGTCATGCTGGAATGTTGCTTGCTTTCATAAATGTTGTATGTTCCAAATTCCAGTGCAAGTGAATCAGGTAGCAATTTTTTTTATCATTTTCAATTAACTTATCTATTTTCCCAGTGGTCCATTTATAGTCTACCCATTCATTCTGTTTTCAGCCATAATTCAAAGAGAACAGAATGCAAACTGTGCTACAGTTCTAAATATAGATCCAGATATTCCTGCAGGCATACTGTGGCATTACACCTGTGAACCTGGCACCACCATTTTTCTTCCTTGACTATGCAATAGGCATTATTCATAAGAACTGCAGTATTTAATTTATAATTATGTGATGCTATAGGCTCTGTGAATCAGCAGATAATGAGAAAGTTCACAAAGTGACATTAGTTCTGAAGCAATTTCAAGGTGTTGGATGAGATTTTCTCTGAGCCATGTGATCCAAGCTTATTCCTTCTTCTTTATCCATTTTATTTTCTTCTAATTTTCCTTTTAATTTTCTGCAAGATACCCTACTTCCCAACTGGAATGAAAAGAAAGCTAATTACTTTTTTATTCTTTTTATGTTGAGTAATTTTGAAGTGAAGATTGCTTCATTTTCCAACTTTCTCTCCCTCTCTTTTGACATGAAAATTCATCTGGTCACTACTTTACAAAATTGTAAATCCCAGTGCAAAGAACATGCTTACAATTTTGTTAAAAAATGGTACAAGTGAACTGCATTCCTGGAATACTGCAACCTAGCTACTAAATGCAGTCCCATAAAATAACGTTATCTGATGCAAGTATCTGTCTAAATGCCCCTTAAGAACCCTGAAGTGAGCCTCAATCTGCTTTCTCAGCTGCATATAAAGATCCCATAGTACTATTCAATGAAAACAGAGGGATTATCAAAATTTAATCAACATTTATTCCACGTCCAACATCATTTAATAAGATTACTTCATTGTTATATGGTGACAACGTTTTCAGAAGTAGTTTCATTACATTAAACTTATATAATTCCTGGTAAGGCTGCACACAGAGTACTTACCATTCAAATTATCCTGAGAATATGACAAGGAATCATGTAAATGGCAGTTCTTGCTTGATTTAGAATCACACAAAACCACTGATAACAACGTTTTAATTCTAATTACAATACAATATCTTTATTAGTCACATGTACATTGAAACACACAGTGAAATGCATCTTTTGCATCGTGTGTTCTAGACACTGCCCGCAAGTATTGCCACACTTCAGGCGCCAACATAGCATGCCCACAACTTCCAAACCCGTATGTCTTTGGAATGTGGGAGGAAGCCGGAGCACCCGGAGGTAACCCATGCAGACACGGGGAGAATGTACAAACTCCTTACAGACAGCAGCCGGAATTGAACCCGGGTCGCTGGTGCTGTAATAACGTTGGGCTAACTGCTACACTACCACGACTGCAAAACCCAAAGACATTTGTAGGTCCAGAAAACCTCATAGCCCTAATAACACACCTGGATATCTTAAGTGGATTAAGTTCAAAATATTTGTTTTAAATTAAGAGATAAAAAGTGAGAACATACTACGGAAGCAACAATAATTACAATGGAACGGTGTAGAATAAACCAAATTAATTTTTGCTCTACTATACCCTCTCAAATGAGAAAATATGTTTTGAGACAGAAGTTCTTAAGGTTAAACTGAAAATAACACAAATGTTAATTTTTTAGCAAAAAATATGAATTAAGGAAAAAATATTAGCAAATCAATTTAGGAGTGTTAATCTAAATGTGTATACTTGTTAACAATTATTTTTAAACAATGGAATTAGTTCTATAAGTAGCCTCCAGAGGAAAAAAAATCATTAGAAATAACATAGGAAAGAGCAAAAGTGGTGATATTGAAAACATGTTCATTCAGCAACTACCACAAAAATTAATTATGTGTTTTGATTAATTGTATACTGCAATCTCTTTTTAGCTCATTACCCTTACCAGGCAGCAAATCAACATCTGAAGGCATTAATTAACTCAGCTTCAGAAATTATTTAACACAAATGAGAACATTTTCATTACTGATCTAAGAGTAGAAGCTACAAATAAAATTTCTAATCAAGTTAGTGTAATAGTCCGCTTTAGAATGCATGATAATAATTAGTTCAATCATGAAAACAGAAAATTCTGGAAATATCTAACAGTGTTAGAATATTGATATATATTTACATAATTATTGCTTCAAATAAAAACAGTACAACAATATAAGAAGAATTCACTTAAAATAGATTTCCAAAAATCTTTGAGGCTAAGTTAGATATTGAAGCCCATTCCCCACTGAAACCCACATGGACCTTGTGGTGAATATGCCTGTAATTGGGCAGTTCCCAAATGGAGCCTGTAGTGCAGGACTCAGCTGGGGCCATGCTGGTAGAAACAGTGGGGTTCAGGGTGCAGGCAACCAGGGATTTCAGGGCAGTAGTAAATCTACCCCATCGATGGAAAACACGTATTATGGTCCTGAGGCTCAATTAACCTGTTAAGAGAGGCATGAATGAAATTTGCATGCCAGTTCTTCATCGTATACTCAGTGTCCAACCAACACAACCCGTAGTATTTAATGCCTTAATGTGTTGTAATGCAGCCCAATGTTTTCTCACTGGACACTCACAATATAGCTGTGTTTTATTGACACAGCGCTGGATTGGGACACATGTAAGAGGTCTGTTGCTCACCTTTGATCCTTTGGGACCCAACTCCACATGACATTGACTCCACCCCCACCCACTGCATCTCATATCTATTATCCCATCTGAGTCCTAACCCATTGTGGCCCTAACTCTCCAATTGCCTGATTTATGATTTTTTTTTAAGATCGGTGGCTTCATAAGTATGTCAAGAGCAGGATGTGACAATGTGAATTATTTCTTACAATGTTCAGGTGAGAAGAATTGGACACCACAGAGAAGTCATGAGAGCCTTCAGCAACCCACACCAACCTATCCATCTTGGAAGCCCTAACTTGCTCCATGATTTTAAGAATGCCTTTCTAGTCTCACTTCCCTCAGCTTGTCATTGTGCATTGTGGCCACAGCAAGCATGTCACCTTCAAATTCTATTTAGAACTGCCTATCTCTTTGGAGGCTGGTAAAAACCAAGGGGCATTGCCATGGGGTGTTGAATTGTCTTGGACAATATTTTTGGTACAGGCTTTATTCCATTCAGCCTTGCTGTGGAAAATGACAAACCAAAAATATCGAACTAAGAAAGAATTTCTTACAGTGAGTTGGGGCAACAAGAAGGCCTCAAGAGTAATTGGTGTGGTTTGCCAGCAGTTCACAAAATCTACTTATTTATCACAGCATCTTGATGCATGTGAAGTGGGGCAGTGCTTGGTGAAGAGGGCAGATAAACTTCCCCAGCTGCTTTTGTTTCTCACTATCAACTCTGCCTTTGTCCCCACTATTATGGAATACTTACAGAATGTGAATAATAACTTACCAGTGTTAAGGTGAAGGGAAAAGGGATAGAATGTCCCTTTCTATAGGTGCTTTAGGAGGTTGTTAATATGATAGAATTTAGGTCCTCCATTAATAACTGGCTCTTGAATGATACCATTGACCTTGGGATCTCTCACAACACAAATTGATCAGCAGCTTTCAAGCTCCACGTCCTTGAAGTGGCCTAGAAATTAAAGATGAGCATGTTCTTTTCTTTAGCTGTGGCTAGAAGAGGGTGTAGATCTTGCTGCAAGGAAACACAGTAAATAAGCATTTACAAGCAGAATGAATGCCAATTATTTTAACATTGTGGGCTAGAGTGAACTGGCCTGAAATTACTGCCTATGGTCCCTATCTGCATGCAATTACCTGCACTGTTCTTGTTAACGCTCTGCACTCTTGAATGCAGTGATGAAGTCTAGATGGCCACTTGCCCATGTACAGCATATTGAGGAGACCCCATCCTTGAAATGAACCTGACAGCCCCTGACGGAAGCACAGTCAGGGCCAGTGCATCACCTTCTGTCACAGCTGTCATCGATTTTAACCATTTTTAAATGTCTCTGATATTCAGCGACAAATAAAAAATATTAAAATTAAGGCAATTGACTACATAAATAAAAAAACATTGAACTCACTAGGATTTCGGATACTGCAGCAGATCTGACCTGAAGCAGGATTCAGGGGGGTGGGTGGACATTTTGCAGGTAGAGCAGCACACACATGAAAGTCTGTGAATTGATTAGCATGAAGCTCACAGTAAACAGTATACACAGTAAAAATAAATACAACAATAAATATATCAACAAGCACAAAACAGTAGAATGGTGTAAAAATTGTAGTTCAATCTGAAGTCATGCAAAATGAAATGCTAAAGTGACAGTAACAGAAGAGGTAGAATTAATAGTCTGAGAATGTAGCATCACCACTGGGAAGGAGATATTAAAGAGGTGATCGGTTCAGAAGTCAGAAGGAAAGAAGCTGTTCTTAAGTCTGGGCATCTAGGTGTCTGGGCTTTCAAGGTCCTGTATCTTCTCCCAGAAGGTAAAAGAGAGAAAACGGAATGGCCAGGATGACAGGCATCCTCGATGATACTGTTAGCCTTCCTGAAGTAAGGCACCATGAAGATGGACTAGATGGAAGAAGTGATGAGCCTGTGATGGACTGGGCAGTGATGGGCTTGATCACTACATCAGTATGGAGGGACCAGGTAAGATTGCTTGTGATATGGATGCCTAGGAATTTGAAGCTGTTGACCATCTATACAGCAGGTCCATTGATGAGGACAGGGTTGTGTTTAGGTTAACAATCAGCTTCCTTAGGTCAACAACCAGCTGTTTCATCTTGCTGATGTTGTCCTGACACCAATCCACAAGGTTTGCGATCTCTTTCCTGTACTCCATTTCATTATTGTTGATCCAGCTGATAAAAATGGCATCAACGGCAAACTTAAAGATCGGCTGAACCTGGCCACTAAATCATGGATATACAGGGAGTAGAGCAGGGGATTGAACACATAACCCTGGAGAGCACCAGTGTTGAGGGTCAGGATGTATGAAATGTTATGACCAATTCTGACTGACTGAGGTCTGCCAGTCAGGAAGTTCAGAAGCCAGTTGCAGATGGATGTTTTCTCTGAATGAAGTTCCTTCCTTTATTCTCTGAATGAAGTTATTTCTGTGGGGCTCTTTTAATATATAAATGCCCTTTTTTTTAGATGTGATGTCACACCAAAATCCCCTCAGCTCCTTCAGGTGGAGGTAAGTGATCTCTTACTGCTACTCGAAACATAACAAGGAAAATTCTCTTTTTGTCTTGGTCAAGATTTGTCCTTACAACAGATTATCTGATTACATAACTCATTTCTGCTTTGGATCCTTGCTATGTACAGTTTGATTGTCATATCTCCCTACATTACAGTAGTGACTACACTACAGAAAGCACTTTGTTCGTGGTATCCTAAGATCATGAGAATCGCAATATAAATGCAGTCCTTTAACAAATATTATTATTTTTGAATTCACTGTAATTTATTGATGTTCTTTCAACGATAGAATACAAAAAAATTGCAAGGGATATTGTGCAATCAAAGACCAATAAATTGATCATTAAAGCAACATTACTGCTCTAAATATGTGTCCTAAGATATTACTAAAACACACATACTTCATTCCCATGCCTCAAAATGGTCTGGGCTTTGCTAGGGAATCCCAGTGTTTTCTCAGCAAAGTGTCAATTTTGCCTTCCTACCAAATACCACAAGTTTCAAACTTACTGGCTGAACTGCCCTGACCATTCCTTGATTGCTCTCTACACCTTGGCACCCCATGGAATCCACTGGCAGAACTCCATCTCACTGAGACTTCACAGCATAAATTCTGGGTTAAATCTGGTTGCAGGATCCATGAACCCATTAATTCTATTGGGAATTTAGGGAAGAGAGGAATAAAGATAAGAAGATAAGAAATATTCAGACGATGAAATACCCTTGTAGTTCTCACTTTTGGCAAAACTGCTGTCAGAATCTACCCAACTATTGTGATAGTTTAGTTTGTCCATTATGTCATTTGAGATCCTGCCACCAATCAAGGCCTCATCGCTGGACCAGGGGACACTTCAGGACAGCAGGTTATGTTAGTTTGAGAGAGCAGTGACTGGAGGTGGCAGGCCTGTGTCACCTAAATCTAAACCACTGAACATAATCAAACTGTGCAGAAGCACATACTGTGGAAAACAATGAAATCATACAGCACAAATTACTTGGACTGCCAGAAGAAATGTGGAATTTGCTCATACAGGGGCAAATCTTTCAGATGAAAAGCCATAGTCTGAGGCCCAAATCTTTAACTCCCAATATTTATGGTAGAATCAATTGTCTTTTTTGTCAAATTGGCATTCGTTGTAATATGGTTACATATTATCTTCAGCCACAGCAGAAACAATGAGAATAGTTGGTTCATTTTTGTTTTATAAGATATTAAAGCAAAAGGAATATTATTTTCTTGCAGCTTACAATTTCATACAGTGGAAAAAAATCAGATATGAATAAAGATACTCTGTGTATTTTCTGCAGTGAAGTTGATGACCAGGTAATTATTGAAAGACCTTGTTGCTCTTCTGGGCTTTCCAACACTCAGACCCAAAGACAAAATAGATTCCATGTGTAGATCATGAACATCAATAACTTTTACATCACAGAATCATGGAATGACATAGCACCAATAGTTACCAATAGTAACTCTAAAAAAGACTTGTTCAGTTAGTCCATTTCTCCATAGCTCTGCAAACCTTTCCTTATCAATTATTTATTCAATTCTCTTTCAACAGTTATTATTGAATATGATTCCACCATGGTTCAGGCAGTGTATTCCAGAACACAACAGCTTCTTTCTATGTATGAATACTTCAGGGGACTAATTAATATATATATATATATATAAAAGATATAAAATATGCATGTAAATATATATTGTTTGAATGTGTTTAATTTTGTATTGATTACATTTTGTCAGGGTGAACTTATCAGAAATTCTGGCAGTTTCATGAAACTTAATTCAGCAGCTGTTTATTGAGAACCACAATCAATCAGTCTAATGCCCATCTCAAGTCACATTAACTCCATGCAGAACTGAAAGCAATCCCAAGTACATATGATAATGTTCATTTTTTGCATTTTAGGAGTCAAACACAGCATGAAAATATGAGTTGAATGTATTATTTAGATAGATTTTCAAACCATTTGGATGTGCAATCATTGACCTTTTTCCTTGATTTAAATAGATTTTCAAACCATTTGGTTGTGCAATCATTGACCTTTTTCCTTGCTAAATGGCTGGAATTATTTCTGACTCTGCAAATGGTAGGCAAAATAAATTATATTTAACGGATATATCAGCAGTTATTATCAGAGTGACATTGTCTGAAGCATTTGTCGGTTTCATCAGGAGATGATTTTCTCTGATGTGTAGAGACTGACATCACATCAGAAAGCATTTCTCTTGTTACTTACAATACTATCACACATTTTTAGAACATAATTTCAAAGTTTATGTCTCAGAAATGGTCAGTGTATCTGTATGATGAGGGAAAATGCCAAGCATGTCAATGAGAATTACAATCAAGAAATGTGAAAGAAGTATGTCCCTGGAAAATAAAGGTAAAGTTACTTGCAAAGGATTTTCTTTCCCAGGCATTTTGCCACATATCCTAAAAATATGGCCATGAAATTTTGAAAGGGTGAGAAGGTGTAAAATATTCCAATCATCTGTCAGTGGAAGGTTGTCTTGCAATTTTGAGTTTACCGAGTTTACACTGATGGTTACAACAATGGTTACAAACCTTAAACATCAGGAAAGAGAGCTGAGACTGCTGGTCTTGCTCCTCATATTGATGGCAAGTTTGGTCATTTCTCTGAGACTATTTCAGGGCCATCTCATTAACTCTATTCCATATTCTCTTATAATTCTAGACCAGCTTTAAAACAGCAGAGGACTTTCCAAAGATTGGAAGGGGTGGAGGGTTATGCTAAAGATAAACCAGAAAATTAAAATTAAC
Organism: Pristis pectinata; assembly: GCF_009764475.1. Classification (NCBI taxonomy): domain Eukaryota; kingdom Metazoa; phylum Chordata; class Chondrichthyes; order Rhinopristiformes; family Pristidae; genus Pristis; species Pristis pectinata. The sequence goes on along the minus strand of NC_067418.1, from coordinate 22,576,075 downwards.
CCCTGGATCTAGTACTATTGCCTCTGCCGTGCTTGAGCACTCAATTTATCCAGATGAGACGTTAATGGTCTCACCGCCATGATGTAGAACTTTGACCACAGATAAATGAAAATAAAAAAAAACTGCAGATGCTGGAATTCTACAATAGAAACAGAAAATGCTGGAATAACCTGGAACATTAGCTTTATTTCTCTTTCCACAGATGAGTATTTCCAGCATTTTCTGTTTTTATCTTAGATTGGCCAAAAGTAAATGGAAATACTGACTGCTCAAGGAGTAATTGAACATGCAAAAACGGAAAATGAATAGAAGAAGAAAACACTGTTCTCTTTGTATGCTCCATATACTTGTTACTCTTTCATCTTTAGCACTTAAAAAAGTGGGGCATTTAATTAATTTTAGTCTTAATTATTGCTGGAGACTTAAAGAAATTTCAGAGCATAATCAAAGACCCCACCCACCCGAGACATTCTTTCTTCTCTCCTCTTCCATTGGGTAGAAGATACAGGAGCCTGAGGGCATGTACCATTAGATTTAAGGACAGCTTCTACCCCACTGTGATAAGACTATTGAATGGATCCCTTATATAATGAGATGGACTATGACCTCACGATCTACCTTGTTGTGACCTTGCACCTTATTGCACTACACTTTCTCTGTAGCTGTGACACTTTACTCTGTACTGTTATTGTTTTTACCTGTACTACATCAATGCACTTTGTACTAACTCAATGTAACTGCACTGTGTAATGAATTGACCTGTACGATCAGTATGCAAGACAAGTTTTTCACTGTACCTCGGTACAAGTGACAATAATAAACCAATACCAATACCAATAAGATTAAGATGCATAGGATTCACGGTGACTTGGCCATTTGGATTCGAAATTGGCTTGCCCATAGAAGATAGAGGGTAGTGGTTGATGGATTTTATGATAGCTGGAGGTCTGTGACTTGTGGTGTTCCACAGGGATCCATACTGGGACCTCTGCTGTTTGTGATGTATACAAATGACCAATGAAAATGTGGATGAGTGGGTTACTATGTATGCAGATGACACAAAGATTGGTGGCATTGTAGATATTGTAGAAGGTTGCCAAAGGATGCAGTGGGATATAAATCAGTTGCAGATGTGGGTGGAAAAATGGTAGATGGAGTTTAATCTGGACAAGTGTGAGGTGTTGCCCTTTGGGAGATCAGATGTAAAGGGACAGTACACAGTTAATGGCAGGACTCTTAACAGCATTGATGTACAGAAGGATCCTGGGGTCCAAGAACATAGTTCCCTGAAAGTGACCGTACAAGTTGAAAGGGCGATAAAGAAGGCAGATGGCATCCTTGCCTTTATTAGTCGAGGCATTGAGTTCAAGAATCAGGAAGTTATGTTGCAGCTTTATAAAACTCTGGTTAGGCCATATCTGGAGTATTGCATTCATTTCTGGTCACCCTGCTGTAGGAAGGATGTGGAGGCTTTGGAGGGGTGCAGAAGAGGTCAACCAGAATGCTGCCTGGTTTAGAGGGCATATGCTATATAGAGAGGTTGGACAAACTTAGGTTGTTTTCTCTGGAGTGACGGAGACTGAGGGAAAATCTCATGGAAGTTTTTGAAATTATGAGAGGCATAGACAGAGTAGACAGCTGGTTTCTTTCTCTCAGGGTCAGAATGTCTAATACCAGAGGCCATGCATTTAAGATGAGAGGGGAAGAATTCAAACAAGATGTGTGGGGCAAGTTTTTTAACACAGAGCGGTGGGTGCTTGAGATGCCTTGCCAGGGGTGGTGGTGGTGGAGGCAGAGGTGTTAGAGTGGCTCTTAGGCACATGAGTATGCAGAGGATGGAGGGATATGGACCATGTGAAGGCAGAAGGGATTAGTTTAATTAGGTGTTATTAGCTTAATTAGTTCGACACAACATCATAGGTTGAAGGGCCTGTTCCTGTACTGTACTGTTCTAGGTTCCATGTTGTAAATGCAAATTAATTTGAATTTTATTATTTTTTCCTAAAGCTATTGTCTTGCCTAAATATATCTTCCTTTCATTTGTTATTTTGCTTTCGGTAAATTATTTTACATTGAATTACATATGCCAGCTTGCAATGTCTGGTTTAGACATTTTACTGGCTCAGTGAGGAAACTTAAATCTGATTCGTGAAAATCACACAGGTCCCTATTCCCCAACAGGTGTCTCCATTCTTTTTGGATACATAAATTCCAATACAATGCACAAAGATGATAAGCAAGTGTAACAGTTGCCCAAATGCAATTTTAATTGCATGGTATCCACAGCTCAAATCTCACCCCTTGCAAAAGCTATACTAACAGCCTTTTAAAGAGTAACAGAATTTGACTCAGAAAATGATTCACTTATGTTTTGTTTTATTGATCTTTGTTGGTCCAGAAGGAGTATTAATGCCAATGCATTTTCCCCTATAAATCTTATTGATCACTGCAAAACTCTCGAAGACCCCTCCCCCTTTGCACTTCACAGTGAATACCAGTTTCTCCACTTTAACCTGGTCTCATGTAGGAATGCCAAAAAACATGATAAAAATAATGAAATGGACTAACCTTAAAGATTAAAACAAACATCATTGGTGATGTATTTATTCTACCTACTTCATGAACAAGCATTTCAATACCCCCATCCTTCCTTTGCTGTTGATTGTGCCCCCTGAATGTATTTCTCTTTTAAAGGAAATGAGCTCCTGTTGTTATCTAGAATCACACATACAGACAACATGACTTATTCTTGTGGCCCAGCAAGAGAAAGCATTTTCAGGGAAAAAAAACAAACAGAAGAAAGTTGCGAGAAAAGGCACTCTTTCATTTGCAATATTCACCTGATGTGCTCTTGATTTTGAATGACAAAAGGCCCCCTACTCGTTGTGAAACCTGGCAAAATCTTAATCATGAAACAACTAATGTTATAGCTGATGGCTTCTGAAAAGTAGCCATATACACATTCAGTTTAAAATAAAACTTTTTTGTTGATAGTGAAGAGCTGTAAAACATGACGGCAATACCAAACATTATGTAAGATAATGGGACTGTGAAAGTAGTTAATGTTTATGCTCTAAATAATTAACCAAGACAATTTTTTTTGGTTCAAATGCATAAATTCACTGCAGACAATGAAAGATTCATAATCCTAGTTCAAGGGGTGGGATTTTTTGAGGCAGTAGAAGTAAATCAGATTTCTTTTAACAAATATACTCAAGGTGACTTTAAGCATGCATAGACTTATATCTGCACTACAGTTCCTCTGCTGAAATTATTTATACACTGTCAAAATCTGCCTGGCTTACGTGTGAATTTGAATAAAATGCAGTACCTGGAAGTATGCTATGGAACAAAAAAAAATCAAATCTAATTGAATTCATTGCAGTATTCAAAATGAACAATTTATACCTTCAGCCATATTTACTGTGGTTCGTAAGTATAATTTTCTCTGAAAGGGATTTGTGTGCGAGACTGGCTACTCATCTGTAAGCATATTCCATGCAGATAGACATTAGTCTTGGTGCTCAGCATTAAGGTGGCATAGAAAAAGCAGTAAAAGATAATGGCAGTGCAATTCAATCTTGGCTGCACTTTATATTTTCCAAGAGAATTGTATTGATTTTTTGGAAGGCTGAGGGATTATTCCTCATTATTAAGTTACTATTTTCCTCCACTTTACCTCTTCTCCACGTCACTTACCATTCCCGAAAACATGTCTGACAGGTACCTTATTGCTTTATGGCCCATACATAACCATCTGCTAGATGGTGCACAGCAGCTAGTTAGATTGATAGTGTCTTTCACATTCCCTTTCTCGGTACGTTAAGGTGATGTAGTTTCAATTTTTAGGTGGAGCATCTATTCAAGCTGGGATCAAATGATGAGCAATTAGCACATGCTCAACCATTTATGTAACCACACTGGGTCTGTTTTGGGTCTGATTAATTTTCTGTGAATGAGTTCCTGAAATGAATAATGCCTTTCATTGAGAACTTGCTCATTTGTGGATGAGGGATTATCTGCTTTAGATATTATACAGCCATTAATGAGGAATCCAATAATATCTCTGTTTCAAATCATTCTAGCCAGAGGATATATTGAATTCATTGAAGCACATGCTCCAAAGAAGGCAGGCTCTCATAATGATTGATAGATGGTATGTTTCAAGATAAACAGCTTTAGGATGGCAACAAACTGGAATGTCCAATTCTTTATTTATTGTACCTATCAGCAATGTCAGTAAAAGTCTCTCCAAGTTATATAAACACACAATAAGACTGGAATCATAGAATGATACAGCACTGAAGGAAGTAATTCAGCCCATCTGTGCATGTGCCAGATCTCTAATGGTGTTATGCAATTTGTTATCTGCTCCTTTCCTATTGATAATTTATCTTACACAAACATCAATGGTACTCTCCTTGTCAACTCTTCCTGTTAATTCATCAAGTTGCTTTTTCAAGTTAGTGAAGGATGACAAATTTATGATGTTAGCCCATACCTTTCAAAATATGAATTAATTTTGTTCCAGATCATGAGTTCTGAGCATCTATAATTTCCACCCTCACTTCACTGAGTAACCTAAGATACATTTCATCTGGAACCAGCGACTTTTCTACTTTTTTTTAAATTTCAGGACTTGTTTAGTTCCTTTGGAATTGCAATTGGTATTGGAATTGGTTTATTATTGTCACATGTACCAAGGTACAGTGAAAAGCTTGTCTTGCATACCATTCATACAGATCATTTCATTACACAGTTCATTGAGGTAGTACAAGGTAACACAATAACAGAATGCAGAATAAAGTGTAACAGCTACAGAGAAAGTGCAATGCAGGTAGACAATAAGCTGCAAGGTCTGAAGCGGCTCTGTGCTTTCACGGGCCAATCTCCTTGATAGATGTTTAGAAAAGGATTTATGATTATTGTTTACAATGGCTGCTAATCTATTCTTATGTTCTCCTTTTTCCATTTTTTATATATCAGTTTGGGCACCCTTGGTCAAAATTTCTGTTACTGTGAATAGCTAAGTGAGTAAAAAATGACCTAATTTCCAAAGGCATAAAGTTAAAGATGACACATTTCTTTAATATTTTAAGTAAGATTACTTTGTTATTTCCATCCTTTACAGTTTCAAAATAACAAAAAATGAAAAGGGCCCGAAACAAAAGTTTGGGCACCCTGCATGGTCAGTACTTAGTAACACCCCCTTTGGCAAGTATCACAGCTTGTAAACGCTTTCTGCAGCCAGCTAAGAGTCTTTCAATTCTTGTTTGGGGGATTTTCACCCATTCTTCCTTGCAAAAAGCTTCTAGCTCTGTGAGATTCTTGGGCCATCTTGCATGCACTGCTCTTTTGAGGTCTATCCACAGATTTTCGATGATGTTTAGGTCGGGGGACTGTTTAGGGCCATGACAAAACCTTCAGCTTGTGCCTCTTGAGGTAGTCCATTGTGGATTTTGAGGTGTGTTTAGGATCATTATCCTGTTGTAGAAGCCATCCTCTTTTCACCTTCAGCTTTTTTTTACAGAAGGTGTGATGTTTGCTTCCAGAATTTGCTGGTATTTAATTGAATTCATTCTCCCCTCTACCAGTGAAATGTTCCCTGTGCCACTGGCTGCAACACAAGCCCAAAGCATGATCGATCCACCCCTGTGCTTAACAGTTGGAGAGGTGTTCTTTTCATGAAATTCTGCACCCTTTTTTCTCCAAACTTTCCTGCATCCTCACTACAAAATTCAGCATCAGAAGTTTGCAAAGGAACATCTAAACAAGCCTGATGCATTTTGGAGACAGGTACTGTGGACTGATGAAGTTAAAATAGAACTTTTTAGCTGCAATGAGCAAAGGTAGGTTCTCTCACATCACTTTGCAAATGAAGCCTCTCATTCAAGTAGATTTCTTTGCTTTACATGGTTTGGATGGTCTCCCTAATATGGAAATCCTAAAAGCAAACATAGTATTCAGCATTTGGGTTAATATTTGCTTTGGCCTAGTCTTACTTCTTTGTTGCTCGTTGGATTCACAATAATGAAAAATGGTTCTTACACATGAAGTCAAGAGCATGAACTATTATCAGTTGTAAAGAGTCTGCTGAAAACAAAGTAAGAACTTTTAACCAAACTAATAATATGTTAAAACAATTGAACATTGAAGAAAAATCAGTTAGAACTCAAAAGCAAGTTGTTGTTCTAGTATTCAAGACCCTCAGTGAAATTGCTAAATCAAACCATGTACTTATATTTGTGTTTTCTACCAACTGGAATGGAGCTTTTATCCAAGCTCAAAGGAAAGGAAAGTTATCCTTTCTTAAAAAGGATAGTGAGAATGTAGAATGAACCACCAGGAATTGAGGGGCCAGATAATGTAAAACAATTTACAAAGGAGTGCGCAGATATTTGAGGGAATTGTAGAAATGAGAAGAACCAAATGAACAACTTCACAATCTTTGTTTTTTTTCCCTGACACTACTGTACAGTGTGTGAGAAATAACCAGCAATTGGCCAGATAAGTGTGATCAGCAAAATCCTAAAAAGCAGTACACCAGAAATAAATCAGCAAATTCTGCAAAATGCAGCATGCCATCAAGCATTAGTGGAGAGAGCAAACAGATAACAATATGATTTTGCCCTTATTTTGGAGAAATGAACAAAAAAGGTGCATGAGAAGGAGCAGCTGGAAGTACGTGTCATCATGCAGATTAGTTTTAATATTTTTATGAACAATATAGTGATATGGACATCAAAGAAATTTCATGGGTCAATTTCTGAGAGTATTTGCAGAATTACCTTTTTTTTTGATTCTGTACCAATATTTTAATTAGTAAAACTCTGATAGAGAGCAGGGAGACAAAAGAAATTCTCAGGATGAACTTGGGCTCTGTAGAACACAAATTGTGGGCATTCTCTTACCTTTTAAATCAAAGATCAGGTCCAAGATGGACTGGTCTATTGTCACCAAATAGCTACCAAAGCATGCCGAGCAAGTAGATTATGATCTGCATCAGTAAGCCAGTGATTGTATTGTCTTGATCTCCCAGAACAGAATACATACATTGACCACTCAACACACCATTTGGCATCTACCACTCGCACCCAACACCCCCACCCACATACACTTCCATGGCTAGCCTACTAGAACTACTCAAAGAGATCGTGAACGACTTACGTATAATTTCTAGAATTAATTCTTCTAGCTACTGAAAGTAATATGATCTTATTTCATACATGTATATTTTCAATGCATTACACTTGTGAGTTATCTGGCTGATGATATAACACTTTTATGCTGGTTTAAAACCTCAGGACGTAGGTGGCTTTCTACACTTCCTCTTAGAATTGAGCATGGCTGGGAGAATGAAAAGAGATCACATAGAGCAGGAAAAAGAAAGATGAAAATGGCCTTAGCAGCAGTTCATAACAATCAAAGATCTTTAAGGAGCGATATTCTTACCTGAACTTCACTGATGACCATTTCTTGAGATGCTTTGCTTCACTGAAGATGTTGTGACTGAAATCTGCCAAATACTGTAGCCACAACTGCAACCTCATATCAGGACAAGGACCACATTGCCCACAGCTGTCAACCTGATTGTGGCTCTTGACTTTTGTATATGTGCATTGTTCAATTCAGGAGCTGGAAATATAAGTGCACTTATGCGTGAAGTCAGGTACTCCATAAACAGAGATGTGGCTTCACCTCTTGCACTCCTAGCAATGACATACAAAGCAATGACAAATGGGTTGAGTGAATACAATCCTTGTGTAGATTGAAGGCTACCCTTTCTTGTCAACATGATTTTCCTGAACTGAAAGAGGTGCTATTTCCTCAGTGTACAGGTGGTGTTCATCCAGAACAATTTGTCAATCAAGTTTTGTTAGTACTTTGCAGTCTATGGGCATTGCAGAAAAGACAGACATTACTAACCATCCTTTAATAACCTTGAGAAGCTGATGATGAGGCAGTTTACTGCTGTTCCTCTGGTGAACATACTCCCAGATGTTGTTGGGATAGGGTTCCAATACAAAGATGAATGAACAGAAATATATTTCCAGGTAGAATGGTTTGCAACTTGAATGGAGACCTGCTGGTGCTGGCTTCATCATGTGGATACTGTTATTATCAATGCCTTCAGCTGCAGCTTTAGTCATAGTCACAATAATATTATTTTCTATTATGTCCATCAATGTCTACTCCATGGACATTAAAACATGTACTGTATGCACATTTGTCCTCCTCCACTTCTTTCCTCTTGCTTCCTGCTATGTGTCACCTTCTCCTGCAAATGGAAAATGTGTCAGTGAGTGTGTCATGCAATCTGTTTGGGTGTTGTGGTTGTCATGGTTGAATAGCTGCCAGTAAGATTGAGCTGTGAGTTACAAACACTGGGTTTGCAATGAGGAAAAGAATATGATTTGAAAATGATCTGACAGAGATTGTTCATAAATTGGTCATAGGGGTTTAGAGAAATGAGCTGTGAATGAAGCTGGTAGTACAGTTGGTAGGAAGGCCCATTTAAAAATGATTTCATTCATCTTGGTAATTTGAGTCATGATTAAACTTCTTTGTGCATTGTATATTGGAACCTATAATCTTTAGAACAATATCCCTGGGTTGATTTTTCCCACTGTCTCCTTAAGCATCTATGTATCTGGAAAGTTTCTTGCACTCACCGGTTCCCTGTTGCCACCCAAGGATATACAGCATCTCTTCTTTTGTATCTCTTCTGTCAAGGTAGGAAGGTGTATTGTCCGAGAATCTTGTTATGCATGTACTTGCATGTTCAGCCATTGCTTCAAGTATTACAACCACAATTTAACTTTGAAAAAGACTCATACTGTCTCTTGCAGCCTCTAAACACTTCCTCTTGAAAAGCCATGAGCTGCCTCAGATTCAGATTCAGATTAGTTTAATGTCATTTACACCAGGGTGCAATGAAGTTCCACTAGCAACCTACCTGGGTCTGGATAAATTTATTATTAACCATAAATTAGAAAATCTAGCTTTGCAACTTGAACATTCTCTATTAGGAAGTTTGTTGTGCAATTGTTCTTATTGAAAAGAGAAATTGTGTGAACAATTCATGTGCCCATGTGCTGTAGTATACAATTTATGCGATATAAATTGCACAAACACGATAACTATTAATGCACATGTTAACTGTGCTTATTGTAAAAAAGAAACATATTGCAAAACTGGTTTTGTTACATATTGTATTGCTATGGTTATTGAATCAGTTTCAATGCCCATTTCATAATTGGATTCTCCCATACAAAAAATATGAACACAATTTTAGTGAATGTTATCAGGAAATGGTATAAAATCAAACAAATAACTTTGGATATCTTGTCACCAGGCAACAATGTGAACACAGGAAAAACAAATCAGAGGTGCCACTTAAAGCCGTTGTAAAATATGATTGCACATAAATTAGCTATTTTTCTCTTGATGCTTATGAGTCACTATGATCGTCAATGAGATATAATGATTTATGACCATTAAAGAAAATGCCTTTTTTTCAGGCCATACTGACAGAATCAGTAACTGTAGAAGTTGTTCCTCATTGTTCCTACTTTCTAGATGGCAAATGTTCCACTTTCATGAAACTGTGTCCCAAGTCTCAAGGCAACATCTGACACTGGAATGAGTTGGCTGATTATACAGGAGTTATTGGTAGTTATTTTTAGCAAACATCAAACCCTTTAAATTTGTTGATGAGGGCATGAACAAGTAAGCAACTTCCATCAAAAAAGTAGCTATTGCTTTTTTTACACCCAGTTGTGGGACCAAGAGGGTTGGGGTTGTTGCATATAGGTTCCTAAGGACTTTGCTCCTTCCTACTATTTGTCCTTCAATTTCCTAAATGGGTTTTCTTTCTATTTATCTGAAACTTGCTGTTGTACAGTTGGTGGATCATTACTGGAAAAGGGTCTAATTTAGGGAAAGCCTCAGACTTCCAATTTCACATTCTTCACTCCATGTGCATTCTAGGTTATACTTCTGAAAGTGTCTATTTCTGCATGAACTGCTGTTTCCTATTGAAACACATTAATGTATTTAAGATTGGCATATTTTTGAAGGTGCAAAGACAGATTGGTATCTTAAGTTCCTTTGTGACACCAGCACAGGTTAACTTCTTTCATTCATTTATGGGAAGATGGCACTTCTGACAAGCCAGCCTTTATTGCCAATTTATTGATCATCCCTTGAAATTTGGGAGCAGTTCTCCTGAATAATTTTTTTTGAGTGATCAAAAGGTATCACCTTCATGGTTTTAATCTTATTCTAATAAACATGAAAGGCATTTCGCAGCTAACTAGTGCAATTCAGATTGCAGCTTTGAATTCAATTATCTGAATTTCAGCTGGTTCAAATGGAAACACTTGAATTTCCTCAGATGATTGTATTTAAGCTGCTTAATCAAGAGAGATAATAGTTTCTGGAACACAAAATAGTTCACAAAATATGTGCCAACTATGATGCTTTTCTAAATAGGCATGTTTTATTTCTTTCCTGGATATTGGTTCACTTTGATGTTTCTCATAATGAAGCTGTATCTGTTATAAGATAGATATCCATTCTGATCAATGAACTGTACAGTACATTGTATAATACAGTACATCCAAAGACGTACTGGTTAGGAGTCGTGGACATGCTATGTTGGCACCAGAAGCATGGCACACTTGTGGGCTGGCCCCCAGAACACTCTACTCAAAAGATGTATTTCACTGTGTGTTTCAATGTAATGTGACTGATAAAGATATTTTATCTTATCTTATCTAATGGTGGTAATCATCTAGAAGACTGAAAGAAGAAATGATGTTGGTTTGGAGATTGTTATGGAGTTTGAAGATGTAATATGTCAACTACGCAGATTTGTATCTCTGCTACCTTGTCCCCATCACCGCGCCCCCCACCTCCCTTCCCTGTGATTGTCGCCATCGTCGCTCCCCACTTGTGTTCATTGTCACAAATGTCAGGAGGTACCTTCTTCCTACAGGGCTGTTGGATTTCAATGCCCATGTTTTTCTCTTGCCAAGAAGCAAATAGAAAATAATATTATTTTATGGGAGGTTAAAAATGGATCCCGTCTCACTTCCTCATTCACACCCTTTCACTTGTTAATGGCACCTACCTACTAACCAGTTGGTGTGATTTTCAAAGTGTCAACTCTCTCGCGCAGATGGGCAAGTGGAACGAGATGGCATTCTTTGCATGTTTCCTTTAAAAACACACTGCCCACTTATGCTTTGAACAGGTCACATTTCCGATATTTTCCATTGTATACACATTTTACTTCAATTTGGATGATTTCCAGTTTAAACCTCAGCGCAGTATTACTTTCGATAGAATTTGACTGACCTTATTGATACAGGATTATGTACCAGATACAGTCCGGTGTATCTTCATTTAATTGAACAAATCTTGATGGGGCATCACTCATTTGCACCAGTGCTATATTAAAATTTTGTCAGAAGTTCAACATTTTTAAAATGCCTAGCAGTTTATAAACTGCAGAAAAGAACCTAAATTGCTCACTTTCTGTGCTGCAGACGGCGATTGGCATGATGGTAGTAATTATGCTGTCATTAAGATATTTAAACTATTAATTATGAGTTCTGGCTTGCTGAGGCAAAGGTTAATGGGTAATAAATATCCAAATCTAGCAAGTTCTTCAAAATACTAGAGAGGTTCAGGGGTAAATGCTATTTGTGCAAGACAATCAGAGGAGATTTGCATGTTATGGTGTATCAGCTCATGCTCTGCTCTTGCTGGTCATGAACACACTGATATGTTTCCAGGAATATTTGGCCAAATGTGTTTAGTTTGTACGAATGCAAAAACCCTGCGGAGACTAGAAACCTGAAATAAAAATAGAATTAGCAGTAAGGCAGCATTTGCAAAGTGAGAAACAGATTAACGTTTCAGGTCAGTGACCTTGTATCAGAATGTCTCTTTCCATTTATCAGAGTGTCCTTTAATAACAAGTCAGCCATCTTGTTAAACTTGAATATTTCTCTGGAAGATGCATGCAGTCAAAGGCTCAGATTTTGCAAAGTGAAGCCCACTGCCTTCATTTGCTTTTCAGATCCCCAATGCTACAGGTTTACCTACTTTGGAACCATAAGACCAATCTTGCTAGCTGACAGCATCCTTGGTCCACTTGGCAAGTCCCCACAGCACCAGCTGGTCCCTGTGGGAGGGCCAGAATAAACAATGTCTACGAAACTGCTGGGAATATCTTTGACAGATGACAAAGACATGCCCCCATCATTGCCATCTGTCCTGCTTCTGGAGTGCTTCTGGATGTACTGGAAAGTCAGAAGCAATCACAAACTATTAAAATTGAAAAACATTTAAAAACATAGTGCTTAAAAATAAAATCATCGGAAATATTTTGAAATAGCTAAAAACAATACAAACAAAACTATTTTAAACTATAATAGTATAGTTATGATTTATAGTTATACCATAGTTTATCATACTATAGACTATAAATATAATCTCCCTCCTTATTCTCCTTGCAGCTGTAAGATGTTCTTTGAGATGAAAATGTAGATCCCATTTAAGATCTATCTTGGGGCAGGATCTGCGAGCAGATTCCCCAGTGCTGAGAAACTTCAACAAAGTTGGGTTCCTACACTGGAAATGCATGCTTGTACTTACAGAGCTTGGTGCTACAGAAGTGCCAGGATTTAACCAAGATTAGACCCATTATCTCACTTTGTCTCCTATAAAGGTTAAAAAAAATACTCTGCTCAATGAAAATGCACACCAGCCACATGCACCTTCTAGCTCAGTTAACTTACTGCAGATCTCCAGACATGAAAGGGAAAATAAAATCAATTTCATGTAATGGCTCAGAAACATCAAAAAATTAAAATAGATTTTCTAATGTCATAAATGTATTTTTCCCAAAGTCTATCAACATCAAAAGATGATGTTACAATACTGGACAAAGCAGAAACTAAAGATTTTGAAGGGTATTATGAACATTATGTTGTAAATTGGTGAAGTTTCTTTATTCAATAAGAGTTTCAATGATATGTGGTTTACCTATTATCACATAACACCTTTAAAATCTAGTGATTGTTTACATAAAACCAGCACCTATCCAATAAAGCGTAAGCTGTATCTGATGGAATTAGAACATATTTAAAGGTATAAATTAGAAATAATGTATTGAGTACCAAGTCACCCACATATGTGCAACTGTTTAACATGTAAAAGGGCAGTTCATTGAACATATAAAGTACATTTAACCAGATTACTTCTACATAGCAGAAACTAAAGTCTCCTGTTTTTAATAAACCAAGCACTTTGTTGATAAGTGAAAATGATCTCCTGGTTAATGAATCCTTCTGTTCAAAATGGCTTTATTCCTCATTTTCTGGGAAGGCAAAGGAAATTCGCAGGAGGCATATTTTCCTGGTTGGAATTCCACAGAGAAATGGGGTACAACATCACCTATTGCTGCAAGCAAAGCAAAATTTAAAAAAAATACAGTATAAGTATCAGCGATACCAGAAGTGCAGAGTTAAATTGTGTGTTGAGCAAAGGACCACTTTTAATTTTCAAACTATCACATCTGTTTGTAGCAAAAGTGAGGTTGTCTAGTATCATCTCCATTGAAATCTGCCAGATGAATTTTAAGAGCATCCTTTGCATGCTTAAGGCCTCCCAAAGAGCTTTACAGGCAATGGAGCATTCTTGACATGTAATAATGCAGGATAGATGGCAGCCAATTTGTAAACTCCTACGAAAAATATTCAGATGAAATCTTTTCTGAGCAAACCTATTATTGGAAGTGATAGATAAGTACCTGCAGAGGATAGGGATTCAGTCTGAAGATTTTTTTCCCTTTACACATTCTTTTCATCTTGTTCTGAGTACTTAACATTTTTATAGAACACAGATTCACAGACACGTTTTTAAAAAAATACCCCCTATTGAGCCAGGATTGTAGGAGGAGAAGAAAGGAGTGTTTAGTCTCCAACTAGTCCTTATATCCACTTAACAGATACATCTAAGGGCCATTAATCACTCAGCAAGAATCTCAAAATTACACTCTCCTGTTGATTTAACTAGATATGGAGATGTGACCAGCTAATTTTAAATGTGCAGATAATGTGCAATGGCCAACTTCTATCAATCAAGATATCTCTCAGCTACAGTGCAGTATTAATCTTTCCCTTTAATACTCTGATGCAAGGTCTCAGCCCGAAAGGTCGACCATCTCTTTGCCTTTACAGATGCTACTTGACTTGCTGAGTTCCTCCAGCAGTTTGTTTTTGCTCATATTCCAGCATCTGCAGTCTCTTGTGTTTCCAGCTTTTACATTGATCTTAATAACTTGAGGTTTCACTTCCTGCTTAATAGGAATTGGTAAATGTGTGGGATGGGCAAATGGGGTTAGAGTGGGGCCCATCATCCAGTCACTGTGTTCCTGGGTCTATCTGTACTTTCAGCATTGACTCATTGTTCCCCCAGGTTGCTATCCACCAGAACACAGTTTGTTTGACAGTTTTTCAGGCTTTTCATTTCTAACTGCCCTCAGCTTCTCCACTACACCTATTCATGCGAAAATGTACCACTTCAATATCTAGGATATCTTTGATTATGTTCTTGATCATATGATGTAAATATCATTCAGCTAATAAAGCCTCTCTTGCTCACCACTTAAACCTTTTAAGTGTTTCTTTTCTTGTAAATATATCAACCTTATTTCCCTCCTTTACTTACTTTGATGTTTTTCTTTAAATATTATTACACAATCAGAAAAATGCCATGACTGAAAATGTGATTTATAACTGCTGGAAATATTCAGAAAGCATTTGTAGAAATTTTTGAAACAGAAAGCATTAACATTTGGCAATGACCCTTTTACAGAATGTTTCCAATTGTCTTTTACTGTACTATCTTCAATTTCTGATGAAGGTTCTATATCTGAAAATAGAATATACCTCTCCCAAATACCACTTATCTGCTGTACCTTCCCAATATTCTCTACTCTTCTTTCTAATATCTTGCCACCTGAAGTCTTTGAATTTGTCTTTCTTTGTCACCTCATGTTTTAAAGTTCATTTCTTTGTTCTCTTTCAGTACCGTCTCCTAAAGTCATCCACTAATTTCTGAAGTTTTGTCACTCCCCTGTGTGATATATTCTAAAGAGTTCTTCCAAGTGGGATGTGATATAAACACAAGTCATTGTTGCTATTGCTTTGCAGCCATGCAAAGTACAGCAAATCTCCAAAAATCTGACACCCCTGGGAATTTGGTGATGTCAGACTGGCAGATTTTCTGTACTGTTGGATATTATTCCTATTGATACATCAACACACATTTAATACATTGTTTTTCAGATGTTACAAAGCAGCCATTGGTCAGGGGGTACAGAAGCCTGAAGTCCCACAGCACCAGGTTCAAGAACAGTTATTTCCTTTCAACCATTCAGTTCTTGAACCAACCGGCACAGCCCAAATCACTAGAGTTTAGCAACACTATGACCACTTTGATCATCTTGCACTAAAATAGACTTTGTTTTGTTTTGTTCTAATTGTGTTCTTTCTTGAAAAAATTGTGTTTAATATATGTTTTTCTTGTGAGCGCTGCTTATATGATTCTATGTGCCTGTGATGCTGCTGCACGTAAATTTTTCATTGCACCTGTGCACACATGTACTTGTGCATATGACGATAAACTCGCCATTGACTTTGAGTTGAAATGTAATGTGGGAAACAAGGGCCATAGTAAGTTGAAAGGGAGCACAGAAAACAGGGTCCCAATTAATTAAAAAGGAGCTTGGGAATGAGGACCCAGGTATGTTGAAAGGAAGCACAGGAAATGGCAAACTATAAGTTATAAGGGAGCATGAGAATTGAGGCCCAGTGAGTTGAAATGGAGCTTGGGAAACAGAGCCTGGTGAACTAAATGCTGAATCATTGGAATATCCGAAGAACCTGATGGTGGATTATTAGAGTTTTACTGTACAGTATAAATGTAAGTATTTTATTTTGCATTCATTCCAGCTGGCCACTGTATTGAAGAAGGAAGTTACAGTTATCCACTGCATCTCCAAATGGTGAAGCTTTACTTTTGTGACCCTGTGCAGGGAGCATGACTGTTGAGTCATATTAACAAGAGGAGAACACTTTCATTTATAATTCAATTTTATTTGGAAGTTGCACACTAATTGTTTGAGAGTGTTTGAGAGTGCTGTTTGTCTCAAGATTTATTTCCTGTTTACTTTCATTGAAACAGCAGGTCAGGTGTAAATTTGCAACAAATGCAAATTTGCAGCTGTGCATTATAAATAAGGTTTACATACACTTTGAATTGTTTGGGGTATAATTATCATCATTGAGAAAGATAAGGATTCCAACTGTTACAGGTGATTTGATTATTCTAATTTGGAAAGATTTAAACAAAAAAAAGCATTCAAAAAATAACTCCATGTAATAATAAAAATGATTTTATATTACAGACTCTGAAGTTGACATGCATTGGTAAAACAAAGAATGGTTGGGATATTATAGACCAGAACATTTGTTTCATGGTCATGGAATACATAGTTTGCTGAATTGACAAGGTCAGTTCATTGCTGGAGCCTCTTCTCACAAGGATTTGGCATAATTCCTGTTCTATTCCAGCCAACACTTAAAGAAACTGCATAATTATTTTCCTTAACTCAGGTATTATACCATTACAAAAAAACTGAATTCTTAATGATCCAAATTCATTTATTCAAGGATAAATGTGATATCCTCTGATTTGTACCATTCTCTGTAATTTTTTTCTTTGCTTTTGCTTTGAGAATGACTGGTTCTCAGGTCTGTTAGATAATTGTTTATCTGTTTTTGCCCTTCTAATTTTGATGGAAACTAGCCAGATATTTTCATTTCTGCCAGGAACAAATAATCTAGATCTCAGGGGAGAAACAATAGTGATTTAGTCTACCTACGTGATGAAGACCCGTACCCAGATGTGAGGCCAAACTCTTGTCTATTTACACTTCAACATTTTTGGCCCAGATTTTACCCAGCTCATTGCTCCTCCTCAGAACATGCTCCATTGATGGACTTCTATCACTTAGGGTGGAATGTCAACACTAACGCCCTGCGCTACGTTTGCACTTGAGGTTAGGACTGCTCCACCATTGATTTCAGTGGAGACAGGTCAGTAGGTGGACAGCTGCTTCATCCCAATTAGAAAGAAGGACTTCATGAATAAGAGGCAGAACCTGTGTTAACAAAGGAGGTCAAAGATAACATTACTTGAAACATAACGCATATAAAGTGGCAAAGGCTGATGATTGGCCAGAGGACTGGGAATTTTTTTAGGATCCAGCAGGAAAAGGCTAAAAAGATTATAAGAAGAGAGAAAATTGATTTTAAGGGAAAACATGTGTAATAACAAAACAGATATTAAGAGTTTCTATGGATACATAAGTAGGAAGCAGGTGGCTAGGATAGGAGTGGGACTTCTAAAGAGTGGCTGGGGAATTAATAACACGAAACAAAGAAATGGCAGATATGTTAAATCATTTTTTGCATCACTCTTCACTGTGGAGGATACTGCAAATATTCCTAAAATAGCAGATGTGCTAATTTCAAATAACATGGAAATCCTAATCACAAGGGATAAAATATTAGAGGTGGAAGGTTATGTGGTAATGAGATTGTGAGTCTACAATGGGATACAGGTAGTTTGAGTGATTAGACAAGAACCTGGCAAATGCAGTTTAATGTGGGGAACTGTGAGGTCCTGCACTTTTGTAAGAGGAATCAAAAGCAGGATTATTATCTAAATAGTGGGAAAATGCATATGAGTGAAGTTCAGATGGATCCAGGTGTTCTAGAGCATGAATCACAAAAAGTTAGAAGACAGGTTCAACAACTAGTTAAGAAGGTAAATGGCATGTTGACCTTTATTGCGAAGGGGTTGAGTTTAAGAATAGGGAGGTTTTGTTGTAGTTGTTCAGGGTGTTGGTGAGGCCAGACCTGGAACACTGTGCACAGTTTTGGTCTTCTTACCTAAATAAAAGGATATAGTGGTTTTGGGGGCAATCCATAGGAGATTCACCAGGCTAATTCCTGGGATGAGAGAGTTGTTCTATCAAGAGAGTCTAGACAGCTTGGATCTGTATTCTTTGGAGTTTAGAAAAGTGATGGGTGACTTTATTCACACATGAGATCCTAAGGTGGCTTGACAGGATAGATATTGAGATGTTTTCACAAGCGGGGGAGTCACATACAAGGGGACACAGTAACAAGATAAGGCACCAGTCACTTAAAACTGAGGTGCATAGAAATGACTTCTCTCAGAGGGTAGGGAATCTCTGGAATTCTCTGCCCCTGTGGGCAGTGGAGGCCAGACCGTTAAAAATATTTATGAAGGATATCGATAAATATTTGAAAGATCAAGGAATAGAGGGTTATGGGGAACTTGCACAGAAGAGGAGTTGAGGCATGTGTCTATCAGCCACATATTGAATGGGGGCACAAGCTTAAGGGGACTGGTGGCTTACTCCTGCTCCTATTTCTTTGTGTTCTTGTGTTCTAAACCTAAACTTTGGTCCATGGTGAGCACAGGTGGCTTACTGCTGACTGCAAATTGTAGCCCCTTATTTGGTTTCAGCTTACATATCTGAATGGAAAATTATTTCCAAAAAGCAGCAAATTTTTAAACAACTCCAACATTAATCACCCCATGTAGTGAGAAGCTAAAGGCATTATTATTCTGCCAGCTGTTTGGATGTTCTTGTAACAACAGAAGAAAGCTGGCAGAGTGGAGGCAGATTTTAACACCCTTGCATGACACTGATATTACAAGCAGTCCTCCTAAGCAAGTCCACCCCCATGTTCAGCTTGACATTTATATGTTATATCTAACTATTGACTTCCGCCATCTGTTTCCAATTTCTGTTTAAAATACAGACGGTTGGAACTTCAAATTGGAAAAACTTTGAAAGCTCTAAATTTCCTCAATTCAAGTGAAAGACTACATAAACATGCAGTTCCTTTAATCCAGACCAGTTATGAGA
The DNA here is from genome assembly GCF_009764475.1 of Pristis pectinata. Taxonomy (NCBI): domain Eukaryota; kingdom Metazoa; phylum Chordata; class Chondrichthyes; order Rhinopristiformes; family Pristidae; genus Pristis; species Pristis pectinata. Next base: position 22,557,033 of record NC_067418.1, on the reverse strand, counting down.
AATATTGCCCTTTAATTTATTTAAAGATCCATACATTCAGTATGAAGGTAAACCCAGTTTTTAGCATATAGGAAGAAATAAAACTATCATGTGGACCCTGGTGTCCATGAATATGTGCACAGATTCTTTCACTGAGATTGATACTTTGCTGCTTAAAGTACTTAGACTACCAGTGTCTTTTATTCCCCAAAATATACTTTATTCATAAAATTTGCATGTATTTACAGTACAAGATGAGATAGTGGTGCAGCATTTGGCACACCTTCCTCTGAGCTCCAGGCAGTTGGCTTTGATCCTGACCACTCATGCTGTCTGTGTGGAGTTTGCACATTCTCTCAGTGGTGTTATGGGGTTCAGCTAGGTACTCTGGTTTCTTCCTGTATCCCAAAAAATTACTCACACATGAACTGGATCTTGTAAATGACTCCTTAGTTTAGGTAAGTGGCGAAAGGATCAAAGGAGAGTTAGTGAGCACTCGAGAGAGAATTAGTTGCAGGACTGCAGAGAATTAAGGAGTGGGGGAATGGGACTGATGAAGTTGCTCTGCTGGGCGCTGGCATGACGTGATGGACTGAATGGCCTCTCCTTATGACAAAGTAAGTAGGTAAGAGACATTGTTCCATGGATTTACACAATTCACATTATATCAGCATGCTATCAGTTCTTTTTGTTTACATAAACTGTCTGACTGGGCACATCCATGTTTTACATGGGTTCCAGAACCTCAGTATACAATGGCGGGTGGGGCTTAAATTCAAACTGTCATCCTTCTCAAAACACCTTAGTGATGGTTTTGTCCAGTTCCAATGTATCCCTCAACACATAATGCTGGATCTTGGAGTTTGTCAGTCTGCAACATTGAATTGTGGACAGATCGTTTCACTGGAAGATCACAGGTCTGCAGTCTGATGCACATGCATCAAGGACTCATGGTGGAAGAGGGCTTTCACAAGGTTGTTTCAGAGCATGTACTTGTAATTATGTTATCATGTAGTGCATCATTTGGTATAATTACAGCCAATGATATGTCTAGATATCTACTCCTCATTTCGAGAGATGCATAAATGCTATAAATTGTATGAAAGTGCCATATGATAAGTGCCATAAGTGTTGAAAATATCCCACACTTTTAAGTTCAAATCTCAATTTACAAACCTTACAGTTTGCTGTTCTTGCAGTTTGTAGATTTATTTAATCCTGTGCACCTTGCCCTCAGCAATTCCTTCAAATAGATGTTTTGCTTGGAGGAGCTGGAGCTTAGGAATTTCATCTCCAATGCTAACTGCAGTGCAGATAGTTTGGCTTTGACTAAACATTTTGAAACTACTGCACAGCAATGCAGGAAAGCTTAACGACAAAACTTTTTTGGTTGGTTTTGATCTCATTGTCCCTTATTCCACAGTTCCTATTTTTCTAAAATGTCCTGTTATCTCTTAACTCATTCATTTTATTTGCTTCATATCTTCTCCCATGAACCACTCAACATGATTTAAACCCTCCCTCTGAACTAAGATACTACTTGATCCTTTTCTTCAAAATTGAGAAGTCAGAGTTTACTCAGAAACTTATGCACTTTGTGGAACTCTCCTCAACATCAACCAGCTGTCCACTGTACACTTGCCCTGATTTCCTTTGCTGTTGGAGATTTACGTTAGTGATCACTCCAGTGGGAACACACATGAGCTAACCCATGACTCCACAGCAGTAGGCCAATCAGGCCAACAAAACTGGGCCAGCTATCACAAATGTATCAACGGAAATGACCTCTTCAAGCTACTGTTGAGTGAAAATGCTTACCAAATGATAGATGAAATACAAGACTAGTGAAAAGCCAATGAATGATCAGAGCTGGCAGCACAGTAGTGTACAGCCAGAGGGAGTAGCCCTTGGTGTCTTCAACATCAATTCCAGATCCATGAAGTCTGATCAGATCAAACATGGAAGAAGGAAACCTCCACCTGAATACTACCAATGGAATACAATGGACAGAGCTAAGTGATATCATAACTAATGGATCAGATCTACCATCCTAGTACATCTGGTCATGAATGGTCATAGACAATTAACCTATTAAAGAGATGAGGCGGCTCCAAGAACTTGCTCATTATCATGGACCAAAGGCAGAATTCTAGAGCTGAATGGACAGTGACTGCCCTAGACATCAGAGCAGCAGTTGAGTGAGTGGCATCAAGGTACTTTGGTAAAAGTGAAGTCAGTAGGCATTATAGGGAATGCACACCGATGGCTGGAGTCACATCTTGCCCAAAGGAGATATTGTGATTACTGTAGATCTATCATCCCTGTCCAAGGACATCACTGCAAACAATGCTAAGGGTTGATCCAGCCATCTGCAGCTGTTTCATCAATGACCTACCTTATGGCATGGGGTCAGATAAGGGGATGTTCATTGATATCCACTGATAATTGCACAGTTGAATTTCACTTGCAATACTGCAGCAAATGGGGTGAACATTGTCTGCAACAAGACCTGCACAGCATCCAGGCATGGGCTGATAAGTGACAAGTAGCAATCATGCTGTAAAAGTGCCAGACAATGTTCACCTTCAACATGGAACATTCAATGGCATTACAATTGCTGAGACTTCCACCATTAATATCCTGGGGATCACCATTAACAGAAGCTCTACTGAACCAGCCACACATATATAGTTACTAAAGAGCAAGTCAGAGGCCATGTTAAGTCACTCACCCCCTGTCACCCCAGGGTCTTTCCACCATCAGTGGATTGGAACCCAATTAACCATCCTGACTATTGACTCCCTCCATCACTGAGACAGAGTGGCTGCAATGTGCACATTTACAAATACACTGCAATTACTCAGCTGGACTACCTCTAACAGCACCTAAACAATTTGAAACCTCTCCCACAACAAAAGACAAAAGCTCCAGGCACATTGAAATACACTACCTGCAGGTTCCACTCCAAATCAGCACCACCCTGCCTTGTGAATACATCACTAGTCCTTCATTGGATTTAAATCCTGGAACTCACTCCCCAAATGCACCTACGGAAGAAGAGCTTGAGCGGTTCAAGAAATTTGCTTACTGTCGTCTTCTCAGGGGAAGTCACGGATGGGCAATAAAAGCTAGTCTTGTCTACAATTCTCACATCCCAAAGATGAATATAGAAAAAAAAGACACAGAAAGAAAAGTGGTAGCTTGAGGCAATTTTCAATTGTCACTGTAGTCAATGGAAAAGAGAATCTGAGTTGTAAAATCAGCCCATTCACTCATTCTGCACCTACGAGATGTCCAAAATAACTCCAGGAATGGAACAGTGTGTGAGGAACGCAAGAGTAACTCACAGTAAAGAACAGAAAATAAGAGGATTGGAAACAGTACAAGGCATTTCACAGTAAACAATGGCAGTGAGAGCTCTATGGAGAGGATAAAAGAATGAGCCTGATCATCAGGAGCATTTACAGCCAGTGGAAAAAGCCCTCTGAAACTGTCAGCTGTCAGAACATAATCAGTGCAGACTGGGGGCCGTGCTCTGAATACAAGGCCCATAATTTAACCATTATGTTATTGTATCCCTGTCAGGTGGGTTTTGTTGGTAGTGTTGAAATATTAAACATCCAAAAAAATAACTTAATTTGCCTCAAAACCACCCAGTTTTCTTAATCTCAGTTCTAAATGGGATACTTGTATCCCAAGGCTGTGACCCTTGGTTCTGGGCCCTCCAGCCAATGAAAACCTCCTTCCTGCATCTAGTTGTCTAGTCTTGTTAGAATTTTATAGGTTTCTCTGAGATCCCCTTTCTGCTTCTAAATTGCAGTAAAGCAGGGCTGACCCATACAATTTCCTCTCATGTGCCAGTCCTGCCACACCAGGAACCAGTCCAGTAGATCTTTGTGGCACTTTATTCCATGGCACAAACATCCTTCCACAGATTAGGAAACTGCCTACAGAACTTCAGATGGGCTCACACAAAGGCCCTGTGCAGCTGTAACAGCACATTCTTGCTCCTGTACTCAAATCCTCCTGCAAAGAAGGCCAACACACAACTGGTGAACAAAGACTCTCAGGCCTCATTATAACTTTCATTTTCCCAAACTAGCATCATTCCAATAATAATTTTTTGGTTTTGGAACTATAGTGGATAACTTCACATTTATCCACATTAAACTGTACCTGGCATGCATTTCTCCACTCACCCACTTTGACTAAATCACATTCAAACTTTTTTACATCTTCCTCACAGCGCACAAATAAACATCCCTTGAGCAGAGGACAATGAAATGAAGTACTAAATTTATTGCTCTCAGGTGTACAAGATGATAAGAGGCTTAGATCGAGTGGACAGTCAGAGAATTTTTCCCAGTGTGACAATGGCTAACATGAGGGGACATAATTTTAAGGTGATTGGAGGAAGGTATAAGGGGGATGTCAGGGGTAAATTTTTTACACAGACAGCGGTGGGTGCATGGAACGCACTGCCTGCAGAGGTTGTGGTGCAGATACATTAGGGACATGTAAGAGACTCTTAGACACATAAATGATAGAAAAATAGGGGGCTATGTGGGAGGGAAGGGTTAGATAGATCTTAGAACAGGATAAAATGTTGGCACAACTGTGGGCCGAAGGGCCTGTACTGTGCTGTAGTGTTCTATGTTCTATGTTCTATGCTCCTTTTAATATTGTAAGCACTTGGAGAGCAAAGGGATTGTCCTTCCCACAAGTTTTTGAAGATATTCACAAGTTCATTCTTTGTGCTTTGCTGTTTAATCATAATTCAGATCCAGCTTTCACTAGCAATTTTGTGCCTGTGATTCACCAAACACTCCAACATCAAGATGACTGCCTATTTCCAAGGTTAAATGTTCTTAGTGCTCCGGCTTTCAATGGATGGAGCAGGTGGTATTGCTGGTATTGACTTATTATATTTGTGAGCATAGCTATAATCAATGACTGCTTTTTTCAGGATATCTATAAAAGTAGATAAGAAGTGAACATAGTTGGACATGCATCTAATAAAAGAGATTCCAAATTGTATAATAATGGTTTCCTGAAACAAATGAGAAAAGTAATGAATAAGTGAGTGAGGGAAAACTATATGTTTATGTAAGTAGGTCAGAGGGAATGAATGTCTGAAAGAATGGAGGAAGAACAGTAACAAGATGATGCTTGCCATGAACGATAAAGGAATCACCAGTGTCACCATGAGTCAGAGGGTTGAGATCTTCAAGTTCCTTGGCGTGAACATCACCAATAGCCCGTCCTGGTCCAACCACATAGACGCCACGGCCAAGAAAGCTCACCAGCGCCTCTACTTCCTCAGGAGGCTAAAGAAATTCAGTATGTCCCCTTTGACATTCACCAACTTTTATCGATGCACCATAGAAAGCATCCTATCTGGATGCATCATGACTTGGTGTGGCAACTGCTCTGCCCGGGACCGCAAGAAACTGCAGAGAGTTGTGGACACAGCCCAGCGTGTCACGAAAACCAGCCTCCCCTCCACAGACTATGTCTATACCTCTCGCTGCCTTGGTGAAACAGCCAGCATAATCAAAGACCCCACCCACCCATCTCTCTTCTCCCCTCTCCCATCAGGCAGAAGATACAAGAGCCTGAAGGCACATACCACCAGGCTCAAGGACAGCTTCTATCCCACTATGATAAGACTATTGAATGGCTCCCTTGTACGCTGAGATGGACTCTTGACCTCACAATCTACCTTGTTATGACCTTGCACCTTATTGTCTACCTGCAGTGAACTTCCCTGTAGCTGTGACACTTTACTCTGTATTCTGTTATTGTTTTTACCCTGTACTACCTGAATGCACTGTATAATGAATTGATCTATACAAACGGTATGCAAGACAAATTTTTCACTGTACCTCGGTGCAAGTGACAATAATAAACCAGTAACAATACCACTACATAACTGCAAGTTGCTTTTGTTGTTACTTTCTCCTGCAGAGAATTCTGGTGGAGAGTTTAGATGCTCAATGAGCACTAAGATGAGTGTTGACTAAACAGTCTCCTTCTATCACAGTTTGTGTGTGAGTAAATAGATATGCATGTTCCAAGCATGTTATAAGATTGGCTTGCTTTACTGGGTCATTTTTCCATGTCGACAGATAATACCAGCTCTAGTTTGTAAGGGCAGTAATAAAGCATGTCCTGCTACACTGTGAGCATATATGTGAAGACTGGAAAGAACTAGTCTCTGAGGATTGAGCATATTCCTTCAGGCACATGCCAGGAAACTGTTAGAGGCCTGCATACTCCACGCATCAGCTCGATGTAGAATGATGTCTACCCTCAATGTCGTAGACGTCATATGTTTTCCTCACCTTCTCCTGTGACCTTGGAAGTTTGTCACGTCACTAATTTTGGGAATCACCTTCTGTAGTTAGCCGTCATACCTCTAGTATTTGCCTTAGAAGTCAGCCCACCTTGGTTCTACGTCCTATCCCTACAGGCATTCCCTACCATGTCTCCATAAATACCACATGTCTCCATGTAATACCATAAATTAGGCTACTTAAGTAGCAACCACAGACCCGTTTCCAGCTCTTGATAACAGCAAATGTCTAACATAATCAATAGTGGGAACTCAGAAATGAGGCTGAGCTTTGAAAATGAAAGCTCAGCCTCACTTCTGAGTTCCAAATGGCATCGGTCCAGAGTGTTTAAGGAAATTTATCTACACAAAAACTGGAGATGGGTTGATTACAAGAATCACAATCACACTTTATCTGAGACCTGAACTGGTACAAATGGTAGATGGTCCATTTTTTGGGAAAACATTACATCTAGACTACAAAGTTAAACTACTAATCCCAGGCATAAAAGTATACATCAATACCTTATGAAATGTAACATTTACTGCAGATCAACAGTGCTTTTAAAGATGAAGGATGTTAAAAATGAGTAATGCAAAAACCTAAGAGGTGCATTCAGCAATAGGGGCAATATCTAGTCTTTTATATTTTAAGCAAAACATGATTACTGATTTCAGAATTCCGTTTTTCTATTTGCCTATATCTATGAAACCTGTAACGAGTATCTGTTAGAAACAAACAGAAATTTGATATAACATACTAAAAAAGTTTAGTTATTTATCAACAATATTGTTGAAGTAACACTACTCTTGATCAGACTATCTAACCGAAACCAGCAACCAATTTTGAGCATTATCTGAAAATTTCAGGCAGCGATGTTTGAGTTGGAAAATTATTGCTTTTGTTTTTTTTTTGCATCAGGTAGCAGTTTATTCAATTTTCAGTGTTACAGTACATCTATTTTGTCAACTAGACCCGTGGCACTTGTGCATTTTATATCCTCACAGCTTGCCTAGAAAGAGCAAGGAACATGATGAAACCGAAGGGAGCCATTAGTTCTGCAATTTCATTCAAAGCTCGAACAGGATATAGGGCTGTTAGAATGCTGGTTTCATCTTTTAGGCTTCAGGGAAGGTTTATTACTAATGTGGTCATCACTTTTGTGGCTGTGCTGTTGAAAACTCTCCAATATATTAAATGTTCTACAGCACTGTGCTCTCTCACTTCTGCCTCTCAATGGATAGGTTAGACTATTTAGTTACAACTTATGGATGGCTCCAGCATTTTATTAGAGGCTAGCTGAGTCATACAGATCAGGAAGGTTCAAAGCTTAATCACCTGTTTTGTGCAGGCAAGCTGATTCCTGTTGGGTTGATGGAAGGCCTTAATGATTCTCGGCTGGAGCAATAAACAAGCTGCTGAAGGAATTCAGGGGGTCAGGCGGCACCTGTGGAGGCAAAGGGATGGTCGATGTTTCAGATTAAGGTCCTGCGTCAGGTCGACCATCCCTCTGTTTTCGCAGATGCTGCTTGACCCACTGAGTTCCTTTTTTTCTCCCTCCTCCACCCCCCCACTTTGTCTTCCCTCCTTTCTCTTTCCCCTGCCCCAGCCCTCATAACCTGCCCATCTATTCCCCACCTCCTTCCCATTATTCCATGGTCCACTGCCCTCTCCTACCAGATCCCTCCTTCTTCATCCCTTTGCCTCTTCTACCTGTCACCTCCCAGCTTCTTACATCTCCCCCCCCCTCACCTGGACTCACCTATCATCTGCCAGCCTGTGCTCCTCCCCCTCTCTCGACCTTCTTATTCTGGCAAAAGGAGGAGGAGTCGGCTCAGCAGGGGTTAGAAGGGGAAGGGTGGGGGGAGGTGGGGTGGGGGGCTGGGCTGGTGAGAGGAAAGAGGTGAGAGGGTTGGGAGTGGTGAAGGGGTAAAGAGAGAGATGTAGGATAGGAGGTGGATGTAGGGGAGGGAACAAGAGGGCGAGCAGGAGGAGATGTCAGGGTAAGGGGAGGGGATAAAGGGGGCTGGGAGTGGGCTGGTGGAGGTGCAAGTTGGGATTAGAAGTAGATGGGGGAAGAAACAGAGCAGAGGCCACGGAAGACGAAGCCTGGAGGCCCCAGAGAGGAAGCGGGTGGGAGGACCCAGATTCTGGCTTCTGCCCTCTTCCTTTCCAGTCCTAATGAAGGGTCTCGATCTGAAACGTCGACCATTTATTTCCCTCCTTAGATGCTGCCTTACCTGCTGAGTTCCTCCAGTACTCTGCATCTGTTCTTCCAGCAGTTTGTTTATTGCTCCATATTACAACATCTGCAGTCTCTTGTGCCTCAGATTCTCAGCTGTCCTGGCTATATGAGGTAAAATTGGTGGGACCTCTCCTTTCCAACTTCTGTCCATGAAATCAGATGGGATTTGTCTTGACTGACCGCAGATTCAGGTTTTGATGCAATGCTTCACATTAGAATGATTCTAAGATACTGGCACACTCACATATTAATGTTATTGCAGAGTATGAGCAGGATGTTAGGAAACATTAATAGTAAGAGGAGGCCTTTCAGTCACTCAGCCTGGTCCATCATCCACATAAGTAAAGGCTGATCTGCATCTCAACATGATTTTCCCATTTTTGCTCAATATCCTTCCTAAATAAAAGCCTACAGCCCAGACATGCTACTGCAGGTATTAGGAAACTCTGGAATGGTACAGAAGTGGCACATTTATAACTATTTCAATTGTTAGTCTACCACGTACAACTTCCATTACGTCCATGGTCCAAGACCACAAGTGTGCTGTCGAGTCCTCCTTTCATCTTGCTGGACTCCATCAGCTGCACACCAAAATTACAGAAAAGTATAATGTTAATGTCCTTCAGTTTTGGGCTAATTACTAGAAACAAGACCCAAGTGTGTAGGCCCATCTACTCATCATAAGAAGAAAAGAAGTCAGAGCTGGACCGGGCCATCAGGCTCTCGTACCTGGTTCACCATTCAATAAGCTCATGGCTGATCTTTAACCTCAGCACCATTTTCTTCTACTCACCCATCATCTTTGATTTCCTTCAATATCTAAAAACTTATCAATCTCTTTATTAAATATACTCAACAACCAAGCCTTAATAGCCTCTTCAGTTGAGAATTTCAAGATTCAATAACCCCTGGGTCAAAGAAATTTCTTCTCACCCTCAGTCCTTGCACCTTAGCCAGGGGAAACATTCTCTCTGCACCCACTGTCAACCCCCATAAACATCTTCAATGAGCTGACCTCTCATTCTTCTAAACTCTGGGGAGTTTTTGCAGGTACAGGTCCTCCCCGGATTACGATCACCCGATGTATGGACACCCTGTAGATACGAAGAAGCATTTAGGAGACCAGCAGGATGGATGGGGATGGATTTGCTGGCTGCTATGGAGCTGCAGGCATCTTTTTCAGGTGGGAATGGGGCATTTCCACGTGCCTTCTCTCCCCACTCCCCACTCCCCCCGGGCCACAACAATCGGGGGCTGGGTTGAGCCGAGCAGAGCTGGGACCGTTAAGCAGACTCACTCGCTCACTCACTGAGTCAGTGAGGCCGGCTAGCGGCCACTCTTCACAGACCTGTTTGCTCTCCCTGTGACCCTCTCCCACACACTATTTCTGTTCATTTCCGACTTACAGGCAGTTCAGGTTAAGGACAGTTCTCAGGAATGGGACCCTGTCATAATCTGGGGACTGCCTGTACAGGGTTTGTTGGAGCCAATGGGGGGAGTTCAGATCAGGGGTGGGGACGGGGGGGTAGAACCTCAAGAATGGAACCTCATTGTTCAGGGTGACTTAGAAAGCTCTCTCCCTCACAAAGAGGAGGGGGAATCTGGGACTCCTACCACAGGAGAGACCAAATGTAGGTTTCAGAACAGACATTAAAGGTGTTTTGTTGGGCAGGGGGATTCAAAGTTGCAGAACAAGGTGGGGAGATGGAGTTGGATCTGCTTGAGTGGGGGAACATCCTCAAGGGGCACAACCCTAACCCTACCTCAGCAACAGAACACTATGGACCACCTTTTGTACTACCGTGGACTTGTCTCTGATTGTGTCTTTGTTTTGTTTTTGCACTAAGGTCTTATTTTTGCACATTTTATTTTTTCGGTGTGTGGTATCATTTATATATAATTTATATTCTATCTATTTTCTGTACCTATGTGCCTGTGATGCTGATGCAAGCAAGTATTTCACTGTACCTGTGCCTCACCATACTCGTGCACATGACAATAAACTCAACTTGAGTATGGGCCCTGTCTGCTTAATTGCTCTTTTGCAGTCCCATTCTCTGGGGAATCAACCTGGTGAATCTTCATTGCACACTATCTTTAGCAAATCTTTCCTTTCCCAGGTAGGGAATACAATGTTCCGGGTGCAGTCTCACCAATACCCTACACACCACTTAATCTATCATTCTGCCATTAATTTAGACATGTCTTGATTTCCTTTTATAGATGAAAATATGTATAAATATGTTTTGCAAAATTGCTGAGCAATAGGAGCAAGCTTGTCAAAACACTACTTGATCTGCATACCCTTCAGCTTTCCTTTACTATCAAATACTTGAGAAAATTTGCTGCAAATAGCATCCTCCAGTGTTGGTATATTGATGCTACATATCACTGAAGACAATCTAATAAGTAGTGCCTGACGTGTGTAAACAAACCAAGCAGCCAGCCCTTCTCCCCAATGACAAACAAATCCACTGAGATTGCCTGCTTGCCTGGACTCAGTAAGAGGATCTGGATGAGGTGCCTTTATACCAAATAGAAATCAATTGAATTTGTGTCTGCTGGTGCTTCATTTGACAAGCAGAACTAGAAAACATCAGCTAGTAACTAAACTCCTTGATATTTTGTAGATATCCAGAATCAATAATGGCTTGAACTGGTGCATATTGATGTTTTTTTTCTATTCTGTTGTTGACTTCCTATCGTCACCAAATTGCATAATGTGCAGTTTTGACATGGTGAACATGTGCGTGATTGTCTCCAGAGTCAAGTACAGTAGGCTTGTTTCGAAAAGTGGACACAGTGTGGCCAATTATAAACCCAAGTGGAGTTTTGGAATTAGGTAGGAGACATAGGTATGGGTGTTCCTTTCCATTCCTTGTTTTAACTTGCTATTCTGAGCTCACAGTGTATAAACCTGTACCCAATTGGATCTTTCTTTAAATGTGCAGTTTGAAGACCATGTTTGTCACAGGACATGACTGCTATTGTAATGAGAATCTGTGATGTGGTTCCCCACTGGTGAAGTTAGTGGACTGGGAGATAGCTGATAGAGCTCCATTCAACTCTTTCCTCTTTAATTTACATTTTTTTAAGGGCAGCACAGTGGTTCACCTAGTAAAGTGCTGCCTCATAGCACCAGAGACCCAGGTTCAATCCTGACCTGGGATGCTGTCTGTGTGGAGCTTGCACATTCTCCTTGTGACCACATGGATTTCCTCCTAGGTTAATTGGCCACTGTAAATTGCCCTAGATGAGTGTTGGAAACTGGGGGAGTTGACGGACGTATGGAGAGAATAAAATGGGATCTGTGTAGGACTGGAATAAATGGGTAGTTGACGGTTAGCTTCTGTGACCAGAAGGAGCAGGAATGTCTCTGAGCCCCACACGACATGTTTAAACCATTCACATGTCAAACTCCCCACACTTCTCCAGTGGCTCCATCACAAACATTTTGATTGACAACTTTCTCAAATCTTTTGCACTCCTTTCCTTTGTACCTGGATGGAAGCTGCCTGCAAATCATCATTCTGCATCTGGTCTTTGGCCAGTGGCTGCTACTTGGTAATGGAGAGGTAATGGATCAGGCTTATGGTATTGGTATTGGTTAATTATTGTCACTTGTACCGAGGTACAGTGAAAATCTTGTCTTGCATACTGTTCGTGCACATCAATTCATTACACAGTGCAGATACATTGAATTAGTACAGAGTGTATTGAGGTTGACATAGAATATAAATTTAAAAGCATAGAATGATTATAGTAAAGGTAATGAGTAGATTTTTCGAGAACAGCTTGCAACAAGTCGCCATGCTGCTCTCTCAGGCCCCACATCACCACTAGTCAGGGTTAGATTTTCACCTCAGCCTCTTTCTGCCCAAATAATTTCCCTCATATTCTTTTACAACATAGAAGGAGGCCATTCAGCCCAACTGGTCTATACTAGTTAATAAGCGCAATCTTACCAATCCAATTGCTTTACTTATTTCTCTGTTACCTGTTCTCTTTCATATGCCCATCAAATCCACCCACCTACGCCAGAGGAAATTTATGGTAGCCAACTCACCTACCAATCAGTTTATCTTTGCATTCTGGTTTTTAAACCAGAGGCTGGTATTAATTTGACTAAATGTAGCTTCATTGGCTATATTTCTGTGGATTGGATACATCTGGGCTACCATTCAATCTATCTGCAGATTTATGTTTGGATTACTGATAACATGTGGAACAGTTTGCAGAATACTCCTTGTATTTTGCTTGACAATGATCAGTTGGAGATAATTCTACTGCAAAAACAATATAATGTTTTGACTCTGGTTTGGCCTTGATGTCATGCTATTGGAACAGGACAATTGCCCATTTGTTGCACCCAAGTAGTTTCAATTCCACACTTAATGCATGACATTCTGAAAGGTCAGATGCTGTGGCCAGTTCTAGCAGCTCTTTGGCACCACAAAATTTTTGACAAATATCCACCTATAATTTTGTGTTTTGATTTCACAATCTGTAACAACAATCATATTTTGTTGACAAGTGTGTGCAAAAGGCATCAACAGATTTATTCTTGGGTTGTTCAGCCCATTAAAATATGACTGATTTGTGTGTGGTATTTTGCTTGTAAGTGAAATGATCACTTAATATCTTCTAAAGTTTATCACAATCTACATCATTTTCAGCAGTCAGACAGCATGGCAAATAAATCACATAAGTGCTCTGTCCCATGAAACAAAATGAAATCTCCCTTCCACAAAGGAACAAGAAGAGGCCACTCAACTCTTCAAGCATGTTCCTTCATTATATTAGATCGTTGTCCAAACTATTCCATTTAACTGCTTTGCAGCTGGCAATACTTGTAACAGCCTGTGGTTTCTCACCCACTGCAGTATAAAGGAAGTCTCTGAAGCTCTCTTTTCAAAGGGATTTATCATGATTTAATTCCCCCTTGTGAGGAGGATTTTCCCTCTGGTGGAAGTGCCACATATATCACTTATTACTTAACAGCTTCCACATGTAATTTTAAGATGCACTTGAACCACAAGTGATTGCATTCCCTTAATATCCAGGTGGAGTGGGACCACAGAACGGAAACCAAGCAGTTCAATGCACAGATATGCAGCATCAGCCATGAAGCCTTCATTCTGGATCATCAGCAGCTGCTGGTCACAAAGGTAATGCACTCCTTGTAGATGACATTCACTGTTTCTTCTTCTTTTTCTTTCTTCTTAAGTTATTCTTGAGAATGAGAATGAGGCAATTGATAAGCCTGGTGTGGGAACTGGAGACTCTTGGAGCTGGGAACTGGGGCAAGAGGTGACTGAAGGGGCCAGCAGGTGGATTGTTTGAGAGGTGGGGTGCTCCTTCTACTGTTTATGCTGGGCTTCTGTTGCTCCCAACACAAGCCATTATCAATGCCATTCTGAATACTGCTTTTCCATTTTGAGCACTCATGAACAAGTAATTGCCAGGAGTCAATGGGGATGTTACTTTTTTCAAGGATCCTTTGAGCACATACTCAAACCTTTTCTTTTGTACACTTGGTCATCCTCTTACCATGACAGAGCTTGGAATAGAGTGTTTGTTTTGGGAGTCTGTTTCAGGCATGTGAATGACAAGGCGTACCTTACACAGTTGACTAAGAGTAACTAGGGCCTCAATACTGGGGATGTTAGCCTAGAACAGAACATTGACTTGGAATATTTTGTGGAAACAGCATTGGTGGTGTCTTTTCAGTGCCTTGAAGTGCCTACTGTAAGTAGTCCCAGCCTCAGAAGCATTCAGGAGAGCAGGGATCATGGTTGCTTGGTAGATGATGAATTTTGTGCCAGGTTTGAGGTCTTGATCTTCAAACACCCTTTCCTCAGACAGCCAAAAGCTGTCTGGACACACTAAGGATGGTGATAAAATTTAATCATTAATATCTACCTTTGCTGAGAGGTGGCTTTCAAAACATGCAAGGTGCTTCACATTTTCCAAGGTCTTGCCATGAAGCTTTATTGTTGGAGTTTAATGTTGTACAGCAGTGGCAAATTTGTAAAAGACCTTTATCTTACAAATAGTGAGTACACCCTCGAAGAGTGTGAGACTATGAAAGTGTACCTGTTCCTGACAGTTGGCTGCTACGTCCGGTTGTGCAGCATATTATTCTGAAACAGAAAGGTCAATATGACAGGCTATTTGGGTAATGTGGCTTTCATGTGTGGGTGGCTATCATTAGACCAACCAGTGAAATACAGGTGTGGGATAAAGGTGAGGTGAAACTCAAAACATCAGTTGTGAGTCCTGGACAAAGGATGGGTGCATAATCCATTGAGCAAAGTCAGAGGCTAGTGGAGCATTTGGTGGGGATAACATTTGTAGATGCATTTATTGACCTTGACCATGCAAGTAAGGTTATTAACTTTTCCCAAGGCTATGCCCATGTTCCTGATACATCACTCCCGGTATTGAATTCAGATGCAACCTCCTCCAACTGCGGTTGATATTTTTGCCAAGTGGGATCTCCTAGTGCCCTTTCCCTAGCTCCCCTTCCTTTTCCTCCTCTTCCTCCTCCTCCCTCCTGCTGGGTACTCACTGGTGTGGACTTGAGGACACATGATCATCAGGATATACCAGATACATCAAGCCACCAAGATCCTTTCTGGAGTATCCTGGAATGCCTCTTCATGTGATGCAGACAGTGAAATCATTGTATCAGGATGCATTGTACCATGGTATGTGCAATGGTATCGCTAGTGGTTGCATGTCTTTAATTATAACAACATTTGCTCCAGTACTCTCTGGGAGTTAGGTGTCAGGTGTAAAATGGTCCTTCTTCCCATTGTTTTGGTGCTGTGGCAGGAAGTTAGAAGCCATAACTGACTGACACGAGAAGGCACTTTGTGAGCTCTCTGTTTGTATCCGGTATTGATTGTAACTATTTCTTGAATGTGGTTACAAACTAGAACATTGGAGAGCATGGTACAGCTCTGGGGTCTGACTCTGCAACATGAGTTCAGCCATTCATCCACTAAATCTTTGGGAAGCCCACAATGCCAACAAACTTCAATCCACACACAGTTTACTACCCTTCAACAATGTAAAAGGACATGAATTCACTTCCCCCTGAACAGTAAGTGTCTTTCTCCTCCTGACAGCCTACTGAAGCACATTGTCAGTAGCCACAACCTGGAATAACCCTGAGGCAGTAAGCTAACTGCCACATTGCATTTCCAATTGCTAGCAACTCTACAGCTGTATTTGTAGCTGTAGCTGCAGCATGTATCAGATCTCAGACACCACTTCCTTGAGGAGCACAGTCTCCACAGAAGTTTCTCCTCAGCAGGTACACTTCCTGGATAGTTCCTGGTTAAAGCCCTCCTACCCCTCCTGCTACTCCTGTGCACATTGCCCTGCCATGCCACTTCTGTGTCCCTCCCGCACCCCACCCCACTGATCCTGTTGGGGGTTCAGAGAAGGGGCCACCAACACTCTTTTCTGACAACAAAAACGTAACTAGAGAATGTAACTTCAGCATCCTCATTCAAATGAATAACAGTGGTCTTCTTCAAACAACTGACTCGAGCAAAATCACCAACAAATCTACAAGTCATTGAGGATCTTTATAAATACAGCAGATTGACAGATTCTCTCTGCTGGTAAATGACAGGTTTCCTCTATGCGATTAACACGTGGCTATATCTGAATGATTGCAGCCTAATTTGCACAAGGATTGATGTCACCAACAGTTCTGTGTAGTTACCCCTTGCCTATATTACAAATGCAGTAGTATGCTTTGTAGTTGAGTTACGTTGAGAATATGCACTTGAGATTTTTGAAGAAAATTTGATGGAGGTTGGTACTCACAATGCTAGAACAAAACAGTGCCGTGCAGCAGAAGTTTGCAACCTTTGTCTTCGAAAAAATGATATTGATACCTTCTGCACTTTGCCCCTATCTAGTGGAAGCAATAAAGATCTAAGGCAGCAATATCTAAGCCTTATCCTATCATTATATCATCAGGTTTTGGTTTCCACACCCTCCATTTCATCAATCATGATGTGATCTTTGTTGAACACGACCTTGAACTGATGATTTGTTGACTAGCTTTCACCATGATATGATCCACTTCCCTTAAGGTAATGGATTTCCTGGAATCATATTTAACAATTCAATCATGCACCTTCAAACTGCAAAAGGTAAATCAGCAGAAATAAAACAATCAAATTTGGTAAGTTGATCAAATATTATTTCTGCTATGGATAACCATTGGAAATTGGAGTTTATAGAAAATGTTGTCTGAGGAAAAATGATTTTGGTGTAAAAGTTTTGAATAGAATTGAAACAATTAAAACCTTTCCATCATTAGAATGACAGAGTAGGATGGATGGAATGGTCACTATTTAATAAGAAATGTGCAAAGTAACTCATTTGATTATTTCAAAACATTGGATGATATTAAAAAGGCTGTTAAAGTTAAAACATTAGACAAAAGGAGTTCTAAGAGAAGTTTTCTTATGTATCTATATGTATCTATCTACAGTACATTGCTGAACTGGAGTGAATTTTACATTTGCCTTTTTTTTCACCTTAACTGTCAAAAGGGACAAACTTTGCTGAATACTTATAGCAAAAGGTGGCCAAGATAGCATTTAAAATAATATTTAGCTCTTGTATCCACAAACACAAATCAGATCTAATTAGCACCAGAGTGCTAAAGCTACAGGGGCACCTCCAAGCAAGATTGAGTTATGATGATCAAGAATTGTGTGCATTCCAAAACTGTCAAGCAAGAAATCTTAGCGCTTAATGCCTGTTTTCAAATGTGTCTTGATTGACAGCCCATCAAATCCCTTCGAGTTGTGCAGTCTTGATTTTTCCATCCACATACTAAGTTGTGAAGAACAAATATTGGCTTGATCACATTTTTACAGTTAGTTATTTAACACCTTAACCATGCAGTTTGTAACCTCGCATTTGTCTTGCCATTTTCACAATGGATTTAATTGCAAACCAGTTCACCCAGCTGGTAAATTATAGGATTGGGTAGCCACCTACATACTCACCTACCCTCTATTACTTTACCAGGAGGTAAAGTCAGGTGAGATGTAGAATGGGTGACCAGTTTCATAAAGTAGTTTCCCATTGGGTGCGTAAAATCCTCAGGTATTGTTTTCCAATCGAATTACAGAATCTATTCGAAAACTTGGAAACAGGAACAATTGTGGAGTGTTTCATTGGACACAGTCTTTTTTACTTCCTGTCATTTTTGTTCAATGTCACTTGCATATCTCCTGAACATTTATTTGTTGTGCCAAATTTAGATATCCATAATTTCTAGCAGGACTTAATGAGTGTTATATCTTTGAATAAGCCACATGAAGATCAGAGCTATAGATGTAAAAGGTCTTTATTCAGCACAATAGACCTTCAGGAGGAGAGCTAGTTGAAGACTCGCCTGGTAGAATCTCTCAGTAGAATCTCTTCGAAGAGTTTCTCTGAACTCAAATTATGTGAGGTTATATATTCTTTAAGCACAAAGATAAACAGGTGGAGACAAGTGGCTCCATAGAATTACATATTTACAATGAGAGCACATTTCAGCTGATAAAAATATTCAAACACAACACAGAAATAGCTGGAGGAACTCAATGGGTCAGGCAGTTTCTATGAAGGGAAATGGACAGTTGATGTTTCGGGTTGAGACCCTCCATCTCGAATGAGGGGAGATAGCCAGTATAAGAAGGTGGAGGGAAGGGGTGGAGCAAGAATATTCAAACACCTTTGTTGGGAATCCAGATCCCAAAACAGCCTTCTGTACTGGGAGATGGCTCTCTCTGTAGATAACAGTGTTTATTCATGCAGCTATTCTTGGTTAAATTGAAAACTAGTTCTTGTTTGTGTTATCATATATTACACTTGATGCCTTCTAACTATGGTTGCTTCTCCCTAACAGTGAGGGTCACAGAAAGGATTTTTTGGTTGGGAGAATTACAGCTGAATTAATTGTCAGAAACAATTCTGGCACCAGCATTTTGTTTGCTTTCAACACCAGATTAATGTTTACCCTGAACATTTACTACCTCCAACACTAGCAAGGTGCACCTGCACTGAACTCCATCTACAAAATGTGTTGGGAGTTACTCAGCAAGGCTACTCTTTCAGCATCTCCCAAATGTACGATTTCTGCCACTAGTAAGAACAAGGGCCAAAGGCACCTGTGAACACAACCACATGCACATTACCCCCACTCCTTACTCCTAGATATTAAAAATTATTTCAAACTAATTAGAATATCAGACGTGCTCTACTCACATCTAGTAAAGCATAGACTTATTAGGGATAGTCAGCAAACATGATTGAGTTTTTGAGGAGGTGACAAACATGATCACGAGGGCAGGGCAAATAGGTATTATATACATGAACATTAGTAAAGCTTTTGACAAGATCCCTCATGGTAGGCTGATCCAAAAGATTAGGGCAATTAATCCAAAAGATGAATGGTTTGGTAAGATTAATCCAAAAAATTAATGACTTGGTAAATTAGATTCAAAATTGGCTTGGCCAAAGAAGATAGAGGGTAATGGTGGAGGGGTATTATTTTGACTGGAGTTCTCTGACCAGTTATTTCTACAGGGATCTGTGCTAGGATCTCTGTTATTTGTGATATACTGTATATATAAAATATATATGTAGGTGGGCTGATTAGTAAGTTTACAGATGACACAAAAATTGGCAGAGTTCTGGATAGTGAGGAAGGTTGTCAAAGGATAGAACAGGATATAGACCAGATGGAAATACAGGCAGAGAAATGGAAGATGGAGTTTTATCCAGGCAAGTGCGAAGTGTTACATTTTGGGAGGTCAAAGGTAAGAGGGAAGTACACAGTATGCACGATCCCAAGGAGTATTGATGTATAGAGAGATTTTGGATGCGAGTCTATATTGCTCCCTGAAAGAGGCAACACAAGTGGATAGGGTGGTAAAGAAGCCATGGAAAAATACTTGCCTTCATCTGATGGGCGCTGAGTATAAAAGTAAGGAAGTCATTTTGCACCTGAATAAAATTTTGGTTAGGCCAAATTTGTAGTATTGAGTGCAGTTCTGGTCATCCCCATTACAGGAAGGATGTGAATGCTTTGGAGAGGGTGCAGAAGAGGATTACCAGGATGTTGCCTAGATTAGAGTATAATAGCTATAAGGAGAAGTTGGACGAACTTGGATTGTTTTCTCTGAAGCGTCGGAAGCTGAGGGGCAACCCGATAGTATTTTTTTATTCCGAAATATACTTTATCCATAATAAAAGACAAACTATATACAATTATAAAACAGTGTAAGCCTTTACATTCTTGTACAGATTATTCATTAGTGTTACCTTTTTAGATAAAAAACAGCACCGATGCCACTCGTGCAGCTCCCTGGGGGCTACCCAGTCCCGTATTTACAATATTTAAGGTGCTTTCTCGCCTGACCCCGCCCCTCCCTCTCCAGTGGAAGAAGAACTCTAAACTGTAGTCCTTCCCCACCGAGCCCTTGCGTTGGCTGCACCCAGCTTCAGTGCATCCCTCAGCACGTACTCCTGCAGCCTGGAATGTGCCAGTCAGCAACATTCCCCTATGGACATCTCGCAGTGCTGGAAGACCAACAAGTTTCGGGCAGACCAAAGGGCGTCCTTCTCCGAGTTGATGACCTTCCAGCAGTAGTTGATATCCATCTCTGTGTGTGTCCCTGGAAACAGCCCGTAGATCAAAGAACCCTCTGTTACGCAGCTGCTGGGGATGTACCATGACAAGGATCCTTGCATCTTTCGCCACACCCTCCTCACAAACCCACAGCCCGCAAAAAGGTGGGTGACTGTCTCGTCGCCAGTACAGTCCTCCTGGGGGCAGTGCGCGCTGGGAGTGAGGTTCTGACCATGCAGGAAGGATCTGACTGGGAGGGCCCCTCTCACCACCAGCCAAGCGAGGTCTTGGTGCTTGTTGGTGAGTTCTGGCGATGAGGCATTCTGCCAGATGGTCTGGACAGTCTGCTCAGGGAACCACCCCACAGTATCCATTGAGTCCTTCTCCTGCAGTGTCTGCAGAATGTTCCATGCTGACCACTGCCTGATGGACTTGTGGTCAAAGGTGTTGGTCTGGAAGAACTTTTCCACGAAGGACAGGTAGTGATAATATATATAAAATTATGAGATGCATGGATAGGGTTGATAATCAGAGTTTTGTTTCCCAGGATGGAAATGTCTAATACTAAAGGGCACAGCTTTAAGGTGAGAGGGGAAAAGTTTAAAGGAGATTTATGAGGCAAGTTTCTTTACACAAAGAGTGGTAGGTGCCTGGAACCCATTGTCAGGGGAGGTGATAGAAGCAAATACAATAGTAATGCTTAAGAGGCACTTAGACACATGAACAAGCAGGGAATGTAGGGATATAGATCATGTACCTGCAGACATACAATTTGAATTAACATCTTGGTCTGCACAGACATTGTTGGCCGAAGGTCCTGTTCCTGTGCTGTACAGTTCTATGTTCTAAAGCAGGCCAGCACCAGGTTATGGACCATGTCAATCTCAGACTGAATCCAGAGGGAAATAATAACCGGCTACTGAATGGATATGGGATTTTTGAGAGCATGAAATCAAAGGAACCAATCCTGACAAGCTTTGGAGAAGAGTCAGGATGGTCTTTCTTTCTTTTTCAATCTTTTTATTGAATTTCAAATTAATTCAAATTAATATACATAACATTAATAATTACACATATGATGCGAAGAGATCGGGATAACAATAATAACAGTTAATTTATACTCACAAGGAGTAAAATATGTAATCTGGACCTCCCGCTCTCTTGCTAAGTGAACATGATACAAAAAAAAAGAAATTGAAAAGAAATTTGATAATATGGAAAGAAAATCCCCAAATCAAAAAAAAAGTATAATAATAAACAAAAGCAAACCAAAAAATTCCAAAACAAAACTGGACTGATATTTCTTCAGTTAAAAAAGACATTATTATGTCGTCAGCTCCACTCCTCTATATTCAAAGGTTATTGAAAGGGATTTGAAAAAGGTCTGCTTATATCATATGGAAATATTGAATAAATGGACTCTAAACTTCCTCAAATTTAAGCAAAGGATCAACAGTACCACTCCTAATTTTTTCTAAGTTTAAACATGTTATAGTTTGAGAAAACCATTGAAATGTGGTAGGGGGTATAGGTCCTTCCATTTAAATAGAATGGATCTCTTGGCCATTAACGTAACAAAAGCAATCATACGACAAGCAGAAGCGGATAGATGGCCAGAATCCATTATTGGCAACCCAAAAATTGCAGTAATAGGATGGGGTTGTAGATCAATATTCAATACAGTTGAAATAATATTAAAAATGTCTTTCCAATATTTTTCCAAAAGAGGACAGGACCAAGGATGGTCTTGAAGGAAGGAAAGCTTAGACCAGGAGCAGAACACATGGTTTATTTGTGCATATTAGAGGAGCAGTTTCTATTGACCCACTAAAGTGACTACTGTTTAAAAAAACACTTGGAAGTCACAATGGCTTTCCTCCCACAACCTAGAGGTTAATCTGCATAGTTAAGAAAGGACCGCATTGCCTTCTGACAGAATTCCTATTCACTTGTTTAAAAGAGCAAGTTTAAATTTCACTGAAATGAGAGTGGGATCGGAAGGTTTACCAATCTATGACCACCTAAACAGCTCAGCCACCTTTCACTGGATACGTCTAAATTCATCCTTTTGATCGCTTACAGACAAACAGTGGAGTGCTTTTGTTTGCCTCCAGCCTACATATGAGCGAAGCATGAAAGAAATAGGCACAGGACTTGTTTGTAATGTACTCATTCCTTTTGATACTAGTGTGATAAAAGATCAAAAGAACAGATTTTTTTAAAAAAGGAAATCTGTCAAACTAAAATAAAAAGTCAATCATAATAATACTAGTTTTTTTATACATGAACTAGAATATTCATCAAGGAAAGCAGCCAAATCCTTTTTTCACAAGAAACCATCTGACATTTACCACCTAGGTCTACGAATTAAAGATACCTAAATAGGGCTAAGAAACAAAGGGCAATAATGATATGTATCTTTCCTTTTCAACTTAGCTTTATCACAAAAACTGGCTGAGGTTTCTTACTCAGTCCAGGTCTATAAATTAAGAATAAGGACGTATGCTCTTTAAAGAAAAAAACAATGATCTAATAAACTTCTTTTCATTCATTGTTATCTTGGATTGGATTATGAAAGAAGCCACAGAAGGCAATAGTAGAGATATCCGAGCGGACTCTCAGCCACATTCCAGTCATGAAATAAAAGCCAGAGTAGTCAAACAGACAGATTGAATGAGGTGACTCAAGAGCTTGGACTACAAGTGAGGATTGGGAAAAATACTAAAAAGCACTGATTTTGAAAGACGTAAAGGCAGTTCCCTGTGTAATTATCAACATATCTCTGTGCAACCTTTTGCAACTTTGAGATTTCTGCATGAACATGGAAGTTGAAATTGCAGTCAGTGATGCACTAACGTTTCCCTGCATATGTTCCAGGCTGTATTGTCTGGGGAGTCTAATGTGGGAGTGGTAATGTGAATGGATGTCTGAAACATTTACAGTGTTTTGACATACTTGACTAATGGAAAAGCGATAAGTTAATTGACTGACAAAAAACTTCTTCAGCTTTTTTACGGGTGAAGCTTGCCTGATCTCTCCTGCCTGCCCTAACAACATGCTTCTACAATGCTGCGGAAGGTACTGTCACCCTTCATAGCCATGCACTGAGAATGAGGAACAATGCAAACTGCGTTGGAATTTTTACTGGAGGCTCAGTGTTGCATGTGGATATTGGGGTAACACAAATGAATTAGAAAGTAAACATCGCCATCATCATCAACAGTAAGGCCATACAAGTAAATTTAGGTACCAGGCAAGTAAGATTACATGTAACAGAGAAGCTGAGAGAGGTCAATAGTGATTAAAAACAAGTGGGCCTTGGCGATTGCCCCTGGGAAGCGATTGTCAATCTCATCACCATTTGCTGAGTAAGCTAATGTCATTGTGCCTGCCAATAGAATGATTCCTTACCTTGGTAGATGGACATGGGAAGGTGAAGAAAAATTAGCAAAGCCAACCTGCTCATCACCATGTTGAAGAGCATCTGGTCATCAAGCAACTGGAAACAAAGATAAACTAAAGATCTTCAACAGGAGCATCTCAACTTGTTGATATATGGTTCATGCGTCAAGCATATACTATTTACCAAACTCATATCAGAGCACACAATCAAAGCTATTTTTAATGTATTCTTACTTATCAATTATCAAAGATACTAGCAAAAAAAACTAATCTTAGAATGATAAGGAGCAGCATGTGCTGATTATAGGGTTAACTAATTATAAAAAATATCAGCAGTTATACTTGTTCAGTTGGTTGACAATAATTAATTATTACCTGTATACTGATGATAAATTTCTATTTCAGATCAGTGACTGAAGTTGACATAAAACCATAAGATTAAGTTAGGGATGAATTTCTTTATACAACTGGCAAGGAGGTTCTTGCCATCAAATAGGCTGAAATTAAAGGGGGTAACTTTGATTAGGTGAGGTCATGTACTATCAGCAGGAAACAGTTCATCATCAGGACAGATTCCTGATGCAGTATGTTGACAGGCCGACTAGAGGGAATGCCATTATTAGATCTAGTTTTAGGCAATGAACCAGGTCAGGTGACAGATCTATCGGTGGGTGAGCATTTGGGGGACAGTGACCATTGCTCCATAACCTTTAGAATTGTCATGGACAGGGATAGGAGCAAAGAGGACGGGATGATATTTAATTGGGGGAAGGCAAATTATGAGGCTATAAGGCGAGAACTTGGGAGTCTAAATTGGGGTGACATTTTTGAAGGGAAATGTACTATGGAGAAGTGGTCGATGTTCAGGGATCTTTTGCAGGATGTTAGGGATAAATTTGTCCCAGTGAGGCAGAGCAGGAATGGTAGGGTGAAGGAACCGTGGGTGACGAGAGCGGTGGAACAACTAGTTAGGAAGAAGAGAGCAGCATACATAAGGTGTAAGCAGCAAGGATCGGACAGGGCTCATGACGAATATAGAGTAGCAAGGAAGGAGCTTAAGAAAGGGCTGAGGAGAGCAAGAAGGGGACATGAAAACGCTTTGGCGAGTAGGGTTAAGGAGAATCCCAAGGCTTTTTTCTTGTACGTAAAGAGCAGAAGGATGGCTAGGGTAAAGGTAGGTCCGACTAAAGACAAAGGTGGGAGGATGTGCCTGGAAGCTGTGAAAGTGAGTGAGGTTCTCAATGAATACTTCTCTTCAGTATTCACCAAGGAGAGGGGTCTTGATGATGCTGAGAACAGTGTAGGTGAGGGTAATGTTCTAGAGTATGTAGATATTAAGAGAGAGGATGTGTTGGAGTTGTTAGAAAATATTAAGACAGATAAGTCCCCGAGGCCTGACGGAATATTCCCCAGGCTGCTTCATGAGGCAAGGGAGGAGATTGCTGAACCATAGGTTAGGATCTTTGAGTCCTCGTTGTCAACGGGGATGGTACCGGAGGATTGGAGGGTAGCAAATGTTGTCCCCTTATTTAAAAAAGGTAGTAGGGATAGTCCAGGGAATTACAGACTGGTGAGCCTTACATCTGTGGTGAGTAAGCTGTTGGAAAGGATTCTAAGAGAT
The DNA here is from genome assembly GCF_009764475.1 of Pristis pectinata. Classification (NCBI taxonomy): domain Eukaryota; kingdom Metazoa; phylum Chordata; class Chondrichthyes; order Rhinopristiformes; family Pristidae; genus Pristis; species Pristis pectinata. The sequence continues at coordinate 22,531,795 of NC_067418.1, read as the reverse complement.
AGGATCTATGAGCATTTGGAGAAACATGGACAGAAATAGGGACAGCCAGCATGGCTTTGTGAAGGGAAGATCTTGCCTCACAAGCCTGATAGGGTTCTTTGAGGAGGTGACCAGGAAGATTGATGAGGGTAGTGCAGTGCATGTGGTCTACATGGATTTTAGTAAGGCGTTTGACAAGGTTCTGCATGGTAGGCTTCTTCAGAAGGTCAGAGGCCAAGGGATCCGGGGAAGCTTGGCCACGTGGATTCAAAATTGGCTTGCCTATAGAAAGCAGAGGGTTGTGGTGGAGGGAGTGCATTCGGATTGGAGGGCTGTGACTAGTGGTATCCCACAGGGATCGGTTCTGGGACCTCTACTTTTTGTGATATTTATTAACGACTTAGGTGAGGGGGTGGAAGGCAGGGTTAGCAAGTTTTCAGATGACACAAAGATTGGAGGTGTTATGGATAGTGTGGAGGGCTGTAGAAGCTTGCAGAGGGATATTGATAGGATGCAGAGCTGGGCTGACAAGTGGCAGATTGAGTTCAATCCAGAGAAGTGTGAGGTAGTACACTTTGGAAGGACAAACTCCAAGGCGGAGTACAAGGTAAATGGCAGGATTCTGGGCGGGGAGCAGAGGGATCTGGGGGTTCATATCCACAGATCACTGAAAGTTGCCCCGCAGGTGGATAGGGTAGTTAAGAAAGCTTATGGGATGTTAGCTTTCATAAATCGGGGGATTGAGTTTAAGAGCCGTGAAGTGATGATGCAGCTTTACAAAACTCTGGTTAGGCCACAGTTAGAGTACTGTGTCCAGTTCTGGTCGCCTCATTATAGGAAGGCTGTGAAGACATTGGAAAGGGTGCAGAGGAGATTTACCAGGATGCTGCCTGGATTAGAGAGTATGGATTATGAGGAGAGACTAAAGGAGCTAGGGCTGTTCTCATTGGTGAGAAGGAGGATGGGGGAGACATGATAAAGGTATGCGAAATATTAAGAGGAATAGATAGAGTGGACAGTCAGCGCCTCTTTCCCAGGGCGCCAGTGCTCAAAACAAGAGGACATGGCTTTAAGGTATTGGGTGGGAAGTTCAAGGGTGATATCAGAGGGAGGTTTATCACCCAGGGAGTGGTTGGTGCATGGAATGCGCTGCCTGGGGTGGTGGTGGAGGCTGATACATTGGACAAGTTCAAGAGATTGTTAGATAAGCATATGGAGGAATTTAAGTTAGAGGGATATGTGGGAGGAAGGGGTTAGGTAGTCTTAGGTGTGGTTTGAAGGGCAGCACCACATGGTGGGCCGAAGGGCCTGTATTGTGCCATATGGTTCTATGCTTCTGTCAATTGCAAGATTTTGCAGCACTGAGCCAATTACTTTCACTTCTGGGGATAGAGAGCACTGAGAAAGAAGCACCAAACCTTTGAGTGAAGGAATGGGGAAAATAAAAACAGGAAGAGGAGGAAGAAGGGGCACAGAGCCAAAGGAGACTCCTTCAGTAGTTGCCTTGCAGTTGACCCACATTCAAAAGAAAAAGAGCAATATAAAACTTTGAAATTCCTGTAAGTTATTCATTTTGGGTTAGCAGCCAAAAGAACTTCAAAGTTGAAGCCTCTAGGACATTATTGGGTATTCACTGCAGTTTCAGAAGAAAGATCTCTCACGAGTGGCTGCAGTCCAACTCATTTCAATGATGATTTCCCTTTTTGGTGTTTTCTTCTCAATTGAACTGATCCATTTGTTTGTTTCTCATTTCAATAAAAAAAAGAGCCATTCTGAATGTAATTAGCTTTTTAAGTAGCAAACTTCATAGTTCTTGGTTTTCCTGCAATATTGTCATTAATATTAAATTGCAAAGAAAAGTTAGCATTATTTGAATCAATGAAAGTAACTCTGTTAATTAACACATTTTATTTCATTATTTAATTTTCTTACTGAATCCCAAAAGGTTAGATGAAACTAATTTTAGAGAGATGACTTTAATCCAGATTGCTTTAAACTGGATTAACATGAATTTCTTTAAAATTCATCCCACTTCAGTTTGCATACTAAAGAAATCTGTTTGTTTTTGGTTCCTGCATTCTGTCTGTGAGTACATGCCAGGAAAACAGTTTTGTCATTGCCAAGAGGATTTGAAGGAAAAGTCTCATCTACTACGATAGAGAGCAATGGTCCTAAACTAATTGTGAAATGAGTAGTCAAGGAAAACGGGTGATAACAATCAGCAACCCTTTTTGCACTCTGCCCAAATTTCTTTTCTGACACCCTGCATATGTAAACAAATAGGATGGAGAGTAGAACAGGCCACTAATTCATTATTATTTGTCCTGTGTTAGCTCTAAGATCTATACCTTAGCTCTTTCTAAAACAAACACTAACATGTTCATAAATGCAATGCATTTTTCATACTGTCACATACAGAGCTCCTAAATCACAGTTCTCTAGCTGAATCTGTGCTCATGCAGTGGCATACATTTTTAAATTCTTATTCTTATTTGTGTGCTAGTATGAATAATAGATGCAAAAGGCTTGTGGCCATTTTTATAGTTGCTTTTACAAGTACCATTTTTCTTACGCTGTGTTACAATCTTTTAATTTTGCATTCTTCCGTGATGTACTGAGTGCAACCTTGGTAAGGTTACTGTGCATTCCCTTGAAGTTCATTGCTAAGTAGAACTGAAGGAGTAGTCTTGTTTCCATTTCCAGCAGCAATGGACTCCAAGTGATTTATGAGTTGTGTTCATTTGGTTCTACAATATGGACAAGCCCAACTCCCAACAGGTTTTGGTGAGTAGGTTGGATTTGCTTCTTATTGAGCTCACACTCTGCATTACAAAATGAAGTGCTGTAGAAATACAGGGACTGAACACACATGGCTCATTGAAGAGTTTAGTATTCTATTATACTAAATATCAGTCAACAGAGGCAGTTCAATTAGCAAAGTTTCAAGAATAATAACTAATGCATACAGTTCCTTCACACTGATACATTCAAAAAATAAACTTGCAGTTTAAGAAAGAAGGTAGCAATCTCCTCCAAAACATGCCTGTTCAAAATATTATTGCCCATGAACAAACTAAAAGCAGAAGATACTAGAGAAACAAAGGACTGTAGATGCTGGAATCTAGATGAAAAACACGATGATGCTGGAGGAACACAGCAGACCAGGCAGCATCCATGGAGAAAAGCAGGCGGTCAGGACCCTTCTTCAGAACTGAAGATAGGAAAAGGGGAAGCCTCTTCCCCCGCACCTGCCTATCACTATCTCTTACCTGCATCTATCTATCATCACCTTGTGCCCATCCCGCCTTCCCTCTTTGTCCACTCTGCTTTTTCCTCCTATATACTGGGCTTCCCCTTTTCCTATCTTCAGTCCTGAAGAAGGGTCCTGACCCAAAACATTGACCGCCTGCTTTTCTCCATGGATGCTGCCTGGCCTGCTGAGTTCCTCCAGCATCATAGTGTTTTTCATCATTAAAACAGAAAATGCTACATTACTCAGATTAGACAGTATTCGGTTTATGTAGCAGATTGATGTTCTTTTGAAAGATCCAAAGACGAGTAATCTACCTAAACTATTACCTCTTTCTCTCACTGTGGACATTGCATGATCTGCTGAGTGTTTTCAGCATTTGCTGTTTTAATATCAGATTTCCAGCAGCTGCAGTATTTTAGTTATGTGTTATTGTAGATTAATGGAATAATTTTTTTAGTCATTCTTGGAATGAGTTCATTGTTGGCATGGCCAGCATTTTTTGCCCATCCTTCATGGCCCTTGAAAATGTGGTGCTAAGCTGCCTTTTTGAACCATTGCTGTTCCTCTGATGATGTTTCTCCTGCAGTGCTGTTGGGTTGGGTTTGTACCCAGTGACAATGAGGGAACAGCAATATACGTCAGCATGCTATGCCACTTGGAAGAGACCATGCAGGTGCTGGTGCTCACATGCACCTGACCTCTTTGACCTTCTTGATGCAAGAGGTCATGTGTTTAGGTGGTGCAGTCAGTGCCTAAGGTGGTGCAGTACCCAAGGTGAATAACAGCTGTTATTTCCACTACACTCTATAACTACCTGAGGGAATAAATGTTTAAGGTGGTGGATTGGATGTCAAATAGGCTGCTTTATCCAGGTTGATTCCTTGCTTTGTAAGTGTTGCCAGAGATGCAATGAAGCTAGCAAATGGAGAATATTCCACTATATTGCTGATTTGTGCCTTATGTTGTTTTATATACTGTACTTGTATTAGAGTAGATGGACATGCATTTATTGAATGGTTTACAGAAGTATCTTAAAGCAGGAGAGAGAGAGAGATGGAGAGGCAAATAGATTCAGAGAGACAATTGCAGAGTGCAATGCCCAGGCAACTTAAGGGATAGCTACCATCTGTGGAAAAATTAAAAACTTCTGAATTCAAAGTCAAAGTCGAGTTTATCGTCATATGCACAAGTACATGTATGCACAGGTGCAATAAAAAGCTTACTTGCAGCAGCATTAGAGGCACATAACATCATATAAGCAGCATTCACAAGAAAAGCATAAATTATACATGATTTTTACAAAAAAAGCACAACTAGAACAAGAAAAAAGTCTATTTTAGTGCAAAGTGATCAGAGTGGTCATTGTGTTGCTAAACCGTAATGGTGATTAGGGTTTTGCCAATTGGTTCAAGAGCCGAATGGTTGAAGAGCTTATCAATAGGACTGGGATTTCAGCTCATATGGCAACAAGCTAGTTCCAAGGCTATTTCATCTACATGAACTTATTCTTTCCAGCACAGACATCTTTGACTCAACCTCTGTTGTACAAAAGATGCAGATTTCAGAACTGAACCTCGTATGGAGGAGCTCATGTGATGGTTCTTTAAAGAGAGTTCTCCTCTAGCTCTGCTCCAATTAAACCCTTGAGTGGCAATGGACATGAAAAGTGAAGTGGACCGAACCAATGAATACAAGAAACAGGTGAATGGGAACTTGAAATAGTTTCAGGGTGTTGTACCAAGTATAGAAAGGAAAGATTTCACCAAGAAGAAAAAGTCAGGGAAAGACTGCTCATCCCCAGAAGAAAATATTCTTTGCCTTCATCAGTTGCTTTCTTCTATCCATTGCATCTCTGGAGGCTTCCTCCATTGTAGACACCACTGGCATTATACCAAACTTCCATCTGTATGTGAATGTTTCCTCTCATTGTGGATAATAACAGAGTGGGGCCAAAATGACAAGAAGAAATTGTAGAATAGGAAATGCATAATATGCACTGCGATTAAAGCAGAATTATAGGAAATGAAGAGGAATGGCTTGTGAAAGCTGAGGCCTGGCTTCCTCATTTCCTCTGCAAAGAATTTCAATAATCAATTAGTCCTTGTAGAACTCATAATGGATCGCGTAAAGGATCTCACAGTCCTGATTCAGGGTTTCGACCAGAAATATCGATAATTCCTTTTCTCCCAAAGATGCTGAGTTCCTCCACCAGATTGTTTGTTGCTCATAATGGATCTCCTATGTTCCATATGTCACGTCTGATCTCTGCATTACAGGAAAAGTGCTTTTAAGAGATGGAGGTTCCCCTTAGAAGCATTGGAAGCAGTTTAGATTAGGCTTATTGGATTGGTGCTTGAGATGGGTGGGTTGTTTTATGAGGAAAGGTTAGACTGTCTATGCTTATATTCATTGTGGTTTAGAAAAGTGAGAAGGGCCTTGACTGAAATACAAAAGACCCTGAGAGGTCTTGGATATGAAGAGGATGTTTCCTTTCATGTCACAGTTTCAGAACAAGAGGTCACCTATTTAAGCCAAAGCTGAGGCATTTTTTTTCTATCTGAGGATCACAGGACAGTGGAAGTATTATCCTCTGATATTTTTAAGACATAGGCTGATAGTTACCTAATAAGCTATGGGACTAAAGGTTACCATGAGAATGAGGAATTCAGATTGGCCATGATCTTATGAAATGCTGAAGCATTTGGATAGGCCAGGTGACCTACTCTCCACCTGACTGGCATGTTTGTAAATATAACCAAATTAAATACACTGAAGTTCCTTCTGTCTCACTAATTTAATTGAGTTTTTTGAGGAGGCAAACACAGAGGTTGATGAAGCCAGGGCACTAGATACTGTCCATGTGGACTTTAGTCAGCCATTTGACAAGGACCTGCATGGTAGACTGGTCCAAAAGGTTAAAGCACATGGAATCCATGGTGAGCTGGCTAATTGGATCTAAAGTTGGCTTGGTGATGGGAGGCAGAGGGTAGTGGTGGAAGGACGTTTATCTGTTTAGAAGTCTGTGACCAGTGGTGTACCACAGGGATCTGTGCTAGGACCTTGGAACATAGAACAGTACAGCACAGGAACAGGCCCTTTGGCCCACAATGTCTGTCCTGACCATGATGCCAAACTGAGCTAATCCCATTTGCCTGCACATGATCCGTATCCCTCCATTCCCTGCATGTTCACATGCCTGTCTAAACGCCTTTTAAACATTACTATTGTATCTGCTACCAACTCCCAGAAGCGTGTTTCAAGTCCCTACCACACTATGTGAAAAAACTTGCCCTGCATATCAGCTTTAAACTTCCCCCCTCTCACCTTAAAGGTGTGCCCTCTAGTATTTGGCATTTCCACCCTGGGAAAAAGACTCTATCTACCCAATCTATCTCTCATAATGTCATTAAATTCTGTCAGATCTCCCCTCAGCCTCTAATACTCCGGAGAAAGCAATCCAAATTTGTCCAACCTCTCCTCATAGCTAATACTTCCTTATCCAGGCAATATCCTGGAGAACCTCTTCTGCACCCTCTCCAAAGCCTTCACATCCTTCTTGTAATGCACCAGCCAGAACTTCACACAATTCTTCAAGTGTGGCCTAACCAAAGTTTTATACATCTGCAACATGACTTCCCAACTTTTCTACTTAGTGACCCAACTGATGAAGGCAAGCATGCTGTATGCCTTCTTTGCCACCCTATCTGCTTGCCTTACCACTTTCAGGGAGCAATGGACTTGCACCCGTCAGTACATCAAGAATCCTAAGAATCCTTCCATTTATTGTATACTTTCCCCTTACATTTGGCTTTCCAAAGTGAAACACCTCATACTTATCTGAAATAAACATCATCTGCCATTTCTCCGCCCATATCTCTAATTAATCCACATCCTGCTGTGCCCTTTGTAAACCATCTTCACTATCCACCAGGCCAGCAAATCTTGTGTCATCTGCAAACTTACCGACCAACCCACGTATATTTTCATCCAAATCATCTATGTATATATCATGAACAACACTGATCCCTGAGCAACACCATGGTCTCAGAACTCCACTCAGAGAAACAGCACTTCACCACTACCCTCTGTCTTCTATCACCAAGCCAATTTTCTGTCTGTGATATATATTAATGACTTGGATGTGAATATTGGAGGAATGATTAGTAAGGAGTAAGTTTGCAGATGACTCAAAAATTGGTGGTGCTGTGGATAGCGAGGAAGGTTGGCTAAAGCTACAGCAGAATATAAATCAATTGAAAAGCTGGATGGAACATTGACAGATGGAATTTAAGCCACAAAGGGGCAAGATGATGCATTTTGAGAAATCAGATAGGAGTAGGATACACACGGTAAATGGTAGGAGACTAAGGAATGCCAATGAACAGAGAAAACAAAAGGCTGAAGTCCATAGTTCCCTGAAAGTAGCAACGTAGGTGGAGAGGGTGAAGAAAGCATAGGGCATGTTTGCCTTCATAGGTTGGGCCATAGAATATAAGAGTTGAGACGTTATGTTGCAATTTTACAAAATGCAGGCTAGGCCACACTTGCAGTATTGTGTGCAGTTCTGGTTGCCACACGATGGAAAGATACGATTGCACTGGAGAGAGTACAGAGAAGATTCAGCAGGATGTTGACTGGATTGGAAGACTTTAGTTGTGGGGAGAGAGATTGGATAAGTTGGGTTTGTTTTCCCTGAAGCAAAGGAGGCTGAGGGGTGACCTGACAGAAGTATATACTGTAAGATTATGAGAGGCATAGATAGAGTAGATTGCAAAATCTTTTTCCCATGGTGGGCATATTGATAAAACAAGAGGGCATTACTTTAAAGTAGGAGATTTAAAGGGGATATTAGGGGGAAATATTTTAGCACAGGGTGGTTGATATCTAGAACACTTGCAAGCGGAAGTGGTGGAACCCGATACATTTATTACGCTTAAAAGGCATTTATTCAGACATTAAATAGGCAAAAGCATTGAAGGATACAGTCTTAATGCAGGCAAATGGAATTAGTGTAGATGGGCAAAAAGATCATCATGGAGATAACAGATGAAGGACCCATTTCTGTGCTATGACTCTATGACACATACTAACAGGGGAATTGCTGATGATTAGCCTAACTGTTAATGGAAACTCCCCCTCATCAACTTGATTCATACCTCTCATTCATGTCATTAGGTGCAAGCATTAAATGTCCTGCTCACTTCACAGGCATTTTAGGCTGAAGCAGAATTTTATGAGCAGTTACATAACAGTTTATCTGTTTGATATTAGCATTTTTGTCTAATAAATAGCTCCAAAAAAAACACGGGTCTCTTCTGCTTTAATTTCAATGATTATGTTTATGAATTCTGTTATACACCTTCACATAAGTGTATAAATAAATAATGTAAAAGGTAAGGCTTGTAATTTTTTCAAGCTGTTACAGATGTTGATTATTTTCATAAAGTCATCTGATACACGAGAAGGCCAAATGACAAGCTGAGGGAAGCTGTAACAATAACTTCGGCTCACTATGATTTATGATACAGCAAGCACTTGATTTAGGAAGGTGTCAGGCAGCCACTGGTTTCTCTTAAGGACTAATTTGACTGATAAGTCTTTTTTCGCTGTGTATTTCCATGTCACAATGTCTCATTGAAATCAAAATGCTCTTGCATCTCTTTTGGGTCAAAATCATTAAAATTATCTTTGCTACTTGAGTCTTTATTTAAGAAGGGCTGCAAAGAAAGGCCTGGGAAATATAGACCAGTAAGCCTAACATCTGTGATAAGTAAGTTACTAGAGGGGATTCTAAGGGATAAGATATACATGCATTTGGAAAGATAGCGGTTGATTAGGGATAGTCAGCACAGCTTTGTGAGTGGGAGATCATGTCTCATGAATTTGATTGATTTTTTTTGAAGAAGTAACAAGAAGGTCTATGAGGGCAGGACGGTAGGTGTTGTCTATATGGACTTCAGTAAGGCCTTTGATCAGGTTCCACATAGGGTAGACTGTTCTGGAAAGTTAGATTGCATTGGATCCAGGGAAAGCCGGCTAATGAATTACACAATTGGTTTGATGGTAGGAAGCAGATGGTGGTGGTGGAAGGTTGTTTCTTGGACTGAAGGCCCATGACTAGTGGTGTTCTCCAGGGGTTGGTCCCAGGTCCATTGCTATCTGTATCATCTATATCAATGATTTGGATGAGAATGTACAAAGCATGGTTATTAAGTTTGCAGATTACACTAACACAGGTGGTGTTGTAGACAGTGAAGACAGTTATCAAGAATTACAGAGAGATCTTGATCAGCTGGGTAAGTGGACTGAGGAACGACAAATAGAATTTAATTCAGATAAGTGCAAAGTGTTGCATTTTGGGAAGACAAATCAGGGTAGGCCTTTCACCGTGAATGGTAAAGCCCCGGGGATTGTTGTAGAACAGAGGGACCTAGGAATACAAGTACATGGTTCACTGAAAGTGGCATAATAGATAGACAGTGTGGTGAAGAAGGTTTTTAGCATGCTGGCCTTCATCAGTCAGGGTATTGAGTATAGAAGTTGAGATGATATGTTGCAGTTGTACTAGATGTTGGTGAGACCGCATTTGGAATATTGTATTCAGTTTTGGTCATCCTGCTATAGAAAAGATGCCATTAAGCTGGAAAGAGTTCAGAAAAGATTTACAACGATGTTGCCAGGACTCGAGGGACTCAGTTATAAAGAGAGGTTGAGCAGGCTAGGACTTTATTCATTGCAGAGTAGGAGAATGAGGAGTGATCTTATAGGAGTGTATAAAATAATGAGGTGCATAGATAGGATGAATGCACATAGTTTTTTTTTTCCCAGGGTTGGGGAATCAAGAACTAGAGGGCATAGGTTTAGGGTGAGAGGAGAGAGATTTACTAGGAACCTGAGGGGCAACTTTTTCACCCAGGGAGTGGTCCATATATGGAATGAGCTACCAGAGGAAATGGTTGAGGCAGGTGCATTAACAATATCTAATAGACACTTGGACAGGTACATAGATAGGAAAGCTTGACAGGGATATGGGCCAAACGCAGGCAAATAGCACTAGCTTAGATGGACATCTTGGTCGTCATGGACCAATTGGGCTGAAAGACCTGTTTCTGTGCTATATGACTATGATTCTACTTGAAGTGAACTTGCATCTTTCGTTGGGGATGGGGGGTGGACTGAAATTCAGCACCATGCTCTAAAGAATGAAGTAAACCGAATTAATTGAAAATGCAGGGAGCTTTTGAACATACATGTCAAGTATGTAATGCCAAATATGTAATGGGGTGATTTTATTGAGAAGAGAGAATGGGGGCTTTTGGATTTATAGATCTTCTTCATGTTTAACTTTTGATATTTCTCAGAAAAAGTGTTTAGTGACTACTGAATTAATCATCCATTTAAACCTTAAGCAACAAACAAGATGCTGGAGGAACTCAGCTGGTCAGATAGCATCTGTGAAGGTGAAAGAACAGTCAGCATTTCGAGCCAAAACCCTTCATCTGGACTCCGTTTTTGCACCAAATTCCAGCATCTACAGTCTCTTGTTTGTGCAATTAAACCTGATAGGCACAAAATAAAAACATTGAATCATGTTATACTCCATTGTGATAAAAAGGATTGATATCATGTGAGATATAAGAAAAGCAAAATAAACTGCAGATGCTGGAAATTTGAAAGAGAGATCTTTATTATCTCCTCCCTTAGCTCTGTACTTCACAGATTTGCATCATCGGTGATTCCAGCCTCCATTCCAATCATTGGAGTAGAGGCTGGAATCACCTCTGGAAGCAAAACTTTCCTCCATTTCACATGTCCACACTATCAACATCTCAACCAAACACTGGCATTCCATTCTTCCATGGCTAAATTTCTTAAGCACATCCTCATTTTAGAATGCAAAGATTACGGCTAGTTTCTTCTCTTTGCACACTCACCTGCAACAACAAGACAGGAGACTTTATGGGCTTCTTTATCATTACGACTGAGATAATCCAATCAGCTTCTTCTGCCATTTCCTTCCCTTCCACTTGTTCCCCAGGCCAAATTTCTGAAGAATCCTCCACCTATCCCCATCACTCCTTCCCACCCTAACTCTGAAGTTGTATCTTGCTGTTGTTTCTGAGCTATCACCCTCATGCCCCTCTTAGCTCACATTGCCTGTGAGACCCACCTTCTGCTCTTTGGACCCCCATTCCCACAATACTTGGTGATCAACCTACTTTTCTTTCTGAAGAGACCAAAGATTGATTGGTTATTGCATTCAGCTCGCAAGTGACTCCAAGCTTTCGGTTACCTCTCACATTAATTGTCCATCCTATTCCCAGTCTAACCTATTCAACCTCAATCTCCTATACTGTTCCCATCAATGTCACTTCATATTCTGACTAGGACCATTACAAATTTTCAGCTTCAACACTGAGTTCACAGTTTTCAGACACCCAGCATTTCTGGTGCATTCGGTCTTTATTTTAGATTTTGATCACCCACAGTTTTTCCATCTATAAATTCAGATAATGATTTTGTTTTTCTTCTGTCCTAAACTGATATTTTTCTTCCTTATGCATTCCATTATTAATTTCCACCATCATCAATTAATTGTTCCTATCTTCAACCATTGAATGGTCTGGATAGAGTGGATGTGGAGAGGATGTTTCCAGCAGTGGGAGAGTCTTGGACCAAAGGGCACAGCCTCAGAATAGAAGGATGTCTCTTTAGAACAGAGATTAGGAGGAATTTCTTTAGCCAGAGAGTGGCGAATTTGTGGACTTCATTGCCATAGACAGCTGTGGAGACCAAGTCACTGGGTATATTTAAAGCGGAGGTTAATAGGTTATTGATTAGTAAGGGTGTCAAAGGTTATGGGGAGAAGGCAGGAGAATGAGATAGAGAGGAAAAAATGTATCAGCCAGGATCGAATGGCAGAGCAGACTTGGTGGGCCAAATGGCCTAATTCTGCTCCTATGACTTATGGTCTTATTTCACTGGTCTTCCATCCATTAAACCCTTCTTTTACCCCTTCCCCTGCACTTTAAAACTTAGTTATTTCTAATTTTTCCCAATTCAGATGAAAGACCATTGAGCAAAAAAGTTGGTAATGGGTTCTAGTTTGTCTCCAATTATGGCACTGGACCTTCGATAATCCCTTCACGCCGCCATTTATTAAGCATCCATCCTACCCATCGTGTTACAGACTGAATCATTCAGATTACGTGCAATTGAACATTACAAACAGAACTTGGCCTCCTATTCCCTCATATTTTTCTGTATTTATTTTGCTGACAGCTTTATCTTGTGTAAAAAAAAATGCTGTATAAGTGTCAATACTTGAAGTTCTTTACAATGCACTGCAACATTTTAATTAGGATTACAAATATTGTTTAATCATAAAATAGAGTGGATTTCAATTTCTGGTGTAGTGTTTAAAGAAGAAAACTACAGTGAATAAATATTTCCTCTTTTCTAAAGTTTAAAAAATATATATGTACAAATATAGAGGCAAGGTTAGCTGCCTCAGATTGTACTTCCAGAGTGTTTTCAGTAACATATAACATCCTGTGAAGTCATACCATTGAACAATAAGCAACAATAGAACTAACATGGTTCCACTGTTTTAAGAAGTGGAACCATGTACTAAAGTACAGCTAACGTTATTTACATACTATTCCCAAAATATATGAGTAAGAAGGTGATTGTAGACAAAATCCTGTTTTCTGTATGTTCTATAATTCTACAGTGGCTTTAAATGAATATTTAAACTATGTAAGAATATCACATAAGCATTAAACCAATGAGTTTAAACTACTATTCTGTAGGGTAATAAAATGAGTATTATAGTCATTGGAAAAAGGCAGTTAGTAAAGCACAGCGATCAAAGAGCTATGAAAAGAAGTTCAAAGATTTATGTCAAGATATTGTCTCCCTGTAGTATTGCCAACCCTCCAGTTTGCCCTGGATTCACTGACAAATGAAGATTAATCTCCAGGGTACTGCTAGAAGCAATCCTAGAGAAATATCATTGTGGCATTGAAATATATTCTGTTTCATTTACATTTTTTTGAACACTTTTTATTTGCTGCAATAAAAATATCAAACAAGAAGAAAAAAATCTGTCTGACCTTCAGGAATCATATAATTTCTCTATGATCCACTTTGTAGTTAGAATGGGAAGGTGAGCATGTGGTCTTGTTGGGCAGCCATGGTGGGTGTCAGGAATGGAAGGTCATTTGATGAAACCTCCAGCAATACATACAACTCTACTGCAGCAATTGTACTCGCTCATGCATTTCAGTTTGTAGTTTATTTTGCCCTTAGCTTGATAAAATGGAGGTCAGAACTGAATGCAGAATTCCAGCAGATCCACGTTCCTCAGCAAATATCATTGTGTTAGTATGGGATTTCTATGTGCACATGGAACCCAACATTGTAAGGAAAAATTGGTCCAATTTCCTAGAAGTTCAGCCTACCTGCCAAACCTGTGCTACTTTAGGCCTGCCACACAAATAGCTATTGGAACAGGGGTTAGTATACAATAACTAATGTATTATTGAATGGGTTGAGTCTGTTTAGTATTTTAAAGATTCTTTAAGAATAGTTTTAATGGCATTAATTGATATTTTTAAACAATCAATTTTAAAACACTTAATTGACTTTCAATAGATTTTCAACAGTTCTGACAGGAGTATTCAGAAACGTTCATAGTTTCTCCACATTTGACAGCCACCTAAATCATGGGGTGTGACTTAGTTATCTGTCAAAGACATTTCCTATCGTTGAGTGAGTGGGACTTGATCTGGCTCCTTCATGTGACAGCATTACGTCAGGCAAGGCCAAATTGCTGTGCAGGGGACTGGGACTGCTTCAGGCAGCGAGTTGACATCAACTGACCCATAAAAGCTATGTCAGCAGTGAGCAAATTCTATACCATGTTGAAAAAAAGACATTTTTCTCAATGTATTGACCTCTATATCATTTTCTATTACTTTACTTAGTATAGTATGGTGTTTCTTCTCTTATTCAGATTGTTTTATTTCCCCTGATATAGTTTGCAGAACATCGGCATACAATTCCACTTCTCAATCTACCATTTTGGCTTTTGACTACAGTGACAGGTATCCTTTCCACATGTCTGGTTCAAGTGATTCTCCAGTTGTTTGCCAACAGGTGAATTAACACTTGCCAGCAATCAGTCTGAATCACGTGCTGGTATTTTGTGTAATTGCCACATGTACTGAAACAAAATTTGACATACTAAACATCTCTAATGATTTTTTCAATGTGCACTTGTCTTTCCAGTCAGATAAATAAACATAACTTATTGCCACCAGTTATTGCTAATAAATGAATATGATTAATTATTTGCAGCTTTCATAATTTTATTGATTATGCAACATTTCCTAACGAAATGTTTCATATGAAGGGAATCTTACACGGTGTAGTAGGAATGATCTTAATGTTAAGAACTGTTCTATTTTTAATATCTGAAAGGAAAAAGGCATGTTTTATAAATGTATGAAATCATCCAAGGCTATATGGAGCTGAGTACAAGATCAAAAGTTTTTCACATTCCAGCATCACAAGAGAATGACTTGTGACTTATCTTTCTCTTACTGCAAGATTTTATTTGTTTGCTAACTGGCCACGATGAATCCCATACTGCAACATTGATTAATATTATGCATCATCTCCTTAAATGCCTCTTTTCTGCCACTCCAAACTTACCTTCAACAATAAGTGAGAAGAGCACAGAGATTATGACCTGCCTTCTTAGCAATCTTTGCTTCTTACCCATGTATTCCCACCACCACCCCAGCCTCTCCCTAGCCTGAATCTGCAACTTCTCTCGTTCCACCAGATGTCTCCTTTATGCTCTTTCAAAGCTTGCTTTGCCATTAATACCCATGTTCATGAAACTATTCACTACTGTTTGGACACTGGGTTATGCAGTGCACTGATTAATATTATTGAATCAGCAATACAATGGCATGCATTAAGTCTTTATCATGCATGTAACTCATCCTGATTCAATTAAAAGTATAAAAGATCTTCTTTATTTATTTGTTCATGGATGCAGACATTACAGGCAACACTAACACTTGTTGTTCATCCATAATTGTCCTGAACTTGAGGAAACAGTTAAGAGTCAACCATATTGAAGAAATTTGGTTTGTCCCCTTTGACTCTCACTAACTTTTACCTGTGCACCATAGAAAGCATCCTATCTGGATGTATCACGGCTTGGTACAGCAACTGCTCTGCCCAGGACCGCAAGAAGCTGCAGAGATTATGGACGCAGCCCAGCACATCACGGACACCAGCCTCCCCTCCTTGGACTCTTGTCTTGGTGAAGCAGCCAGCATAATCAAAGATCCCACCCACCCGGGACATTCTCTCTTCTCTCCTCTTCCATCGGGTAGAAGATACAGGTGCCTGAGGGCATGTACCACCAGACTTAAGGACAGCTTCTACCCAACTGTGATAAGACTATTGAACGGTTCCCTTATACAATGAAATGGACTATGACCTCACGATCTACCTTGTTGTGACCTTGCACCTTATTGCACTGCACTTTCCCTGTAGCTGTGACACATTACTCTGTACTGTTACTGTTTTTACCTGTACTACATCAATGCACTTTGTACTAACTCAATGTAACTGCACCGTGTAATGAATTGACCTGTACGATCAGTTTGTAAGACAAGCTTTTCACTGTACCTCGGTACAAATGACAATAATAAACCAATACCAATACCAGTACCAATATTGGGAGACAGAAGGGACTGTAGATGCTGCAGTCTGGAGCAAAAAAAACAAACTGCTGGAGGAATTCAGCGAGTCAAGAAGCATCTGAGGAGAGAAAGCAACTATCGGCATATCAGGACTGACAGTGGAGAGGGAAGACAGCCAAGACAAAGAGGAGGGGAGGGTGGTGGTGAGACTAGGTGATATACGGACTGAGGAGGGGTGAAAGATGATGGATAGATGGAGCCAGGTGCAGTATTAGGAGTCTTTGGTCACGTTTAGGCCAGTCTGAGTAACACATTTCCTTCAGAAGAACACCATAGAACTGGATGGGTTTTCACAATAATCCAGTAATTTCATGATTACCATTACTAGCTCTTTTAAAACTCCGAATGTATTGAGTGACATGAATTTAGATCCCAAACCCCCATTGTAGGATTTGGACTCAGATCTACCCAATGACTTAACCACTGTGCTCTATGTCAGGAAAAGTAACAGGCACATCTAAAAATGAGGTGTAAAATTAGTGTGGTTACAACAAGGACAAAGTGGATCATAAATACCTGCAGCAGCAGCCTGCAAAACAATGCCTAAGTTCAATATTCTGCATATTGTTACACCTTTGCATAAAAGGTAGCAGGTGATTAAATACTTAATGGAAGGAGAAGCTTTCATGAGGAACCCTGTCCTCAGTGATGTTAGAGCATGATACTTTGGTGCAACTAAGGCAGTCACAACTATTTTTAGGCAGCAGTGCTGAGAGTGGAATCCTTGCCAATCTCCTTCCATGGTCCACACCTTCACTGGGGTTAGCATCCTGCCGATTTGGTCACACCATATGCCAGCAAAATCACAGCTGAGTGCACTGTTTGAGACTGCCGGGAAGATTGTTCTCTATCTGTATGCTCCTCTTACATTGTTGGAGCATTTCCATCCAAAAAAAAACATGGCATATTTGCCCAAAAATTATCACCCCACTCCTAATCCAAAAGGACCGAGTCAATTACCAAATGAGGCACAATTATTTACAGTAACCTGCTTACTAATGTTCATTCTTGGTCCTGTGAGAAACATTTGGTTCACAACTGTATTACAGCCTGGTTGGAATATTCTATATACCTAGTGGTGAGATGAGGGTGATTTTGCTTGATATCAAGGCAGCGTTTGACCTAGTGCAGCAACAAAAAGCCTCAGTCAAAAGGTCATCAGGGATACTCACTGGTGACTGTGTCAAACTTGACACAAAAGAAGATGGTTATGATTGTTGGAGTCCAATCTACAAAATAGCAGGATTTTGTTGTAGAAAACACTCAGGCAGCATCATCTAGACACAATCATCTTCTAATGGTTAATCAATGATCTTCACTTCATTGCTGATATCGGCACAATATTTACAATAATCAGCTTAGGAAGCAAGTCTTACATGCAACAAGACCTGATCAATTTTCAAGCTTTTTTGACAATTGACAACCAACATTCATGCTTGATGTTTATTAGTAATAACCCCTTCCAACAGAAAGAGCACAACCACCTTCCTGTAAGATAATGACATTACCATCTCCAGACATTTAACCAGTTGTGGTAATATGAAAAACTATCAATGATTTCCCTGTTGCAACTACCAATGGCTAAATGTAGCTAAAGGGTTAAAAGAAGCATCTTTCTGTTAGGACTGTTTGTTTTTCACAGGAGTTACTGAAACCAAGTGAAACAGCAAGACATCAATGTGGGAGGTAGCCCCAAGCATTAATCGAGTGCAGTTAAACAGGCAGCTTTGCAAAACAATCAGGGTATGCTTCAGCCAATTGAGACAATGGGGAGTGTTAATTTGCCCCATCAGACAAGATCCCAGGGCTTTGTTCAGCACAAACCATTCTTGGCTACACACACATGGAGCCACCACACCCTCTAGAAGATCGGAATTTTTATCTGTAAGATAAGATATCTTTATTAGTCACACGTACATCGAAACACACAGTGAAATACATCTTTTGCATATTGCTCTGGTGGCAGCCTGCAAGTGCCGCCACGTTTCCAGCGCCAACATAGCATGCCACAACTTCCTAACCAGTACGTCTTTGGAATGTGGGAGGAAACCGGAGCACCCGGAGGAAACCCACACAGACACGGGGAGAATGTACAAACTCCTCACAGACAGTAGCCAGAATTGAACCTGGGTCACTGGCACTGTAATAGTGGTATGCTAAACATTACACTACCATGCCTGCCCATTCATTAACAGTGGAATTTTTCTGCACTAATGACTGATGAGACTCTCAAAAACAATGGGAAGGTTCAGCAAAGGTGTGGTGGAGAAGCTTGTGTGGCCCTGAGATCCCGAGAGCGATGTCCTCTGGAGCTATGCTCCTGGTAGGGTCACCCATGATGGTAAGGTCGATGGTGAGGTCCCTGACAAAGAACAATCCAACCAAGACCTCAACGGTGGAACAGGTGGACGAAGTTACTTCAAACTCAACGGCTGTGAAGGCGGATGAAGGCTGCAACGAATCCATCAGCTCCAATTGTCGTGGTTTACATGCCATTGGAATCAGTTGGTTGATTTGTGAAGTATCGTGTGCTTTTTGTAGTGCGACATCAAGTACATGTTAAACAAATACACACACAGGTGTCTTCACTCTGTAAGAGCCAAGATTGGACTCATAAGCTCACTTGAGAGCCCATAAATAGATCAACGGAATGAAGACCATCATCCTCAACCTCGAGGGATAGCCACATCGTCAGAATCCTTTGTTATGCAGGGACCAAATGAGACTAAAGCCCTCCTTGACTATAAAGATGCACCCCGCAAGAGAGTCCTTCGGAACTTCTCCACGGGTTGGTTGGCGGCCAATGCCTGGTGACTCTCAAACCCCTTCATGTCTTGCTGAAGTACCCCAGGGCTCCCCTTCTGCGATAAGACTGAGAGAACACAACATTGCTAAGTACTGGATGGCAATAAGTATCGCTGAGAACTTCATGCAAACATGAGCTCCATTTTACCAGGAGAGTGTTAAGTAAGAGAGTTTGGGTTTTTGTTCTTGTTTCTTTTAATTTAGGTCAGATTAGATTTGTGGTTAGAGCTGTAGTTTCCTTTGTGTTTAGTTGTTTTTAGTTGTGTTAAATAAAGTTACTCAAACTTTTTGTGAAATTGTGGTGTCTTTCATTACCAATTCCATTGTTCGAAAGGAACCCAAAAGAACCTGAGTCCTGTTTTAATACACCAGTTCCTCAGCGAAAATTTAATTGAACTAACTTCACAAATGTGATAGCAGTCAGAAAAACTGGAAATACCCAGGAGGCCAGGCAGCATTCTGCTGAAAGAAATGGCAACACAGTTTTTCTCTTCACAGGCTGTTGTCCAACCAGCTGTGCACTTCCAGCACTTTTATTTGGAATTTTCAGCATCTGAAATTGTTTGATTTTCATTTAATGCTATCTATAAAGCTGCAATGGAACAACTCACCAAGGATCTATGTGTAGCATCTCCTAAACCGTGATTTCCATCACCTCTCAGCAAGTCCAAGACAATATCATTACCTCTGGATTCCCCTAAAAGTCACACACCATCCTGATTTGGTGATTGTCATCATTCCTTCATTGTTACTGGGGCAAAATCCTGAAACTCTCCATCTCACAGTTTGGTGGGAACTCCTTCACCACATGCAAGGCAAAATTCAGTGAAATGGTGGAAATCTAGTTGTTAATTTCTGCTACTTCTCAGTTTCCAATTGAATTTTAAGCAGTTAAAAAAAGTCTTGTCTCCTGTTGTAAATTATTAGTTAGGAGTACATCAAGTGATAGAATTGCCCATGGACACTTTGCTATCCTTATAACTTATCTAAGGCCCATTGTGCATGCACAGTAACTAGTTGTGGGGTGGGTGGGAGTGCAAAGCAACCTCTAAAAAGTCACGTCCAGGCCGACCAGAGTACAGAAGATATTAAGTGGTCTGGATTCCTGAATATTACTGTACTTTTTCCATAACATTTAGTAATTTGAATCCCTTACTGGTCATTGAGATAGCAAGTTTGGGAGGTAACAACAACTTGGAATTGGAGATTCAGAGTAAACTGAAGAGCTGCAGAGCTATCCCCAAGTTGATGTTAGGACTCACCTGTCTATTTAACTGACCGGTCCAAATCTGAAGACTTTCCCAACAGGAAATTTTGGACTACAGCTACTTTTAAACATAAATGAATCATAATCTGGACACCATATTTTTCCTCTAAATTTAGCAGTTGATAGAAAAAGTGGCGTGAAGATAATACATATTTCAAGCTTTGAACAAAGCAGGGTTAATCATATCACCCCAGTATCCAGGTTCTGTTTATGTATTTTTTATATACAAGACTGTTAATTCAGTTATGTACTCTGATAAAATACGGGGTTCATGATGTGTTCATATTAAACTTATGCTAACAACTTTTTATGTCATAAGTTACATCCAGGTTAATAAAAGGTTTGCTACCAGCTACAAGGCAGTAATTGAATACTTACATTATCAACAGAAATTAAAGACTGCGTAACTGTATTGAACTCCCTACAAGACATTTATAAATAGGTTTGGCTTATTTTCTTGGTGGAAATACAGAGAGAGAGTGAACCAATTTAAGGGCCTACTTTCTGTGCCTGAAGTTTTGGATATCCAGTCTGATGTCTTATTGTTTTGAGTGTTACAGTGATATTGCTGGCAGTTTCCTGAAACATGGATGAAGCCCTTCAGATACACCCAGAAGAATGTATTCAATAAGAGTTTTAGGATCCACCTGGAATCTGCTTTGTCACAAATGCTGACACAAAAAAATCTGCAGATGCTAGAACACAAAAAGTGCTGGAGGAACTCAGCAGGTCAGGCAGCATCCATGGAGTAAAATAAACAGTCGACGTTTCGGGCTGAGACCCTTCATCAGGACTGGAAAGGAAGAGGGCAGAAGCCAGAATAAGAAGGTGGGGGGAAGGGGAGGAGCACACGCCGGCAGGGGATAGGTGAGTTCAGGTGACGGACGAGTCCAGGTAAGAGGGGGAAGGTAGGTGGGTGAGGGAGGGGGAGAAGATGCAATAAACTGAGAGGTGATAGGTAGAAGAGGCAAAGGGCTGAAGAAGAAGGAATGCGGTAGGAGAAGGCAGTGGACCATGGAATAAAGGATAGAGGAGGGGAGGATGCTGCACTGCGTCTGCTACACTCAGGATATTAATCGGTAGGAAGTTAATATTGAAAACGTAGTTTACCTAAATATAGTTGGAGGACTGGTAGTGATACTTGCCATGATCAGCTTTGAAAGACAATGTGATTAAAAAAATAAAAGGAACAGGGAACATAGAATTGTAGCATTCAATAGCACAAAGTAAAACCTTACAGCTCACTTCTCTGCTTCTGCCCTATATTTCTGGAAATGACTCCACTTCCAGGAATATTTTATTCCATTTCGAAAGCTGCCATTGTATCTTCTTCCATTACTCAGATCACAGATTTTGTTATGTAAAACAAAGTTCTCGTCTTCAACTCCCCCTCCCACACTATCACAGATATGTCAGTCCTCGGCCTCCTCCACTGCCAGGAGAATTCCAAGCGCAAACTGGAGGAGCAGCATCTCATTTTCCGTCCTCGAATCTTGCAGCCTAATGGCATGAACATTGAATTCTCCCACTTTAAGTAATCCCCACCCCCACTTCCTCACAACCCCCCCCCCCCCCCCCCCCAACCATGCTTCTTCTCTTCTTCCCTTTCCTGGCCTATCTCTTTTTCTACCCTTTTTTTCCCCTTTCTCTCTTTACCTTTGACCCATCCCCCAGTGGATCTGCTCTCCCCTCCTCCCCCGCCGATCACTATCTCTTACCTGCGTCTACCTATCACCAGTTTGTGCCCACCCTGCCTCCCCTCTTTTGTCCACCTATCACTGCTCTGCTTTTCCTTCCTATATATTGGGCTTCCCCTTTTCCAATCTTCAGTCCTAAAGACGGGTCCTGATCCGAAACATTGACTGCCTGCTTTTCTCCACGGATTCTGCCTGACCTGCTGAGTTCCTCCTGCGTCATAGTGTTTTTTTCATCAAAGTTTTCCTCTTCTTCTCTCTGGTTCTTTGTCAAATATCTTACATCTAATCTATTAGGTGCCTATCCCCTGCCAGTGGAATTAATTTGTCCCCATAGCCTTCATCAAAACTGTAATAATGAACATTGCTGTTAAATCACCCTTTAATCTCTCACTTTAGGAGAATAGCCCCAGCTTCTCTTGCCACTCTACATCAAGTAATGTTAATTAGCCAGCAATATGCTCAAACCAATAAAATACCAGATGAGTTTCCAATATCTTTCAGCCACAGAAGAAGGCACTTAAATTGAACCTCTTTCATCCCTTTTTCAGCCAAGAAAATAGACCAATTTCAGCCACATTTGCCAAGTAGTGAGTTAAGGCCAGTTGTTCAGTCTTTGATTCCTGTTGACAACCAAAGCATTCAATTGAGTTACTGTCTTGTAGCTGGTATCAAGTCATTTATTAACTTGCAAGGAAATTATGATATGAAATTTGTTAGCATAAATTTATTACAAATTCATCGTGAACCCAGAATTTAAACAGTAAGTAATTAAATCAACAACCTTGTATGAAAAATTACATAAAGCAGAACCTCATCCCCAGCAGCACTTGAATAAATCAACCCTACACCCTCACTAAGGCTTGTATTGTGATGCCGAGAATAAAATAGAACACTCAGAGTAAATCAGAGGTTTATACAACTTAGTATAACTTCCTTATTTGTGTACAATGAGGAGAAGTGTATCTTTGTTTACTATTATTACCGGGAGAGTATCAGCTGCCATTTGTACTCACCTGTAGGTATTTGATTCCATTGTCTTCTGGAACCAGAGGTAGTTGATGCAGCCAATGACCACTGCTCTCATATTTGAGAGTACAGCCATTCTCACATCCTCATACTTCCCCCAGACCATGATGCTGCTGTTGAACATCAGGCCATTATCTCCTACACAGTCGTAGACCTCATTTCCTCCATGGTTTCCAATCTTGTATTGCCCCAGCCTTGCACAGCCTCCTGCCCAAGATCCACAAGCAGGATGGTCTGGGCAGACCCAAACTCTTGCCCCACCAAACCTTTTTCTTCCTACCTTGACTCCATCCTTTCTCTGCTGGACAAATCCCTCCCCACTTGCATCTGTGGCACTAAGGGTGCCCTCTGCCACTTTGACAGTTTCCATTTCTCTGCTCCTAACTGGTTCACTTTCACTAAGGATCTCTCTACACCTCCAGTCCACTTCAGGAGGGTCCTAAGGGCCTTCCCCTACTTCCATGAATGAAGGCCTAACCAGTTTCCCTCCACCAACACACTTATTTACCTGGATGAACTTGTCCTCACATTGAACAACTTCATCTTCAACTTCACAAACCTTTTCCAGATCAAAGGTGCAACCATAGGTAGTCACATAGACCCAAGATGTGATTGTCTATTTGTTGCTATACATGGAACCGTCTTTGTTTCAGTCCAACTCAGTCCTGCTCCCCCAGCTGTTTCTCTGCTACATCAATGGCTGCATTGGTGTTGCTTACTGAAGTCATAGAGAACTCAAAAGTGACAATACTTTTGCTGTCAATTTCCACCCTGCCCTCACTGTCACATGGTCCATCTTTGACTCTTTCATTTTTGCACCTCCTGCCTCAATCTCAGGTGATAGGCTTGACATCAACATCCACTACAAACCCATGAACTCCCACAGCAACCTTGATTATACTTCCTCCTGACATTCTCAATTATTGTTTAATTCCTCACACAGGTAAGACTGCAGTTGCTTCGTAACTCTGAATCTATAAGCATAAGTGTCAGTTTAATTAATGAAATGATTAATGATGTCTACAAATCCTTTGAGATGCTTCCTTTCCCATTTCCATATGTTTATAACAAGCCTATTTTGGTCATTATTTTGAAGCTGGTTAAAACAATCATTTTAAGAAGTGGGAAATGAGCCTTGTTGGTGCTGATATAACAAGGTCAGTTTCAGAAACACTGATGCCTAGAGGATGCCTGTAAGACATCTAACCCAACACCAGGTTCATTTTTACAGGTATTACTTTTGGCAGGCTTAAACAGGAATTAGGTCCCTTACATATAAATTTGTTTTTTTTTTTCTGCAAAGTTTTATGTCTCTGTTCCTGTGAAGTCGGAAGAAGGAGTAACCCCAATGCCACATTATCCCACTGCCATTCCCCTCAAACCCCATTTTCACAATGCAACACACAAAAAGCTGGAGGAACTCAGTGGGTCAGGCAGCATCTATGCAGGGAAATGGACAGTCAATGTTTAGGGTCGAGACCCTTCATCTAGTTGTCCACTTCCCTCCATCAACACTGTCTCACCCACTGAGTCCCTCCAGCTTTTTGTGTGTTGCTCCAGATTCCAGCGTCAACAGTCTCTTGTGCCTCCATTTTCACAATGCTGCTCCACCCCTTACCTCGAGGTGAGACAAACAACTTAATGTTCTTTTCAAAGAGGAAAACTACCTGTGGAGCTTGAAGGGGTGCCAGATCTCTGAATTAATATTCATGAGGCCAGAGGTCTAATTTTGGGCCAGCTTCTTTGGTGTCCTTAAATTAGAGGAGCATTGCCAAGTTTGACGCTGGCAACCAGTCTATCTGCAGCTCTGAATGTTAAAGACTTTACTCCAGACTAGAACACATCTTCATAAAAATGGGAGAGATCAGCCTGGACTAATTGTCCTGTGATATGAGTCCAAGTTCCATCTGGACAACTGAGAACATTAAATTCATTACATTTAATTAAATTAAGTATAAATTTGGAATAAAAATACAGTATTATCAATGGTAACCATGTAAATTAGGGATTATTATAAAAATTAAACTGGCTCACTAATGTCTTCCAATGAAGGAAATATGTCCTCCTTACACAGTCACAGATATACAGCAGTGTGGTTGAATTTAAAATATCCTCTGAAATTGTCCAGCAAACTACTCAGTTCAAGAGGTAATTAGGGACAGGCAGTAATTGCTGGTCTTGCTAGTAGGCTTATATCCAATAGATGATAAAGTACAAGTTTCCTTTCCTGTTCCAGCAGTGACAGTATTAATAATTATTCAAAACAGGAATTATGTATAGAGACCCTCTAAACAGTCAGGACCGCTTGACCTTTGTCCCACAGGTAGTTATCACATATAGTTTTCAACTACTAGAAAATAGAAAATACAGAAAACAGCTCTCAAGATAAGGTTGTTAACCGTTTCTATACTGATGCAAATGACTACATGTTGGTAAAAGCTCAGAAAGAGGCCAAAGTCATAAGGACATCACGGAATCACACAGAGAACACATCGTGATTAAAGTGAAGATATTGAAACTAAGTAATTATGAAATAGTAAGTGATTTTTTTAGTTGCTCTTTAATTAAATTGAAAGCAAAGTATCCTTTAATTCTTAAGCAATGGAGTAAAATTGCTGACCTCAGAACTGTTAATCTTTGCATGTCTGAATGCAGTGTTCACACTCAGCTGATACCTTTGTGAATTTAACAGATTTACTGCTACTAATGACTGCTAACAAAAGTAAGCAACCTTTTACTGAATGAGTTTTCCTTCTGTCTGGTGTGTGGTCTTCTACTCCATTATACCAAAAAATCCAATCATTGTTCATAGTCCTGGAAATCCAAATGAAACATCTGACCTTTATGTTGTTCAATTGCTGATCATGAATTGCTTAAGCATGAATGGAAAGTGATAATTTGTGTCAAGAAAATTTTATTAAGGTTTGATAAATAGATACCCTATTCAGTGACTGCAATGTGTATGTAATTTATTAAACATCATAAATATTTTCTGAAAATATTGGTTCTTGTTTGGTAAAGTTGCATGTAACAACACTAAATCAAGTACTTTGCAAAATTGTGTGTTAGTGGTGCTGGCTATTTGACCATAGTGGGCACCACTTTTGAATTATTTGTCATCCAGGGATGCGAGTTTTCTCACAATGTACAGATGTAGAGTGAAGGAATGCTTCCCGTACCAAATCCCATTGCCTCCCTCCAACCTAATGTAGGGGAAATCAGCAAAATCAACCAAGGCTAAAAATCAACCCATATCATTAGTAACTTAAGAATGTTCTCCATTGGTCTTATATGATTGCTAATGCTTCACTGGCAAGGTCTTTAGTTAACTTAAAAATTTTTTAAAATGCAATGTTCCAGCAAGCCTACTTTCAGTCTCAATCACATCACAATGGGCTACTCTTGCTACCTTGGTCCTCCTGCCTGGAAAAAGTATCCATTATTTCCCCACACCAAATAGTAAAATGAACCTTGTCAGAGGATGTATCTTGATGACGCAAAGCATCTGCTCCCAAAGGCATTAGGGTTTCTGTCAGTGCAGTGAAGGAGCCCTGTTCCAAAACTACACAAAGCATTTGACAACTGGCCAATTCCTTCCCCTAACTTTGTCTGAGATTGAAACTGTGAAGTTCATGTGATAATTTTAAATGTTTTGATACTTAGATTCATATATAAAATAGTCTAACATTAAAGTAAATAATTATAACATTCAAAAATAACTAAAAATTAATGTATAATTTTAAAGATTCATCTGAACCAAAATAAGCTAAAAGGAAACTTACTTTCTCCTTCATAGTTGCATCCCTAGAATCTCAAGTAAAATTAATGGGGTTTGGATCCTGTGCCAGGTCTACACAGCCACAGGATTTGAGAGGCAACCCCCCAGCATTAACACCAGGAAATCTCACCAAGACTGGGCTCCAACACTGGATTCTATCCACTGAAAAAAGTTGACAGATTTTTCAGTCAATCTGGGACTTGCGCATCTGACATCAGAAGTGTGGAACTGCTGGCAATAACCAGTAACATTTGGACCAATGTATTTGTAATGTATTGGATTCAATTCAAATGCTATCAGTATTGAATCTAATCAATCAACTCTTATTGACATTTTACTATTGTGGAAATCATTCAGAGGGTAAAAAGATCCATAGGTAAGGCAATGATGATCTTTGAACTTCCTGAAAACTCAAAACAAACAATGAGGAAAATGAATTATTATTTGACAACAATATTGAACAGCTGGTAAGTTGTGCTGGGCAATGGCAGATGGAATTTAGTCCTGACAAGTGTAAGGTGATGCATTTTTGGTGGGTCCAAAAGGGGTAGAACATACACCCTCAATGCAACAAACAAGATGCTGGAGGAACTCAGTGGGTCAGGCAGCAACTGTGGAGGAAAATGGACATTCAATGTTTTGGGTCAAGACCCTCCATCTGGACATCTGGAGTCACTTGTGTCTCCGTAAGCCATCAATGGTAGGACCATAGGGAACAACGAAGGAAAAGTGGACATTGGGTACAAGGACAACGATCCCTGAAGGCAGCAGCACAGGTAGATAGGGTGGCAAAGAAAGTCTACAAGATACTTGCCTTCATTAGCTAGGGTATAGAGTATAGGTTCAGAGAAGTCTTGGTACAACTTCATAAAACATACCTTAGGCTACAGCTGGAATATTTCCCACACTGTGGGAAATAGTTGATTGCACTGGATAGGGTGCAAAGAAGATTCACCAGGGTGTTGCTTGGGATGGAATGTTTCAGTTATGAAAATAGATTGGACGGTCTGCGTTTGTTTTTCTTGGGCTGAGGGGGCACCTGATAGAGGTGTACAAAGTTCTGAGAGGCATGGATAAGGTAGACTGAATGAAACTTTTCCCCATAGCAGAGGTGTCTAACATGGATATGGTGGGCCAAAGGGCCCGTTTCTGTGCTGTATGGCTCTGAATAATGAATTGTTCTGTTTCCTTCTGTTTGACTAATCGAATTGACAGTACCCTGTACAACATCCAGTAAGGAGCATTCTGCACCATGATCTGATAGTGATTGAGAATACATTATTTGTTCAGCCTACATAACATTCCATAACATTCAAAATACAAATGAAGCTTTTTTTTTAAAATGACATAGACAACTTTAATTCTCACAATTATGCTCAACAAGGCAACATTCAACCGGAGATGCCAGGAACTGAATAAGAGACAGGGTTCCTTAGCTTCAACTCATCAGATAGAGCTAACATTTCAAGTTGTTGGCCTTCAGTCAGAAACTTTCCAATGTGTAAGGCTGCCAATGTGCTAATAAAGAATAATTTCAGCATAAACTGAGCTGGATTATAAGCTTATGGTGAAGCATTAGAGAATTACATTTTATCTGGTTTACACTTATCCCAATTCATTGGTGCTTTATTTACTGCACCAGGAGAGCTCATGGTTCCTCGATTTCATTCTGAAAATTTTTCAAAATAACTTCTTTTTTTCCACCTATGCTGTTATTTTTTTAAAAAATGTGGCATACACCGAATCCATTTTCTAATTTCTTTCAGCAAAAAATAAACTACTGGAACAACTCAGCAGATCAAGAAGCATCTGTGGAGGCAAAGGGATGGTGGAAGTTTCAGGTCAAGACCTTGCATCAAGACTGAGAGTGCAGAGGGAAGATGGCTAGTATATTGGAGTGAGAAGGAGGGGAGAAACAGAGGCTGGTAGGTGATAGGTGGAACCAGATTGGGGGGGGGGGGTGTGAGGGGATGATGGGCAGATGGAGCCAGTTCCGGAGGGGAGGAGTGGGGGTTGAGACAGAGGCTGGTAGACGATAGGTGGAGATAGCTAAATGGGAGGGGGATTATTAGGTAGATGGAACCAGGCAGGGGATGGGAGGGGAAGGGTAGAGACTGAGGCTTGAAGGTGATAGGCAGAACCAGGTAAGGGAGTTATGAAGGGCAGGTGGCACCTGGTGGAGGAGAGGACAGGAAATGTGAACCAAGGGAGAAGAAACACAGGTGCATACATGTGTGGGTGATAGGCAAATGGAACCAGGTGGGGAAAGGTAACAGGTCTTGGTAATGAGATGGAAGAGAGGAATGGAAGAGGTGAACAAAGGCAGAGAGAACATGGATGGACTAGTGGGAGTGGGAAAGGAACATGAGGTGTGGGTTACCTGAAATTGGAAAATTCAATGTTCATACCATTGGGTTGTAGGCTACTCAAGCAGAATACTAGGGATTGTTCTTCCAGTTTGCGTTTGATCTCACCTTGGCACTGAAGAAAGCTGAGGACAGATAGGTCGATTTTGTAATGAGAAGGGGGGTTGAA
This sequence comes from Pristis pectinata, assembly GCF_009764475.1. Lineage (NCBI taxonomy): Eukaryota > Metazoa > Chordata > Chondrichthyes > Rhinopristiformes > Pristidae > Pristis > Pristis pectinata. The sequence continues at coordinate 22,502,670 of NC_067418.1, read as the reverse complement.
ATGCAATGAAACTGGATGCTCAAGATGGCCATTGCGGACAAAGCGCAGGTGCTCTGCAAAATGTTCGCCTAGTCTACACTTGGTCTCTACAATGTAGAGGAGGCTACATTGCGAGCACTGATTACAATAGTCCACATTGGAAGAAATGCAGGTGAATCTCTGCCTCATCTGGAAGGGCTGTTAGGTTTCGTGGATGGTGATGAGGGAGAAGATGAAGGGACAGGTGTTTCACCTCCTACGGTAGCATGGGAAAGTGCCAGGGATGTGGAGGGGTGGGTGAGAAGGAATGAGAGGACCAGGGAGCCACAAAGAGAGTAATCCCTGCAGAAAGCAGAAAGGGGTGGGGGGGAGAGGTGACTGGTGGTGGGATCCCATTGGTGCTGTTCTTTGATATTGGCTTACTGCCTGTTAAATTCAAATTACCAAGATGACATTAATTATGTTCATGATTAGGAATTTATACATGGTATTCAGATTTAAGGTTTGATAATTTTTTAAAAAAGGAGGTGAAATGACATATCTTGTGAAAATAATCATTTGCAAGTTTTTGAATTAGTCCTCCAGAAGGGAAAACAAAGGAAACATTGAATGCAGTCCCCTATTCCACATCAAACTGTAATTGTGCTTTGTTCAGCTCTAATTATTTGGGTTATAACATTGTATAACCCACACAACTAGAACTTGTTTTACATAAATCTAGCTTGATGTTGTAACTAGCAAGTCAATGTCTCATATTAGCATAATACAACAGATTTTGCTGCAGTTTGCAAAGGAGTTTTTCATAAACTAAAATTACAAATGTGAATCTGCAGTGAAGAGTATCATATTGAACCAACATCAAGAAAAGATGCTTCATAAATCTGTCCAGTTATTTAAAGGCTAGTAATATTGATTTTTCTTTTATTGATCTTGAGGCAAGAGTATTTCACAGCAGGAGATCTGGCCATCTGCACATGGCCACCTAGTCACAAATTTTGGACATCGATAAATGTACTCTCAAGTTCAGAGTCATTAATCTCTCATGTACCCCAATCTTCCTGTTTCAATTATCTTGCTTCGATAACTGTCTGCACAGCCCACATTTAGTTTGATAACAATGAGCTCAGTGAAATGTAACAATGCATTCCTTTTGTCACAAGATTGGATACTATGCTCTTCTAACACATCCTCTCTGCACTTCCCCAATATTCCAGTGGGCAGCATTGGTAAATGCTGATAAGTACCAAAGGTAACATCATTTGCAGATTTCATGTTGATGAATAAGGTAATAATTTCTTATGTGATTGTGAAAAACTTATCTTTCCCTCATATAATAACACAGCATCCCAATTCACATACTGCATCACCCCTTGTGTTGATCTTTCATTCTTTTTATCATCAATACATAAGGGTTGATTTGCTATTGCCTGGTCTATGCAGTATAAATATGGGTGAGGCTACAGAAGTCATCACTTCTAAAGTGTACGTCAGACTCAACTGCCAGTAATTGCACATCAGCAGTTGAATACATATATCAGGTTGTTTCTAACAGAGCTTTCCTGCTCAGCTAGAAATTGCACAGTAAGTGCATCTCACAGACAGATTCTCCTTTGAAATGCATTAAGTTGCACAACTTCCCTGATTATGTTTCCACTAAACCTGCCAGGAACAGTTAGGGATTATTCGTTTCAATATAAGTACTTTCAAATGGTGTAGTAGTCTTAATTATTGCTAAACAATAAAAGGTGGACTGGCAAGCATTCAGTTATGAAAATCAACAAAAAAAAACTGCAGGCGCCAGAAACCTGAAATAAAAACAGAAAATACTAGAAACACTCAGCAGATCAGGAGCTTGATGTGTTAACTTTATTTTTCTTTCCACAGATGCTGCCTGACTAGCTGAGTGTTTTCAGCATTTTCTGATTTTATTATTATACATTCAAGTGTTATTGTTGTTGGATATATCAAAAAAATCTTGTTTTTCACTTCCCTTTTTTTCCTTAATCACATTTTATATAGATTCTATCATTTCACATTCTTTACCTGAGTTAAATATTCATTGAATTAAATATTCTATTTGTCATTTCTTGGCACAGAATCTATACTTATAGCTCATTAAAAATTGTTCAGTTTAATTGGCTGTGGAGGTACACATTGCTTGTCCTATTCCTACGTATACATTCTGAATGGTCCATTTTTTTTAGCTAGTTCCTACAGAAACTTCCTAAGGAGAAGAACACAAAAGTCTATGAGCAAGTGCAAGTTTAATGAATGTTCCCTCGCCACTGACAAGAAAATCTGGGCCTAATACTTAGTTCTTAGTCTAAACCTCTCATAGGTTTTTTGGACCTAACCTTTACCCCTTTGTTCTCTGATTCCTTATCCTGCAGAAGTTTGAGGACTTGATTCCTTACTGTATCCCAGTCTAGACATCACTAAGCAGAACAGCCTTCTGCCATGCCTGCCCCCACCAATATCATCATTTTGAAACCAACATTGCACAGAGTTTAAGAGGAGAAGATGCTCGCATAAAGGATAAATTATTGCAGGGATTGCCATAAGCCAATTGACCCATTAAATTTATGCCGGCTTCAGAACATTCCTCCACTTATTTCCCTGTAGTCCTTATTTCTCTCATATACCCATCAATTCCCAATGATTGTCCTATTAACCACCTACAGTATGGGCAATTTATGGTAGCCATTTATACTACCAGCACACCTTTGGAATGTGGGAGGAAAACGGAACCCCCGAGGGAAACGTACAAATTCCACATAGATAGAATCCAAGGTCAAGGTCGAACTCAGGTCACTGAAGCTATGAGGCATCAGCGCTAATTGCTGCACCACTGTGCCACTCTTAAACCAGCCATTCCAGCACTTAATTAATTTAAGATCAAGGGTTTGATGCCGGACATGATGAAATCTTCTCCATGAAAGTCCTAAAAAAATCACAAATTCACAAACAACTTGCATTCACTCTGTGCATCTAGAGAAAGGCCTTATGGATATCAGACTAGAAAACAAAACTGAAATATATTTACAAATGTGTTAAGTTATAGCATATAAAGGAATCATGGCAAAGAAAAACATTAAACTATATACACATCATGCCTTCTGCTCTGGCTTCAGTCTGTGTCTCCCAATCTGTGTTATTGTCACATTGTTATAATGCAGACACACACCACTTGACTTTCCTATCCAGTAGGTTCACAGAATGTCCACCCACATATCTACACAAGGTACAGCATGTTCATGCATATCAATATATTACACTGCTCCCTCATTTTTCTTTAACTAAAAAGAAATGCCTTTTTGTCTGTAGCCCTTTTTAATCTTTTAACAGGTAAAATCATCTTTTCAACATACACATTTCACATTATTATAATGGGCTATATCTTTTAAATGAACAAATTATAAATTTAAAGTAGTAGCTTTTTCTCAGTCTTCCAGATATCTTTGTAGGTTTTAACGTTGAATCGATTTTAGACTTGTTTGGCTCTGGATTTAAACTCAAGGAAGATTTGATTTCTTTGTCAGACCTGCTCAAAGTTGATACTTTAACTTCTTGAAGTTTGCACTGGATCCAACTCTAATACAACTTCACAATCAGATGAAAATTTAAAAAAAGGAAGTTAAAAGAGAAGATGCTGGAAAAACTCAGCAGATCAGGCAGCAAACTGTTAATGTTTCAGGTCAAAGACCCTTCATTAGAATTTTCTTGCTTTTATTTCATGATCAGATAGTTCATCACCCAGACAGCTCCTCTCTGGGAGTGATGATTACTTTGAATTTTTCACTAATTTCAACCAAATATTTTCTGATTTTGTAAATGCCTACCTCTGTCTTGTGTGTGCCTAGTCTTTGTGGGATGGTGGTAGTGGGGGAAGAGAGGGCAAGAATGAATGCACTAATTTTGCCTGAAACTTTCTTACTTCTGATTTGTGTCATAGTGATTCATCTGCTTCCATTCAGCTGCAGAATCCAAATTCTCAATTCTCTCTTCCTTAAGAATCCTGCAGTTGTATTCCCCATGATAATATTGCAGTCATTTTGTATTCAGAAAGAAATTGGCCAAGCTTTGTCTCATGTTGATACAAAATATTCTCTCTCAAAATAACAGGAACCATTACTCTGCTACTCAATTTAATGCAACCCTGTTACCTAATAAACACTGAATCTTTCTGAGTCATGTCTGTAATTTCAGACACAGTCACTGGAAATTCCTGCCAATGCTATTTGATATATAGACCACATGTTAGGGGTTTCATGTGTTAAAAGATGCAGAACATCTACAATGGTAGTCTGCTTGGAACGCTTGTACTTGATTGTGTAGTTGTGCTGCATTAGAAGAATTGCTTATTTTTACATCTTTGATGTGCCTTACCTGACTTGTGACCTAATATCACCAATAATGTCTTATGGTGTGTTACTGGGTAAAGGGACTGGCAATTAAAAAGTATAAAATTTCTTGATTCCCAACAATATTCCAAGTACTTCTTTCCTCATCATGCATGTGTAACAGTGCAAGAAGCCAAAAGCAACAAACTTTTCCCACCCATCATCCATCAGGTAGTTTATTACTGCACCTGCACTATAAAGTGATGCATTGCGTCTCACTCCAACTTGCATGTCATATCATTGGTAAATATGGGGAGCTCCACCTGCACGTGAGGCATTGCAAGGAGCACCTTCATGTCATCTGGAAAGAACCGTGTGTAATATGTAGCACTGCACCATCCCTAATAATGAACTTAATTCTACTATTTTATCAAGCTATTACACATTGGTAATGCCCTTTGCTTTTACATTACCAGGTTGCAGGTCGTTGGTATCAATTTTCAAACCAAGGGTTCAAGTTCCTCTTTTCAGAGATGCACATTTTCTTCACTTCTCCTTCATGCTTTTTAGTTATTTTAGGGATTTAGGCATTCCCAGCAAGGCCAGCGTTATTTTCATCCCTAATCGTCCTTGAGAAGGAGGTGGGGAGCTGCCTCCTTGAACTACTGCAGTCATGGTACAATGAGTTGTGCTGCTAACTGTAGTGGTAATGGTGCAACTGAGTGGCTTGACATGCCACTTCAGAGGGCTTTGAAAAGTTAATCATATAAAGTGGGTCGGTCTAGAATCACATGTAGGCCATACGGTGTAAGAATGTCAGATTTCCTCTTGTGGAAGGCGTCAGTGGCCAAATGTTTTGTTTTGACAATTTGGTAAATTTCTAAGTCATCATTACTAAGACTAGATGTTTGTTTATTTGAGTTCTAGATTATTAATTTAATTGAAATTCCACAGGTGCTATGGTGGGAATTGAACTCATATCTCTTGATTATTTCCCTGGCAATTTAAGTGGCACACCACTACCATGCTGTACATTGTGCTCATGTAAATGCCTGAACACTTTCTCCAAAGTGAGAAGATTTTCCTTTCTTTTTTTCTCATGACAATCAAGAGATCATCTCAGTTAAAAAAAGGAAAAGATCCACACCTTTCAAGATTTCATTCAACATAGCCAGCAATATGACATGCTGAGAAACCTTGCACCAGGCAAGGCAAAGGATGTCTCATTGAAAGATCATGTGTGGAAACTAGAAGATTGTCAGAGATGTCAGGGGGAGGTTTTTCACCCAGAGAGTGGTTGGTGCATGGAATGCGCTGCCTGGGGTGGTGGTGGAGGCCGATACGTTGGTCAATTTCAAGAGATTGTTAGATAAGCATATGGAGGAATTTAAAATAGAGGGATATGTGGGAGGAAGGGGTTAGATAGTCTTAGTTGTGGTTTGAAGGTCGGTACAACATGGTGGGCCGAACGGCCTGTATTGTGCTGTATTGTTCTGTGGTTCTATGGTTAATCCAAAGCTATTAGGAACAACTAAAAGCTGTAAGTCTGGAATAAGGAGTCATAAACATAGTAAGACAATTAGTGAGTATATTGTTTAATTAAAGAACATAGCCTTGCATTGAATATTTGTGCTTTTTCAGAATGTGCCTTACACAATAGGTTTGTGTGTGGACTGATAGATAAGCAAATTCAGTCAAAGCTCTTGAGCATGCAAAACCTATCAATCAAGCATGTTGGATGGAAATGGCATCCAAAAATGTGGAGAATTTTGCCCATCACAAGTGTCTGGTACATCTGTAGTCCATAGTCAGGGCTCTATAGCTCTAAGACTATCAAACTGAATCTTAAGCAACCTGGTGAGACCAATACAGTCAGTTGTTATTATTGCAACTGTGCATTGTAATGCACAGTTCTAAACAGGGAAATGTTTCAATCGTCAGAAGTTTCACAACATTCCCTATAATTACAATTCACAATGTTCCCTTTTCCTCAATATAAAGGGTTTCAACTCTCTCAATGTACAGGTGGCTATAGATCACCAGAATCTTAGTGGTCAATCTCATGTAGCCAGAGCAAAAACAACATGCTCATCCTCAGGGAGATTGGATTGCCCAACATTTTCCACAGCCAGCTCTGTTCAGAGGGATGGTTCCTGGGGGACAAGAGCTTTCCTCTACTTCCTCTACTTCCACCAATTGACAATCCTACTGCAGCTGTGGAGTTTCCCTACAGTGAGACCCATCGAGTACCAGAAAGGTTTTGCCCACTGGTCTACTGAAAATGGGAATTCCAGTGCCTCCATCACCCTGGAGCACCCTGTAGTATAGAGGTGGTGATTGCAAAGAAAGCAACCAGTACTAGTGGGATCACAGCATCCAGACCCAGAGCCTGAGGAGCAGTCTGAAGAGCAAAGCAGCAGGAAGATGAGGAAGGCACTGGGAGGGGGCAGGTTGGTCACAGCTAGTCATCTCACAGCAGAGCAGAGGAAGGAGGCATTGATTATCTGGGCAATAAAGGGGACTTTCTGATTGAGAGGCATTTTTCATTAGGAGTCTGATAAAACATTGTTCCAGACAAATGACCCACTGCACAGTCCTGCCTTGAAAGTGGTTTAAAAAGTTACTTTTTTTTATGTGTTTTATAGAGTTTGTGCCCATTACCTGTTGATATGCTGCCAATCGGGGAAATGAACCAGGCTCTTCCAGTTGCAGTTCACTCTAATGCAGGGGTCATTTCACTGTCAAATTTCACACATTATAATGATGTCATCACTGTGCATGGTGCTGATTAATTACTTCATGATATAAATTAAATCAAAAGGTTGTGACCTTTATTGGTAACTCCTAAATAGGGCAAGCAAGGTAATGTAGCAGTTAGCATAACACTATTACAGCGCCAGCAACCCAGGTTCAATTCTGGCTGTTGTCTGTAAAGAGTTTGCACCTTCTCCCCGTGTCTGTGTGGGTTTCCTCCGGGTGCTCCAGTTTTCTTCCACATTCCAAAGATGTACGGGTTGGGAATTTGTGGCGACACTTGCGGACTGCTCCCAGAACACTCTACGTAAAAGGTGTATTTCACTATGTGCTTCAATGTATATGTGACTAATAAAGACATCTTAAGTAGTGAAAGCCAGGTGATTTAAAGTGTCCCTGCTGGGACACTGTTTCCACTTTTCATAAATACCCACCCAACACAGTAATTGGAAACTTTATTGCTAGCTGTGGTGAACACAGATCAAAGCAGCTATGAAATGATATCCTCAGGTCATACTCAGCCCCTGGCCCCACTGAGGTTGTTAGCTGCAGGAACACAAAGCACCATTGGCTTGCTCTGTGTTTGGGGGAAAGACCATCTCTGGAATTGACTATGTCATTACTCCTCATGATCCCTCCAAATGTCAATGACTCCTCTATTATTTCTCATTTTTCTACTACCCTCCACTATTTTCCTTCATTCCCATGGCAGCTGGTTGTTACCATGGAGAGTATGTTTCAATGGTATTGACTTGCTTCCCATGAATCAGTGCACAAGTGAAGTGCCAGCTGCCTGCTTAAACAACACAGGACAGGTTTTAACAATTCTTAAATGGAGAAAACCACAATCATGATTTCTTAAAGCAAGGATAACTCATAAATAAAAAAAATAGAAAATGCTGGAAATATTCAGCATGTCACAGAGAAACAGAGTCAACATTTCAGAAAAATGACTTTTCATCAGAACTGTTTCAATTTCATGTTTTTTTTTGGTGTGAAACCCAATTTGGCTTTGGGATAAAATGTCACACAAATTTAATGCATCAAACCAAGTGAAATCTAATTTCTAGGCATCCACATCTTAACACCAATGTAGGTCACCAATAATCAGCTCTTAGGAATGGGGCCATTAGCAGCTGATGGTCTTCTCAGATTGGTGCACTGCAACTTGTCAGAAGGCTGCAATCAATTGAATATGATTCTGTCAAGTATAGCTAAAGGGTGTAGCCACCCTTTTGCTTCTTCAAATGTCTCTTTGGCTAATTTCACAATAATTTGTAAAGAAACCAAATGGGTGGTAATGTTATATGCAGTACTGGTTTAGCATATCAAAAAAAGGATGAAATCCAGTTTCTAAGCAGATGATTTTTTAGCATATGCTACTTCTCTGATTCTGAACTATCAAATCTAATCCAATCAATACCTATAATGGCACAGTAGGTAGAGAGAGAGGAAACTAGCTGTGTCATTCATAGTAATGAGTGTATGTACAGACATCAGACTTTTGAATTTATTAATATTATGGGAGCTTGCTCATGTGGAGGGGTGTCATAAGTCAAGCTTCTGCAATCCTGGAATGGTCTGTATTGCTCCAGGAAACAGACAGTAGGAATAAATTAGTTTTTTTTCTGATCTGTAACATATGCCATGGGGCGCCACTGGGATCACTGCTGGGTCTCAACTTTACAAAATTTACTGATGAATCAAAGGGCAGGGTAGACGTTTCCTCTTGTGGGAGACCTAGGGTCACCCATTTGAGATGGCGATGAGGAAAACTTTTTTCTCTCAGAAAGTCATGACCCTTTGGAATTTTCCTCCCCAAAGGGCAATAGAAAAAGAGTTGGGATAAGAATTAGGATGTCATGTTGTAGAGTATAAGAGTTGGGATGTCATATTGCAGCTGTACAAAACATTGGTCAGGCCGCAGTTGGTGTATTGTGAACAGTTCTGGTCACCACACTACAGGAAGGATGTGATAGCATTAGAAAGAGTGCAGAAGAAGTTCAACAGGATGATGCCAGGAATGGAGGGCTTTACTTATAAGGAGAGTTTGTATAGGCTGGGTTTATTCTCACTAGAATATAGGAGGCTGAGGGGTGATCGTATAGAAGTTTCTAAAATTATGAAGGGCATAAATAGGGTCGATAGACAGAGTCTTTTTCTGGTGTGGGGGAGTCTTTTAGATTAAGGTGACAGGGAAGAAAGTGGTGGTTATATGGAATGAGCTGCCAGAGGAAGTGGAAAAGGTAAATACAATTACAGCATTTAAAACATATTCAGACAGATACTTGGATAGGAAAGGAATAGCGAAATTAGCATTGATAGGCATCACAATCAGCATGGACAAGTTGGGCCAAAGGACCCTTTCCTGTGTTGTACAATTCTATGACTATGAATATTGTTCAGGCAGAGGTGGATAGATTATTGATAAAGGGTTAAAGGTTTCCATGGAAAGACAGGAATGTGAAGTTAAGGTTACAATCAGAGCAGCCATAAACCTATTACATGCAGAGTAGATTCAAGGGGTTGAGAGGCCTTTCTCCTGCTCTTAATTCATACATTTGTATGTTCGGTTGGAGAATTTCATCATTGCTTGGGGAATAATCAAAGCAGGCAAACTTTTAGAGTTTTTTATGGAAATAATAGAATAGGCATCAAGCTACTGAGACAGTAGGCTGGAATGAATGTTTGTCTTGTATGCAAAACTATTTACCAACACATGCCATCTGGATAATTCAAGATATAGACAAAGAATTTGCACAAATAATTCACAATATGCACCACCTAAATTGAAATATATTGCATCCATCTGTTGTACTAAACAAATACGTGCCCTTGATCACCTAAACAGCCTGTCAATCTTCAACTTGTTGACTTCTCTATGACCAAGGGAGTCAGTTCCCAAATTTTCTTCTTTGATCAGCATTAACAATCCCTTTAGACTGCATAAAGAATGAGACAAAGCATGCACTGAAAGCGAATAAATTGGCACTTGGACACCTAAACTATTTAGGTATTTTTACTATTTAGATAAGTTTTAAATGGGATTGGATGGAGCAGAATTCTTACCACTTATTTGTAAGCTATGCTTTTCATACTTTCTGGATTAGCTCACAATTTAACTTTTCTCTGGTGCATTATGTATGACAGTATGTGCCCAATAACATTTAACTCCCTTCAGCTTATTAAAGAAGATGCATGGAAATATTTAACATTTCTTTCTAAGAAATAAGTTTATAGTGTGTGTAAAACAATCAAATATTTGTCAAAACATTTACCAAAATCACTGCTGTACTTTCCAAACTTCAAAGCTTCTTCCTCATCTTCACTCCTGAATAGTCAGCTGCATACTTTTAACATAAGAGCAGCCAAATATTCCTTAAGCTACTGGTATAGTTTTTGTCACCAAATAAACATAGGAACAGAGGTAACATTTAGTCCCCAAGACAGCCTTTCAAATCGATGAGATTACAGCTGATCGATATCCTAACACCATTTACTTTTCTGAGTTCCATCTCCTTAAAGATGTCCTTGTCTAGCGAAATCTATTGATCCAATATTTAAAACAATTAATTAATGAAACAATCATTGCTTTATATGAAAGAGATCTTAACACTTCTACCACCTATGCATGAAGAATTATTTCCTTAATTCTGTCTGGAGTGGCTTGGCTCTGCTTTGTATTATGGCTCCTCTTTCAGCAGTTGAGAATGTTTCTCTCGACCCTATTTATTCTTTTTATGTAAATAGTCCTCATAATGTAATCATTACAGCCTAATAATAAATGTAATGCACACTTTTCATGGCCAATGTATCCTTTTCAAGATGTGATGCCCAAACCTGAACCCAGAACTCCAGGTGTGGTCTAACAAAGGCTTTGTTTATCTGAAGCAAAACACCCTTCCCTTAATATCAGAATCAGAATCAGATTTATCATCACTGACTTATATGACGTGAAATTTGTTGTTTTGCAGCAGTAGTACAGTGCATAGACATAAAAAATACTATAAATTACTAAATAAATAAACAGTGCAAAAAAAGGAACAACGAGACAGTGTACATGGGTTCATGGACCATTCAAAAATCTGACGGCAAAGGGGAAGAAGCTGTTCCTGAAATATTGAGTGTGGGTCTTCAGGCTCCTGTACCTCCTCCCCGATGGTATTAATGAGAAGAGGGCATGACCCGGATGGTGAGGGTCCTTAGTGATGGATGCCACATTCTTGAGGCACCACCTCTTGAAGGTGTCATCGATAGTGGAGAGCATTGCACCTGTAATGGTGCTGGCTGAGTCTACAACCCTCTGCAGACTCTTGCGATTGTGTGCATTGGAGCCTCGATACCAGGCTATGATGCAACTAGTCAGAATGCTTTCCATTTTACATCTATAGCAATTTGCAAGAGTCTTTGGGAATATACCAAATCTCATCTTCTAAACATTGAGTACATTCCTTTAGACATTTTGATTTGTTTTGCATCAAGCTGCTACACCTTGTTACATGGGACCCTAAATCTCTACTCATCTTATATTGCCATTGTTAAATCTTACCTGTCTCTTCTTCTTTTGGCAACTAGTTGACTCCTCACCTTTTGGATGGAAGGTGTGCAGCACCATATTAATGGAGTGACACTTTGAATGTCACCATATTTGTGTACTTGGGCAGTTAGATGTAACACATCAATATAAGCAAAGACTCCAATGAATGATTCAATTTATCCCAACTGTTGAATGTCCTCCTGATCTTCTGACATAGAATCAAGACTTTTCCTTGTGAATAAGAATTGTTTATTCATTGATTATACCATATTTCTGAAATTGAGTGAAGTTAAATGAAACTATTGGAAAGCTTGATGGTGAATAGTTAATACAAAACAGACATTCTGATAGAGATATAGAATCATGATAGTGATGAAGTGCATTCATCTCCTCCATTGCCTTCAATAAATATGTTTTTCACTGGTGAGATTTTTCTTTGCTGCATATCATTTTCCTTTCTATGAAAAGCAGCTTCCAAGGTATCGATCTGCTCTTTAAGATTGCTGTGGAATTTAATTAGAACTGTAAGAGAGATATCCAGTATGCCAAAGGAATTATGTAGCCTTGAGGTGTTTTATATAATTGACATAAGGGCTAGGAATTGATACGGCGGAGAATTTTGTAGCAAAAATGATCAAAATATTTGGATGCTATTTCTCTTTCTACTACATTAATGTTAATCAATTTATTTTAAATAGATTAATTCCCATTCCAAAAAAAATGTGGACATAGGGATTTCAAGCAAACATGGATTTGTCTATATATTCCCAGTAGTCATTCCTGGTTCTGCTGTAGTGTTTAATTAAGAGCCAGAAATTCTAGATTCAACACTGAATGTCATAAATTTCTGAAAGTGAGTAATATTATAAAATTGTGTGAAAAAAATTGATCAGGCAAGTAAATTTGTCAGCATATATTGTTATATTTATTGTGTTGTACTATGTATGCACATGTACAAGTAAATGCTTGAAGTATGATTAGTAAGTTTGGAGATAACATGAAAATTAATGGTGTTAACAGTGAGGAGGATAGTTGTAGTTTACAAGATGATATTGATTAGTTGGTAAAACAGAGGAATAGCGGATTGAATTTAACTCTAAAAGTGTCAGCACTTTGGAAGGACAAAAAAGGGTAGGACATACATTATGAATGGTAGGGCCCCAGGGAGTAATAGAGGGACCTCAGTGTACAGGTGGCAGCATAGATTGATAATGTGGTGAAGATGGTATTTGGGGTATTTGCCTTCATTAGCCAGGATATATATGAATAAAGATGCAATGGCACAATGTTATAAAACATTGCCTAGGCCACTGCTGGAGTGCTGCAACCAGTTCTAGATGCCACATTATGGAAGGATGTGATTGCACTGGAGAGAATGAGGAGGCGATTTACCAGGGTGTTTCCTGGGATGAAGCGTTTCATTTATGAGGAGAAACACTAGGTTTGTTTTCCTTGAAACAGAGGAGTTTGAAGGGGGAGCTGATAGATGTATACGTCATTCAAGCATAGATCAAGTAGATAGTCCTGGTGTCTAAAACAGAGGGCACAGGTTTAGGGTAAGGGGGGCAAGAGGTTTAGAGAAGATCTGAAGACCTGGAGGATGATTGGAATTTGGAACACACTGAGTACATTTAAAAACATTCTAGACAAGCATTTGAATAGACAAGAAATAGAAGGCTATGGATCATTGTCTAGTAAATGGAATTAGTATTGAGTGACGCTTAATGGTTGGCATAGATATAGTGGGCCAAAGGGCCTGTTTCTAGGTCATGTGACTCTAGGACGCCAAATTATCTGAAGAAAATGGTATTTGCACATTGTCTTAAGCCCAAGGGATGGTGAAGTTGAAACAAACATGTCTTTCATAGATTGGCACACCAATGTGTGGTGTGGTAACATAATGGTAATGCAATTGATATTCAGCAGTCTGGATATGATTTTGAATCCCACCATCTGCATTTGGAGAATTTAAACTCATGTGATCAGATACATTTGGAAAGAAAAACGTTGTATCAACAATGATAAAAATCTATCTCATTCACTAATATCCTACAAGCATGGAAATCTGTCACCCTTACCTGGCCTGGTCGAGTTTGACTCCAGCCCCACATCAATGACATCAATTCTAACCTGACCTCTGAATCCGTCCTCGCAAGATACCAGCTCAGGAGCTGTAACAGATGGACAATGCATGCTGGTCCAGACAGTGATGTCCGCATACTGTGAATGAATGCATTAAAAAAATGAAGTACTTGGTTAGGGAGCAATGATAGATACATAGACGAAAGATAGAGTTAATATGAATCATTCTCAAGCAGGCATCAGCCTTAAACCTATTGTATCCTATATTGATATCATAGACCCCCCTATCTTCTGTTGATACTAAAACGGACAATTGGCAATTGAAATCATGAGGACATATGTGTTAACAAAGGCTGCTGAAAATTAGAGTGGCAGCTGTGCATTGTTTACATAGACTACAACTGCTTGACATAATAGGTTCTCCAAACTAAACAAACTATTTACACAGACCCCAATTGAAGCTGTAGTGGGAGAAATCCTGATCATACTATTTACATTGGGATAGACAAAAAGTGACATGACCATGAGGCATTCTGAGATACTTAGCCAAACATACATGGAACATGGTAGGCCAATTGGAGACAGATGAGTTGAAGAGCTGAGTTAACAGGAATCCACTTCAACACCTTGAGAGACATATTGAGCTAGGAAACACTGATGAGATAAGGTTAAGGGGAACAATAGTTGAAAGTACTGTAACTAGATGTGACAGCACATTGATAGGAAGCAGACTATGTATCAATGGTTGGACATCAGGGGCACAATACCTTTGAGAATTAAGCTACCTGATACCTTTGTTCCATGGATATGTCACAAGGGACTCTCAGTTTCAAATTTATACAGGGGACCGTGGGAAATTCCAGATAAACTACCTGAGCATCAGCCCCACCAAAAATGCTCATGGACATATCTCTTAGGCTGTCATTCATCTGTATTCACAGTATATAAAAGACAATGCATTCTGACTCTCAGGGAGATTTTCCTGCCTGATCTGCCCTCAACAATTGCTTGTATTGAGACTGAGTAAAAGTTAGTAATATCTCCTACCTGGTCTCTACTTTTTATCTACAATGTACTTCACTAGATTCATTTGGCTAGTTCCTGGGATGAGAAAATTGTCCTATCACAAATAGCTAAAAAAGTTGGATCTATATTCTTTGGATAGGGGCATGACAGGGTAGATGTTAAGATAAGAAGAGCCTTGAATAGGGAATGTGGTTATAAATTGAGGGGACAGTCATTTAAAACTGAGATGTGTAGAAATTTATGCCTGCATAGGTGGTGAATCTCTAGAATCCTCTAACCTGGAAGATTGAGGAAGCTGGATCAGTGAAGGTATTTAAAGGGGATGTAAAAACTTTTTTGAAAGAATGTGGAATCCAGGGCTTTGGAAAACTGACACAGAAGAGGAGATGAGGCCAGAAGCAAGTCAGCCATAATCATATTGAGTGGAATAGCTGGCCTCATACCAGATGACTTAACCCTGCTCCTATTTCCTTGTCTATTCTTGTGGTGGATATGTTTCCTTACTGATGAAATCTTAAACTGAAGTTCTGTCTTCTTTTCAGTGAATGCAAAACAATGTGTGGCCCTATTTGAAGTAGGAGTTTAAAGTTACATAGGGCATTATAGTCCTCGACCAACAACAATAAAAATCTACTCACCTGATTTTTGTGCAACTTTGCTGATTGTAAATTTGATTGAGATATTCCCTTGTATTTAAATCCATTATTACCATCAAGAAGTGAGAATTTAGGAAAAACTTCTTTGGAGGTTGAGGAAGTAGAATGCTTTGCCACAGACAATAATCAAGGAAGAGACCAAAGCATCTCTAAAAAGAAGAATCAATAAGCTTTTGAAGCAAAGGGAGCAACAAATGGGGCAAAACCAAAGAAGTGCCATTATTTTTAGTTTATATGCTTGCACAGGTCCAAAGGGACAAATAGGCCTCCTCCGAGTGATAAATCTTTGTTGCTCACTAGAATAAAATTGCCTGAAGCACAATCAAATAAAAAATAAGCATTCACATTAAAAGAGAGATGTTTTGCAAACTAATAAATGCACACGAGGAAATTAAAACAGAAAATGCTGATTACAACATATTTGGCACTTGGCATATTCTGATGAAGAGTTGATACCTGAAATGCTAAGCAACCATTTCTTGTTTCTAATGCTTGTCATCCTCCATTTTTCTTGTCATTTTGTATTTTTAACACATACAATTTTTGATATGTTCTTTATATACAAAGGGGTGCATTTTACCTAACCTCATTCACTTGACACTGAATACAGTAATATGGAGAAATTAAATTGATCATTTGTATTTATGAAATTCATGTCACCCTTTCGAAAGGGTAAGCTGAGCGTATTGTTCACAGGACAATGTTGCTGAAAAGCACAGAAATGAGAATCAGTGAACATGCTGAACTCATGTTTGAAAAAGTCTACAAAACTAAATGTATGATCAATGGAAGGTGTGGATATAATAGGCTCTCCATTGCAGCAATTACAAGTTCCAAATAGCAAGAAATTATTGACTATTTTTGCTGTGCACTTCCATGGCCTTTTATAATAAAATGGAAAAATCTATGATTTGCCCAGTAGAAACATTCTGCTATCCAAATATACACTACAACCACTCTACTGGTACAAATTTCCATTCAATTCCATTTATACTACACTATGCTATCTTCTGAATAAGATATTGGACTCATGTTTGATTACACCATAGTTAATATTGCCAGCGACAATGAAAATTTGATTTTTCATGGATATGAACATTTATATTTTACAATCTAGCTATGAGGTATCATTTACTTTCTCCAAAATTTACTTACCTTTGAGCAGGGAGATGATAATTCATCGTAATGAAATTTAAATCTGTAATTTACTCCACTTAAGACATTCAATCACAAGGCACATTTCAAAGGACATTAAAAATTAGTGCAATTAACCAATCAAATCAATAACATAACAGAGCTAACCTGGATGGTGCAATACTTACACTCATTCATGCATGCAGAAGCTTTTCATAATTCATTCATGGTTGTGGCTTCCATGAGCAATGAGTGTTCACACACGTTATAGAACTCTAGCTATGCACTATCACTGGAACTATATTTCGTATTTTATAAAAATAAAATATCACTAATGCAAAAAACATTCAGATTTCACTCCTTTCTTTTCCCTTTGTAGAATATTGACAGATCTTTTAGGTTTTCAAAAGATCCATGGTATATTTATGGAGCTAAATATACAAAAATGCTCCATTAATTATTAAAATAAAATTGGTTAAACAGTACAGAGATGTCTCCCCCCCAGTATTGGGGGAGTGCTTTGTAGAACACCTGTGTTCAGAATGTAGGGGTAAACTTGAGATTGCTGTTGCCTTTCACTTTAATTTCTTATCCCTCTCCCCCTTCTTTATATGCAAGAGCACAGTTGGTTATCACAGCTGAGCACTGTGATTAAAAATCATCCATTGTTTAGACTTTTTGGGCACTTTGCTAACAATTTTGGTGGAGGGAAAAGAACGGCTATGTAAGTATAGCATTCATGACTGTCACTGCCATTGTGTGAAAATAAACTCCAGGATATGCTTTCATTTACCAAAAAAAATGATCCTGATCTTCTGCTGAAAACTTGTTCAGCTAGATGCCAACACCAGGAACAACTCTGCGTTGCTAATAAACTCCTCATGGAATTTAGCAGGACTTCCTCAGATTTCCTAGCACTTGGTTCAGCAAGTCTGCTTGCTGAACCCGTGCCAACAAAATCAATGGGAAGAAACAGCAAGTGGAAGTATTTTCCCTTTTTATTTGATTTATGCTAAACCCACTTAATTGTTTTAGCTGTATGTTAATCTGAGCATCTGCAATCAACTGTGAGGCGTGGATGGAGTCAATTTGCCTAAGGCAGTCTGCTCCAAGATCAGGTGACAGGCCAACTCAGGCTGCTCACCAGTCGGCAGGATCCAGCCCCAGCTGTTTTGATTGCAGATTGTTGCTGCTCTGTACAAAGAATGGATGTCCTAAACTTGCAAGGTAATGGGAGAATGCTGATAGTAAAATAAATGTTCTTAATGATTTCAAGTAAAGCAAACTAAGTGAAATGTTGTTGCACTATAATGATAGACAAATGATGACACAAAAAAAAGATGAAATGTGGCAGTCATAAGAGGTGGTTAAAAATAGTACTTGCACATTCTCCTCTCTGTCCTTCATTATACAACACTTGAGTGAGAAACACAGGAAAAAATTGCTGAGGGAATTTGCTCTAAATTGGGTCACTTTGTTCCCAGCTACTTTCAGTTAAGGTCAAGGTTATTGGGGTTAAGAAGCTGGAGGAGGAACTTAAGGGATGCAACATTTCCAGAACACCATTCCAAATGGCATTAACCTCATAGATATGGAGTACTTTTGAGATTGGCTTTTTCTATTCCTCTAGCACCAATCTCTACAGCACACCTAGGCACTTCCTTTAAAGTTGTTTAGATAAAATATTGACAGCAGTGTAAATTTTCCACTCATGCTGTGAAGTAGGAACATGTAATAACAAGGATCAACAAAAGAGGCAAGATTATTTACAGACTGGGTTCTGAGACTTTAAAATGTAAAAGTGCAGGATATTGCATCATAACCCAACAAGGACACCTACTCTATGACAGTTTCATTCATCTGCCGGTTCATCCAAAATAGTATATGAATTTCCAGGCATAAGAATGCTCATAACTGATCATATTTCCAGTCCATTGGCCCCAACCAAAACTTGAAGGAAAGTAGAGAAAATTACAAAATTTCAACATTAAAATATGCATGACATCAAATACATTACCTAAAGTGATCATGGTCTGTACAACACAGTCCACGTAATCTGCATTCATGATGCATTTCAATTAGTTTTAAGTGTCCTCTGAAATAAGGAAGTAAGCATTAAACCCATTAAGTAGCTTCTGTACCTTAAACTACAAAAGGTTTGGTAAATAAATGTGTATATACAGTATGTCCAGGCAGGAAGCTACCAGGCCTGCCTTCCTTCCTCCCTCTTAGATGATTTATTTGGTATCGGTATTGGTTTATTATTGTCACTTGTAAAGTGTTAATCCTGTGAAATTACCATCAGGCATAAAACATTGACTTCAGGAAGGGAGTTGAAACACAATAAAGGAAGGGAAAAAACATTTAACTCCAAATATTTGATAATTCATAGTACAAAACAAAAACAGAATAACAAAGAAATAATGTCTCAGAAGAATATTATTCCAATTCATGTTGTGTTGTGAAAATTTGTGCAGCCATAATGAGAAGGATTTGCTAAGGTTGTCTGTTTTCTGCCTCTAGAAGATTAATGGCTATTCTTAGAATGCCAACTGCTTTCTATTTATTTCAAGAACCAGAAAGTCAGAGCTCCAGCAGGACTGAGAGTCAATGATTGTATCAAAATAAGTTGCATCCCCAGAAACATCTGAAGGAAAGATTAGAATCCACCATCACTCCATCTGTAATCATTTCAACTCCACTTGAAAAAGATCTTTGTGTTTCCCTGTACAGCATTCATATCACTAATGACTAAGTTTGGCTCACTGGTCCAAGCTTTAAATAGATCTTCAAAACAAATACTTCCAGTATAGGTTAAATCCATTTACATTTATCTTTAGTGTACTCAGTAATGTTTTGTTTCAACAGTCTTTGCTACAAATAGAAAATACTTCAATATAACTGTGGTCCAACCTTTAGTTGGCCTTCCTTTGTTCCTATAATACAATTTTCTCCAATTTATTGCCAATTTCTATCATAGGTGATTTTGTGTAATCAACATTTAATACATGCTTCCTTTTTTATGCGGTTTTCAAATTGAGTTATATATGCAAAGTAATATTGAAAGAGAGAAAAAAAAGTTAATCATTTCATGCTGTTTTATTTTCTGGCCAGCAGCTAAAACTTAAAGGTATCATTCAATCTTCAAAGTATCATAACAAGTGACAGTTATTTTCTGGTTTACCTGGGACTTATTCAAAATTTAAAACATAGGACTCTGAAAAATAATTCAGATTCATAATAACACCAGCAGGGTTACAGTAGCATCGTGATTAAGTTGCTGCACAAGTATCTAGAGGCTAGGACATAATGATCCAGAAACAAGAGTTTGAATTTGCCATGGTATCAGGGAAATTGCAATTCAGTTAATTAAATATTTCTGGAATGAAAAAAAGCTTGTCATCATGATTGGGGACCACGCAACTGACAGATCATTGCAAATATCCATCTGGTTCACTGATGGCCTTCAGGGAAGGAAATCTACCATCCTTACCCGGTCTAAGCTACATATCACTCCAGCTCCATCAATGTGATTGATTCTGGAATAGTCCAACAAGCCACTAAGTTGTAGAGTCATAGAGTCAGAGAGCAATACAGCATGGATACAGGCCCTTCAGCCCAACCAGTCCATGTCGACTACAGTACCCATCCAGCTAGTATCAATTTCCTGCGCTGGGCCTAAATCCCTCTAGACCCTGTCCCTCCATGTACCTATCCAAGTGCTTCTTAAATGATACTATTGTACCTGCCTCAACCACTTCCTCTGGCAGCTCATTCCATAACCTCACCCCCATCTGCATGAAGAAATTGCCCCTCAGGTCCCTTTTAAATCTTTTCCCTCTCATCCTAAACTATGCCCCCTAGTTTTGGACTCCCCTACCCTGGGCAAAAGACTGTTACCATCCACCTTATCTATGCCTTCCATAATTTTGAACACTTCTATCACATCACCTCTCATTCTCCTACATTCCAATGAATAAAGACCTAGCTTGGCCAACCTCAACCTCCTTGGTTACTTCTTCAAAAAACTCAATCAAGTTAGTGAGACGTGATCTCCCACGCACAAAGACATGCTGACTATCCTTAATCAACCCGTTTCTTACCAAGTACATGTACATCTTTTCTACATTACCATTATCATTACATTGAAACAGGAAAAGAACATAAGACCATAAAAAGAATGAACAGGTGTAGACCATTCAGGCACTTGAGCCTGTTCCACCCTTCCATATGATTGTGACGGATCTGGCATTCGGCGTCTATTTCTCTTTCTTTTTCCCATAATCCTTGATTTCTTTGAAGTCCTATTTCAGATTTATATACCTTTGCCCCCAACAACTTTCTGTGGCAAGGAGTTCCAAAGCCTCACAACCCTCTGAGAGAAGGACTCTTCCATAAGAGAAAACATCTTCCCATCTGTCTAACCACTATTAATATTAAGTGTTTCAATATGATACCTTCTCATTCTTCTAAACGTCAACAAGTGGATCCCAACCTGCTTGAACCTTTCCTCGTGCGACAATCCCTCCATACCTGGGATTATCGTAGGGAATCTTTTCTAAACCACCACAAGTTAAATAAAATCTTCCCTCAAATAAAGGGACCAAAATTGTTCACAATACTCTAAATGTGGCTTCACTACTTCCTTGTGCAGTTGAAGTAATACTTTCCTCCCTTTATATGCTAACTTCCTTAAAGTAAGGGCTAACATTCCATTAATCTTTCCTGTTACTCACTGAACTTGTATGCCTGCTTGTTGAGATCTCTAAATCTCTTGGTGTTGTAGCTTCCTGCAATTTTTATCTATTTAAATAATATCCTGTTCCTTTATTCTTCCTTCTAAAATGAATAACTTTGCATTTGCCCACATTATACTCCATTTACCAGCGTCTTGTCTACTCACTTAACCTATCAATATCTCTTTGCAAACTGTTTGTATCTTCCTCACATTGATTTTTGTGTCACCTGCAAATTTCACTCCTGTACATTTGCTCCCTTCCTCCAAGTCATTACTATATATTGCAAACAGTTGTAGTCACAGCACTGATCTGGATGGTTGCCAACCTGAAAATGACCGACTTACTGTTTCCTGTTTGTTAGTCAGTCCTCTGTTTATGCCATTAAGTTACCTCCAACATCAAAGGGTTCTTGTCTTGTGACTTAACTTTTATTGAAGGCTTTCTGGAAGTCCTAATACATCTACTGGTTCCCGTCCATCCACTCTGGTCAAAACTGTCTCAAAAAAAGCTCTACTTGATCAAATTGCCATTTTCCAGTTGTGCTTTTATCACTTCCTTAATAATTGACTCAAACATTCTTCCAACAAAAATATTGGACCAACCAACTTATAGTTACTTGCATTTTCTTTCCTCCCCTTTTGTATACTGGTGTCACATTGAAAGTTTTCTGTACTGTTGGCACTTCTTCAGAATCTAAGGATGTTTTTTCTGTACTGTTGGCACTTCTTCAGAATCTAAGGATGTTTTTTCTCTTTCTAGCGTTCGGGACAGCGGCGAGTGACTGCGCAGGCGCGTGACGTCACCCGGAAGCGCGCGGGCGATTTAAAAAGCAGACGAGCATATCTAGCGGGCAGCGTCGGAGCGGGCAGTGGAGTGAGAGGGAGCAGAGTGGGTTGGGCTTTGGCTCAACGGGCTTCGGCGAGAGCGGGAAAGAGGCGAGATTATAGAGAGGGGTGAGTTATTAGTTTAGTTTAGTGTTGAGCTCAGTGATATTCAGCAGTATGCATCTGGGATTAGTGTTGTGTTTGGAGTGTCAGATGTGGGGCCCCTGGGAGACGACCAGACTCCCTGATAACTACATCTGCGCAAAGTGCACCGAGATGCGGCTCCTCAAGGAACGGATTGAGAGTCTGGAGCAGCAGCTGGATGACCTTCGGTTGGTTAGGGAGAGCGAGCAGGAGATAGACAGGAGTTATAAAGATTATGTAGACAGCACCTCAATGGCAGTCCCCCTCAAAAACCGATATCTCATTTTAGATTCGGTTGGAGAGGATGACTTCATAGAGGAAGACCTCAGCAGCCAGGACCTTGGCACCGTGTCTGATACTGTGGTCCAGCAGAGGAAGAGACATGCAGTGGTTATTGGGGATTCGATAGTAAGGGGTACGGATAGCAGATTCTGCGATAGCGATAATGAGTCTCGGATGGTGTGTTGCCTCCCTGGTGCCAGGGTACGGGATATCACAGACCGTGTCGAGAATATTCTGAGGGGGGAGGGTGAGCAGCCAGAAATCTTGGTACATGTAGGTACCAATGATGTAGGTAGGAAAAGAGAAGAGGTCCTGAAGGAGGAATACAAGGCATTAGGGAGAAGGTTGAAAAGTAGGACCTCAAGGGTAGTAATCTCAGGACTACTACCCGTGTCGCGTATCAATGACAGGAAGAATAGAAAGCTCTGGCAGTTAAATGCGTGGCTGAGTGACTGGTGCAAGGGGCAGGGCTTCAGATTCTTGGATACCTGGGACCTTTTTTGGGGGAGGCAAGACCTATTTGCTAAGGATGGGTTGCATCTAAACTCCAAAGGGTCCAATATCCTGGCGGGAATGTTTAATTTAGTTGTAGGGGAGGGTTTAAACTGATCTGGCAGGGGGATGGTAACCAGGATGCTAGGTTACAAGATGCTAAGGTGAGGGAGAAAGTGTATAGAAACGAATCCATTGAGGATGGCAAGAATGACAGGCAGGTGATAAGTCAGGATAATTTACTGAATAATAGAAGTACAACAAATCCGGATGTTAGGATACAGAATGTTAGGATCGGGGATGAGGATGTTCGGATACCGAATGTTAGGATAGGGGATGAGGTCTACACGAACATGTCTAAGATAGTAGGTAGCGAAGATAGTAAGAAGGATGGACAGGTAGAAAGTCAGGATAATCTGCTGATCAATAGAGGTACAATAAAATCAATAGCAGATACCAGTCTAAACATACTATATTTAAATGCACGTAGCATCAGGAATAAAGTAGATGACCTAGTGGCACAACTA
Source organism: Pristis pectinata (assembly GCF_009764475.1). Lineage (NCBI taxonomy): Eukaryota > Metazoa > Chordata > Chondrichthyes > Rhinopristiformes > Pristidae > Pristis > Pristis pectinata. The sequence goes on along the minus strand of NC_067418.1, from coordinate 22,479,154 downwards.
CAGGTTAATAAATATGACATCGTTGCAATCACTGAGTCGTGGCTTCATGATGGATGTGATTGGGAACTGAATGTCAAGGGGTATACAGTATATAGGAAGGATAGGAGGGTAGGCAGAGGGGGAGGTGTGGCCATGATGGTTAGTAGCGATATAAAATCAATAGAAAGGAAGGACATTGGGTCAGAGGAGGTGGAATCCTTATGGGTGGAGCTGAGAAATAGCAAGGGTAAAAGAACAATAATAGCAGTCATATATAGGCCCCCGAACAGCAGTCAGGAAGTGGACCATAAGTTGCAGATTGAGATAGAAAAAGCATGTCAGAGTGACAATGTGAAGATAATTATGGGGGATTTTAACATGAAGGTGGACTGGGAAATGCAGCAAGGCGGTAGTACTCAGGAGAGTGAGTTTGTGGAATGTCTAAGGGATGTTTTTCTGGAGCAACTTATTGAGGAGCCCACCAGGGGATCGGCTGTTTTGGATTGGGTGCTGTGTAGTGAACCCGAGGTGATTAGGGAACTAAAGGTAAAGGAACCACTGGGAACAAGTGATCACAATATGATTGAGTTTAGTTTCAAGTTTGAGAAGGAGAAGCTGATAACTGGTGTATCGATATTTCAGTGGAATAAGGGAAATTACAAAGGTATGAGAGATGAGTTGGCCCAAATTGATTGGAGGAGTAAGTTAGCTGGAGGGACGGCAGAGGAAAAATGGAAGAAATTTCTACAGGAAATAAGGACAATGCAGGACAGATATATTCCAAGAAAAAGAAGGTTTTGAATGGAAAAAAGGCACAGATGTGGATAACGAGGGAGGTGAAGGATAAAATAAAAGCAAAAGGGGCGGCGTACAAAGTAGCAAAAATTAGTGGGAAAACAGAAGATTGGAACGATTTTAAAAATCTGCAGAGAGAAACTAAGAAGGTCATTAGGAAAGCAAAGATGAGTTACGAAAGAAGCTGGCGGACAACATTCGGAAGGATTCTAAGAGTTTTTTTAAATACATAAGGAATAAAAGAGAGACACGGGTTGACATAGGACCAATTGATAACGGTGCAGGAGGTATTATAATGGATGATAGTGAGATGGCAAGGGAATTGAATGAATATTTTGCATCGGTCTTCACCGTGGAGGACATAAGCAATGTGCCCATTAGTCAGGAGTCTCACGAATTGGAGCTGAGTTCAATTGAGATTAATAGGGAGAAGGTGCTTGGAAAACTAAAGGGGCTTAAGGCTGATAAGTCTCCCGGACCGGATGAGGTGCATCCCCGGGTTCTGAAGGAGGTGGCTGTGGAGATAGCGGAGGCGTTGGCGATTATTTTTCAGGAATCGATAGATTCTGGCATGGTTCCGGAGGACTGGAGGGTAGCGAATGTAGTTCCGTTATATAAGAAAGGTGGGAGGCAGCACAAAGGCAATTACAGACCTATTAGTCTGACGTCAGTGGTGGGAAAATTATTGGAGTCTATCCTCAAGGAGGAGGTTACCGAATACCTAGAGGCGCAAGGCAAGATAGGACCTAGTCAACATGGTTTTGTGAAGGGGAGGTCCTGTCTGACCAACCTATTGGAGTTTTTTGAAGAAATCACAGGTAGGGTGGATAAGGGAGAGGCAGTAGATGTTGTGTATTTAGACTTTCAAAAGGCCTTTGATAAGGTGCCTCACAAGAGACTGATTAATAAGATGAGAGGTCATGGAATTATGGGCAGGGTAGCAAAATGGGTGGAGAATTGGCTGGTTGGCAGGAAGCAAAGGGTGGAAATAAAAGGATCTCGTTCTGGTTGGTTACCGGTTACTAGTGGTGTGCCGCAAGGGTCGGTGTTGGGGCCTCTCCTTTTTACCTTGTACATCAATGATTTGGATGATGGAATAAATGGTTGTGTGGCTAAGTTTGCGGATGACACCAAGATAAGTGGAGGAGTAGGGAGCATAGAGGAAATAGAAAGAATGCAGAGGGACCTAGACAGTTTAGGAGAATGGGCAAGAAAATGGCAGATGAGATTCAATGTTGAGAAATGTGCAGTTGTACACTTTGGAAGTAGAAATAAGCGGGTAGATTATTATCTAGAAGGAGAGAAGATTGATAGTGCGGTAGTACAAAGGGACTTGGGGGTACTTATACAAGATACCTTAAAAGTTAACCACCAGGTTGGATCGGTGGTTAAGAAAGCGAATGCTATGTTGGCATTCATCTCGAGAGGTATAGTGTATAAAAGTAAGGAAGTGTTGATGAGGCTCTACGGGGCGCTAGTGAGGCCTCATTTGGAATACTGTGCGCAGTTTTGGGCCCCGCATCTTAGGAAGGATGTGCTGACGTTGGAGAGGGTTCAGAGGAGATTTACGAGAATGATTCCAGGAATGAAAGGGCTTAAGTATGATGAGCGTTTGTCGGCTCTTGGACTGTACTCGCTGGAGTACAGAAGGATGAGAGGGGACCTCGTAGCGACATTTAAAATGTTGACAGGTAAGGATAGAGTAGATGTGGCTAGGCTGTTTCCCTTGGTGGGCGTGTCCAGGACCAGAGGGCACAATCTTAGAATTAGAGGGTACAGTTTCAAGACAGAGATGAGGAGAAGTTTCTTTACCCAGAGGGTGGTGAAATTGTGGAACTCCTTGCCACGCACAGCAGTGGAGGCCAGATCAGTGGGGGTGTTCAAGGAGGAGATAGACAGATATCTAAATAGTCAGGGTATCAAGGGATATGGGGATAAGGCTGGCAAATGGGATTAGAATAGTTTTTTTTTTTCTCTCTCTTTTTTTCCCACCCCATTTCTTTTTTCCCTTTTCCTTGGAGCAGACTCGATGGGCCGAATGGCCTGCTTCTGCTCCCTTATCTTGTGATCTTGTGAAAACAAATGCATCCACAGTAGTCACATTTTTCAGGATCCTAGGATGCAAGCCATCCAGACCAGGGGACTTATTTGAAATTTAGTCCAGGTGGTTATAGCTAGCATTGATTCAGACATTGAATTCAGGTCTGGCAAAGTCATTCCCAAACCAGCCGACCTTGCAAAATCTTCCTGACAAGCACATGGTGAATAGCTGTCCAGGAAAGTAATCAAGTTTCTGACAGAATCATCCCTGAATGACAAGGTGTCAGATCTCTTCATCAGAATGAAGATAAAAGAGAATGCAGATGCTGGAATCTAGAACAAAATAAAACAGAATACTGGAAGAACTCAGCCGATCAAGCAGCATCTGTAGAGCCAAAAGGTGTAGGTTGACATTTTGGGTTGAGACCCTGCATCAGAATTGAGAGGGAAGAGGAAAGATTGCCAGTATATATCAGTACAGGGTGGGGAAGGAGAAGGTGGGATGGAGTCTGGGAGATGATAGGTGAAACCAGATGGGGAAGGGGTGTTGGGCAGATGAAACCAGGTGGGGTAGAGGATGATCCAACACAAGAGATGAACCTTCTAGACCTATTCTTTATCAATCCACCTGCAGCAAAATTCCATGATAGCACTGGTAGGAGTGATTGCTACACAGTCCGTGTGGAGATAACTCTGCACTAAGGACACACTCCATCATATTATGTGGAAATGCATTAGTGTTAAATGGAATAGACTCTATTTTGGATCTGGCAGCACAACGTTTGGGTATCCCAGAGGTAATGTGAATACTCAGCTGCAGTAACGCACACCACAGCAATCTGTAACCTGGTGGTCCGTCATGTCTCACCCTCTACCATTACATTAATGCCTGATTCAATAAGCGCAGAAGGGAATGCCAGAAGCAGCACCAGGCATGTTTAAAAATAAGATGCCTATCTAGTGATGCTGCAACATAGAACCACATGCATTACTTCATTGTCACTGGTCTAAATCCTGGACTCTTTCCTCAACAGCATTGTGAGAGTACTTCCTCCAGAAAGGCAGCAGTGACTCAAGATACCTGCTCACGACAAACTTCTCAGGGACAATCTGGAATGAACAATGGATGATGGCCTTGCAGGTGATTCTCAGATCTCAACATATGAATAAATAAAAGCCATAGCAGGGGTTAGAAGTTGTGCTGCACCTGGAGCATCCAAAGTGCTTAAACAGAAATGAACAAAGGGGCCTCCATCATTTTATTTTCTTGCAAGAATTCCCAACAGCAATATCTTACTGCACACAAGGCTCATGGCTTTGTACATAATAGAAGAGCCCTTGGACATTTTGTTTTCTCAAAGGCCTTTCATCCCCCACCATTGCAGAGTTAGGAGAGGAAAGACTAAAGATGAAACAACTGAACTGAAGGATTAATGTCTGTTTCAACATTAGTTAAAGGCAAAATGTAGCTCCTATCCCACCAGTCTTAATAGGTACCGTTCTAAACATCAATTACAGCTGTAGATTATAGCCTATGGTATGAATTTAACCAAATTGTTGTCCTGAGGATAAAAGGAGGGCTATCTACTTGTCTTCATCCCTTTTTCTCAATTTCTCAGCCTCCACCACATCTGCTCCCATGATGAGGCTTTCCACTTCAGGACAACTTTACTAACCAAGGTTTCCCCCCCTACTGTGGTCGAGAGAGCTCACACCCGTATCTCCGCTATTTCCCGCACCTCTGCTCTCACCCCCAACCCTCCCAGACCCAATAGGAATTGGCTTCCCCTTGTCCTCGTATTTCATCCCACCAGTCTACGTATCTAACACATCATTCTCCGCCACTTCTGCCATCTGCAACAGGACCTCCACTACCAAGCATATCTTCCCCTCCCCACCCCTTTCTGCCTTTCTCCGTGACTCCCTAGTTCACTCCTCTCCCCCACCCCCACTCATCCCGCTCCTACCCCGGGAACTTTCCCACTGCCCCTGCCATAGGTGCAACATCTGCCCCCACACCACCTCCATCCAGGGACCCAAACAGCCCTTTTAGGTGAGACAGAGATTCACCAGCACCTCCCTTAATATCATATACCACATTCAGTGCTCCAAGTGTGGCCTCCTCTACATTGGTGAGACCAAACACAGACTAGGTGACTGTTTCGCAGAACACCTGCGCTCTGTCCATAACCATGATCTGCATCTCCCCTTTCCAGTCACTTCAACACCCCCTCCCACACTATCACTGGTATGTCAGTCCTCAGCCTCCTCCACTGCCAGGAGAATTCCAAGCGCAAACTGGTGGAACACCACCTCATTTTCCATCTTGGAAACTTGCAGCCTAATGGCATGAACATTGAATTCTCACACTTTAAGTAATCCTCACACCCCTTCTCCACAGCAGCCCCCCCCCCCCCCAACCATGCTTCTTCTTTTCTTCCCTTTCCTAGCTTATCTCTCTTTTCTCTACCCCTTTTTTTCTCTCTTCTTACCTTTGACCCATTCCCTGGTGGATCTGCTCTCCCCTCGTCCCCCGCACCTGCCTATCACTATCCCTTACCTGCATCTACCTATCACCACCTTGTGCCCACCCTGCCTCCCCTATCACTGCTCTGCTTTTCCCTCCTGTATATTGGGATTCCCCCTTTCCTATCTTCAGTCCTGAAGAAGGGTCCTGACCACCTGCTTTTCTGCACGGATGCTGCATGACCTGCTGAGTTCCTGCAGCATCATCAAGTTTTTCATCTAGATTCCAGCATCTGCAGACCTTTGTTTATCCTGTCTTCATCTTCTGCTTCTCTTTCATTGCCCCTTCTTGACTATGTCTCTCCCAAGGATGACCCGCTCCCATCTCATTTAATTTTGATATTAACTGTTCAATATATACATATATAGTGGGCGGCTCAGTAGCGTAGCAGTTAGCACGACGCTATTACAGTGCCAGCGATCGAGTTTCGATTCCCGTCGCTGTCTGTAAGGAGTTTGTACGTTCTTCCGTGTCTGCATGGGTTTCCTCTGGATGCTCCAGTTTCCTCCCACATTGCAAAGACGTACGGGTAGGTTAATTTGGGTTGAAAATGGGCAGCGCTGACTCGTTGGGCCAGAAGGGCCTGTTACCACGTTGTAAATAAAAAAATGTAAAAAAAATAAAAAAATTTAAATATATATGTATATATATTTTGAGCAGGATTTGAAATGCAGAAAAGCTTGAGAGGCTGCATGACCTGCTTCTATTCCTATCTTCCTATTGATATGTTCCTGTCCAAGGAATTAGTTGAAGGGTCACAGGAAAATAAAGAAGCTCTCACAAAAAGGATACATGTTTCTGCAATTCAAGTTTTGATTTAAATCAAGATAAACAATTTTGGAATTTATAAAGGAGAGATTTAATTTAATTAATCATGTGTTATCCTTAAGAAATATATATAAAATAAGAAATTATCATCTTAATTACAACCTCAGCACTGTATTTCCAGGGTTTTCCTGCCTCATGGAAACATCCACAGGGTAATTAATATTTTACTTGCTAAAAGGTTTTACCTTTGCTAAAGGTGAAGTGAAAAATATTTGAATTCATGTGCAAATCTTTGTATAATAGGGAGTCACAGATATTAAACATATTTGCTCTAGGATACTCCCAGCAATAATCTATTGATTACTACAAACGTGTTCTTAAATAACCACAAATATTTAGGATGGCAGCTGAACCAATTTCACATCCATTGGTAACAGATTATATGACAGAAGTGTCATCACCATTACATTAAGTCAAATTGCAATAGATTTGTAGAGAGATGAGATCTTAAACACCGAAATATTTTGTGAAATTTCTATGATATTAACATGTATTTTCAACACTTAATGAATTCCATAGCTATCTGTGAGTACACTTTTGAAGAAAACCTATCCTAAAACTATCATTTTTATTTGATTGATCACAAAGTGCGGAGGTTGACATTTCTGATAAGGCCAGCATTTATTGTCCTTTTCTAACTGGTTGTTCAACTAAGTGCCTTATGCAATGACTTCAAAGTTGGTTATTAGTCAAACGCATATGGTCCAGACCGGATAACACTGGTAAATTTATTTCTTTCCCGAAAAGACATGAGTGAACCAGATGGGCTTTTTTCAGTCTGGTAAGTTTGTGGTTATGAATGTTGGTACAAGCTTTTTAAGAAAAGCATGTGCATTGACAACCTCTGATGGATATTCATCAGGAGTAGGTAATGGAAATTTATGAATTTTTCATTGATGTTCAAAAACAGTTCTTTAAGATTACTTCATTGCTTCATAACTGAAAAATACAGTTCTGAGTGGATTTCTTTGGACAACAAATAAATCCAGTAATTATTAATCACTGAAAGGAAAAATTGTCTTTCCATAAAGACTCAGGATCATACAGCTGAATAGTCATTTCTTGTCAGCAAGCAAAAGTAGGCAATAGGATAAAAAGGTTTGAAAAAATATTGGGCTGAATCCCAGAAAACAGAACAATGCACATTTTTGTTTGTAAGACAACCTTTCTTCTTTCTATTCTTCTTCTTCGCACAGCTCATGCAGTTTCAACAGAGGTGGACACAGCTTGTTCAGATTCCTCCTCCTACTGCCAACATGCTCTCAACCAATATCCTCTGGGTGAGGGCCCCATCACAGACTGCTGCCATACAGGCTACTGGAGGGCAAGGGATGAGAAGTGAAAGTGCTTTGTGCAGAGTCGCCACTTCCATATCCCATTTCTTCTTCAAGTGCTGGAGAATTTGGCTTAGAATGGTAGAGTGATATGGGCAGGGTTTAATTTTCATTTATCCTACTGAATAGACTTATGTCACTGCACAGGCACAGTTAAAACCTGCAGAGAGTGGGGAGAAAAAAGAATGTTGAGGCCGGCAAACTCCTCTCACTGAAGGGATCAATCCTGTGACTTCAGCTACTTGCATATTATATTAATGACAGATGAAAAGAGAGAGAGTAATTGGGTCACATAGTGGTGCAACTAGTACCTCACAGTTCCACCATCTCAGATTCAATCCTGACCTCAATGTTGTCTGTGTGGAGTATGCACTTCCTCCCTGTAACCATGTGAGTTTCCTCTAGGTGCTCATCCCAAAGACGTGCAGGTTGATAGGTTAATTGGCTACTATAAGTTGTCCCTAGTGCATAGGTGAATGGTAGAGAGTTAATGGGAATGTGAGGAGAATGAAAATTGGGATGAGTGCAGTATTAGTGGATGTGTGATGGTTGGCATGGACTTGGTGGGCTGAAGAGCTTGTTTCTATGCTTTATGACTCTATGTATCCATTTTTGCTGATGGTGCAAATCTAGGTGGTAAAACACACCGTAAGGAAAACACAAGACATCTGCAAAGAACTATCAATACATTAAAGGAAGGGGCAAGAAGGCAGCAAGTGTAGTATTATGTAGGAAAATGTAAGGTCATGCACTTTGATGAAAAGAATTGATAAATAATAGTTGTGGTAAGAATCTAGTAAGCAATAAAAATAGAAAATGATGGAAATTTAGTTTTACGAGAAGGTAACCAAGGAGATTAATGAAGGGTGGCAGATATTGTCTATATGGAATTCAGTAAGGTTTTTGACTAGTTCCCTATAATAGGCTGGTCCACAAGGAATCTGAGTTGTGTTGGTAAACTGGATTCAAAATTAGCTATGTGATAGGAGGCAGAGGGTAGTGGTGGATGGGTGTTTTTCTGACCGGAAACCTTCAACAAGTGGTGTACCGCAGTGGCTGGTGCCGGGACCTTTTTTCATTTGTGATATATATAAATGACTTGGATGAGAATGTAGGGGGTATGATTAGTAAGTTTGCAGATGACACAAAGATTGGTGGAGTTGTAGATAATGAAGGTTGTTTAAAGATACAATGGAACAAAGATCAGCTGGGAAGTTGGGTGCATTGATGGCAGATGGAATTAAATCCAGACAAGTGTGAGGTAATGTACCTTGGGAGGTCAAATTCTGTTGGACGTATCAAATAAATGGCAGGGACCTCAGGAATCTTGATGTAGAGAGACCTTAGGGTTCAGGTCTGTAGCTCTCTCAAAGTGGTGACATAAGGTATAGACAACACATTTGATATGCTCACCTTCATTGGCTGAGGCATTGAGTATAAGTTTGGGACGTCAAATTGCAGTTGTATTGGTATCGGTATTTGTTTATTATTGTCACTTGTACCGAGGTACAGTGAAAAACTTGTCTTGCATACCGATTGTACAGATCAATCCATTACACAGTGCAGTTACATTGAGTTAGTACAGAGTGCATTGATGTAGTACAGGTGAAAACAATAACAGTACAGAGTAAAGTGTCACAGCTACAGAGAAAGTGCAGTGCAATAATGTGCAAGGTCACAACAAGGTAGATCGTGAAGTCATAGTACAAAATGTTGGTTAAATCACACTTGGAGTATTGTGTATGGTTCTATTCATCACACTACAGGAAGAATGTGTTAGCAATAGAGAGAGTGTAGAAAAGATTCACCAGGGTGTTACCTGAAATGGAGGGCTGTAGTTATAAGGAAAGATTGGATCTGCTGGGTTTATTCTCACTGTAATGTAGGAGATGGAGGGATGAACCTTTAAAGGTTTACAAAATTATGAGAAGCATAGATAGGATAGATAGTCCAGATGTTTTTCCCAAGGCAGGGGAGTCCAGAACTAAAGGGCAGAGGTTTAAGAAGAGAGAGAAGCAATTTAAAGGAGATCTGAAGGGTAATTTTTTCCCACAAATGGGTGGTGAATATTTGGAATGAAATGTCAGAGGATTTAGTGGAGGCAGATATAATTGTGACCTTTTAAAAGCATTTGGACAAGTACATGGATACTTGTTCTTGTACAAGTACATGGATAGGAAAAGAGTAAAGGGATATGGGCCTAACACAGACAAATAGGATAAGTGTAGATGGGCAAAATGGTTGACATGGATGGAAAGGGCCGGTTTCTGTGTTGTACATTTCTATGATTCTGTGATTCTATGAATGCGCAGTTATTATCAAACAAAGAGTGCCTTGATAGGATTGCTGCTTATGAGTTTGGGCTTTATTTATATTCTAAAGCATTGGTAAGTGACAAAAGAATCCAAAGAAAGTTGATAGGCAAGTACAAGAGAATAAATTGTAGCTGAATAAAAAGACGGGTGAATAGGACTGATCGGATTGCATGCAGCCAATGGGCTGAATGAGGCTTCTTTCTGTGAAAATCAAGCACTTGGGTGATACATAAATCATGAGAGGGTACAATACTCCATTGTTGTCACTTTTCAGTCCTGCTGAGATCACTGAGCACATCCTGCATTAGATTCCGGAATGTGGCACCATTCTCCTGCTGATCTCCTCAGCCACTTCCAGACACGACTGCCTTGTCCCAACCACAAGCTTCTTCCTCTCACCACTCAAGCCCCAGCAGTATATCCAGAAGTGCAAAGGGGCATTGAAGAAGGAAACGGCCTTTGCCCATTCAATTCCATTGTAAGATATTTGTGTGTCTACAAGACAATAATCAACTCCTTTTATTTGCAGTGTTGCAGTTGCCTTTTTAAATGCAGAGTGGAGATTATGTTAACGGTGACCTCTTCACAAATGTTGATGCCTGTTGGATGAGAAACCTGAAAGTAAAAACATCATGAGATGGTTAAAATAGGAACCCAGTGATGGAAATGACACGTGGAATATTTCACCCCAACCCCAAACCCAACCCCAACAAAATAGGAGCAGGAGGAAGTGTTTCAGACCTTCAATCTGTTCCACCATTCAATGTGATCACAGCTGCCCATCTACTTCAGTATCGTCTTTCCACCTTCCCCATTTCCCCTGATTCCTTTGGTACTAAGATATAAATCAACTGCCTTCACCACCTTCTTCAGTAGACAATTCCATGGGTTTATCACCTCCTTGCTGAAGAAATTTCTCCTTATCTTGGTTCCAAATGGAGATCTGAGTAGAGATGTTAAAAATGAGGAACAATTTGGAAAGAGTAAAGAGAAACTGTATCCACTTTTGGAATTTGATAGGGTATTGGATGCAGATTTAATAGTAGCCTTCAAAAGGGGACTGGATAAATATTTGAAGGAAAATAAAATGAAGGAACACCAGGAAAGAGCAGTAGGTCCAACTAACTAGATTTCTGCTTGAAATTGCTGGCAAGATCCATGTGCACTGATTACTTTCTGCTGTACAGCATTGTCCAGTGATTCTATGATCCTATGATTCTACAACAGCTTGTCACATTTATGAACTAGTTAAAGGAAAGGAATAAATATTTTATACCACTATAATGAAAGAAGCCATGCTAATGAGGATTCCCATCCATCAATATTTTATCACTAGTAATTACTAATTCAATTGAATATTAGTTATTCTTACAATGATAAATAGGTATGTAATGAATATTAATAATTATCATCCATTAATCCTCCAAGATTGGAGGTTCATTCCACATATATATTATCTACTTTGCAATGATTCATTCAGAGGAGCAATAGTTGAAATCCTTTTCCACTCATTTTAAAGGGGAATTATAATTTTGCAGGGTAGGATGGGAAGATCGTATGACTTCAGTTTTGAATTATTTTTCATCAAAATGATGCAGTATGGCATATATAGTACTTCTAATAAAATATTTTAACATTTAATAATAATGTTTATCAGATAGATATCTCCATAATTAACACTAAATATTATCAGTGATAGAAGATCCTGAACTGGAAGCCAGTTGACGCTGGGATAATAAATTGAAGTATACTTAGGCTGGTCCCTCACCCAGAATTACCACCTGCTGTCCCTCTGCTCTTGTACTTCCTGGTACAACTGCAGAGGGCCAACCTTACTGGCTATTTGCATTCTGTAGTCCAGGGGCATAACCTAAGCACTGACAAGGCTTCCAGTGGTCCAGTGAGGAAGCTTCTCTCCCGAGATGCATCTAACAGCTTTCAACAGTTGGAAAAGCCCTGCTCATAGCTTTACTGACTGTAAAACTGAAGTAAATAATTTCTAAAAGTTAATACACAAAAAAGAAGTTAACTGAAAATACCTAAAATGCATAAATAATTAAACTAAACCAAACTTTCTTTTTAAGTTATTTGTCACCCCTTTGCCTCCTTGTCCAAATCCCCATTGAATTCAATGGGTCTCCAATCTGTGCTGATCCTGTGCAGGATCCTTGTGGCAATTCTGTAGCATGGTGCTGCGGGATCCCAGCAGGATGGAGTCCAATTTCAGAGCAAACTGACAGAATTGGACCTTCCAAATCTGTTAGTAAGTCTCAAACATCTGTGATTGACAGTGCATGCATCATCTGGGACTTAGTTTCATTTAAATGGAAAGAGGCCGGCTATTCCTTTTGGAACTATCAGTGCCAGCCAATAAGATCTGATTTGCATAATTTGCAAACAGCAGTCAAAACAATAAAACCCCTTTTCCTAATTGCAGCTGTTTTTTTGCTAATCCTTTTGAAACAATCAAGCAAAGCATGACCTACATTAAGAACCTACTGCCGTGACGAACGTATTTTCCTTTGCTTTATTCCTGATTGTAGTACAATCCATTCCTATACGGATTTAAAGGAGTACTGTGCAATTACTTGGAATTTTCAATGTATTTTGAAATAGAAAAGTTGCAAATTTTGAGTCAAGAAATTTTGCCCTTCCTGAGACCTGTGATAGAAATCAATGTGGAGAGATTGTGATTCGTTTCACTACTAATAAGCTAAGAAGCATGGTAATGGAGAACTTACCAGAAGGAAAAGAATGCAATTCCAATAGAGCTTGAAGTCAGTGTTTTGGATGAGATATGACACGTGAAATTGGAAGAGAATAGTCAAAAAAGGTTTCTGTGTGGTAGAAAGCTCGGGTGATTAGCCAGAGATCAGTTGTTTGGAGAATATGGGAATATATTATTAAGAATGTCACTTAAGATATCATAATATGGTAAGGCAGACTCAACCTGGTTTTGTGAAAGGGAAATAATGCCTGACTGATTTAGAGCTCCTTGAGAATGTAACAAGCAAGGTGGGTAAGTGGAATCAAGTAATGCATCTGGATTTTCAAAAGATAGTCAATTAGGTACCATCCTAATGACTGTTACATGAGATAAAGTGTCACAGGGATGGGGAGCAATACATCAGCTTGGATTGACTATTGCTCAAGGACAGAAAGAAATAATAAGCTCATATTTTCCACATTTTTTCACATGCCCATGTCTCTTTCAGATTGGCAGGCTGGTACTGGATGGGTGTCATGTATCAGTACTGGGCCTCAGATATTCGCCAAAAATATTAACAAGGTGAAAAGATGGAATACAGTATCTATCTGATGAAACAACCCTAGCTGGGAAAATAGGATGTGACCTGAAGCAAATAGACTGCAAAGGTTTGTGGACAGGTTATATAAGAGCATGAGAAAAGGAAGGGGGAGTATAAAGTGGGAACATGTGAGGTTATTTACTTCAGTAGGAAGAACAGAATAGTAGTTTTTTTAATAGTAAGTGAATGGTAAATGTTGATGTATAACAAAATGCTGATGTAGTTGTGTCTGAAGCACAGAAAATTAACGTAAAGGTACAGCCATCAATGCAGAAAGCAAATTGTAAGTTAACCTCAATGGCAAGGGAGTTGGAACAAAAAAGTAAGGAATTTATGTTGCAGTACCACAGGGCTTCAGTGACACTACATCTGGAGTACAGTATAAAGTTTTTGTCTTGATACCAAAGGAAAGGATATACTTAGAAAGTGGAAGAATCAGTGGACTGAGTCCTCAGATGCGGAAGTTTCTATGAGGAAAGATTAAATTAGATAAACTGGGGTTTAAAAGAATGAGAAGTGATCTCATTAAAACATTTTTTAGTTTCTGAAAGATATTGTCATGGTTGATGCTGAGAGATTATTTCCTGTGGCAGAAGTGTCTTATATGAGATGATATCATGTCAGAGCAAGGAATCAGCCATTTAGGTCAGGACAAATTAATTTTCCAGGAAAGCTGTAAATCTTTGGAATTTTCTACCCAGGAGGCCTACAGCTGCTCAATCTCTGAGCACAGTCAAGAGCGTGGAAATAAAAATAGGTAAGGTTTCTGGTCTGGGGTCCTTCATCAGAACTGGGAAAGAGAGAAAACAAATTAGTTTTCAGCAACAGCCAAGCTGGAGGATGGACAGGTAGAACCAAGGGAACATCTCTGATAGGGTGAGACCAAATGAACTAGTGCAGCAGTTGATACTTCTTTGTCTGTGATATGTGTTGTTAATAGCAAGGCTGTGAGAAATGCCCAGCAGACTACCCCATGCTAATTGAAAGAGAAAATCTGAGCCAAAATGAGGACAGGCACAAGCGGAAGAGTGAGTGACTAAGTTGAGGAATCGATATTGACTCCAAGTGTACAACATGCCCAGGTGGAAGACGAGATGCTGTTCCTCAAACTCACATTGGATCTCATTGTAACAGTGCAGGAGGCCTCAATCAGAGACACCAGAATGGAACTGGGATGAGGAATTAAAGTGGCAGACAACAGAAAGGTCCTGTGGACTGAACACAGATGTTCTGCAAAGTGATCCCCCCAGTCTGTTTTTGGTGAACACTTGAATGCAATACACTAGAATGGAAGAGTCCTGTCTGAGATATTCCCTGTTCTCTTCACCATCCCTCCCCCACCACCTCTGCTACTGAAAACCAACTTGCTTTCTCTCTTTCTTAGTTCTGACAAAGAGTTCCAGGACTAAAATGTGAACCACTTCCCTTACCACAGATGCTGCCTGACCTGCTGAGGGCTCCAGCATTTCCTGTTTTTATTTTAGATTTCCAGCATCTACAGTTTTTTGATTTTCATATTTCAGACTGTGACTGACAGGGGCTGTGCAGGCTACCTCCTATGTCTCTTTCTGAGTTCTCATTTTCATAGAATCATAGAATTATAGAAACGTACAGCACAGAAATGGGCCCCATTAGTACACCTCGTCCATGATGACTATGATGCTTATCTATGCCAATGCCATTTGCCAGCATTAGGCCCATATCCCTCTGGGTTTTTCCTAAGTACCTGCCCAAACCCCTTTTAAATGTTATAATTGTATCTGCCCCCACTAGCTCCTCTGTCAGTTTGTTCCAGATATGCACTGCCCTCTGTGTGAAATACTTACCCCTCAGGTCTCCTTTAAATTTCTCCCCTCTCACTTCAGACATGAGTCTAAATCTAGACTTCCCTGCCCTGGGAAAAAAAACATTCTGCCTATCTATCCTATCGATGCCCCTTCTAAATATTATAAACCTCGTCCTCCTACATTCCAGTGGGAATAAACCCAGCCTATACAATCTCTCCTTATAACTACAGCAATGAAGCTTTTGGAACTTTCCTTGAAACTTTGGGGCTTAGAATTTCCTTTCACATTTCCAAAGCAAAATGGTGCTCTTTTGTTGCAAGTCAGTTTTAACCTGATGTGGACAGCTATTTGCAGGAGTCCTGGCAACACTCTGCAAAGTTGACTCCTGAGTTTTAGCATGATCTTTTTTTTTCTCCTACCACCTTTTTTCCAGTGAGAAGCTCCCCACAAATGATGTCAGCAGTGGTGCAACATGAAAAAGTTGTCTCTAGCATAATTTTTAATCCTACTGGTCTGAAAAAAAATGACAATTGTAATTTACCCTGCTTTCCCTGACGTCCATTCTATTTAGAAGGCCAACATTTAAACTGTATTCTTTATTCTCACTGAGATCTATGACCCTCTGCAACCCCAATTGCAACCTCGCTCACGTGCCTTGACTGCTCTGCTTCTGTCTGTCAAGATCATGGTCACACTCAGCATCCTAGCCAAGGATCACATTAGGCTACTGCTGCTGATCTTTGCCACATCACATTGTTTGCTGCTCACTACCGTATTTGAGAGGTTACCCAAGCTCCAAACTCAAGGAGAGAAAACTCCATTCACTTTTTTTTCAGTCCACAGAAGCAGGCAGGATCGGTAAAGACACTAACCTGCATTGCAGTCTTCCCCAAACTACAGGTATTCATAGATTGTATTCATATCTTTATAAAAATCTCCCTGAAACTTCCTGTCAACACTGTAAACAAAATGTTCTGGAAACATTCAAATGGCCAGGTAACGACTGTGGAGAGAGAAATAGAGTTAACCTTTCAGGTCAAAGACACTTCATAGGATATTTAATTCCTGCCAGGTACACCTAGTTGTATCCCTGGATACTTTTTGTGGCCCTTTTGCACAAAGAACATACCTCCTGCAGGCATGGTTCTTCTGCCTGCCCTGGAACACTCTTCCAGCACCAACCCCCAAACTCCTCATCACTACAACATTCAGAAGCAACATTCCCCATGTAGCTGAAGGGATATTGCCTTTTCTTAGGGCATATCTCTTTATGAACTACAAAGCTAAATGCCAGCAGTTGCGAACTTGAAGTGGATCAATAGTGAATGATGTGTGTCTGTTTCATTCAGGATTACATAGGAAAACTCACTTCTGTGAACCTGGCAGTTGCAGGTCTCAATCTTCATGCAGCTTTCAACAAACACGTGGTGTCATACAGTCACGGAACTGTACAGCACGGAAACAGGCTCTTTGATGCACTATGAAGGTGACCCACAACATTAAAAAGTAGTAAAGCAATATCTAGGCCAGGATATGGTGTCATTCCATGGTGTGCATGATTGAAATTTGGTCTCATTTCTCAAGCTTTCTCCGAGGTAAGCATGACTAAACACAATGCTTGAGTTCCAGTGGCTTACTTTTTTGAATACGATAATAATAGCTAGATTCAATACTGATGAAGGGCAGGAAGGTGGGGGAATGGGAATCATAAAATTGTGAGGGTGAATGTCAACCACAACTTGCATTGTTTGAGAGTCCATCATATTTCATTCACTTCTACTAAGGTAGAAAGAAGGTTCTTTCATTGAATTATTTCAACCCATTTGAGGGTCAGGAAATTTGTCAGTGAAATAGGGTGGGAGTTATTTATCCACAAAGTAAGAGCCACTTTCAATTTTCCTTGTGAGGCCTCTTCCCCCACATCAGATCGTAGGCATTTCTCACCCTGCTAAGTGCTGACTTTCTTAGCCTCACTCATGGACCTTTATTGTTAAGCAGGGGCCAATGTGATCTAATCCCCAGCTCTCATACACAGTGGGTCCCAGGATGAGTCCTACTAAAAGCCAAGCTGCCCACTAGGCTGCATAAGAGGGAAATCAAGCTGGGAAATGTAAATCCAGTCAAGCAATTAATTCAGCAAGGCGGCCATATCTCCAGCCTAGCCTCGCTCTTTGTCTGCTTTCAATCCCACCCACACCCACCCCAGCTTCCTGTAAATATCAGTCCAGCATTACTGTTGATATAAGTATTTCAGCTGCAGGGAATTGAAAATGCACTGAAGTGAAAAATAGGCAAATATTTATTCCAAATGGATCATAAAAACAAAACCATTTTCTGTCACACTTACCGAGTTTATTGTCAGCTGAATGCTTTTAGCTACAATTTTCTGTCAAGTAAATACTCCTTATGCCCAAGATGCATACAGCTGTGTCATCTTTGGCCTATTTCAAGCAGGACATTAGCAGAGTTAACTGCTGTCCCTTTTTCCTTTTTTTCCGAAAGCCCACAAGTATTTCTCCTTTATTGATTTCCCTCTATCTGGTGCTTGTTTTTCTTGAAATCTGACATCTACTAATTTCTCTCAGGTTGATTTTAACCCAGATACAGTAGGGCAACTGGGGGCTGTTAAACTCCACTAGACTGACTGACCAGCCTTTTGGTACAGGATACCTTTTTACCAGGTGACTGAGCCCCTGCAAGAAACAGGTTGTTGCTTCTTAAATAAATACAAATCATGGCTTTTGATATAACATATAACCTTGCCACAGTGGGCAGAGCTAGTAGACCCACTGCCTCACAATCTAAAGACCTGGGTTCACTCTTGATCTCAGGAGCCGTCTGGGCAGAGGTTGTATTTTTACTTGTGACTGTGTGGGTTTCCTATGGGTGCTCTGGTTTCCTCCCACAGGTTAGTAGAGTTGGTAGGTTAATTGACACTGTAAATTGCCCCGAGAGATGAAGTGTGTGGGAGAATAAGGGGGGGGGGGGGGGGGGGGGGGGGGGAGGGAGTTGAAAAAGATAAGGGGAGAATAAAAAATGGGATTAATGTAGTATTAGTGTAAAATGGGTGGTTAATGGTCGATGTGGACTCAATGGTTGAAGGGCCAGTTTCCATGGCTGTGTCTCTCTATGACTGACTCTATAACCACAAAACATTGCCATAATTTGAATATATTACCTCTGCTCTTAATTTAAAGCCTCAAAATTATCATAGAATCATGGAAATATACAGGACAGAAATGCTGACAGCGATGCCTATCTAAGCTAATCCCATTTGCCTGCATTGGGCCCATTCCTTCAATGCCTTTTCTATCTAAGTACCTGTCCAATTGCCTTTTGAGCACTGTAATTGTATCTGCATTGTAAACGTTGCAATTGAATTGCATAATATCACATTTTTGAGTGGATGTGGTTTAATTTCAAAGCAAAGTCAAATGTAAACAAAATGTTCATCGGTCAAATACACACCTACAATTTAATGTATATTTACTGGTGCCATTCATTCCTTTAATCTTTTCTTTCTCAATCAATTGTGAACTGATTTCACATGGTTGTCCCCAATTCTGCACAATATCATTTTTGCATAACCTTTCATGTGGAGACTTATCAAATGGCTTTCTATTAGAAATGCAACCATGGTCGATAGCACTAAACACAATATGCGATGATGGCAATGTATTCCACTCTGCCTCTGAAGTTCAATTCCACTAACTCTAATTTAGCACTACTATCAAGGGATAAATTTCTAGCAAGCAGTGATTGCCAGGCAACCTTTTAGACTTTCTCAAACAATCATCAACCTGCCTGTGTTCAAGAATGCCCATTCTCCTATTTATAAGGAAAACATCTATTAGTTTATTTAGGCATGCAGACTTCAAACTGTTTCCTTCAGTCAATATCTGGATATTTTATTGATTCATGTTTGGTGAGAACCCATCACTAGCTGCATAATCATTTCATGGTTTGGAAGTTCACTACCTCATAGGAAAAGGGAGATCATAACAGGAAGTAATGATCAGAAATGGACGAAACTTGAACCCTTACATGACCCAGCACAAATATGCTGCAATATTGGCTTGCAGCCCATCGGAAGAAGTCGTGCAGGAGGCCAATTCATATCTCCTCCTCCTATGGCTTTTTTTTTCTTACAACCACCTGAGCTCTTGTATTCTCAGTTAGTCCCACATGTAACTGCATTGCATCACAGCACCTTATTGCACAAGTCAAAATTATTACAAAGAAGATATTGTAATAACTTTGTTACATTTGTTTGTCTTGTCCAGTTACTACTGCCTAGAGGACCGGGAGACAGTAAGCCTGGATATTAAAAACCTGTACAAAACAGAGCAGCCCTCACTTTGCCAGAAGCAGACAGTGATGCAAGATTTTGAGTTTAAGTTGGTACAGACATCACAATGAAGAGGCAAGTATTGGTATAGATGTAAGGAAGCAGATAGGTTCTGACCAAGGGTCCTGGGAAACTCTAGATCCTAGAATGAGTTCTAGGATCTAGGCCAGGTATACAAACA
This sequence comes from Pristis pectinata, assembly GCF_009764475.1. NCBI lineage: Eukaryota > Metazoa > Chordata > Chondrichthyes > Rhinopristiformes > Pristidae > Pristis > Pristis pectinata. The sequence continues at coordinate 22,459,712 of NC_067418.1, read as the reverse complement.
AGCACTAGTTTCTGTCAGATTGCCAATTGTTTTCGAGAATGTGCTAAACCCTGGAACGTAGGCAGGCGTAGGGCCATCTGTAGTAAAGCTTCCCTTACAAAGAGTCCCAGGTATAGCTGCAGATTTACTTGGAAATGTTGTACTGAATAGTTCATGAATGCTAGACACCACTGTTCATAATTATCCTCTGCCTTGATTCAACATATTGGTGAATTGGCTGGAAGGTATAGAGGAGTTTTTGTAATCTTGTGATTTATCCTGTCATGCTAGAAGAAAGCTTAATGTCCCTGCCAATACACCATCGGACTATGTTATGACCAATAACAAGCATCATCTAACAAGCCAATCACTTAATTTTCTTCTCTCCAGACTCACGGACAGCTTGCATCCCGCTATTATCAGACTCTTGAGTGGACCTCTCTTGCACTAAAGATGAATTATTGATCTCCCAATATACCTTGCCATGGGCCTTGTAGTTTATTTGTTTACCTGCACTGCATTTTGCTGTACAGCAGGTACACGGCAGCTGCTACACTATATTCATCATTCTGTTTTCTTTTTACTACCTGATCTGCCTGGATGGCACGCAAACAAAAGTTTTTCACTGCATCTCGGTACATGACAATAATAAACCAATAATAAGCCAATAATAATAGCATCAAGGTTACTAAATGGCCAAACTCATACATACAAAGAACATCTCATAATCTACCTATTCGCCAATCCCATCAGGCACCTCTTGTTCCATCTGTGCTAAGGTCTGTAGGTCCCATATTGGCCTTATTGTCACTTCAGAACCTTCAGAACTGGAGTGGAAGAAGATTCTTAAATCCCAAGGGAATGGCTAAGAAGGAGATCAGAAAGAGGAAAGACTGAGTGAAAGCCATTGATGGTACATCAAACAATGTTAAGGCAACAGGTGAGAATTAAATTTCAACCTTAATTCAAATTTAATTCAAATTCAAATGTAAAGTGCAGTGTAACTCAGGTTTTGCTCTGTGTTGCTCTTAGATTAGGCTCTGTTAGAGCCTGGCCCCACCCAAAAAGCTGGCCATATTCCCCAGGACATCTGCAAATACCACTCTTTGCAAGCCTTTGAAATGGCTTTTAAAATTAGGTTGATTCTTTGAGTGAAAGGACACTAATAGCCATGTTTCCAAACATATTGGATTTTTTTCCAGTTTAGTTAGAAACTAATTACTGTTTGTCAGCATTGTTTGCAAATGATATTGTGTATCTTTTACTGGTATTGTTTAATGATTTAATATTGAGTTTAACATAAGAGGTGTATTAATAGCATGATTATCCTTTGAGAAATATTTTATATTCAACTGTCTTAATCAAGCTACATCAAGTTCCATTTGTAAATTCTTCAAAGAATATTTTATAAACACTAACAATACATAAAAGAATCATCTTTTAAAACTATGTCCATTTATGCTAGTTCATGCTTGATGTCACGTTTTAAGATATGCAAATAAGTTTGAGAATAAGCTCAAAATGAAATGGGCCAATTTGTACTAGATCATTATTTGTGCTTAAGCCATAAGCTCCATTTCAGTATCTTTGTGTTAAACTCTATTTGTATCCTTTTCCCAGCATACTTTCTTTCAGTGCCAGAGTGCACACACCCAGGATTTGTGTCTTGAACCACAGATTGAGGGGTACAACATCTTACACTTGCCATCAGTCTAGAATTGAAATTTCATTAAATAATAATCATACCATTGACAAATGCAGAAATGCATTGGTCTGCTTCCTGGTTTCATTGCAATCATCTGTATGATATCAGTTTTGACAGCCATTTAGTCTTCAAGCAATCTGAGTAGTGCAGATCATTCTGTCATTAACTCAGTCATGCGTATTGTACCTCGGTGAGTCCATATTAACCGATACGCTTTCTACACTTAATTGGCTGTAAAAGGTTTTGGAACATCCTGAGATTGTGGAAGAAGCTATTTAGATTATTTTATTTTATTTTTTGATGTGATTCTAACAGTCTCCTACTGCCTGAATGTTAATTGAATGGAAACCTACTTAGTCACAGCAATCTGGAAGAGTTTGTATCACTACTACTTGTTCTATCGATGAGACTGTGGACCATCTGTTCCATGAAATGGGAACCTCATTCAAAGTTAGCTTTCATATTTATTAATCAGATCACCCACTAATGTTTAAAATTCATGAATAAAATATTTTAAATTATAATCTTCCTTTATAATCTTCAGAGACATCCCATAATTACCAACTGTTTGGAGCACCTGTATCACCTGTATCATAACTTCAGTGATAGAGACAGGAACTCCATATATCAATTAAGTTAAAACAGAAAGTTTGGTGGAGAATGTGAAGGAAAGGAATCATCTTATTTTCTCCAAGGATGGCTCCAGAGGGCCAAAATATTATTCTGGAGAAGCATTTGCTGAAGTAATGTATATTCACACCATTGCCTCGAAGTCATATCTTCTGTGCAAGTGAAGGTTTAGTGATCCAACAGAAAGTCTGAAATTCCAATGTCAACCTAACCATTATCAGTTAAAATGTGGAAAATTGATTTATGCTTCACATCCACAAGATTTCTCTTTTTCCTTTTGCCCAGCAGTTCACTGAAATCACTTTATATGCCTACCAAAAATAAACCATGGCCTCATGAATAAGTCCAGATAGGGATCATCAGAAATCCCATCCCCTCCTGGAAAATCCTCAATGTAATATTTAATGATATTGGTTTCATAAGCTGATTGACAGCACTGGAAGTTTTAAAAAGACACTTCTCCTTCTCTGAAAATGCATTCTGCAATCAATCTGGTTTAGCCAGGATCACATTCATTATCACCACCCAGCATTGTACCTTCCAAGGGTTTAAAAAATTTAAATCCTCTTGCCTAGAAGTCAATGGAATGAATTTTGGAACCATAATTGGCATGGCTATTTAATGTATTTAGCATTACTAACCAAGGTGAATTGCTAGTCATTTTTCTTTGATGGTGCAGGGCACCATGTTTGATATTATTGTACATGCAGGGGGAAAGAGGAAAGCTTTTTCTTAGCTGGCAAATTATGATTTGTTATATTTCACTCTGAACCAAAGCTTCAAGCTTTTATGAATTTACAACTATTCTCCTTTAACTAATGGGAAAGATACCTAAAAGTACAAAAGTTATTCTTTTTTAAAAACTATTTTCAGGGGCTAAAGCAAATTTTGTGGTACGAATGAAATGAGAAAACCTTAGCCAACTTTTCTCTTTCACTCAAAAACGAGAAAATAGACACTTGACACACAGCTTTCTGTGGAAGCTAGTTATACCCATTTTGGCCGCAATAGTTGTCGTCACGACAACAATAATTTAACTTCAAACACATTTAATTACATATAAATCCTTTCAGAGATTATGAAAATCTGAAATACGTTATAGCAATGGAAGATATTTCTCTTATTTTTTTGTTTGAAATGAAATGCAAAGCAAGGATTGACAAGGATTGGAAGAAGAATTAAAAAAACTAACTTGAAAATGTATTTAGATCAGACAAGTTAGAATTGTGGATCTAATTCCCTGCTGAAAACTAAAACCATTGTGTGGCCTAAATTAATGTCATTATGCAAAAGGATTGAAGAAGAACAAACTAATTTCTATTAAATCAGAAGTGCTGGAAATATTCAACAGGCCAGTCAGCATCTGTGGAGAAAGTCACAGAGTTAGCATTTCAGGTCAATTACTTTTCATCAGAAATTGTCTAGTCAACACATGAGATGCTCTTCCTTGAGCACATTGAATTCAACCATTTTAGATAACTAACCTTATAAAGGTCATCAACCTGTACTGTTAATTCTGTTTACTCTCTCCACAGATGCTGTCTGACCTTGAGTGTTTCCAGCCTTCTCTGTTTAGTGTTGAAGTTCCAGCATCGATAGTGTCTTGTAGCTCTCAATTCCAGCATTTTCTCTCTTTCTGGTCTTATACACTTTATTTTGTATACATCTCTTCCAGACAGATCAACTTTCACCACTCACTCTCTTTTTCTCAGCAAGCACCTCTGCCAACTGTGTTATCCAGTCTTGTTATTCAGTCTCTCTTGGTCTCCACCCCACACTAGTCTTCACTCCTCCCTTTTCTCTGTAATTTAAATTATGTTTGATTTCTCACTTCCCCAGTTCTGAGAAAAGGTTATCAACCTGAAACATTAACTTTGTTTCTGTTTTGATAGATGTTGCCTGACCTGCTGAGCATTTCCAGCATTTTTTCACTTTATTTCAGGTTTCCTACATCTGTAATTTTTGCTTTTCAAGCAAATTAAAATGCAGCATCATTTTTCATTTTACTAAACTTGTCGAATAAAACAACATAGTCTATGTCTATTAAACCTGCAGTTCAGAATTGTATTTGGTTACACAGCCAGATCCATGCTTCAAGTCACTGAATTATCTCCCTGGAATCCTTTGCTGTGAAAAGATCTTAATTGACTTATTGACTTATCTATAATGAGAACAGCAGCCTCCATAAAACAGATGCTGAATTGCATGAGCCATGGATGGGTGCTAGACAAATTATTTTTGTACTTTTAGATTTTTAGGTGTACTTTAACTGTTAATATAATTTAGACCTACTGCGCCGAGCACACAGAAATATTCAATATGTTGCAATATTGAATATTTTCCACACTTTGAATGAAAATTTATTAGAATATTCAAGATTTCATTTTTTTATCATTGGAAGATGCTGAACTGTTAAGATGAAATATTCAACTAGGGGTCCTAGCAGGTTAATCTCTGTTGCCTTCAATTATGTGTACATGGGCCAGGAGCAGGTATGTAAACATTTCCAGCTGATGTCCAGGCAGAAGTGATGATAACAAGATTTTGAGACATTAGCATCTTTATAGTATGCAATTGCATAAAGAAATTGTTGCAGTGAGCAATGTACTCAGCTTAATAGATTACCTTTACCAAGCACTGTAAGCACTCCTTAGTCACTTCACATCAAAGTGCCAATAGTAAGGCTCCATTTAAGCTTTAACTAACACAAAAATCCATCATTTAACTAGCAATAGAACCATGCAACACATTGATGTAATCATGAAGAAGGCCAGCGGCTCTACTTCAGTAGGAGTTTGAGGAGATTCGGTATGTCACCAAAGACTCTTACAAATTTCTATACATGTACGGTGGAGAACATTCTGACTGGTTGTATCACAGCCTGGTATGGAGGCTCCAATGCACAGGATCACAAGAGGCTGCAGAGGGTTGTAGACTCAGCCAGTTCCATCATGAACACAACCCTCCCAACCATCGAGGATATCTTCAAGGAGTGGTGCCTCTAGAAGGTGGTATCCATCACTAAGAACCCTCATCATCAAGGATATGCCCTCTTCTTGTTACTACCATCAAGGAGGAGGTACATGAGCCTGAAGACCCACACTCAACGATTCAGAAACAGCTTTTTCCCCTCCGCCATCAGATTTCTGAATGGTCCATGAACCCATGAACCCTACCTCATTATTCCTTTTTTTGCACTATTTATTTATTTTGTAATTTATAGTAATTTTTATGACTTTGCACTGTACTGCTGCTGCAAAACAACAGATGTCCTGACATACAGTATAAGTCAGTGATAATAATTCTTATTCTTGTTCTAAACACAACAGGGAAGTTAGGCATGCTTATATGGTAGGCTTGCCAAATGGTAGGCATCCCCAGCAGGTATTTCAGTTTTAAGGAAAAATTGGGGGAAATATTTGAAAAAGAGGCTTTAGGCCAAGCAGTGTTGAATACTATCTTCATAGGACATAAGAGCTTATTTCAACATTTTAAACGCCCATTGATTGATTATTTTTCAAATTTGAATTATTTACCACATGCCATCATTTTGGACTGCTGCCTGACCTGATGAGAATTTCCAACATTTTGTGAATTTATTTAGATATTTCTGCATCTGCATTTTTAAGCAAATTGAAATGCAAAATACTTTAGAGTCATAGAGCTGTACAGCACAGAAACAGATCCTTCAACCCATCTAGTCCATGCTGACCTGATCTTCTGCCTAGTCCCATCTACCTGCACCTGGACCATATCCCTCCAAACCCCTCCCATCCATGTACCTATCCAAACTTCTCTTAAATGTTACAATTGAACCCCTATCTACCACTTCCACTGGCAGCTCATTCCAAACTCGCACCACCCTCTGAGTGAAGAAGTTTCCCCTCAGACTCCCCTTAAATATTTCAACTTTCACCCTAAACCTATGACTTCTAGTTCTAGTCTCACCCAACCTGAGGGGAAAAACGTCTGCATGCATTCACCCTATCTATACGCCTCATAATTTCATATACCTCAATAAGATCTCCCCTCATTCTCCTGTGCTCCAGGGAATAAAGTCCTAACCTATTCAGCCTTTCCCTATAACTCAGGACCCCATGTCCCAGCAACATCCTTTTAAATTTTCTCTGCACACTTTCAAGCTTATTGATATCTTTCCTGTAGGTAGATGACCAGAACTGCACATAATACTCAAAATTCGGCCTCACCAATGTCTTATGCAATTTCAACATAACATCCCAACTCTTGTACTCAACGTCCTGATTTATGAAGACCAATGTGCCAAAAGCTCTCTTTACAACCCTATGTACCTGTGACACCACTTTCAAGGAACTATGGATCTGTATTCCCAGGTCCCACAACTCAGAGCCTGACCCTTCACTGTGTAAGTTTTACCCTGGTTTGTCCTCCCAAAGTGCAACACCTCACATTTGTCTGCATTAAATTCCATCTGCCATTTTTCAGCCCATTTTCCCAGCTGGTCAAGATCATGCTGCAAGCTTCAATAGCCTTCTCCACGGTCCACTACGCCCCCATTTTTGGTGTCATCTGCAAATTTGCTGATCCAGTTTACCACATTATCATCTAAATCATTAATATAAATGATAAACAACAATGGACTCATTAACGATCTCTGTGGCACGTCACTAATCACAGGCCTCCAGTCAGAGAGACAACCTCCACTCCCACTCTCTGGCTTCTCCCATTAAGCCAATGTTGAATCCAATTGACTACTTCATCCTGAATGCCAAGCAACTTAACCTTCTGGACCAGCCTCCCAAGCAGGACTTTGCCAATGGCCTTGCTAAAGTCCATGTAGACAACGTCCACTGCCTTTCATTCATCAACCTTCTTGATAACCTCCTTGAAAAACTCCATAAGATTGGTTAGACATGACTTACCATGCACAAAGCCATATTGACTATCCCTAATCAGGCCCTGTTTATCCAAATACTTATATAACCTGTCCCTTAGAATACCTTCCAATAATTTACCCATGACGGACGTCAGGCTCACCAGCCTATAATTTCCCAGCTTATTCTTAGAGCTGTCTTGAACAATGGAACAACATTAGCTATCCTCCAGTCCTCTGACACCTCACCCACAGCTAAGGATGTTTTAAAATACCTCTGCCCGGGCCCTTGCAAGTTATGTACTAGTCTCCTACAAGGTTCAAGGGGACATCTCGTCAGGCCCTGAAGACTTATCCACCCTAATTTACCTCAAGACAGCAAGCACCTCCTCTTCTGTAATCTGGATACGATCCATGACCTCACTACTCTTTTGCCTCAGTTCTATAGTCTTTGTATCTGTCTCCAGAGTAAATACAGATGCAAAAAATTCTTTTAAGATCTCCCCCATCTCTTCCAGCTCCATGCATAGATGACCAAGCTGATCTTCAAGAGGACTAATTTTGTCCCTTGCTATCTTTTTGCTCTTAATATAGCTATAGAAACCCTTTGGATTCTCTTTCACCTTGTCTGCCAGAGCAACCTAATGTCCTCTTACGTGTTCTCTTGCATTTCTTATACTCCTCAAGTGCCTCATTTGATCCTAACTGCCTATACCTGATATGCACCACCTTCTTTTTCTTTACCAGGGCCTCAATATCCCTTGATAACCAAAGTTCCCTAAACCTGTTAGCCTTGCCTTTCATTCTAACAGGAACATACAGATTCTGTACTCTCAGTATTTCACTTTAGAAAGCATCTCTTTGCCAGAAAACAGCTTATCCCAATCCACGCCTGCCAGATCCCTTCTAATGCCATCAAAATTGACCTTACTCCAATTTAAAATCTCAACCCAAGGACCAGTCCTATCCTTCTCCATAATTATCTTGAAATTAATGGAATTATGATCACTAGATCCAAACTGTTCCCCTACACATACTTCTGTCACTTGCCCTGTCTCGTTCCCTAAGAGAAGATCCAATCTCGCACTCTCTCTAGTTGGGACCTCAACATATTGGTTAAGGAAACTTACCTGAATATATTTGACAAACTTTATCCCATCCAGTCCTTTTATAGTATGGGAGTCCCAGTCAATATGTGGAAAGTTAAAATCACCTACTATCACATCCTTGTATTTCTTGCAACTGTCTGCTATCTCTCTACAAATTTGTTCCTCTAAATCCCGCTGACTATTGGGAGGTCTATAATATAGTCCCATTAACATGGTCATCCCCTTTTTATTCCTCAGTTCCACCCATATTGCCTCAGTAGACGAGCCCTCCACTATGTCCTCTCTGAGCACTGCCGTGACATTTTCCCTGATGAGTAACGCCACGCCTCCCCCTTAAATACCTCCCTCTCTCTCATGTCTAAAACATCAGAACCCCAAAACATTGAGCTGCCAGTCCTGCCCCTCCTGCAACCAAGTCTCACTAATGGCTACAACATCATAATTCCACATGCTGATCCATGCTCTGAGTTCCTACAATACTCCTTGCATTGAAATGACGCAACTCGGGACATTAGTCCCACCATGCTTACCAACCAGTCGGTTTCTGTCCTTCCTTGTAGGCTTAACCTGTTTTCCTCACAGCCACTCCACTTGCTGCCCTGCCACTCAGGTTCCCACCCCCTTGCAACTCTAGTTTAGCCCCCTCTGAGCAGCACTAGCAAACCTTCCCACAAGGATATTGGTCCCCTTCCAGTTCAGGTGCAAACTGTCCCATTTGTCCAGGTCTCATCTGCCCTGGAAGGACAAAAATCTGAAGCCCTCTCTCCTGCACCATCTCCTTCACCACTTGTTAAACTGCACCATCTTCCTATTTTGTGCCTCACTAGGACATGGCACGGGTAGCAATCCTGAGATCACTGCCCTAGAGGTCGTGTCTTTTAACTTAGCACCTAACTCCCTGAACTCACTTTGCAGGACCTTATCATCCTTCCTGCCTATGTCATTGGTACCAATGTGGACAATGACTTCTGGTTGCTCGCTCTCCCCCTTAAGAATGCTGTGGACTCAGTCTGAGACATCTGGCACCTGGGAGGCAATGTACTATTCGGGAGTCTGGTTTTCGTTCACAGAATCTCCTGTCTGTTCCCCTAACCAATGAATCCCCTATCACTACCTCACTTCTCTTTTCCCCCCTTCCCTGGCCACTGTGACTTTCACCTGGTAGGTTGCTTCCCCCCCCCTCCCCCAACAGTATCCAAAGTGGTATACTTGTTATTGAAGGGAATGGCTACAGGGGTACCCTGCCCAGACTGCCTATCACCTTTCCCTCTCCTGAGGGTCGCCTAGCTACCTGAATCCTGCAACCTAGGTGTGACTGCCTCCCTTTAAGTCTTGTCTATGTACCCTTCACCCTCCCGAATGATCTGCAGTTCATCCAACTCCAGCTCCAGTTTGCTAACGTGGTCTGTAAGGAACTGCAGCGGGATGCATTTCGCACAGGTGCAGTCATCAAGGACACTGGAGGACTCCCTGACTTCCCACCTCCTGCAAGACGAGCATACTACTGCCCTGACTGCCATTCCCACTGCTCTAACTGTGCAATAAGAAGGAAGGAAAGGAAGGAAAGGAAAGAAAGGAAAGAAAGGAAAGAAAGGAGAGACAGAGAGAGAGACAGAGAGAGAGAAAGAGAGAGAGAAACAGAGAGAGAGAGACACAGAGAGAGACACAGAGAGAGACACAGAGAGAGACACAGAGAGAGAGAGACACAGAGAGAGAGACACAGAGAGAGAGACACAGAGGGAGACAGAGAGGGAGAGTGAGAACGAACTTACCAGAACCCCACCTTAACCTCCACTCACTTCCTCTGCCTCTTCTTGCCGAAGCCTGTTGAGCCAAGGCCTCTAGGTCCCACTCTGACACTGAGACACTCACATAATGGCTGCTCCACAATGGTTATTTGTCATTTCAATAAGTTCATCTAATAAAACAACATAGTCTTTATCTATGGTGAAACAAATATTCCTTGGTTTACTGTGCATTTGGACAATTCATAAAGAAAAAGAAATGGACAAAGGCATGAAATAAATGACTTCAATTTGATTATAATTCCTAATTTTAACCTTTTGGAGGCTATGGTACCATATTTTCTTTTTTTTAAGCATTTTTGTTTAAATGTCACTTCTTTGATCATTGCACCAATAACTCCAAATCTTTTTTATTTACACATGTCTTGTACATTGTGTATTTGTAAGATTCACTTTGTCACAGTAAATGTTAGAAATAGTCTCAAAATGGAACAGCATTTTTGTATTGGTAATAGGCTTAAAATGTAATTTGGAGTCTTAACGTCCAAATAGCTCCAGTAATGTTATTAAAAGGGACCTCTTGCTTGGAGTGGCAAGTGCTCCTTGAGGTTCTTTTAAGGTGGAACTTGAAGCCCAATGACATAACGAGTGTACCAATTGGCATTTTAAGGAGGAACTGTGCAGTGCAAGGACCAATCAGTTCAGCAGTTTGCACCCCTGGGGCCATAAAACTAATTCAGGCTACTGACATTCTCAGGCACCACTGCCCCTCCATTGAGGTTCCATTCCTGATGGCAGTACCTACTTGTTTTTCTATACTGAATCCAGTATGCTACAGACATGGTTATTTGCTTATTAGATGAAGATAGATTCCAGAAAATATTAAATTCCAGCACCTTCTAACTGAACACATTTTTAATATTTTTGATAACCTTACACTGGAAATATCCCCATTGACAATAAAGTGATAACAAAATAGTTGAATAATATTCCCAATAATGACAAGTATCAAAGCACCAACTTTTCACAAACAGCCTTGCTGTTTTACGTTTGAACTGATCTGTTCTGTTGTGAAGTCATCAGCCTGTAACATTAAGTCAGTTTTTCTCTCTCCACAGATGCTGATTGATCTGCTGGGAACTTCCCAGCCATTGCTTTTTATTCCAGATTTCCAACAAATGCAGTGTTCTGCATTCTCACAATTCTAGCGTTGTTTCCTTTCCTTTCTCCCCTCTTTTCTCATTTATTTTTCACTATTTACATCTCATCCAGACAGATCAACATTGACTAACAAACCTCCAATTCCCTCTGTCAGCCTATACCAACACCAACACCATCTGTTTCATTAAGCCTGCCTTGGTCACCACTCTGTCACAACAATATGTCTATTGTAGCGGTTGCTACCGCGGAATAAAACAAGACTCACTCGGAGGATTGCCAAACAGAACTGGTTTATTTTCCCGCCTTGCACGGGCCCTTTAAGGGAGAAAACTCCCGCCCAAAAAACCGGCAATGACGTAAGTCCTACGTCATCAGGACTTTCCCGCGCGCGGGTTCTCCCCGTCGCTCGGAAAGACGAGGCCCGCCGCCATCTTGGGCCTCGTCGCTCCGACGCCGCGCGACCCGACTGCCGAGCCGGTTCGCCCGACTAGACAGTGAGTCGCCACAATATTTCTTTTCTCCCCACCATCCTTTCTCTGCAATCTAAAAACATGCTTCTTTTCTAATATTTCAATAGCTCCGATGAAAGAACCTTGATATGAAATGCTAACTGGGCTTTTGTCTCCATAGATGCTACTTGACCTACTGAGTATTTTTCCAACATTTTCCGTTTATATTACCTTAGATTGACAATCTATTAAATTAATGGACAGAAAATCAAAACATCAGGCCCTTGCTCTCTTATTGACAGTTTGAATCATCTGAAAAGAAAATCATTAAATAAATTCCATTTTCATTCTGAGAATTTATTTGAACTGATTAATTTAAATTATTAATTACAGATCTTTTGTTTAAATTTTGTTTAAAACTTTATTTTGTTGACTGTAAACAGCTTCAGGTGGCTGGAAATGTTTTACAAGTACTGAACTTTGCACAAAGTCACCTCTTGCAACAAACAACTTTAAACAACTAGTTAGACTTGAGGGACAAATGGTACTTGAGGTATTATCAGACTGGTTGGTTGGAAATCACCTCATTCTAGGAATCTTGATGCAGCAGAAATTGAAGGTCAGCCAGTTATACGACAGCTAGGAAACAGGATTATCAAGGTTGCAACGTGTTTATCTTTCATGAAAGTTATAAATAATGTAAAAGGACAGGAAACACTTCCTCACCTTCTGAGGAGCAAAGTTCATCTTCAGCAAGAGTACTGTCTATTATTTAGTCAGTTTGGTCAAATAGAACACTAACCCCATATGAATATGATGTGGTAAAAAGAATGCCAAAGGTTTACATTTTCCTGTCAAGGATTTCAAGTTCCATGAGTCATTTCAAATTCCTCTGGTAATTTCAGAACAAACGACCTTCAAAAGCAATGGTTTTCAGAAGCAAAGATGGACACAAAACAGTCAAAAGGAAATCCAGGCTTAAAACACGGCTTTTAAAAGTTCAATAAATTCCTCATTACAATTTCAGGAAAATCTCTTGATAATGTTAAAATTTGTTCATTATTTTCTGTTTTATTGTAATCCATAAGAATCTCATCTGAAACTCAGCATGTCTCTGGACTCTGAACCTTAATGCACAGAGGCAGCTTCCTGTGGGTATGAGAAGCCTTGGACCATGATATGTGACTCTGTAACTTCGTAGGGCCTTTTGCACATCCTGGATTGCCAAACTTCTTTAAAACCATTGCCTATGGGTTGGTCAAGGACTGACGGTGATGATTGTCCTGAAATGTTTGCATGAGATCTTTGAGTTTGTTACTGGCCCACTGTAACGCACTGAAATTCCCACAGGCATGTAGTGAGTAAATCAATCAGGAAATACTCTGCTTCAATGCCATTCCACCATAATCCCCAACTGCAATTCTACGTGCAAACCTTCAGCAATTGCTATTTACCATATAAAAAGTCAATACAGGTTTACTATAATTCTCAGGTGCAATTCATTATACAGTACATAAGCACAGGGGTGATAGAGTCATACAGCTAGTAGAGCTGCACAGGTCCAGTGACCCTGGTTCAATCCTGATTTCTGCTGCTGCCTGTGTGGAGTTTGCACGTTCTCTTTGTGATCATGTGGGTTTCATCCTCGTGCTCTGATTTCGTCCCATATCTCAAAGATGTGCAAGTTGGTAGGTTAATTGTTCGCTGCATATTACTCCCTATATGCAGTGATGGAATCTGGGGGGAGTTAATGGAAAAGTGGGGAATGAAATTGGATTTGTATTAGTGGGTGTTTTCATGGTCGATGTAGATTCAATGGGCCAAAGGGCTTATTGACTCTTTGCCTCTATCCATAACTTATTTGGCAGCTTACATACACATTAGGCAACTCTACAGGTTAGAAAAGAGACATAATCCATGAGTTTCAGAAATATGACTGATCAAACCACCCAACATCTCTCTGCACAGTGTTTGAGGCATGTTAGGAAGAAACAGCTATAACCAGGTGTTATACTGTATTTGTCATTAATACAAATGAGAACCAACTTCAAACTGTTTTCAAATGTAACCTATAAATATTAATTGGTCTTGAAATTACAAGGACAGCTGCGTAACCAAGCAGCACTGTCTGTGAAGAGGGTAGGCTATGGGGTCACAGGGGGAGGCCACTTAAGAGTTTCTGTTTGGAAACTGACACAAACATGAGACATTCTCTTATGTATTGACCAGAAAATAAGGCTAGTTCAATTGGTCTACACGGAATCCAGCATCAGACATCTTGAGCTAAGATATTTTGCAACATTGTGACAGTGATTAAGGAAGGTTTCAGAATGACTATTTTGCCACTTAGCATATTAAACATGGACATAGTACATTTGTCTGTCAATCAATACATGGGGTGTTTCTGTACCCAGAGAGTCAGCCTTCACAATACCCAAATAAAAGAAGATATCAGAAGCCCTTAGTATATTTATATGAACTACCTTGTCTCAACAAAGGTATTTAAGAGTCTTGTCAGTTAAGAGGTGATCCCATTATAAATGTATAATTCTATGGAACCATTTGTCTACACCCAAAATATTGAAGCAAACTGTGCAATTGTAACTATAGATATTGTATTCAATCACCGGTTGCTATCTTTGTTCTTAGAATGTACAAAAACTCAATGTACTTCAGGGTGTTGAGTTGAGTTCAGGGAGATTCTTCCATCAGGTCTTCCCCTTGTGTCTGCTTGTGCTGAATAAAGACCTGTTAAAATTTATAGCCAGGTCTCTGTGTGGCTCACTCAAAAGTTACAACATGGCATATCCAACGTTTATTGTCTCAGAATTGGCTTTGGTCAAGACAAAGTGTGCATCATTTGAAAAGTACAAGGATTCTGTTGAGAGGTTTATGAAGTATTATTGTTAAAACCATCCTTATTCCAGTTCACGGATAAGCAAGGTGGCTTGTGCAAAGTTCCTTAATTTCATTTTCCTTGCAACAGTTTTTACAAGAAAGTGCCCAGTTTGACCCAGAGAGGGTTATGTTTCTCACAGTGTTCATTTTGTTATCTTGACCTTGACATTCTAAGTAGTTAGAGAATGAACAAAGTCAAAGCCAAAATTGAGTCTGTTGTCATATGCACAAGTACATGTATGCACAGATGCAATGCAGCATCACGTGCACATAGCATCATATAAGCAGCATTCACAAGAAAAAACATAAATTAAACATAAATAAACACCATTTTTACAAGAAAGAACACAACTAGAACAAAAAAAGTAGTCCATTTTAATGCAAAGTAATCATAGTGTTGTTAAACTCTAGTGATTAGAGTTTCTCAATAAAGCTTTCTCAGGTATTTCACCACATTTGTTTGGAAAAGCTCAGTCATTATTCCCAAAACATGTTAGTTTGGTCAAGCTGTGAACAGTTGTAGTACTACAACCCCTGGAGATTGACTTTGGGTTGTCTTTGACGCCCTTGTATTGACAAACTCTCTTTTCTCCTGACCTAACTCTGTTCCCCATATAGGATCTATTCTGGAAGATGAAGTGGTCTACAATAGTAAAGCGTGTTTGGTTCAACCAAATTGTGCTTTCAGTAGCAATTCCAAGATGCTGGCTGTGTTTGCATACTCCAGAACCCTCAAGGGTGGTCATTTTGTAGTCAATCAGACACTCATTACTAAGTGGATAGGAGCAAATGTGAAGTTGGTCGAGCTGTTCATTTGCTGGCTGTAAAGGGTCCGTGTATCAGAAAAACAAGAACACAAGAAATAGGAGCAGGAGCAGGCTAGCTGGTCCCTCAGGCCTGCCCTGCCATTCAATGACTATGGCTGATCAGCCGCAGGCCTTAACTTCTCTTCTGTACCAGATCCCCATAAAAATGGAAAGGTCTTCTATATTGTACGCCGGCAGAACTGTAAATGCAGCTGGCCGAAATGCCCATCAAGGTGCCTGAGCAGTATCTGGATGGAGAATGAAATGCTGCAAGACTCCAAGGATGTCCATTCTTATATTCTTCTATCATACAGCAATCATGTGATCGCTGAAGTTAAAAAGTTACGAAGTGTCACTGAAAATGGTTTACATCAGTAGATTTTGGGAGGTAATCTCAACCAGTAACCGTGATTAGCTTAGGAGCACAGAAGAACTGGAGATCAATTTGCACACTTCCTTTCTGTCATGCATGAAACACTTAGCAATTTTTTGTATGATATACTCCAGAAATGAATTTTCCTTTCTCAGGAGGTCAGGAAATTGATTGGTCCGCTAGGGGCTACAATTTCACTCAGGAATAATCAGTTAGGTTTTTTCATTTTTTTTCCAAGGAGGAATTGGTCATCAGCTAAAGTATAAAATTCAGACTTGATCAGGGTTCATGATGTGAGCAAATTCAAGATTGATGTGCACTTGGAGAATTTGGTTGATGGGAAACTTAAGTTATGAGTCTTCATTGCTGAACTATATTCATTCCACTCTATTCATAAATTGATGTATGGGATTAATGTGCTACCGTTTGAAAAAGGAAAAAAATAAAAGCTTCTCACCACCAATTAACTGTTGTTGGGTTCAATTTGCAGTACAATTTATTCCATTACAGTGGGGCAATTCATCTATTAATGCATGATCATGAAAACATATTAAAATCTCAGGCACAAAAGAAACGTATATACTCAAGAAGTCAATATTATTATGTTAAATTATTTCATTTACAATCAAACATGCAGAAAGTTAGAGAATTAAATAATACTGCTAAGAAGCAGGTTATTTCAAGGTATGCTCCTTTCCTATGAAGTATATATTTTAAAGACTTCTGATAATCTACTGGCATATATTTTATCAAAGTGCATGCTTAAAAATCTTAAACTATTCCTGAGCGCCATTCACTACCCTATATAAAATGGGAATATTGGATTTAGCCTTACAAAGTTAAGTAGGCTGTTCACATAAATTGATTAAAATAAAAGATTAGCCCAGAGGGAAAGTAAATGGTAGTGGAAAGATTCCACTTTTGATCATTTATCACACTTCGAGTTAAAGCTCAATACGATCTTTAAAGAGGTTGAAGAGGTCAATTTAAGTTCATGTAAAAACACGAACTGTTCATGGTCATTGGCTCTATTTGTACCCATTATTGCACATGCAGTCTATGGTTGAATATGCAGCATGGCATATCACCATAGATGTGTTTTACCCAATTCACATATTGCATAAACCCTGATTTCTCATATCTATTGATGTAGCCATTAATAAAATGAATTTCATCTTAATATACTAAGTCCATTTTTAATTCAAAGTGATTGGGACATTTTGTGTTATGTTGCCTTGAGATGAATTCTGTTTTCTAAGAAAATTATTGAATTCAGTGTTAAGGCTTTAAAGTTTCTAATCGGAAGGTGAGGTGCTCTTTCTTGACTAGACATTGGGCTTTGTTTGAACAGCGTAAGCAGCCAAAAACATAGAGGTCAGAAGAAAGAGAGGAATGGAGAATGTGACAGGCAAGTGGAAGTTCAGGTTCACCATTGCAAGTTTGCACCATTGCACAAGACCAGTTTTAAATTCATGGCTTCTTATGAATGCAGGTTATGGTCCATGATTTCCATTATTATATTTCTCACTGAAATGTGAGTAATACCAGCTATAATTAAGGATTTGTGCACTGATCAGACTGCTAAAAAACACCCTTTCTTCAAACATACAGAATGACAGAATAGTATAAAGACAATCCATCCAACAAAAGTGAAGTAAAACAGAACTGAGATTTCAGGGCTTTGTGGTCTGAACTGCAGTGATTCACCAGACTGGCTCTGAGCAGGCAATTTATCACGGTAGGAGAGATTAAGCAGATTGGGCCTAGAGTTTGGAAGAATGACAGGTGATCTTATTGATGCATATAAAATTCTTACAGGTGTGACAGTGTAGACGCAGAGTTGATGTTTCTCCTGGCCGGGATGTCGACATTGAAGACAGAGATCTTCAAATATGAAGTGAATCATGGGATATGGGGTTAGTGCAGGAAATTGAATGGCAGTGCAGGTATGAGGGCTGAATGGCCTAGTCCTGCATCAGTTTCTTAGATCCCTATGTTCTTATGCCTGTGGTAATGCAAATGCTCTGCAGACCTTTGATTTGACCCTTTGGTTTGAATGTGCCTTCAAAGTAAGCAAATAACGATAATTCTATCCAGCAGAAACTGTCTAAACATGTCAGAAAATGGCATCATTGAGGTTAATCACTGTAACATACTTCCAATTTGCATAGCTGCAATATAGGCATTGATGTCAGTCCTGATTATTTGGTTTCAGTTAAGGTGTTGATGGAATTGAGATCTGTCTGAATGATTCCAACCTGCATTATATTAAATAACTTTATGATGATCGAAGATTGACCACAGCTTCCAGATGAAAATAATGACTTCTTTTGTCAATGGCAATTTTCTTAAACCATTGCAAGAGATAGAGGTTCATTAACAACAGCAGGAATCTTGTCAATGGAATTGTCAGTATTTCACTATTCAATTTTTGTGCCTGTTAAGATATACAGTAAAGAAAATAACTGATACTAGGATCACTGCAATAGGCAGGAGTAGGATTTGAGGAGAACAGTTAAAGCAATGTCACAATCAGGAAAAAAAAAATCAATAGATGGTTTTAGATTATCCAAGACTCTCCCTTGACCTTATTCAGCTTTCAAAGTTTTACCGGCATTAATCCAGGAAAATTTAGAAGACTCCTGGTTGCTAATTTCATTATGTACAAACAGGAAACCATGGAGGTAAAACTGGTTTAATGCAATGACTCAATATATACAATAGTGAGCTGGCAGTTTATTTTGCATGCTGGACCATTTTGTAACTTTTTTTACATGAGCTACAACACTTTCCAGTAAGCCAATCAGAACTGGATCAAAAGCAGAAGAGGCTTTTCAAGATAAGGCATTTGCTTTCTGTGTTTAGAGCCACACATTAAGTGTACTCCCTCAGGTCCCTCAAGGGTCATTTGGGTTTCCACCGTTCTGGCCTTCTCCCTTCCTCAACTGCAAAAATGCTACCTTCCACAACCCCCCCTCCCACCAACCTCCAAAACCTCAAATCGTGGCCAGAAGCTGGAGTCAGCCACAACATAATAACTAGGCTCAGTATCTAAAATCAACTGCCTTCATGCTGGCTTAGCTGAAGAAGGAGTTTAACAGAAACTAATGTGTACATGCAAGGAAATGGCTTTGCAATTCAAATCTGCATAACTCTCCCCATCACATGTCCCATGCTGGGTTCAGTGACCCTCTATTTTTCACCTGGAGAATGTCTTCCTGATGGCTACCCCTGAAACGCTCTTAGATGTTATTTTAAAATTAAGGTGCTACATGAGTGCAAATTGTAGTTCATTCTCAAAAATACTTGATACACGATAATATAAAACAACTTGAACTTTGCTGTCATAACAGTACTGGCACCAGCTTTTATATTAAAGGTTGGTCTAAGCATGATTTTAAAAACCCATTTAAATCTACCACATAAGGACTGGAGAATGTCTGACTGGCAAAAATCAACCAGACATCTCGTACATTTTCCTCCATGCTCATCCACTCTGCTGAAATCCATGCTCTGAAATTTTACTCTGCTCTAAATTCTGTGCTATGAATTGTAAATGTTATTGCCACCCAACTGCATTTTTATGCCTGAAGATTTTATCTGCATGGTATTAAATGGGTATTAGGATTATCACCAGGTGGATTAGATCCAGCATTCACGTGCAGGCTGCTTTTTTCATGAATTGAGGACTTGGCTTGACATTTTTCAGCAGAAGATTTAGCTTTATAACTGTGTAATTTCTTGGTTACACTCTTGACTATCCATCTTGCATGCAACTCTACAATGCATTAGTGTGAAATTCTTATGTGAATGAACCAAGATTACAAAAGAACTTCAATGACAAACAGCATTCTTGAGGCCAAGTCAGATAAGAAAGAGTTTGGCCTTCTGTAGCATGGGAACTGAGAGATTTTACCACTGGGTCTCATTGAGACAAGCAGTCAGCCTTCAAGCTAAACTTGAGAACGGGGTGGGGGCGGGGGTGGTGCGGTGGGGTGTAAATGACAGATGGGATCAAGATATTGGTGGGTAAATTACACAGTTAGAAAATATTTTATCATTTCAAATAATTGCTTGTAGTTGGAAGAGTTGATCTTTTTAATTAACTCAATTTATCAACTTGCAATAGAAATATAAAATATAAATGAATTACAAATGATAGTAAAAATTAAAAAAAAACAGTAGATGCTGGAAGTCCAAAATATAACAGAAACTGCTAGAACAACTCAATGCGTCAGCTAACATCTGTGGAAAGAGGAAATGTCAATACTTCAGGTCTGGGACACTACCTGAGAAATAGTGATTGCGGATTGAATGTTAACCGTGTCATGGAGTCACAGAATAATAGAGTAATACAGCATGGAAACAGGCCCTTCAGCCCAGCTCATCCATACCAACCGTGGTGCCCACAAAGTTTGTCCCATTTGCCCGCATTTGGCCCAGATCCTTCTGAACCCCTCCAAACATCTTTCAAATGTTATGATTGCACCTGCCTCAACCATCTTCTCTGGCAGCTCATTCCATATACGCACCATCCTCTGCATGAAGAAATTGCCACTCAGGTCCCTCTTAAACCTTTCACCTCTCACCTTAAACATATGCCCTCTAGTTTTTATTTCCCATTCCTTGGGAAAAAGACTATATAAGTTCACCCTATCTATACCCCTCATGATTTTATACACTGCTATAAGCTCACCCCTCAATCTCCTACATTCCAAGGAATGAAGTCATAGCCTGCCCAACCTCTCCCTATAACTCAGGCACTCGAGTCCTGGTAGCATCCTTGTAGATCTTCTCTGAACTCTTTCCAGTTTAATGATGTCTTTCCTATAACAGGGAAATAAAACAGGCACATAATACTCCAAGTGGGGACTCACCAATGTCTTGTACAATTGAGATATAACGTCCCAATTCCTATACTCAGTGCCCTGACTGATGAAGGCCAGCATGCAAAATGTCTTTTTCACCACCATGTCTACCCTGTGATGCTACTTCCAGCAAACTGTATTTATACTCCCTGGTCCCTCTGTACCACAACACTTCCCAGGGCCCGACCATTCATTGTATGTGTCCTACCCTGGTTTGACTTCCCAAAGTGCAGCACTTCACACATATCAGAATTGAAAGCCAATTGCCAACATTCAGCCCACTTAGCTAGCTGATAAAGATCCCCCTGTGTCAATGTCAAGTTAAAAACAAAACATGTTATCCTCCAATCTTAATACAAGGAGTTATCCAAATTGTGTTTTGCTTACTTACTGAATCAATAAGTAAGCCAAAGATAATTCAGGTGACGTTACTGATTCAGTAAGTAACATATGTCACCTGAATTATCTTTGGCTTACATACTGATTCAGTAAATGACATGCATTAACCTGCAAAAAACCACATCATACAACCACCTGCTGATCAGACAGGAAGAAATTAATATTACCCCAAGGTGCTTCTATTTCAACAGTAAGCTTTGATTCTGGTGTAATACTTGAGACTCCTACCATAACTGCCCTCCAAATGAAAAAGCTGCTGCCACTGAATGATGGAATAGCTGCACCTGCAGATTCAGTCCCACATGGGCCAAGCTATGTGTTTTACACGTTGTATAATGTCCCTGTAGTTGGCAGGCACATGAGATGCATTTTCATATTTCATCGTGAGTAAGTCTTACTATAAATCTTCCTCATAGCTACGTTATGTAAAATTCATATGTGGCCTTTGAGAGAAAATTCATAAGCACCAGGACCCCAGTATTTCAAACAAGTTGAGAATTGTGTGTCTTTTGGCTTGCATAAAACTATATTGCTGGTGGGTGATTGTGGTGTATCCAATTTTACTGTCTTTCAAAGAATAAAGGTCTTGGATAGGTTATCTTATACAAATGTAGTTTTACTTAAAAATTTCAAGGAAGAAAGTGGGAGCAACTTCTTTATAAAAATATTGTTTATTCATAAAATATATTTTTTAAATACTGCTCCATTTTACAAAGTTTAAAGGGAAAAATGGAATTCATGAAACAAATTATTTTCCTCTAAATGAATAGGAGAGGTTTAGAGGGATGTGGGCCAAACACAGGCAAATGGGACTAGTTTTGATAGGAATCTTGGTTGGCATGCACCAGTTGGGCTGAAGGGCCTGTTTCTGTGCTGTAAGACTATGACTTTAAATAAAAATGACAATACTGAAGGTGCTTAGAAAGAATGTAAGTGCTGGAAACAGGTCTATTTGGCTACCTCAAACTCTGGGGCAGAAGTGAGACTTCACCTCAACTTTGAATCAATAACATTATCATAATTTCCATTAACAGTCAGGTCATTGAATATAAAAGTTGGCAAGTCATGTTGCAGCTGTATATTACTTTGGTTAGGCCACATTTGGAGTACTGTGTACAGTTCTGGTTGCCACATTGCAGGAAGAACGTGGAGGTTTGGAGAGGGTGCAAAAGAAGTTCACCGGGATGCTGCCTGGATTAGAGGGTATTAGTTATAAAGAGAGGTTTGACAAACTTGAATTGTTTTCTATGGAGCCCTGGAAGCTGAGGGCTGACCTGACAGAAATATATGAAATTATGAGAGGTATTGATACGGCAGATAGAGTCTTTTTCCCAGGGTGGAAATGTCATATACGAAAGGGCATAGATTTAAAGTGAGAGGGGGAAAATTTAAAGGAGATTTATAAAGTTCTTTTTACACAGAGAGTAGTAGGTACCTGGAATGCACTGCCAGGGGAGGTGGAATGAAGTAGATATAATAGCAACATTTAAGAGGCATTTAGACAAGCGTGCGAACAGGCAGGGATGGAGGGATATTGACCACGTATGGGTAGATGAGATTAGTTTTAAACTGGCATCATGGTCGGCACAGACATTGTGGGCCAAGGGGCTGTTCCTGTGCTGCAATGTTCTGTGTTCAATGTTTTAATCGATAGTGATTGCAGTCAGCAGGGTGAAATTACCTCAAGTAGCTGCAGTAAAATTGTTTGTTTCCACTTACTTAGTAATAAACGTTGTAGTGTTAAGTAAAATTTATTTTGATGAATGGTTAAGATATTAACACTATAAGTTCATTTCACAGAGCAGAAGGTCTCCCTAGATAAACCTCATATTATACTGTTAAAAAAATAGTCCAGTCAGTTCTTTGACGTTTCAACAAGTTTATTGACTGACACACAGAGGCATACAGATTAAGAAGTTTGACTGCCAAGGCGTAGGAATGAGAAGCTATAGTTGGGTTCAATGACACATGCTCAGAGCAGGAAAAATTTCTTGGGGTACTGCCTCCTCTGTGTTATCCAATAAACATCACACTACCGTCCCACACTATTGAAAGTGTGGGTGTGGATGTTAAGAGAGCTGCACATCCTTTTATCCTTATCCAGCTTGGGTAGAATGGTGATAAATCAAAATACAACTGTTGCAACAAAAGCAGAAAATGTTGACAGCACTCAGCCAGCATCAAGGAATAAAACATACTGTGCTTTCCAATCAAAAGTGGATCATTCGTGCTCAACGGCTAATAAGGCAGAATGGAGCATAGGGAAGGGATGGGGAAAGAACAACAAACACCAGAATAGAAAAGAAAGATCTGTATAAAAAGAATTAGAGAAAAGCAAGAGATAATTAAATGTCAAAGATGATACTAGTGTGAAACAAAGGAGGAATAAAGAGAAGAATTTGAGAAATAAAATACTAGGTGTAGAGGAGTGTGAAAAGACAAAAAAAATTATAGGGAGGTATGGAGAAATTGACCAGCAGAACAGAGCCTGCAGCCAGGAATATGATGGAAGGAAAGATCTGCTGTTCTCTTCATGGTAGGTGTATCCCATGCATTGATAGGTGATCAGATTTGCTTGCTGTCTTTCTCCCATAGGGAGTTGCTGTCAAATAAGTCTTAGTTGCTGCATAGGTAGTATACACTGCAGTCAATATAGGTGGAGTGAGTGAAATAAAAAATAATAGACTTCCTTGTCATAGATGTCAAGCTGTCTGGGCAAGTCAAGATAGTTGTAATGCTACTAAAGTGAAACAGTGAGAGTTGATCTCCTTTTTGTTGAAGACAGTCATTGGCCAAGACATGTGTGATGAAAATGCTCCTTGATACCTACAATCCTGAGCCTGGCTATTGCCCAATGGACATACTGGATATGCAAGATGGTGTTTGCAATTGAAGTCTGATCCTTTCAGCCCCTGATATTTCTGCAAGGCTCTAGGTCCAGTTGCTTCAAAAATGAAACCGTTTCTTTCATACTGAGCCATGGACAGGGATACACACTGATAAAAGCACAGAATGTAGCTTATATTCAGAACTCATCAGATACTGAAGCAACCCCTGCCTCCTGGAGCTGAGATGATTGGCCTCCAACAACAAACACCATTCTTCACATGCAGAAATGTGGAGTAATACCTGGTCAACATCCAGAACTGGATTGATGAGAAGTACTTGTAAGTGATGATAGATAAGAAATTACCATTTCCAGAGCAAGTTAACTGCCTCCCCTTGGCATTTAAAGGTACAACCTATTGAGAATAACATATTCTGCAATGGCAGTTCAGAGGCAGATTGTTCTGTGATAAATTTTCATATTCTGACTTCCCAAAGCCTTTCCAACTCTTATGCACCATATCAGGTCTATGATAGAATACTTTTCATTTACCTGGTAGAGTGGAATGCCAAGAACAATTAAGCTCAGTGGCATCCAAAATATGGCAGTCCACATTATTGACATCCTATCCATCACTTTTATCATTCACTACTTGTGCTTTGGCAATTTATGTTTGCAGAATGTACCAGCTACAAGATGCAAACAATGACTTTTTCAACATCAGTGGTGGAGGAAATGTTTGGATAAAGTTCTGAGAGATAGGATCAATCTGTACTTGGAGAGACAGGGCTTAATTAAGACAAGTCAAGGTATGTTAAGAGGATATCCTGTCTCACTAATTTGATTTTTTTTTGAAGAGATGACAATGTGTATCAGTGAAGCTGGTGCTATAAATGTAGTCAACAAAGTCTTTCACAATGTCCCAGTGGGAAATTGATCCAAGAACTTAGACTAATCTCCCAAGTGTGACGTGATTAAAGACATTGCATTAATAGCCTTGTCAGTGACACTGCATAATGCCCAGGGGAAAAATGTGCAAAGAAGCTCACAAAGGAAACATTCTCAAATAGAGTTTGGAAGCAAGTTTAGGAAGTGATTGAAAAGTCACAATGTCTGCAAGTGCCTACAAACACATTGACATTCATCATACATATAAGGTCACCAGCTAACAAAAATGGCAAGATGGTGACATGCTTAATTGGTGAAACACTATGTGTCTCCTGTTAGAAATTTGCTAGACTTAATGTAAAGCAGAAACATAGTTGGTCAGCAGTACCCACATCACCTCGATGAATGAGTAAAAACCGAATGGAATTGAAGCAGTAATATTAATGAGACTAAATCAACATCACAGGGACAGGTCTATGATGGGGGAATTGTTGAGCTTTAGGATTATTTTAATTATTTGCAAGATAGAGCCTGCTTCGTGTGATGGAAAGTGGAGGATCACATTTGGAAGAAGACTTATTCTGGCTCAGGTAAATGAAAACATTATAGAAATAAAATGTGCACAGCTGGCTGCTCTCCTCAATAATACAACTGAACAGAATGTTGGGTTCAAATTCATGAATGCAATAACAAAAATTGTAGCTTTAAGCTAAATACAAAAATAAATTCTAAAATCCAAACCCATATTTTCCCCTTAAGAGCCACCATTCCTTTTTAATTGGATTTAAATAGCTTCTAATACACACTTTGCAGGTGACTAAATGTCCATGTATCTGCTTCAATTTGATAGATCAATTTTCTTCAAAATTGTATTTGTTCTCATACTCATTTGGTGGTCGACTGCTTCATAAACCTTAATCATTTTTCCTTTATCCATTGATTTCTTATCCTGTCCCTGACTATGGAATATTCTTTTAGAGTCAATTTCATATGATTTACTATTTTAATAACTTTATAGTGTATAAGAATAAAACAGGTCACTTTTAGCATGCTGTATCAAATACTGGGACATGTTTAATGTTACTGTTTAAAATACAAGTTCATAAGATTATATCTGTTCTGAAAATGGACACTTTCCAGATGTTAATCAGCAATGTCAAGCATCTGGTAATTAAATGAAAAGGATGCAGTTGGGTATTGATACATTATAATTAAATGCATTATATGTATTAGAAAATATGTATTAGAAAATACTGATGAAAGATCATTGACCTAAGGCATTAACTGTTTTGTCTCTCTCCATTGACTGCAGTAATGTTGAATTGATGGTTCTTCTTTGAGTCAGTGGGGGTCATTGTTAATGAGGGATTATCACAGCCTCATCTTTGGCGAATGACATTTCTCTGTCAGAAAAGTGATTGGCTAACACATGCTGGCTTGGCAGGCTGGCAAGAAATAAACAAAACTAGCTGAAGGATAAAACTAAGTGTCCTGTTTTTGGTTCAAGATATAACAAAGTGGCGACAAAGAAAATAGTTTCATAACTGAAATTAATGTACACATTAGGTAGGACCAAAGAGGAACTATTTTTTTTAAAGAAAACTGGAGTGGAGGGAAGTGGGAGTGAGAGTGAGCGAGGGAAAGGGAAAGATAATGTTGAACAACAATGTGCATAAGAACATACAAAAATATAAGAACAGTGGCCACAGCAACAGGCTTGATTGCAGCATTTAATTCTCAAACCCAAACATTGGTGAAATATTGTGAAGTACTGTCATATATTTTTGCTGTTAAAGACTGATGATGTAAATAACTAGGTCCATCAGTATTATATTTCCCTACAATGGTATATTCAAATATTTCCAAGGTCAAATTGCATCTTTGAACTCAACGGGAAGACTCAGTTTACTCTTTTTGTTTCAAGTTATAACATAGATGCTGCATTACCTGCTGAGCAGTTGCAACATTTTCTGTTTTTAGGTCAAATTTCATTTCAGATTTACTCAAACATTCTTAAAATGATGATAAATGGGAATCTTTTTCTGAGCAAAGCTTTACGATACCACCATTAAGAGTATCAAATTCCCTTATTTTAGACACATCATATGTCATGATGCTTAAGTGTTGTTGCCTGAATGTAGTGCTGAGTCAAACATGTCTGGAAGTTGAGTAAATGAGAAAGAAAAAATGTGCTTACAGTGCTTATCTTTTTTTTTGCCTTAGTAATGTCTTCAATTTCCATTTCCTTACTCTTGTTGGAAAAGGTTCTGTGCCCCTGCATTTTTCTCTGTACCACTGAAATCTTTCTTTTTGCAGATTGTCTCGTTGAATGCACAATCATTTTTGAATGCTTGATCTTGTCTTGAGAAACCTTACCTTTCGTGCACTGAAAATACTTAAATCTGTAATAGAGGCTGCATGATGAGTGATGCCAAATGTCAGCATTCTCTTTTAACTGATGATATTTAACTGATGATACTTTGTTTAACTTTGCTAAGGCTACTGGGGAGAGTTTAAACTAGAACTGTTGTGGGGTGGGATCCGTACTGGAGAGACTGGGGAAGAGGTGTTTGGCTCTCAAATAGAGGAAGCTAGGAGTAAGTACCATAGGCAGGTGATAGAGAAGGGAAGTGTTCAGACAGGCTTGAGATGTGTCTGCTTTAACGCAAGGAGTATTGTGAACAAGGCAGATGAGCTTAGAGCTTGGATCGATACTTGGAGCTATGATGTGGTGGCCATTACGGAGACTTGGATGGCTCCAGGGCTGGAATGATTGATTCAAGTGCCGGGTTTTAGATGTTTCAGGAAAGACAGGGAGGGAGGCAAGAGAAGTGGGGGAGTGGCACTGTTGATCAGAGATAGTGTCATGGCTGCGGAAAAGGTGGACGTTGTGGAAGGATTGTTGACGGGGTCTCTGTGGGTGGAGGTTAGGAACAGGAAGGGGTCGATAACTTTACTGGGTGTTTTTTATAGGCTGCCCAGTAGTGACAGGGTTATTGAGGAGCAGATAGGCTGTGCTTGATTTGATATTGGGAAATGAACCTGGTCAGGTGTCAGATCTCTCAGTGGGTGAACATTTTGGTGATAGTGATCATAATTCTCTCTCCTTTACGTTAGCACTGGAGAGAGATAGGAACAGACAGACTAGAAAGGCGATAACTTGGAGTAAAGGGAATTATGAGGCTCTCAGGCAGGAAACTGGAAGATTAAATTGGGAACAGATGTTCTCTGGGAAAAATATGGAAGATATGTGGCAAATATTCAGGGGATATTTGTGTGGAGCTCTGCAAAGGCATGTTCCGATGAGTCAGGGGAGTCACGAGAGGATACAGGAACCATGGTGTACGAAGTCTGTAATAAATCTAGTCAAAGGAAAAGAAAAGCATACAAAAGGTACAGAGAGCTAGGTAATGTTAGAGATCTGGACGAGTACAAGGCTAAAAGGAAGGAACTTAAGAAAGAGATTAGGAGAGCCAGAAGGGGACATGAGAAGGCCTTGGCGGGCAGGATTAAGGAAAACCCCAAGGCATTCTACAAGTATGTGAAGAGTAAGAAGATGAGATGTGAAAGGATAGGGCCTATCAAGTGCAGCAGTGGGAAAGTGTGTATGGATCCGGAAGAAATAGCGGAGGTACTTAATGAATACTTTACGTCAGTATTCACTACGGAAAAGGATCTAGGGGATTGTAGTGGGGATATGCAGCAGCCTGAAAAGCTTGAGCATGTAGATATTAGAAAAGAGGTGGTGCTGAAACTTTTGGAAAGCATCAAGTTAGATAAGTCGCCGGGACCGGATGGGATGTACCCCAGGTTGCTGTGGGAGGTGAGGGAGGAGATTGCAGAGCCTCTGACGATGATCTGTGCGTTGTCGATGGAGACGGGAGAGGTTCCGGAAGATTGGAGGGTTGCGGATGTTGTTCCCTTATTCAAGAAGGGGAGTAGGGATAGCCCAGGGAATTATGGACCGGTGAGTCTTACCTCAGTGGTTGGTAAGCTGATGGAGAAGATCCTGAGAGGCAGGATTTATGAACATTTGGAAAGGTATAATATGATTAGGAATAATCAGCATGGCTTTGTCAAGGGCAGGTCCTGCCTTACAAGCCTGATTGAATTTTTTGAGGATGTGACTAAACACATCGATGAAGGGAGAGCAGTAGATGTAGTGTATATGGGTTTCAGCAAGGCGTTTGATGAGGTACCCCATGCAAGGCTTATGGAGAAGGTGAGGAGACATGGGATCCAAGGGGACATTGCAGTGTGGATCCAGAACTGGCTGGCCCACAGAAGGCAAACAGTGGTTGTTGAAGGGTCGTATTCTGAGTGGAGGTCAGTGACCAGTGGTGTACCTCAGGGATCTGTACTGGGACCCTTACTCTTTGTGATTTTTATAAACGACCTGGATGAGGAAGTGGAGGGGTGGGTCAGTAAGTTTGCAGATGACACGAAGGTTGGGGGTGTTGTGGATAGTTTGGAGGGCTGTCAGAGGTTACAGAGGGACATAGATAGGATGCAGAGTTGGGCTGAGAAGTGGCAAATGCAGTTCAACCCAGATAAGTGTGAAATGGTTCATTTTGGTAGGTCAAATATGTTGGCGGAATATAGTATTAATGGTAGGACTCTTGGCAGTGTGGAAGATCAGAGGGATCTTGGGGTCCGAGTCCATAGGACGCTCAAAGCGGCTGCGCAGGTTGACTCTGTGGTTAAGAAGGCATATGGTGTATTGTCCTTCATCAATCGGGGAATTGAATTTAGGAGCAGTGAGGTATTGCTGCAGCTATATAGGTCCCTGGTCAGACCCCACTTGGAGTATTGTGCTCAGTTCTGGTCGCCTCACTACAGGAAAGATGTGGAAGCCATAGAGAGGGTGCAGAGGAGATTTACAAGGATGCTGCCTGGAATGCGGAGCATGCCTTATGAAAGCAGGTTGAGGGAACTCGGCCTTTTCTTCTTGGAGAGACGGAGGATGAGGGGGTACCTGATAGAGGTGTATAAGATGATGAGAGGTGTTGATAGGGTAGATAGTCAGAGGCTTTTCCCCAGGGCTGAATTGGTGGCCACGAGAACATAGGTTTAAGGTACTGGGGAGTAGATACAGAGGAGATGTCAGGGGTAAGTCTTTTACTCAGAGAGTGGTGACTGCATGGAATGGGCTGCCAGAAACGGTGGTGGAGGCGGATACGATAGGGTCTTTCAAGAGACTGTTAGATAGGTACATGGAGCTGAGTAAAAGAGGGCTATGGGTAAGCCTAGTAATTTCTAGGGTAGGGACATGTTCAGCACAGCTTTGTGGGCTGAAGGACCTGAATTGTGCTGTAGTTTTTCTATGTCTCTATGTTTCTATATTGAAGTTGTAAATCTTGTTATATTGGTGACTCCTATAAACAAGGACAGAAGGGGATCAATTATATTGTTTGGCTTTTATAAATTCTGCTGGGTAGTTCTGATGTTTTCTCTCCCATAGTTAATATTGATGAGCTTTATCTTTGCTTGGCACCAATGCAATAAAATGCACTTTGTTTAATGTAATTCTGTTGCTTTCAAAAATGCAGGAAAACATTTTGACATCTCCTTGTATTTTGCCTGATTTATGCTTTTTCTTCCACTTTTGAATCTATAATAATGGCAGTTTTTTTTAATTGGATATTTTTTTTGGTTTATTTTATCGTGGTCTACATATCTGTGTCTATTGTCTCCCACGTGAATGAGCTTTATTTACTAATCTGATTCTAACTGATACTGGTAGGTATACTTCAACTTTCATAAAGGTCTTTAGGGCAACTTCTCTGAAATTATGCCACTAGACTAGAATAAATAAGCAAGGCTGGCATTTTATTACAGTCTTGAGGTAGTGTTTATAGATGCCCCTGAGCTATATTGATGCAAGATGATCAGTCTTTCTTCCTTTTATTTTATGGCATTCATCATTTATCCCCAATTTTTGTCTGCCATTTTCTCTGCCAATAGCAACCATGGAAAGGTAACACATTTGACCTTGCCAGGAATGCTTGTACCAGAAAATGTTTTTAAAAGTTACTTTGTATTATGCTTCATGGTCAGTGGCCAGTATACTCTGAACGGCATTGTCTTCCATACATCTCAAAGCATACCTGCAGGTCCTGTTATAACAACCTAATGTCAGCCATAAGAAATTGACATGAAATAATCCCATTCACTGGAGAGCCATAGGTCAAGCTCTCCTATCTATTGTGAATGAACTGAAATATCACCTTGAAGAGAATTTGGACTTGTGGAGAAATATCACCTATCAATATTTATCTTCTTTCACCACTTTGAGTCATCGTCCTCCAGCAGAGAAACCAGCCCTTCAGTGCACCAGGTCGATGCTTACTACAAAGTACTCATTTACACTAATCCCATTTTATTCCCCCCACATTCCCATCAACTCCTCTCCATATTCTATCACTCACCTACATACAAGAGAAAATTTACAGTGGCACATTAATCTTCCAATAAGTGTATCCTTAGGATGTGGGAGGAAACCAGAGCACCTGGAGGAAACCCAAACAGTCATAGGGACTGAAACCAGGTCATCGGAACTGTGAGGCAGCAGTTCTACTAATCACACCACTGTGCTATGCTACTCACAACTATGCTAAATCTGCAGTTGAAATTCTGAACTATAATGCATGTGAATTATACTTGGTTATTTTATAACAATTAGTATCTTATATTTAGAACTTTATAACCTTTCAAGAAAACCAGTCCTTGATTGCACAGATAATAACTGACAATCCCAATTTCTAGGCTTCTGGCACCAATGTCCTAGCTGCAAGGGTGTGTGAAAGATGTTCAACCTCCTACTGGTTAAGGCAACTTTTCAGGCTTGTTTGATGGACACTGAAAACAAGCATTAGGTTCATTTTGTACATAAGTCAAAACAAAAACAAAGTTCTGCTATAGATCTCCACTAGGTGTTTGGATAGTGATAAAGAGCTGAGCCTACTCTACTCAGAATTCATTATGGCAAAACAACAAGCACTGCAAAAGTGTGTTTCTTTTTATTATTTATCCAGGAAGAAATTTCATGCCAACTCCAAAGATTTTCTATTTGTCTCTTTTATCACCTCTGATATCACTTCAGTGGATTTCCTTAACAAGGCAATCAGACCAAAAGTTACCAGCTTAAAATGGGCAAGTTGACTTTGGAGGTACAAGAGGCACCAACAGCTCAGTGAAATCTCGTAACTGAAGCCCGAGATGGAAAAACTATAGATGTTCACATTTATAATCTAGAGCAACACACAATCTATTTATAATTTATAATCCAGAGGATGTCCAGTCATTTGAATGTAATATTAATCTCGGGATGCTTCTGACTTCTGGCTGTACTGTTTGTTCTATTAACTTCTATGAATCATGTGCCATTATATGAAAAAGGGCAACATCCTTTCCAATATAATTTCATTAATGCTTGTGAGATAGTGTTATGCATAAAATAATCATCAGCTTTGCCTTCATAACAGAGTAACCCATTCCAAATTAATTCACCAGGCAAAATTTTGGATAGACCCAGTGAAGGGATATTATAAATGCAAGCTGTCTACTTTGCTAGTTGCTGTCTGTGTTCATATATCATTTCTTATCAAGGACACTAGATGGTGCATTGGTTAACAACAGGAAATATTTCTGTTAAAAAGTGCTCTGTATTAAATAACTGAGGTTCACTGTTCACAGCTCTGTTTCTTCTTTTCATACAATATTTGATGATCATTCAAAGAGCATGGCCAAGGAAAGTATGGATCGTCAATGTTATGTATAAATTCACTGTATGTGACAATACTCTCATGAAAACTGAAAACTGGAAAGTGCTTGAATCCACAGGGTAAATTATTTGAAACTCCATACTGTGTGCAGGCAGTACATTTGTCTTTTGACTTCACACACTGCATTCCTTTCACATCTGATTTCCCAGTGGCCATATTTTCCCAGCAAACAGTGGAGTTGACGATAGTTCACAGGAACCCTGGTATGCATTGGAAAATAATGTCATTCAGGTCTCAAGAAAGATTCTGCTAAAGTGCATGGCATAGTTTAAGAATATTGAAAATGAGATCCTTAGATGTTTGGTTTTCATTGCCTCCTCCATTCCAAATTGAACTTCAAATTGGGGAATTTGTCTCTGTTGATGAGACAGTGTTGGCAGCTTATTCCAGTATTAGACTGACACCAGTGGATCAGCCTCAGGACTCCCATTTCTGATTTCAGAAATTGCATTGGAGATGTGTGACAACTATTTTGGCTCTGGTTATATCATTTTTATCTACTGAACCAACTCCATTACTATTACGTCTCTATGAGCCAGTCAAAGGCAGGGCATTGCGTGGTAGAATTCTCCTGATTTCCCAAAGCCTTGCCACAGTCTACAAGGCTCTTATCAAGTGTATGATGCACTACTCTCTAACAGTCTGTTTGAGTGAAGTTCCAGAAGGACAAAAGGAATTCAAAACAAAAGGGCAAAGTAGGCTAATAGATTGATTGAAATCTATCAATCACCATAAGCATCCTTTTTTTCTCTACTTGTGCAGTGTGCAGCATCAGAAGACATAATACAGCAACACACCAATGGTTCTATGACAGCACTTCCCAAGCATGACCTCTCCTGCATAAATGGATAAAGGTAGCAGGCACATTGGAATACCACCACCTGGAGATTCCCCTTGATGCTGCACACCATGCTAACTCATTATTGCCTTATCATCACTGGGTGAAAATCCTAGTAGTGCCAGGGGAATGCCTTCATTACAGACTCTCGTGTTTCAAGAAAGCAGTATATTAGTAGCTTCTCAAGGCTAGTTATGTCTGGGCAAAGAATACAGGCCTTGCCAGCAGGAGCCACATCCCAAGAAATATAGAAGATTGTGACTTTGTTAAGATATTATGACAAGGACAAGTAGTGGTTGTCGACTGTGTGTAAAAACTGTACTGCTAAAATCAATGATTTTTTTTGCTATTTTGTCTTGCCTGGGGAAGCAGAGTAAGGCCTGAAACAGTAATCCTATCTCCAATGATACGATAGTTATATAGTCATAGAGTTGTACAGCACAGAAACAGGCCCTTCACCTTAACTCACCCATGCACATCCATTTGTCTGCTTGAGATAGTCCCATTTCCCCTCCTTTGGCCCATATCCCGCTCAACCTTTCCTATGTGTGAAAATGTCTCAGTGTCTTTTAAATTGTAATTGTACCTACCTCTACCACTTCCTCTGGCAGCTCATTCCACATACCCTTATACCTTTGTGTGAAGAAGTTCCCCTCAGATCCCTTTTAAATCTTTACCCTATCACCTTAAGCCTATGCCCTCTAGGTTTTGATTCCCTTACCTTGAGAAAAGCACTGTGACTATTCACCTTATCTATGCCCCTCATGATTTTATAAGGTCGCGCCTCAGCCTCCTGCGCTCCAAAGAAAAGGCCTAGCTTATCCAGTGTCTCCTTATAACTCAAGCCGTCAAGTCCTGGTAACATTCTCGTGACTCTTTTCTGCACCCATTCCCACTCATGAAGCCATGTTGACTATCCCTAATTAGTCCTTGCCTTTCCAAATGCTGGTAGATCCTGTCCCTCAGAATCCCCTCCAGTAGCTTTCCCACCATTGATATTAGGCTCTCTGGCCTGTAGTTCACTGACTTGCCTTTGCAGCCTTTCTTGAATAAATTCACGACATTAGTCAATCTCCAGTCTTCTGGTACCTCACCTGAAGCTAATGAAGATACAACTATCTCTGCCAGGGCCCCTACAATTTCTACCCTAGCTTCCCACAATGTCCTAGGATACACTCGTTCAGGCCTGGGGAGTTGTCCACTTTAATATGCTTTAAGACCGCCAGCACCTCCTCTTTTGTAATGTGGATATGTTCCAAGACATCACTATTCATATTCCTTAACTGCATGACCTTCTCCACAGAAAATACAGATGAGAAATATTCATTTAAGATTTCACTCATCTCTTGTGTCTCCACACATAGATGATCACACTGATCCATAAGTTGTTACTCTCTCGTTACCCTTTTGCTCTTAATATACCTGTAGAATCTCTTTGGATTCTCCTTTACCTAATCTGCCAGAGTTATGTCATGTCCTCTTTTTGCCCTCCTGATTTCCCTTTTAAGTGAACTTGTAAATCTCTTATACTCCTCAAGGGATCCACTTGATCCAAGGAGCAAGAATTGTTTCTGTCAGAAGCAACTAAAAGACAGCAGAATGTAAAGTATGAAAGAAACATTAAAGCAATAATTGACTAATCTGTGCTGAGAGCAAAGGTGGAGATCCACCGCAGATAGACAACCTATCACCATCACTAATTCAGTAAGGGACGTCAATATGTTCAAGAATGTGAAATTAGAAAGCAGTCCAAATTATTCTCTCTTTGATAAATCCTTCAGTTCTTATAAACATATTGTATGGATGTTTTTTTTAATCTAGACTAGGGAATAAATGAAAATATCTTCAGATTTTCCCCATTCTCTACTCCCACTCAATCGCTGAATTTCTGCCCTCTCTCATCTTCATGGTACCAACAAAAAAAATTCTCGTCTTTCAGTTGAGGTTCAAAAGAAACCTACTTTTCTTTTAAACATGATTCTTTCATTACTATTTAACCAAATCAAAAGATGCTTCTACCTTTTAAATAATTCAGAGGGCCAGAGTCTATGAGGTGATAGGAGGCTACATTTAAATGACAAAATAATTTCAGACACTGATCCATCAGCTTAGTGCAGTTAAGGGTGAAATCCAAATGGACCTTTTTTAATTGCCATCCTCCCAAACTAAGCATAAGAAATAGTTTCAAAGGATGGAGGAAGGTCAGTGGATTTCAAACACCAGGCTCAGAAAAGCTTAATCAGGCAAACTGAATAACCACATCAGAGACAGGGATAATGTAAAAAGTAATTGCTTGAAATAGATTGCTTTATTGTAGCATAATAAGCCATTAGCTGTTTTAGAATTGGTCTGGGGAATTAATACCATCATGCCCTGAGTGCAGCCCATTCCAGAAGCAGCACATGTCATTTCCAATGTTATTTAGAAAAGAATAAAAGAACTTTCATTTGTATAGATCCTTTTATACCCTCAGAACTTCCCAAATTGTTTTACAGGCAAAGAAGTACATGTTTGAAGTGTAATTACAGTTGTATTGCAGGGATATACATATGAAGTCAATATACACATAAGAGATCACAGGAAGAATAACATGTCATGATGTTTTTTGATGATCTTGATTACTGTGGCATGTCCCCATTGACCCTCATCAATTTTTATGGATACATGATAGAAAGCATCTGATTCGGATGCGTCATGGCTTGGTATGGCAACTGCTTTGCCCAAGGCCGCAAAAAACTGCAGAGTTGTGGACATAGCTCAGCACATTATGAAAAACAGCCTCCCCTCCACGGACTCTATCTACACTTCTCACTGCCTCAGAAAAGCAGCCAACATAATTAAAGACCCACCCACCCCAGACATTCTCTCTTCATCCCCCCTCCCTTCATGCAGAAGATACAAAAGCCTGAAAGCACGTAGCACCAGGCTCATGGACAGCTTCTATTCTGCTATAAGACTATTGAATGGATCTCTTGTATGATAGGTGGACTCTTGACTTCACAATTGATCTGTACAGATGGCATGCAATACAAAGTTTTTCACCGTACCTTGGTACATGTGACAATAATAAACCAATTACCAATTATTGTCATAATGATGTGATAATCTGTATTGGTCATGTCACTTGAGGGATAATTATTGACCAATGCATAAGGGAGAACTCCTCTGCTAGTCTTTGAAATGATATAATGGAACATTTATACTCCCCTAGGGGAAGAAGAAATTGCATGGGTTACAAAGCATTATTTGAATGATGACACCTATGGCACGATAACATGCTTTCAGTACTGCGTTGGCATTTGAAATCATTGTGCTGGTGTTTGTCCAAAGTAAGAAAATGTGAGTGAAAGGACAACAATTTGCAAGGCAAGAAACTTAAAGCAATTTATGGAACAACAAATTGCTGTTGACTCCTGCAAATCAGAAAGTCCTTGCTCCAGGAATAGAAGTAAAGCAAAAACTTAGCTGTAATTAACCTTTTAAAGTCCCGTGGTTTTAATGATCCATCATGCACTTGACATTCTTCCAATGCTATCCCACTTCTCTGCAAGCATTGCTGAAGTGCTCTAGTTGAATGATGCTTTAATTTAGGTTTTCAAACAGGGATTGGGATAGGTGATAAAGTTGGAAGTGGCACCAACAAATAGACTTCATTCAATACTAATAATTACGCTGGAGAAATGGTGTGGGGAGTGCAGTATAAACAAAATTGCTGGGTGACTAGCAACTCAGACCCTTAACATTGTAGTTTTCCCACCTTAAACTGCATTAATAGGTCTTAATTAGCCATATGCATAGATTCGTGGAAACTTATGGAATTCACTGAGAGCATCAAATGCATTGTGGGTTTCAGATCTCTGTACCAGATAATACATGGCACCAGACCTCAACTTAAAGTTGAAGGTGCAACAATAATTTGAAAGAACTATCACCATCTGGATTAATAACCCTTTCAACATGTCATAACAATTAAATTTAGGAAAGTTTGGTGGGTCAGGAGAAGAAAGCCTTTGCTTCCCTGTATTACCTCCCTAGAATTTGGTTTGCAGCACTTAATCAGCTTGAGCTATCATTTTCTGTTACCTTGGGAAGAGGTGGAAGAGAGTAAAAGTCATAGAATCACACAAAGGAAGCCTTTCAGCCCAGCAAATTTGCAATGTATCTTGAAATTGCAATCCCATTTGTTCCATTCCTCTGCTTTCATAATCTGTACCAATGCATTCTTCAGCCAGTGGCTGAATGGGTAAGTTTATTGTGTAGAGTGGTACTGAGCTGCAAGCCTGGAATGATACCAGGTTCAATACATGGTCAAGTGCTTGTAGGTGAAATCAGTCAGGCAGCAGCATGCATGTGCTAATATTAGCCTTAATGTTTTGAGATATGGAAGAGATATTGGCAAGAGTTCCTGCTTCTAATCACAAGTCTGTGACTTCAACTGGAAAATGGATTACTGTGTGCAGTGGACGATGAACACTGCCTCTGCTGTCACGTCTATCACAACTGTAAAACTTGCTGATATACGAAGGTTGCAGGTGAAGGATGACTCAGGCTACAAGGTATTAGATGGCCACTGTTATTCATGGAATAAAATTCTAAAAGATAGTTGCAGATTTGAGGGAGAAGTCAAGATAACTGGAGAACCTTCTCTATAATTATGTACAATCTGTTGGGGGGGGGGGCGATGAATCATAAATGTATTTATTGTTCATCAGTATTCATCTCTGAGCAACATATTTCTAAATTGTTATGCCATTGCAGTGTGTTTGTAGAAAGCAATATGTAAAACAAGAGATTGATATGGCTGTTTTTGATTGCCTGCAATGTGTTCTAATTTCATGCATTTTAAAACTGTGCTGAATATATTCATTGTTTTTAAGATCTGTTGTTCTAATTAGAATCTTTAGGAAATAATGGAAGCAGCGAACAGTTGATTTAAGATCAGCCTGTTTTCCATCTCATGATAAAGGATGTTTGAAGTTCCTCAGGAATCTCATAGTATGCAAATGACTCACTGTGTATCT
The DNA here is from genome assembly GCF_009764475.1 of Pristis pectinata. Taxonomy (NCBI): domain Eukaryota; kingdom Metazoa; phylum Chordata; class Chondrichthyes; order Rhinopristiformes; family Pristidae; genus Pristis; species Pristis pectinata. Next base: position 22,421,380 of record NC_067418.1, on the reverse strand, counting down.
GAACGTTATTCACTCCTGCATTAGATATGGTTGTGGAGAATATGAATTTTACAAATGCCTGAGCCAGGGCATTCGGTCACCCAAGCTTAAACCAAAGTGTTATTCCTAATGAATGCCGTGTACTAGATTGTTCCTTTGTAACTCAAAGTCGGATTAAAATTTATGAAAATAAGACTGAAGTAGCTATTTTAACACCTCCTAACCTGTTCCACCAATCAGTCTGCAATCTAACTATCTTTTCCTCATATTCTTTAATAACTTGGTCATCAGAGGTCTATAAATCTCATGTTTAAAGGTTAACAAGTGACTGAGCATCAATTGCTATTTGCAGAAGAGAGTTTCAAATTTGTCCCATTGTCTGAATGTAAAACTGTTTCCCAACTACGTTCAGTAAGAACTAGGCCATTCCACAGTCCCAGATTTCCCAATCAGCATCAGCAATTTCTAGTTTGCTTAATAGTTCCTCTTACTATCTTGAAATCTTCCATAAAATCACCCCTTAACTTATCATATGCAAGAGATCACAATCCCAGCTCTGCAGTCTCTTCTCATAACTCTTGGCATTCAGGTTTCATTCTGGTATATCTGTGCTGTGCTCCTTCCATGGCTAGTGTGTACTTCCGAAGATGTGGTGCTTTGAACTGCTTATGGTACAAATCAAACTGCAAATGAAACAAAACAGAAATAAAGGAAAAGTCACTGACCCAAAACATTGACTGCTTTACCTTCCACAGATGCTGCCTGACTGGCTGAGTTCTTCCAGTATCACTGTATTTGTTTCTGCTTTCAGTTCTCCTGGTGCAGTCTAACCAGGGTTTTGCCTCCTTAATTCAATCATTAATATCTTATTAAAGACCTCAACTCAATTCACATTGTAATTAACAGGAAAAAATAAAATGGTGTGATTGGTTGATACCTTTATTCTGCTGCTCTAATCATTGGCAGAATGAATCTAATGCAGGGAATTGCAACAACTGCCAATAACATCACACCTTTAGTTTGGAAGTAAAAATCTGTAAGGAGTAGAGATCTGTACATTTTCCACAAGTAATTTATCAGAAAAAGTAAATTATAAAGATGTTATCGGAGGTTGTGAGGAGCTTGTGGCTTGTTTTCGTATCTCACAGCTGTTTGCTTTTGTTCTCCAAAGGACAGTGGGGACTTTGGGAAAGTCTGCAGGAGCAGAACAAGGTATTTTGTTGCTGTAGGCAGCAACTGAGGATTGTCATGGAGCAGCACACTGCCAGATGATGCAACCAGAAGTAGGCAGCAGCCAGTAGATTAATCACCAAAGCCAGTCTGAAGGATGGAGGATGTCTGTTTCGCTCCTGTCCAAATAAACCTGTAATGAATCCCATCTGGCTTGAAGCAACATAGTGAAAAATCTATTTCAGCTGCAATCTGCCAGCATTTCTTTATCTCCCACACGTGCTGAGTGGGAGCTTTGTTGCTGCAGTGACGGTAATACTGACAGTAATCTCATGTCAGTATAACAAATGCTATTATCAGAATAATCAGGGATGGTGTTAAGGGTAATGGTCAGAAGACCTCAAGCAATCAAACCTTGTTAAAGTTAGCTAGGTCGATTAGAGTTCACGGGGTCAGACATTTATTAAAAGAAATTGGATAAGCTGGAATACTGTATGGTAAAGAGGACACCCCTTCAGTAAAAGCAGTGAGGTGGACATGTTCTCATTCTTATTAGAATGTCAAATAAGCTGCACTGAATTGGAAAAAAGACAATTATATTAATTACGGAAAAATCTATATTAAATTTAGCAGCTCACCAAAAGCAGGAAGTGATCTGCTCCAGCCTTCAGTGTTGTGGTACATCTGTATGTAAGTAGGTAAATGAGCTGCATGTGTATGTGACATAATGATTTAATGGTATATGTAATGTAAGCATATCTAGTTGTTAGTCTTCAATAAAAAGTTAGCATATGTTTTAAATCTCTTGGTGTCTCCTAGAGCCTATTTAATGCAATACCCATGAGTTCTTTAATAGTGGCTTAAATTGGCATCATGGTAGTTGCAGACAATGGGAACTGAAGGGTCTGTTCTTGTACTGCACTGTTCTATGTTGTAAAATCCCTTTGATAAATTTGCCTCACAGTTTCCTGATGCTGCTTACTGAGACACTTGCTCAACAGGCTTTCATCCTCCGTACTCTTTATGATTGCGAGTTCTGGATCAAAAACTCCAAGTAAAAGAGGAGAGTTAAAATCTTCCACCAATGCCACTGAAAATTTAGTGGATCCATTGGGACCAACAATGAGACCCTTGAGAAATCTGGCCTACAGACAATGTGGATTGCCCTGGATGCTCAGGGGCTTGGCTGGCTGGAACACATGGACCATTAACCTTGGGATCGCCTGCCAAAGGCTGTATTCCACAGCTAAATCAAGAACAGCCTGACTCAATGGCAAGGTCAAGGAAAATCTCAAGAAATTTGGAATTTCCCCCAAAGAGTAGGAGAACCCAGTCCATAACTGCTCAATCAGATTAAGGCTGTCACAGTCACTTCAGAGAGCCACCAGAGAATCCAGGCTGAGACCTATTGATTAGTCAGGAGGCAACAGAGACCCCTACTTCCATCTGGCAGGTGAACCTGTAGTTACTGTGGGAAGGTTTGCCATTCTTGCATGAGGCTCTTCTCCCACACCTCTGCCAAACATCACTGATTTACTAACTTCATCATGTCTCTTCCTAATTGTGAAGATATTGGATGGTCACTTCCCTTTCTTTGACAAATTATCACCACATGCAATTTTCCACAGGGAAGCCAGCTTTGACTGGATTGGAATGATCTTGAGTACAGTTCAGCCTTCCAATTATTCATCCCAGTGAAATGCTTTGACAGCTGGTTAATCCACACCCCTGGCTGAATCAAGAGTAAAAAACCATCAAAGACTTTGAATGTTTGCAAATGTCTTTGAGGTTTACAAATGTTCAAAAATATTCAAATAATTAAAAGTAACTATTAAAATATTAAAACATTTTTAAAATGTTTAATAAACAAAGCACTTTAAATAATTAAATAGATTTAAATTAACTCAGTTAAATCAAAAATGTAAATTGCCTGTTAAGTAACCCTCTCCCCCACACCTGTTCCATTTCATTGAAATAAATTAGCTTGCTAAATCTGTGCCAGGTCTACAGTGACAAAGTTGGCTGAAAAATTACAGATGTTTGCTATTGACCACTGGACTCTATGCGCAATCTGGATAATGGTGGTGATAGTTGTGCAGATGTTTGAGACTTGTGCTTTGTATGGGAGTCCTGAGATTACACAGATTAATGGAGGTAAAACTGGCTGTACAATACAGAATTGTCAGCTTTGTAGGAGATAGATCTCTCAATTACATTTAGGATTCAATTAGATTATCTCCAATTGTTAAGGTACCTAAAGCAGTTCATGTGTCTAATAATTGTTCATATTTTTAGGACACTTAAGTCATTGAAGCTTTGAAAGACAACCAACAGACATGATAGGTTGTCAGGAACAAAACTGGGAAAGTGTTACAGAGTCATGTAACACAGAAACAAGTGCTTGTCCAGATACTTAAATATTGTGAGAGTACCTGCCTCCAAAATCCACTGAGGCAGTGTATTCCAGATTGCAACTGCTATCTGGGTGAAAATAACCTTCCTCAGATTCCCTCTAAACCACTTACACCTTGCCCTAAATCTATGCTACCCCTGCTGTGCTACACCCCTCATGATTTTGTATACCTTTCTCAGGTTCCCCTTCAGCCTCCTCCATTCCCAGGAAAACAAATCCAACTTAGTCTATCTTCATAAGTGAAACATTTCATCTCAAGCGACATCCTGGTGAATCTTCTCTGCACCTTTTTCAATGCAATCACACCCTTCTTATAATGTGGCAACCAGAACGGTACATAGTGATCCATCTATGGCCTAACCAATGTTTTATAAAGTTGTTCCATAATGTTCCTTCTCTAATATCATACATCCCAGCTAATGAAGGTAAGTATCCGTGTACCATCTTCACTACCTCATCGACCAACACTACCCCCCTCAGGGATCCTTGGACTTATACACAAAGGTCATTCTGTTGTTTAATACTTGTTTACCAATTTGCAGTTGATATCGTCTACATGGACTTCAGTAAGGCCTTTGACGAGGTTCCACATGGGAGACTGGTGTGAAGGGTAAGAGCCCATAGGATCCAAAACAAATTGGTAGGGAGTATTGAGGAACAATATTGAGGAATCTGACAACCCCTACGCATCACCATAGGGCAGCCAAACATCTGTTTACTCTAAAGCCCCTTAGTCATACCACAGACATGCCACTTGTGAATTATTATGATGATTGAAAAATCATGCCTTATTGAGAACCAGATTAATAACTGACTCACCATTAACTGCAATCAGCCTCTTCAAAGAAGTCCCATAGGCTAATTCCATACTGACAATATTCATTAAAACTTTTGCCTTCCCATATGATCCTTGCAGATATTCCTTTACAAAAACTTAAACATTTTGATGATCAATAGACAGAAGGTTTGTCTGTGGGCTTATTTCTTCTCCAATGCTCAAAGGTGGTAATCATGTTTACCACTGCAATGGTTGTTGCTGTGTTTGACACCAGATTTTGGAACACACTGTTTTGACCTCTATCATAGGAGGAGATAACCAGGTGGACAGAGAAAATGATTAAAAGGTGCACTGAAAGCCTCCCTGAAGAAATACCACATCCCCATTGACTCTGAGGAATCTTTTGCCTATGACTGCTCGAAGTGGAGAAGAAGCATTTGGAATGATATTGAGACCCTCAAGATAATGCATTGGGAGCATTATCAGTTAAAGGCCTCAACCTGAAATGTCGACGGTTTATTTCCCTCCATAGATACTGCCTGACCTGCTGAGTTCCTCCAGCATTTTATGTTTGTTGTTCCAGATTCCAGCATCTGCAGAATCTCTTGTGTCTCCAGGAGCACACAGAAGCCCTGTGTAAGCGGCAGAAGGAATAATCTTGTAAAATACTCAGCCACTTGCTCCATCTGGCACCTCCTGCCTACCTGTAGAAGTGTTTGCGATGCCCAGATTGGCCTTACTACCCACCTCAGAACACACAATACTGGATTGGAAGCAAGTCATCCTGGATCCAGGACTGCATGAAGGTACATTACCTAATTCTGCTGAGACTTGAAAGGTATAGGTAAGAGGATTTATGATCTCTTCAGTCATCTGAAGCTTTCTTCTTTTATGTATTATAAAACAAAATCAACAATGTGCATCATTAATTATGCAGATACACAGAGATGACATAGGATAGTGGCCAATAGAGTTACTGCCTCACAACTCCAGCGACTCTTTGTTGAATCCTCTGGTGCTGTCTGTGTGGAGTTTGCTTGTTCTGCATTCAACTGTGTGGGTTTCCTCTGGGTGCTCCAGTTCCCCCTCCCCCCCACATCCTGGCATGGAAACAGGCCCTTTGACCCAACTAGTCCAATGCCGACTGTGTTGCCCGGCGAGCTAGTCCCACCTACTCATGTTTAGCCCACAACCCTCTGAACTTCTCCTATCCATGTACTTATCCAGATGTCTTTTAAATGTTGCTAATGTGCCCACCTCAACCATTATTTATGGCAGCTTATTCCATATGCAGACCATTCTTTGCATGAAGAAGTTGCCCTTGATGTCCGTTTTAAATTTTTCACCTCTGATCTTAAACCAATGCCCCCTTGTTTTAGCACCCCCTCCCTGGGAAAAAGACTATGTGCTTTCACCATGTCTATGTCCCCCATGATCTTTTATACTTCTATCAGGTCACCCCTCAATCTCCTACATTCCAGGGAATAAAGTCTTAGTCTATGCAACCTCTCCTTGTAATTCAGGCCCCCAAGTCCAGGCAACATACTAGTAAACATTTTCCGCACTCTTTCTAATTTAATAACATCTTTCGTACAACACGGGGACCAGAACTGAACGCAGTACTCCAAGTGTGGTCTCACCAACATCTTATACAACTGCAACATAACTTCCCAACTCCTATACTCAGTGTCCTGACTGATGAAGGTCAACAGAGTCCATTGGCCAATTTAGTGCATTGCAACGTACTTAATTTTTTATTGTTTAATTCCATACACTTTTTTACCTGAAAAGCTTTGGATTGCCTTCAATAGACTAATCATAATGATTTTTTCCATGTGGCTCAAGGTACAAATTGAGAGCAGGTTATTGAACTTAAACAATGTATTTGATAACTTGACAGTTCAATGATTGGTAATTTTAAACTTATGTCTCGTGTGGCCAAAATTCGTACACAATTAAGCTTTCCTACTGAAACAATAATCCTCACAATTTATGCATTATCAATATACTGAGTGATTTAACTAACAATAAATGAATATTAGCAGTTCTCATCACTGTGGTTACATATCTCTCTCCTGAATATCATCATGATCAACTATTGGTCAACTCCCTGTATTTTGTGCATAACCATATTAAATGTCCATCCTGTATTGAGAGAGACAATTAAGCCCATTGAGTCCATGCTGAGTCACAGAGCAATTCTATTCCCCCAATAATTTTCTCTGCAACCTATTCTCCCAAATTCCTATCAATTCTATCTCCCCCTACATTAGGGGAAATTTACCATGACCAATTAACCTATCAATTTGCAGGCACTGGGATGTGGGCGGGAATTGAAACCCAGAAGAAACCCACACAGTTGAATGCAGAACAAGCAAACTCCACACAGCCAGCACCAGAGGATTTTAAAGGGTCGCTGGAGTTGTGAGGAAGTAACTCTACTAGCTGCACAACTCTGCCACCCACACCAACACTTTGTGTGTAAAAGGGATATTTGATATCTTGGTCTTCATATATCTTACTATATCAAAGTTACATGTCACAAAGAAAGGCCTCATGGTGCACTTGGTCCTGAACCCTTTGAAGGCAGGCTATGCACATAAGTAGTCATAGTCACTTTAAAGATGCTGCTCTGAAATACCGGCTGTGGCTCAGCGGGTAGCACTCTTATATCACAGTCATAAGGTTGTGGGCTTTGATGCTCGGCCACAAATATCTCACCTGAGATTTCAATCCAGTACTGAGGGTATGCTCCATTCTCAATGTTGATACATTTTTTAGATAATCATGTATCAAGGGATATCGGTTAGTGCAGGAAACAGGCACTAAGGTACAAGGTTAGCCATGATCTACTAAACAGTGAAGCAGGCACTAGGGGTCAAATAGCTTTCTCCTGCTTCTACTTATTTTCTTTCTACTTATGCCCTTTTGAACTACCTTACTCATGAAACATTAAGCATAAGAACACACATGCCCTTATCTGTGCTTTCAGTCAGACATAAAGGATCCCTTGGCATAACTTTGTGGAAGAGCAGGGGAATTATCCTTGGTGCCCCAGACATTATTACTCTCCCATGGAACATTACTAAAACAAATTATCTGGTTATTATCACATTTCTGTTTCTAAGAGTTTGCTTGCACAAGTCCATTGTTGTATTTCTTACACTACAACAGTGACACTGCAGCCAGTTAAGTACTTTTGAAATTAAGTACTCAAGGATAACATGCAAGTGTAGTAAACAGTGCTATTTAAATACATCTTTACTTTTTATTATCTCTTTCTCTCAAAAAAGATTTCATAATCTCTTTGCTCTGAAAAAAGTCTTTAGTTTAATTAAATATCTCAAATTCTTAATCATTCCTGTGTAATTCACAATTACTTCTTTGTTCCACTTAATGACCACCCCATCCCTCCACCGTGCCTATATATATTACATGAGACTAAAAAGTTATTTTTTGATTACTATGGTAGATGTCACATTCATCGGTTTTCTTGCAGAAATATTTTTCAGATATTAAAAGCAGAATATGAGCCAGTCTATCTGCTCTACTTTAGGAAGCCTTTTAAGCTGCAGGAAGTTCAGTTATAAATCCTTAGCTCTCCAAGATGTCAACATAAAACTCTCCAAATTATTCAACATTCATCATGGCATTAATGAATGGATTATTAAGTTAATCCAACAGCCTGAAATACCATTAAAATATTGAGTCATGGGTTAGCCTGCTTTGACAAACTTGATCTTTGCTTCTATTTTTGTTTAAATTTTATAAGTATTCTGGGTACAAGGCCAAACCTTACAGAGTGGAATAACACCAAGCTGAAAAGATCAGGAGAGGAAGCTGATTTTAACACAAGCTTTTGATAAACCATTTTAATTATAAGGGACCCTGCTCCATTGCTACTGGATTTTTAATTCTATTTGCATTTGAGCACTGCTTTATGCCTGCAGTGTTGGTTTAATAATGAAGCTTCCAATTGTTGTTAAATAATGCAGCATTTGTATTCTGTGCATGGTCACTTATTTCAACAGGGAGATCATTTGACCCATCAGATCTATGGCAGCTTTCAGCAGATCACTCCCATTGGTCCCAATTCCCTTCTATTTCCCTATAATTTCCCTACTCATTCCCTCTCATATTCCCTTCAACTCCACTGTGATTTTTTTTTGCCACTTACCAACACTAGGGATATTTGCAGTAGCTCATTAACCAATCAGCACATCCTTGGAGCAACACACAAAAAGCTGGAGGAACTCAGCGGGTCAGGCAGCATCTGTGGAGGAAAATGGACAGTCGATGTCTTGGGTCAAGACCCTTCATCAGCACATCTTTGGGTTGTGGGAGGAAGCTGCAGCACCCGGCAGAAACAGAATAGGGAGAGCATTTGGCCTATCAGATCTATGGCAGCTTTCAGCAGAGCACTCCCATTGCTCCCAATTCCTTCTATTTCCCTATCAGTTCCAATGAAATTGCAATTGTATCTGACACCACTTGTCTTCCTTCTGTTTCATTACACTGTTGTACTGAGCTAATCATGCAGGATAACATTTGCTGCCAGTTTTTATTCAAACATTCCATTTATCAAGCAAAACCTGTATAAATGAGCTCCTGTGGTGAGGTATCACCTGTTCCAGCAGCAATGATGTGTTTTAACTGTTTGTTCCCACCAGGTTTCCTTCTCATAGAAACAGCCTGCTGTCTCAATCAACTAAAGAGAACAAAAGATGACGAGATAATGGAACATGATTTTGATTCCTAATGTGAGATATTTTCTTTGTTAAAATTAATCTAAAATTAAACATACTTACTTTTATAAAAATCTACTGATTTACAGTATCTTTACACCAGTGATTCTTTTTGGCATCTAGCTGAAGTGACAATATTAAGAGCATTGATAATGTTAAACTAGTATTCATAATACCATTTCCTAAGCCATCACTGCACGATCAATATAGAGTAACATAGACAGTGATTGAAGTTCCATTGTCAGAGAGTTTGGAAATTCCTGATAACGTGATAAATACATGTTTGTATTTCAAATGAATTGGAGATTGTTCTCAAAAAATAGCTTATAGATAGGCAGACAAACTGAAGAAACAATGTTCAAATTTTGCTGAAAAGTAAATTAATTAACTGAAAGAAGCTGAGTAACCTTACCCCAAATTCCCACCACCTGGAGTATTTTGCCTTTATATAAACAGAAGTAGGTTGTTCAGATAATCAAATTTAGTCTGATATACAGGTAAGAAATTCCTTTTCTGTATGCTTACTTGTGAGAGAGTAGAAGGTCATTTGGCTCATCAGCTCATGCTGGCTCTCAGCAGATAAATCACATTAGCCCCATACTCCCATTCCTTATTTCCCTGTAGCCTTGCAACTTATTCTCTTTCACATGCTCCTTAATTCCCCTTTTCATTTGCTGCACAAAGGTTAATATGCAGTGACCAATTAATCTCTTAGCATGTCTTTGGGAGAAAGCCAGAGCACCCAGGAAAAATATCCATGGATACAGGGAGAACATAGAGACTCCACACCGGCAGCACCCAAGATCAGGATCAAACATGCCCTGAAGCTGTGAGCCAACAGTGCTAAATAATGCACCACAGTGATAGTAAAGTATCCACATGGGAGAACATAACTCTTGCCAACGATTTTCTGACTCAGAAGTCACTCAGACCAGGTTAGTTTTACTGTCATCCTTCACAGCTAAAGCATCCCAATACCTAATGTAGAAACCAGCATATTCCAGGCCCTGGTATTTTACACTAAAAACAAGCTCAAAGGTACAATTCAATACATTCTTACATAAAAAGCTGCATTGCGAACCTGAAATTTAAAAATCACTAAAGTGATTTGAAGTGCCTAAAAATAATTACATAAAAATTGTGCTTTCTTCTGTATGTAGTTAGATGTTCCATATAAATGACAACAAAATGGATTTCCTAGCTTAATGAAAACTCCCAGAGCCACCAGTGTTGCCCTTCCCTGAAACACTTGCAATATCTTCATGTTTTACATGGCTGGATACGATTCTTCAGAAATGACTCATCAATGTGCCAGTATCAATATCTTTGACTCCAATTTTGCATCTTTCTTGAAGCCTGGCAAAACTGTTTACCCTCATAAATTCCAGCATATATAATGATAAGTTTTTCCTTGTTTTAATGAACTGCTATATTTAAGAAATTTTTGATATGATTTTAGTAGTAATATCCCCTATAAATATTCATATTTAGCAACAATGTAAAATTTTGCTTTTCCTTTTCTTCAATGCCCACATATTTAAGTGTCTGTTTGTAGATTTTTATCAAGTTGTAGCCATTTCTTCAGAGTATTCTACAATCATATGCAAGGTGCTATCATTCTAAAACTCAGACCTTTAAATTATAAAACTATCAAAGTCATCATGTTATGTTTAGAGTAACTGACCCACAAACAGCCCAAAGGATCTTTGTTTTATTATATCCATATAATTAATTATTCAGCTAATAATCTCATCAGATTGAGTCTTCATGTTGTCTCTTTCACTTTGTTTGCTCTCTAAAAATCGATACAACTCAAAGAAATTAGCCTAGATTTTAGCTCGGAGGCAAACTACATCTGTGGGGAAGCTACTTTGAGGTTGGGAAACCCGGAACACATATCTCAGTTTTTAACTGGAGGCTTCCATGAATGACAGGCTAGCAAAAGCAACCATCAATCAATACTCTCACCTCTCATTCTAACTGAAGGGAGACACAATCAACCTAGTTAAAATGTGAAATATGGAGGTGGAAGATCTGAATCTTTCAAAAAGACTAAAGTCTAATCTTAAAATTGTTAGTAAAATGCAAAAGCAAAAGCTTTTCATGAAAGCAATATAATCTAATTAATAGTTTCTAAAAATAACCTTGAAAGTAATTGTCGGTCTTTTTTTCAAATGATTGTAATTTTTAAAAAGTAATTAACATCACTTACTGTTTCACAGGAAAATCAACAAAATCTGAAGAAAAGTCAAAAGGAAGGAAAGCACATTACCATTGATTCCCTCACAGGTTACGTTCCTGGATAAGCAGGAGTTTTGGTATCAGCTACACATGAGAATGGGAGGTCTGGGCTTCCATGCTGATGTGGAAGAAGCTGGCACAGATGCTAACAGTTCCATAAACTATGATGAGCTGTTAGAAAACAATAACCTAAGCCATGCTGCTAACACTTGTAGTGAAAATATTTTTGATTCCATTAATCTCTGATTCCCTTACAGTTTAGGAATGGGGACTGAGAATACAGTGACACAGTAATGATGCATTTGCTATCTGCACTGGTAAGGCAGAGGTCTTTTGGAAAGATCAGCAATTTGATCATGGCACCCTGGTACAAGAATCCATTTAGATAGGAGAAAAGAAAAAGAAACATGGTAGTAATGGGAATACTATAGTCAGGGAGATGCATACTCTGTTGCCATGATCGGGAATCCTGATGGTTTGCGTTATGCTGACTTCTTAGTGCCATTGTTAAGGCTATCTTCTTGCCAATCGAATGGGATAAGGTGAATCCAGTTCTAGTAATTTACGTACGAACTTGTGGCAAAAGTAGAATGAGGAATAAGGTTCTGCTCAGGGAATTTGAAAAGCTGAAGTTGAAATTAAATGCAAAGGCTTAAAGGGTCATTATCTGAGACACACACAAACTCTTTTGGGACAAAAACATCAAAGTTGAATGTATGGATTTAAGATTTGGGTGGGAGACAAGGTTTTTGGTACACGGACGAAGAGGATGAGAGAGTTTTTCATTGAGATGTGCTCGCACTATAACCTCCTGCTGAATCAAGTTTAGGCCTGTAGATAAGACATCAAAATAAATTATGTTGGAGCTGGGAAGAGGAAAGATGCAGGCAAAGTGCATGGCAAGATATAAGGGCATACAATAACAGAGGAATTTGTGAAATGAAATTGCACTGGGTTTGTGTTGGAAACCATGCTCTATGTCATTAAGGGTTGAGGACCCATATTAACTTGTCTCAGTGTTTGAAAATTATGCAGGCATTTCTTGCAATCAGTGAATGTTTTTTACTGCATTGGCACAGTACTATGGGGAGTCATTACATTTGTCCTGCTGGAAATAACTTGCAAAAAATTGAAATGATATTGAGAAAGTCATTGGACCAGATGCCTGATTTATTTGACCGAGCTGCAGATATTGTGGCGGCTGGGTGGCACTTGGAGGGAGATCCAAATATGCTTTGTGACCCAGACACTTTAGGCAGAAGGTAAAAGAAGGAGATGCCAGTGTAGTGAATTCCAGGAACAATGCCCCTTGGACGTTGTCCCAAAGTCATAAGAAATTTAGGGATTTCTAGATAAATTGTTACATTGGTAAATTGGTTTATTATTGTCAGAGGTACCGAGGTACAGAGATGAACTTTGTTTGGCATGCTATCCATACAGATCATTTTATTACAACAGTGCATTGAGGTAGTATAAGTGAAAACAATAACAGGATGTAGAATAAAGTGTTACAATTACAGAGAAAGTGCAGTAAGGCAGGCAATAAGATGCAAGGCCATAACGAGGTAGATTGTGAGGCCAAGAGTCCATTTTATCGTACTAGGGGATGTTCAAATAGTCTTATAACAGCGGAATAGAAGCTGTCCTTGAGCCTGGTGGTACATGCTTTCAAGCTTTTATATCTTCTGCCCAATGGGACAGGGGAGAACAGAGAATGTCTGGGGTGGGTGGGGTCTTTGATTATGTTGGCTGCTTTACTGAGGCAGTGAGAAGTGTAGACAGTCTATGGAGGGGAGGCTGGTTTCCATGATGTGCTGAGCTGTGCCCACAATTCTCCCCAGTTTCTTGTGGTCACGGATAGAGCAGTTGCCATACCAAGCCGTAATGCATCCAGATAGGATGTTTTCTGTGGTGTATCAATAAAAATTGATGAGGATCAAAGGAGACATGCCATATTTCTTTACCCTGCTGAGGAAATAGATGTGCTGGTGTGTTTTCTTGGTCATGGCGTCTATGTGGTTGGACCAGGACAGGTTATTGGTGATGTTCATTCCTAGGAACTTGAAGCTTTCAACCCTCTCGACCTTAGCACCAATGATGTAAACAGGAGCTTGTGCACTGCGCCCCTTCCTGAAGTCAACGACCAGCTCTTCTGTTTTGCTGACGATTTTGTTTAGTTTAGATGTGGTGACGATCAATATGTGCATCACTCTCCCACCAGTATGTCTTTGGCAGGCAACCAGAGCATCCAGCAGTAAGCCTTGTGGTGACAGGGACAGCATGCAAACCGCACACTGATAAAAAACAAAATTAGGATGAAAAAGGTCTACCCAGAAGCTGTGAAGCAGCATCATTAACTGTTGCAACACACGAAGCACAAAGGAACTTAGCGGGTCAGGCAGCATCTAAGATAAGATAAGGTATCTTTATTAGTCACATGTACATCAAAACACACAGTGAAATGCATCTTTTGCATCGAGTGTTCTGGGGGCAGCTCACAGGTCTCGCCATGTTTCCGGTGCCAACACAGCATGCCCACAACTTCCTAACCTGTACATCTTTGGAATGTGGGAGGAAACCGGAGCACCCGGAGGAAACCCACGCAGTCACAGGGAGAATGTATAAACTCCTTACAGACAGTGGCCAGAATTGAATCCAGGTCGCTGGCGCTGTAAAGCGTTATGCTAACTGCTAACACTTTGGGTTGAGACCCTTGATCTGGACTGACTGAAATTAGCTGATGCTCCACTGAGCCACCCACACGTACATGGGAGAACAAAATTCTTGCCAACATTAATTGTCTGATTCAGATGTCAGACAAATCAGGTTAGTTTTACCCATCTGTCTACTCTTGCAGCTAAAGGATCACAATACTTAGTGTAGAAACCAGCATGTTCCAGGCCCTGGTATTTTCCATCTCTTACACTAGAAACCAGTTCAGAAATACAATTCAATACATTCTTAAATTAAGAGCTTCATTCCAAACTTGACATTTAAAAATCACTGAAGTGATTATAAGTGCCTAAAAATAATTACAGACCAATTATCCTTCTGGATGTCATTAGATATTCTGTATAAATGACAATAAACTGGACTTTCTAGCAAGATGACAAGACCCAGAGCCAGCAGTGTTGTCCTTCTCTAAAACACTTCCAATATCATCCTGTTTTGCACAGCTGGGTGTGATCCTTCAGAAGTGAATCATTAATGTTTCATTGAGTGTCAATATCTTTGACTCCCACTTCTTGTCTTTCTTGAAGCCTGACGAAACGGTCTACCTTGTCCATTATCAGCATATATATGTTTTGACAAAATATTATTCAAGATATTCCATATTTATTTAATTAGCAATCTACCCTATAAATATTAATATTCAGCAACAATGTAAAATACTGTTTCTCCTTTCCTTTATTGCCCACATATTTATGTGTCTGTAGATTTTTATTGAACTGTATCTCTTTCTCTATAACATTCTGCAACCATACACGAGCTGGTATCATTTGAAAAGTATGACACTCAATTCATGCTATCAAAGTCATCACCATGTGCTTTGAATAACAGTGACCCACAAGCAACCCTATGGAAACTTTGAAGTGTGCATCTGCACAATTAAAACTACTGCACTTGGTAACTATCCTTTGTTTTATTATAACAAGCTAACTAAATACCCAACTAATTACCTCAGCATTCAGATTGATTCTTCACGTTGTCTCTTTTACTTTGTTTGCTCTCTGAACATACACCTCAGAGAAATTGGAATCCCAACCTCAATGCAGATTCTCCAATATCTGACTCCAATTTCTCCAATATCTAACTGTTCTTAAGCATGAAAGACAGGCTTGCAAAAGCTACCTTCAATCAGTACTCTCACCTAACATTCGTACTGAAAATTGACACAATGAACTTAATTAAAATGTGAAGCAGGGGCTGAGCGACCTGAATCTCTCAAAACAACCAAAGTCTAATTTTAAGATTGTTACTGAATAAAAAGATTTCAATGAAAGCAGTAGAATCTAATTAATAGCTTCTAAAAAAAAACTGGAATGCAATTGACTGTTTTTTTTAAAAATAAGATAGCAATGCAAAATAATCAACAACACCCACTCTCTCACAGAAAAACCAATGACATCTCAAGAAAAGTCAAAAGCAAAGAAAGCATGTTACCATTGATGAAGATTCCCTCACAGGGTACATTCCTGAACAAGGAGGAGTTGAGGCACCAGCAACAGCTGGGAATGGGAGGCCTAGAGCTGCTATGTTGATGTGGAGGAGCTGGCATAGACATCAAGTACAAACTTGACAGTCTCAAACACACTACAGACAAAAGAGACTGCAGATGCTGCTCGACCCACTGAGTTCTTCCTGCAGTTTATATTTTGCTCATAGACATTGAAGTTGTGTCAGCAGACAACCTGACCAGATTAGCTAAGGTTTATATACTTGATTCCATTAATTTCTGATTCCCTCACAATTCAGGAATGGGGGCACAAGTAGTTCCTTGTGAGGAATGGAAAGGATCAAGTTGCAGTGGTTCATGCATGAGCTAGATGCATAAGTAGTACTGGGAATTAGATTCCCTTAATTTGAAGATATAATTCTGAATTTAAATGCAGCAGTTTAGAGGATCATCACTTGAGCCACAGTCATACTGAGAGATCAAAGAGCTGAATGTCTGGCTTTAAGATTTGGGTAGGAGACAAGGTTTTGGATATGTGGGCAATGAGGAAGGAGAGTATTTTCCATTAGGATGCACTCTTTCAAGTACTGAGTTGGAGCTAATCGCCTGCTGAAAAATTGTCTAGGTCTATAATAAGACTTCAAAGTAAATAATGGTGGGAGTGGGATGAGGCAGAGTGCAGGTGAAGTATACAGCAAGATATAAAGCCAGAGAATAACATAGGAATTAGTGCTTTGATATGCAGACTGTGATTGGAAGGGGCACAGGGACTGAGCTGGAAATAAAGGGTGTTGCCATTAAAGGAAGAGATCCCCTATTAGCTTGTCTCAGTGATAGAAATTTATGCATGCTCTTCTTGTAATGATTAGCACATGTTTTTTTTCCCTTTACACAACACATTGGGAAACATTGCAATAAGTCCCTGTATAAAAATAAACCTGCAATGATTGAAATTATGGGGGGAGAATCACAGGATAAGGTACTTGACTTCTTTAACCCAGTTGTTGATATTGTGGTGGCTGGTGGACTCTTGGAGATAAGTCTTTCTATACTTTGTGGCCCAAGAAACCCTCTAGATTGTAGGAAAAAGCAGGAATTGCCAAGAACAATAGCCTTTGGATGTGGTTCTGACACCAAATAAAATTTAACGGCTTCATAAATGTTGTCAAGGTCACAGAGCACATCATTAAAAACAACTTACTAATAACTAAACTCTCACATGTCTATCACTCCCCAACAATAACCTCCATCAATAAATGCTCTGACTTAGCATTCGTCTTTTTCTTTCGTACTTGCTCTGTGTCAAAGATGATCTGCTTGTGCACTAATTCTCTAGGTTCTGAGGCAGCTGAAGTGTCCTATACAGGATGTGTTGTAGACTCTAGCACAGATGTGGCCTATGGCTCCAGATGTGTCAGATGGATGGTGTCAAGAGACCTTGCAAGTACAGCAGTAATGAGATCACATGAGTAGGTTTGTTTATTTACTGTGACCCAGGCAATTCTTTGTGAGTCTTTGTGAAAGCAGCAAACAAGACACTTGCTAAAATGTTTGTGTTCCGGTCTAATGTGGTTAGTTTTTTTTATTACATGCAGTAATATTTCAACTGTGGTGGTGCCGGACAGTCAGATTTTCTCGATTATTGAATAATCTCATAATTGATACCCCAACACACTTTTAATGCACTTTTTTTTAACAAGCGTAATAAACGTTTCAGTGAACCTGATGAGTTTAAAGGGAGCTTGGGAACTTGGGAAACAAGGCCCCAGTGAATTTAAAGTGAGCACATGAAAACCGGGCCTGATGAGTTTAAAGGGAGCATCAGATATTGGGCCACACTGTTTTAAAAGGTGGTATATGATATGGAGTGTTGTTGAGTTTAAAGGGAGCATAGGAAAAGTGGCTCCGGTGAACCAGATGCTGAACCATCAGGGCTTCTAAACAATTGGATATTGGATTATCATAGTTTTACTGTCTAAAATCATTTTTTCCTTGTAACTCTACCTTGTAATTAAACCATAGAACCATAGAACAATACAGCACAATACAGGCCCTTCGGCCCACCATGTTGTGCCACCCTTCAAACCACACCTAAGACTATCTCACCCCTTCCTCCCACATACCCCTCTATCTTAAATTCCTCCATATGCTTATCTAAAGAAGACATTCTTTATCTTATTATCTTATTAAAGAAGACAGTGGGGTGGACATGATCATGAAAAGCAATTTTTGCCGCATTTGGTGAACATCTTGGAGTTGATTGTGTTGATTGAAAGTTATTTGAAAAATTAAGTGTGTGCCTGGTGGCTTAAAGGAATACTGCGCCACCAGCACAATCTTTCAAAATATACGATGGAAATGTTTTAGAATAGTAGTAGATATTCAGGTTAGCTTAGCTGGATAATGCTGTGGATTTGCAGTTGGAGGTAAAGGCAACACCATTCGTAACCATTTGTAACCTTTCTGACCATGATGGGTAGAAGCATGTCATTTATTCAACTTGGATAAACTGAGTTGAAGAGGGACATAAATATAAAGAAGCACCTTATCTTGTGGAAATGTTCTCAATATTGCCAACCATGAAAAAGCATTCTCTTCAAGAAGAATAAGTTTAAAAGGAGAAGGCAAAATGCTGGTGAACCATATGATCAATGCTGAAGAGCATTATGATAACTCACCAAAGGTGGTGAGTTTCATGTAAATACACTGGAAAACATATTCAGAGATGGATGTGTTTGGCATTACAGACTCAAAGATACAAGAAAAATTGCTTCAAGAAAGTAACCTGACGTTAGAGAAAACAGACGGGAGTTCTCATGCAGCAGAAAGCATGGAGGTTTAATTTAAAGTAATTATTGAGTCAAGAGGAAAGCATGTGAGTGCCATAGTAAACTGAATCTCTGGGAGTGACAGAAAAAAGCTGTAGGCTAAGGCGAAAGAAACCCCAAGAATGTGAATGTTGGAACTAGGGATTGAAACATGAAATCCTCATGTTCTGCTTTTGGGAAAATTCCTAACATGTGCAGAAAGAACAATCATTTTACAAAGAAATGCTGTGGAAAATAATCATCTGTACAAACACAGACAGCTGGAACTATTAATGAAAATATGTTGATCCCTCACAGCTAAAATGACCTGGGTTCAATCTTGACTTCCAATGTTGTCTGTGTGAATTTGTTCATTCTCCCTGTGACTGCATGGAACTACCCCGGGTGCTTTGGTTTCCTCCCACATCCCAAAGACGTGCTGGCTGTTGGGTTAATTAGCTACTGTAAATTTCCTCTGGTGTGGGTGGATGGTGGGAGAATCAGTGGGCCATTAATGGGCATAAGAGAATAAGTTACAGAGAAATAAGTGGAGGAATGGGTTTGATGGGATTGCACAGAGAGCTGGCAAAGGTTCAAAGGGTTAAATAGCTTCTGTCCTAAGGAAATATGGAATAATTACAATTAAAAAAGAAAATTAATATGAAACTAGGAAAACATAAAAGGTCAGTGATTTTGGTTTGGATGATGAGAACAGTATTGCATTTATCTTTTTGCCATATAACTACCTGAGATTACAAACAGATTTAAAAGACCAATATAATGTCAATAATTCCTCTCCCCCCACAAATGTTGCTCAACCTGCTCAGTTCCTTCAGCAGATTGTTTGTTACTCTAGATTCCAGCATCTGCAGTCTCTTGTGTTTCTATTGTCTCCATTTTATTCTCCACCCAGATTCTACCACTCACCTACACACTAGGCGCAATTTACAGCAGCCAATTAAAGCATGAGGGATCTGCGACATGTTGGAAAACTGGGTCCAAAGCTGGCTGGGTGATAGGAGGCAGATAGTAGTGGTGGATGTGTTTTTGTCTGACTCCAAGTCTGTAACAATTGGTGTAACACAAGGATTAGTGCTGGGACCTTTGTTTTGGTAATATATATAACTGCCTTGGATGAGTAAAGTAAGTCAACTTCACTTGCAAAGGAAAGCAACCAAAGATTTTAGATTTGCCAAGGTGAAACCGCTAAAATCTAACTTATCATGGTGCTCACATTCCTATTTGAGAACAAGTATGAATATTACTTCAGTGTAGCAGTCATAAATCCATGTTGGACTGTAAGATTGTTGATTGTATGACTGATGCCTCTGCTGGGCAGAAAGACACATTTGAGCAAGGAAATTAGGTATAATGATAATTATATAATTAATAGAATCCCATCTGCTGATCTTGTATTAGTCATATTAAATGACTACGTCAGTAAACAAAGGGTATTTGTGTGCTTCCTGATGAAAATTAGCAACTTAGAAGAGACCACTAAATCAGATTTGATGGAATAGTGCATCTTGTACCTTGTAGTGTGCCAGTGGATTTAAAGGATAAGCTGAAAGAAACACTAGGTGAGTCAGCCAAGATATTTTAGTTCCAATAAGAATATATTGAATGCTTTGATCAGTTCAATGGCAGCAATATCTAAGACGGATGTGTCATTGCAAGCATCTTTCAATCTTAAAGTCTTGAATAAGGCTATTAAAAGTGGGTGTTACCCACTGCCAATGATAGAGGACGCACACCTACATGGTGCTAAAGCTTTTATGGTTCTAGGTATACAGAAAGGGTTTTAGCATGGGAGTTTAGATGAAAGGTCATCATATTTCACTACTTTCCATAGACATTTTGGGAAATACTGCAGAATGCGTATACCATTGAAATCACCTCTGTGACAGATGTTTTCCAAAGGAAAATGCATGAGTTGGTAGAAGGACTTCAGGGAATGGTAGTCATTATTGCTTATGTTATGGCTACAGGATTTGGAGAAAAGCTGGAAGAAACAATTCAAAACCATGGTAAAGATTTACATGTATTTCTGCAAAGGTGCACTGAGTATGGAGTAGTGCAAAATAAAAATAAAATGGAACTTTGGAGGGAAGGAATTGCTTTTATTGCACATACCACAATAGGCTAAGGTTTTGGTCAAAATCCAACCAAGATTAAAGCAGTTTTGGAGATGCCTACTCTGACAGATGTGGCAGGGATCCAGTGGTTGCTGGGATTTGCTCAACATCTGTGTAAGTTTCTCCCTCATCCACCAGGTGAAGCAGCTCAAAGGTTTAACAGGGAATAGTACACAGTGGTTCTGGGGAGAGTCCCAAGAAATGGCACACAACAATTTTAAGTGGCAATCACTCGCACAACAGTCATCTATTATAACCTTAAGGTGTTGTAATCAATAAGATTATGCGAGTAGCAAAAAATTAGCTTCTGGAGGAACTCAGTGGGCCAGGCAGTATCTGCAGAGGGAAATGAACAGTCGACATTCCAGATGATGGGTCTCAACCCAAAAAGTTGACTGTCGTTGACAGCTCATTTTTTGCCCCAGATTCTAGTATCTGCAGTCTCTTGTGTTTCATGTGAGTAGGTTTGGTTACTTACATTATTCAGGAGAGTTCTGTCTCTGTAAAAGCTTCAAACCAAGCAGTTTGCAAAATGCTTGTCTATTGAGTTTTATGTGGTTACGTTGCTTTAATTTAAATAGATGACAATTTCTGTTTATAACAAATCAAGACCATATTAATACAAGAGAGAAATAGATTTGTTTGGGATATGGTGTATATCTTTCATTTGCACATCGCCTCCACTTGTTCCCAGTGCATGCACTCAAGGTGTTCAATGCCTTCCTCGATTCTCCTTCTGCAATTTCAGTGGTCACAAGCCAGGCAGCATTTCTTCAAGAAGCCTTTGAAAACAACCTCAAAACATTTTTGCTGTCCTCCTGGAAATCTCATACGATGACGGAGCTCAGAGTAGAGTGCTTGTTTTAGGAAGCTTGTGTCTGACATGGAGACAAAGTGGTTTACCCACCACTGCTTCAGAGCAGTCAGGGCCTTGATTCTCGGGACAATGACTTGAAACAGGACGCTGACATTAGGTTGGCTATCCTGCCAATGGATTTGTAGGATTTTGTTGAGACAGTATTGGCGGCATCTCTCCAACACTCTGAGATATATTACCGTAGGCTCTCCATGGCCCCAAAGTACTTAGGAGGCTGGGATCCATGCTGCTAGACAGCAAGGTGCTGGGTTTTGGTTCTTGTTCTTTGAACAATTTTCTCATTGTGGACTGAAAAAGTGCAAGGGCAGGAGGTCTGTTATGTCCCTAAGTTGCTTTGAGGGAGAGTGTTGGCCATCATGAGGAGAGTACCAGCAGAGCCCCCAGCCAACAGAGGTAAAGTTGGGGAGTTGAAACATAATGGGATGCTCCTGTCCAATCCTATTCCTTCCCACATCCCACTTTCTCCTGTCACAATCAGATCAGTACCATGTAAACAACTTGGATGATACAGAGGAAATTTGGACTTGCCAAGCAATCTCCAAGAGCTGGTATCAGGACTCTGGGGATCATTGTTCAAAGAGGTTTGATGGTGCCATGACATTCCAGTAATCTGATCTGCTGCAGACAATTAGAATTGCCGAGACTGTGCTCCCATGAAATGGTGTCAGCTTTGAGGACTACATATCTTCTGTCCTCAATATGACAGAATTGGATGTCCCACCATGGTCACTCCAACAATGCTCTTGCTGCTGCCCTTCAGCCTAGTATGCTGCCACCCAAAACAAGGTAGTGCAATTTGAAGCAGACCTATCAATGTCCGCAGTTACTCTTGACTGCTCTTCATGTCATCTCCAACCTCCTTCACTGCAAACCAGCTACCTTCCATGAGCATGGCTGCATCTACTGAGGAAACCTGTGCAAAGGTATCAGCACAGGCAAAGGCTCACACAGGCAAAGGCTCACAAAGAACAAGCACGAGGGATACACAAGGGTAACTAGTCATAAAATGTATAGATGAATACAATTGTCCTGCTCTTGCATACATGATTTGTGTTCAGCAGATATTGCTGATGATTAACTAAGAATAGAAAATGGGAACTGTATTGTTGTGAGAATTGCCACTTTCTGCATCCATAACCATTCCATGGTGGCAGGCCATCACTAGGAGCCTTAGATCTACTGCCTGTAGGCACAGACTGTCTGCTGAAAGGGGGTGACTTCCTGACTTCAAGTCTTATACTTTTTAGATACAATAGCAATACATGACAGGTGAGTGACAGCCCAGCAAATATGACTAGGTCTGTATTTAGTGTGTCTAGGTGGTAAAGTGCAAGTGTGGAATCTCCTAAGGCCCCATGTATGAGTTGGAGACGGGGGCCCATTCATCTATTATTTTCCCTGTCTATGTTTCAATGGTGCAACATACCTCAACTCCAGGTTAATTTTTTTAAAAATGCAGGTCCTGGTAATCTGAAACAAAAACATTCTCTAACTCGGTGCCAAATTCTAACATATTATGGTCATTTCTCTCTGGAGGATTCCTTTCTATAATACCAATTAACCCTATCTCATTACACTGAACAAGAAAATAAAATGATTTCATGAAGAATTGCTCCATGAATACGTTTTGATTTCATTCCCAAGAAATCGTCCTCTTGACTATTCTGATAATCTGCTACAATTGTTTCCTTACTCTTTTTACAAGCTCTGATTTTTTTTCTCAATTTATACTCTGACAGAGTACAAATTAAAACATCAAAGTGTAAGACAACAATCATTGGAAATTTGCAAAATAGTTTAGAGGAACCATTTTAGTTCTTGTTCTATATAATGAGATAGGGTTATTTGTTAATCTCAAAAGACCAATCCTCTGGTGAGAAGTGATTGTATGTTAAAATTGAGTTTGAGATTTATGAATTTAAGTTTGAAACTAAAGACTTACACATAAATTAAGTTTATTGTCAAGCATGATTGCTGAGTAGGCTAAATCATCTATATACTGCATTAAATTTTCTTGTTCACACTAACTCTTTAACAACTGCACCATGGTTCCGTTGGGAAATACTCCAGATATAGCAAACAGTCTTTATTATTGACAAATATATGCTGTGCATTCCTCTTCCCTGTGCATCCCAGATGTGATAGAGACATTTAAGAGGCTCTTTGATAGGCAAATGAATATGCAGATAATGGAGGGATATGGACTGTGTGCAGGCAGAAGAGATTATCTTAACTAGTTCGGTACAATATCATGAGCTGAAGGGCCTGTTCCTGTGCCGTACTGTTCTATGTTCCATGTTCTTATGGTCTTAGGCTGTTTATTAGCACGTACTATACTGAATGAACATTAAACACTTCCACATGTCATGCCTTTCCCACACATCTCAGTGCATGGTCCCATACAATTCACCATATTCAATCCCAACAATCCTTGTTAGCCGAGTATAATCATTAAGACTGAATCTAAAGCCCAAACATTGATGATATCTTGATCAAAGCCTACATGAGTATTGTCATGGTTATCGAGTGTGAGCTATCAGCAGCCTGTGATTAATGTTTGGAAGATGGGAAATTTCCCCATGTCGTTTGGGAGACCAAAAAAAACTGAGGTTGATCCAGGATGCTGGCTGGAATGGAATAGTGAGTTACGCTGCCGAGTGTATAGGACCTCTCATCCTACTGTCATTGCCGCAGTTACCTGACATGTTGCATAATCCTATTCAAATTGCAAAGATTTTCTTGAAAAACAATTGGGTTAGACATGTCCATGGATATTGCAATAAGCCTGAATCTAAGTTGTTTGCATATCCTACCTGTAATGATTTGTTTCATTCCCAGCACTGTTTTCATGGTGCATTGCCAGGCAGGACTGGTAATGATTGGTGTTGTCCCATCCTTGTTGGCCATAGTAGCAATGTTTACAAATGACTTATAGGTGCCCATAAACAAATGGTCCTGATCTTTGTTTACTAACTCAGTACACTAAATCATAAAATTTAACATCTTCTGCATAGTGTCTGTGTATTCAGAAACCCAATCAATGGATCCCAAAGTGGCTATGAATGTCTCACAACCATGGGCAAATCCGGTTTATTCTGAATATATTTTTTTCTAATTGGCATTCGTGTGTGTTTATTTATCTCTGCAGGTTACCATCTGCTCCAGACAGGTCATTAAACTTTCAACTTCCTGTCACATATCATCAGCTCTCTATTTTTCCTCAACAGTTTTCTTTTTGATAGACGTTAATATTTTTGTAACAGTTTACTAGTTGGTTTGTCTCACATTGACTGCATTTTCTCAAATGTTAGCTATGATCCCAATGCCAAGAGAGATGATCATTCCTAGGTGGCAACGTAAATTCATTCCTTTAGTTGGTAACACATTAGATTTGATTTCTTGCTCTTTGCTTTCTCTTCTAACCTGGTGCAACTGTTTTACCCTTCAATCAGCTGTCTCTTAGCTTTGAAATATATCAATGCTCACCATGCTGAGTTAACTATTAGTTTTCCATATGCTGCATTTATCTGATTATTTTTCTACAATAATATATGGTCTCCTTCCATCATTAGAGGAATCAGATCCCCTTCCCCTGCTGTTTTAAATCAATGGCTTTCACAGTAACTTTACTCCATTGGAGGATTTTCTGCCCTCACCCCAGTTTTGATAATGGAATTCTGTTGCTCCATCCAGTCAATTTGATCTGTCTGACTCTCCTGATACATGCCATATACCGTACTGGATTTATTACTACTATTCTACCACACAGTCATCTGCCACCTCAAACTGTTTGTCAGGTATTCCAGTAGGAATCAAAGCCAAAATGGTCGTGATAATTAAACAGTTTTATTTAGTATAAGACATGGCACAGTTCACAAAGCAGATTGCTAACAATTTTACCATCTTGGGCAGAATCAATACAGCAATATTACCTGTTCCTATTGGGAGTAGTGTTTGTTAACTTCTAGTTGTTCCATGACTGCATCGAGCTCGAGACCTTACCTTTTACGCTTTTACAGCAATTTTATATGTTGTGACTTTTACAGCCTCAGTCCTGTGGTTATAAGATGTTAACATTTCTATTTATGATAAATTAGTATGTAATTTATTAAGTTATTAAATCATTATGGTAGTTACATCAATTTTTTCAATGAGCTGACACAAGGTATCTAGCCCTTAAATAGTTTCATGGTTTGTATCTTACCATCCTACCTTTACTAATATCATAGTCCTTATTCTCTCGTATTTGTCAATCTTTCTCCTATCCAGCTTAGTGCTCCAAACGTATTGTGTCTGTCTTTGAAGATTATTAATCTAAATTGTTCTCAGGTCTTAACATGAGAGTCCATCAATATGATAATCAAGGATAAGTCATATTGAAACTGATGAGAATGTGGTACTCACTAACACGGGGAACAATTGAGGCAAATAACATATTGTATTTAAGGAGAGGCTGGCTCAGCAATGAAAAATAGATTAGATGATACTAGATGAGGAAAAGGTGGGGTGACTCTCAGATGGAGCTCGACAATCATTTTGATTGCTTGACCTAAGTAATCATTTCTCTGCTGCATATTCCTGCTGCACCTTAGATTTAATCGGTGTAATTGTCCTTGATAATAAGAAATGTATAACAAGGTTAATAGAATTCTGAAGGACCTTCACTTGTCACCTACCATTCCGTGCAGTGCTTTACATTTTATTAAATCATGTTCTACTCGATTTTTCCAGGGTTTGATTGGAAAGCTAACCTGTAGTACTGAAGACAGTGCACACTTAGATCAGAGCTTGGTCATGTAACCTGTAATGCTTCAAGTGGGAGGAACTTGGCCTGCTGTGTGTCATAATCCATGTTGCTGTGTGATTGGTTCCTGGCTGTGATGAGAAGACAGGCTCACAGCCCTGATACACCATCAGCTGTATAACATCATTAATTAAGCTAAATACCAGCAATTGCAAGCAGATTGAAGTGAAGTATATCACAGGTATAGTCCCTTTGTTTCCTGGTTACAGTTCTAGAATCTTAATATAAACTTCTTGGGGAGCATAGTCTCTCAAAAAGGTAGGAGGTGAAAAAGACTAAATTCTCGCCACATTAGCTGTGACCAAGAATTTTGTTGTGCTGTTTAAACAGTAGATTAATTGTGTTCAAAATACAGAAAGAACAAAATGCTTAAACAAAGCATTTGATTGGACAGCGGAAAAGGGGAATATCACATTATGGTCTATGAGTTCCTCTCCATTTATTGCTTCAATGGTCTCCCCATTTGATAACCCTGAACATTCCTTCACTTACCGGATTTGAAGCCCCTTCCCATTACAGACATTTAACTGAATGCAAAGGATTTGATTCCTTCAATCTATGTCTCTCTGATTTGAGATGGGAGACACATTGACATAATGAGTACGAAACTGGGATGTATAGATAAAGAGGCAGGCATTAAAGAGTGGGTTCTCATAAAGAGAAGGAAAAATCATAAGTAGAAATTCAGGGAGACTGTTCGATGATTATCCCCCAGTGAGCCTGCAAATCAAGAACAGAGCCAGATCGTGTACACTGAAATACCTCAACTAGGAGGAGGAGTTTGGGTTGGTTTTTGGTATATAAGGCTGCTCTATGATAGGTCTCTAGCTCCTTTGTGACATCACTTTTACCCAGGTTTCTTAAGAGTACAATACAGAGAAGAAGGAATAGGCCACTCTGTGCCATCTGTTCCTTGAGTCTGCTCTGCCATTCAGCAAGATCATGGCTGCTCCAAACTTAGCTTCAGCGCCACTTTCCTCTCTCTCCTCATACTCTTTGACCCATTTGTAGTTCAAATGCCTGTCAATCTCTGCCTTGAATATATTCAGGCCTGATTTCCATGGCTCTTTTGGATAGAGAATTCCAAAGGGTCACAGTCCTCTAAGAGAAGAAATGTTTCTTCATCTCCAACTTATATGAGTGACACTGTATTTTGAAACAATATCCGCTGGTTCCAGATACTCTCCCAGAAGCAAAAATATCTTCTAAGCATACAGCCTGTCAATTCCCTTCAGAGTCTTGCATTTTTCAATCATATGACATCTCATTCTTCTGAACTACAATGAATTTAGCACAACTTGCTTAAGTTCTTTTCATTTGTCAACCCCTTCATCCCATGAATCAACCTAGTGAACCTTCTCCTCATCACCTCCATTGCAGGTATACCCTCTTTAATTATGGAGTCCAAAATTTTATGCAGTATTCCAGATGCAGTCTTACTAGTACCCTGTAATCTTACATCAGAACTTCCCTACTTTTACATTTCAATACTATTTGCAATAAAGGTTAATATTCCATTAGCCTTTCTAATTATTTTCATACACCAGGATCTCAGATCCCGTTGTAAACAAATAATAATTTGTTTTATGGAAGGCCAAGGAACGGCAGATGGAATTTAACTTGGACAAATGTGAAGTATTGCATTTTGGGAAGTTAAACCAGGGCAGGACTTACAGTACATAGTAAATGGCAGTGCTTTGGAGAACGTTGTAGAACAGAGGGACCTAGGGATACAAGTACATAGTTCCCTGAGAGTGGTGACTCAGATAGACACTGTGGTGAAGAAAGTGTTTGGCATGCTTGCCTCATCGTTCAGCGCAGTGAGTATAAGAGCTGGGATGTCATGTTACAACTGTACAAGATATTGGTGAGACTGCACTTGGAGTATTGTGTGCAGTTCTGGTCACTGAGCTATAGGAACAATGTCATTAAGCTGGGAGGGTGCAGAAAAGAATGTTACCAGGACTGGAGGGCTTGAGTTACAAGGACAGGCTGGATAGGCTGGGATTTTTTTCCTGGAGCATAGGGGGCTGAGGAGTGACCTTCTAGAGGTATATAAATGTATGAGGGGGTTAGATAAGGTGAATGGTCTCAGTCTTTTTCCCAGGGTTGGAGAGTCTAAAACAAAAGGGCATAGGTTTATGGTGAGAGAGGAAAAAATTTAA
Source organism: Pristis pectinata (assembly GCF_009764475.1). Taxonomy (NCBI): domain Eukaryota; kingdom Metazoa; phylum Chordata; class Chondrichthyes; order Rhinopristiformes; family Pristidae; genus Pristis; species Pristis pectinata. The sequence continues at coordinate 22,393,089 of NC_067418.1, read as the reverse complement.
AGGGGAAGTGAGGGGCAACTTTTTCACACAGAGCGTGGTGGGTATTTGGAATGAGCTTCCAGAGGAAGTGGTAGAGGCAGGTACAATTACAACATTTAAGACACCAAGACAGGTACATGGATAATAAAGGTTCAGAGTGATATGGGTCAAAGGTAGGCAAATGGGACTAGGCAACTTGTTGACAACTAGGCATCGTGTGGGCAACTTGGTCAGCATGGACGAATTGGAGCAAAGGGCCTGTTTCCATGCTGTAGACCTCTATGGCTCATTCTTCCTACCAAATCTACTCATCTGCATCCCTTTACCTGAAGGGAATGTAGAAAGTGCTGTGCTTTCAAGGTGGTACCTTCACGAGAAACTAACATGTGTAAAGCTTACCTTTGCCTCACCTTCAAGCCCTTGGCATGCATGTTGAGAGATTTTTATTCAGTATTCATTTCACACTGTGCCTGAGCTGGTGTGCTTCATTGGATTGTGTCAAAGAAGCTGTATGCTAGAATGAATACCTTTTACTTCTGAACTGACTGTGCTTAATGTGCCAACTTAGAGACAACTTCACACCGTGCTGTAACAGACCTGAGAATGTTTCATGTGATTGGATGGAGGAAATTTCAGTGTGTATTTTACCAAATTTATCATGACCTCGGAGTATTTTGCTATGTAATATACAAGCAGATATCTCAGTGAGGCCTATGACCTCCCCTCCAATTGTTGTTCAAATTTGTGCAATCACTTAAACCCTGATGATTCCCCCACATTGACTTTGACATCTCATCCTATCCAGGAGTATGTTTCAGAATACAGAGGATGGTTTTATATTCTTGACTCAACCCAATTTCATTCAATCCAATTTCATTCAATCAAATTTCCTCTCAGAATTAAAGGAAAGAGAGACTTTGAGATCCAGAAAGTAGGATCTGGATATCTAACGCAATTGAATAATGTGATTAATACATTTGGAAAATGGGGAATTTTTGGATGTGTTCAAGTGGATGAGAGTGGATTCCAAAGCAGGATGAATTGTTCAACCTGCATTTATCCCCTTTTGAGATTACACATCATAAGCAGGCACAGACCATGATGATAATATCATAAGAGGGAGGAGTTTGTGTCACAATTCTTGCCTGCTCCTGAGTTGCATCCTGGCTTCTGATATCATCTGGAGACAGGTTTACACCCTTAGTTGCATACCATCAGTGAGAGTTATTGTGGGAGGAGTTAGCAAGTACAGTAGGTGTGGTGCTAATAAAGGGGAAAAGAACAAATTAATAGTGAAGTATGTAATTTGACCAAAATACACGAAATGCAAATATATTCAAGTGAAATAGAAGTATAGCCCATACATAATACAACTATTTTCCCATGACAGATTCTAGACTAAAGATTAATAATCATCAAAGTTTCATCCAGTTTCTTCAAGTGAACAATATCACAGAGAGGTGAAAGAGAAAAGTCAAATCATCACCACACTGACTGACATTGGAAAAATGTTGCTGCTGTCAAGGGCAGACCTGCTGTGACCAAAACCCCAAGTGTCAAAGACAGAATAAAATGGAAAGCATCAACAATGATTAGAAAGGCGAGGGATTGTGACTCTCTTGTCAAGGATTTTGTCACAGTGAGAATCTAATCAGTTGCTGCCAGTTGCCATGAGGCTCGACCTATAATGTGGTAAGTTGACTCGAACGTAAAGCTCAAAAACACCTCACCTGGGAATGCTTCACATTTAGATGTTGAGGAATCTCTAATCTATATTCATACTGTGCTTTCCAAAGCTGTTGTGCTTCATTGGATAAAATCAAGGGAGTTGTCTACTGCATTGAGCACATTTCTGAGTTATCTGTGTTTAGTCCACCAATTTTTATTTAACTTTACACAGTGCTGAACCTTGTCAGGTAATACTTAAGCAGATACTATGAAGGCAGATTTCCCATTATTGCCCAAGATGGTTGTACCAGTAGATAATTTTGATGATTCATTCCCTTCTTTGCAGAATATTCACTAGTTCTACAACACCAGATTGTAATTTCTTAATTCACCCTAACTTCATTCTCTCGCTGTCGAAAAGAAATCAAACAATTGTAGATGCGTGAAAACTGAAGTAAAAAGATAAGATGCTAGGAACACTTAGCAGAATATAGAACATATGTAGAGAGAGAAACATGTCATACTGTCCACATTCAACCTATTACAATACCTCCCACCCCAAATCCTGATGTGACAGTGATCTTAGATTGGATTAAACTCATTCTCTAGGGTTTTCTATAAACTGCTTACGGCACATGACATAAATAGTCTGCACTGTCTTTGGTTCTTAAGTTCTACAGTTCCAAAATGAAGTTGTTGTTTGAAGATGGTTTGGTTGCAATAAATAATCCTATCATTCCTGCAGCATAGTATTTGCTTAATGAACTACAGTGCTTAATAAAACAATAGGCACTGCTCAGGAACTTTACGGACACAGTAGGCAGAGAAAATGCTGGAAATACTCAGTAGGGCAGACAGAAACATGATCAATGGTTAAGGTCAGTGATCTTTAATCCATTCTAAAAATGTATGCCTAACTCATCATTTACTTCTGTTAATTTTGTTTTGCCTTCTTGTGGTCCTTCTTCTCGTGCCAGTCCTATTTCTGGCATTCTTCTTGTTACTACCATCAGGGAGGAGGTACAGGAGCCTGAAGACTCACACTCAACAATTCAGGAACAGCTTCTTCCCCCTCCACCATCAGATTTCTGAACGGTCCACAAACACTACCTCGTTACTCCTTTCTTTTGCATTATTTATTTATTTTTGTAACTTACAGTCATTTTATGTCTTTGCACTGTACTGCTGCCACAAAACAACACATTTCACGTCATATAAGTCGATGATAATAAATCTGATTCTGATTCATATTTGGCTGTTAACATATACACGGGGGAAGCCAGCTTTAAAACATTTACATCAGATTTGCTGACCTGTCTGAATGGTCTTTGTTAAAAAAATGTGAGTTTATCAAGCTCCAGGACGTTTATGCACCAATGATCTTTCCCAAAGTTACTTTGGCTTTAGAATCCTTGTTCAAGATTTTCCAATATTTATCTTCCTCACAAAAGCACCTTTCAGATATCCAGTTCTATAGGTGAATTTGACACTCCTTGCCTCCTGGCATTAGCAACCTCTAAATGGATTCCATGTCCTTTTTTCTGGCTAGCAAAAGGTCCCACAAAATTCAGGGGATAATTGAGATCTGTTCATGTCAACAGAGCCCTGATTTGGATTTCATTTAAGTTTTAGATGCTCTGCAATATTTCCATGGGCAATGAAATCAAAGAGGCCCCCAAATCTATGTGTTCAACCAATGCTGTTGGGCCCAGAGGAGATAAGTTGGGCCCTCACTTTTTCAGGATGTCCTCCCTCTATTGTTGACACCCTCCATAACTTTTGGCAATTCTTCCATGTTGTGACTGTAACTAAGTCACAGGCAAAACTGGCAGATTTGAAGGTCAAGACGAGCAGGCATTCTCTTGGAGACCCTCTCAGTAGAGTCCCTCCAAACTCCAAGTACATCAAGTTTTTATACTTTTAAGAACAGTGATAACAGCAGGTGATTCAATACAATTTCAATAGCTACATTGTTTACTTCAACTTTTTTGTGCCTGACAAATGGTTCAATTGAATTACATATTTACAATGGGAGCACACTTAAACTGAAAGACACCTCTGAAGGTTCAAACACCTTCACTGGAACAAAGTGATTCACATGGATTGTCTAAAAGCTTCTGAAAACAGAGAATCCAGACACCCAAAATTAGTGTTGTGATGGCTGACAAAAATCCCAATTACTGATAGACCAAAATGACCATGTTTAAGATAAGCTAAGGTATCTTTATTAGTCACATGTACATCGAAACACACAGAGAAATGCATCTTTAGTGCAGAGTGTGCTGGGGGCAGCCCGCAAGTGTCGTCACGCTTCCGGCACAACATAGCATGCCCACAATTTCCTAACCTGTACGTCTTTGGAATGTGGGAGGAAACCAGAGCACCCGGAAGAAACCCATGCAGACCTGGGGAGAAGGTACAAACTCTTTACAGACAGTGGCCAGAATTGAACCCGGATCGCTGGCGCTGTAAAGCGTTACGCTGAATGCTACACTACTGTGCCTGCCTGATATGCTAAATGACAAAATAACTTAGCTGTAGGTGCCTATTTTGATGTAGGTCAATTAACATAGCCCATTGTCTTATGTTTGGCTGATGCATAGAACAACATCCCATGGTTACAGCACTTTACAAACCATACCTCTGGAGCAGCCAGCCTCCTGGTGTGGGCCAACAGCCTATGCTCCATAAACACCTTTTAATTTCAAAACTGATTACTGCTTGTATTTTTTTATTTCAACAAGTTTTTTGAAGACCAGTTCTTGTTTGTATTAATACCTGCTACCCCTGTTTAGTAACCCTAAGAGATATCTCATGTCTGACAATTCCTTAATAATCTGATCACAGCAGCATCAGTCCAAGATCCTATGTCAGGATACATGTTTGGTGCTCTGAAATTTGTCTCCCAATTTTAAATGTTGTTGAAGTCTCCAAATGATGGGGGACACATCAGTGCCTTAATGGGTGGTTGGCTGGTGCATCTGCCTGTCAGTCACCCAGAATCAAAACCTACTCCACGTGGAAAAATCTGCAGAATTGTCCACCACACCCGACTGTGATCAGTTCTAATATCAACTGTCCAGAAACCCTGAACTGGATAGTCTTGGTGCCAAATCTAGCTAAGGTGAGACCTGGTCAAAGCAGATGAGTGCAATTAACACTTGTTACAAATGTTCACATGTTAAAAATGAGTTGCTTTTATTGCATGTGTTAACTACAATTAATTTATGGTCTTATGTCCAATGGAAAATGTTCTATCTTTAATTCAAATTGACCAATTGGAGTATTTTGCCTTTCTTACATTTAATTTGAATTCACCAAAAAAAAAACTTTCTACTTTTGACTATTCCAGTGATTAATCTCATACTTCCAGTGTTGCAGACTTATTTTGAAAGTTACTGAGGGGTGTAAATCTGAAGCAAAGAGGATCAGATCAGAGTAAATGGGAGTAGGGTGGGGTCTGAGGCAGTGGGGTAGTCAACATAATGGTTTAGTGGGTCCTGGATAGTGGGAGAGGGGTTTGCCTGAAACAACAAGGGTGGGGGTGGAGTAATCTGAGATGATTGACAAGTGAATGTGGGGAGTAGCAATAGATATGTGAGACAATGCAGAAGCATAAAACTGGGTAGAGAGTGGATCTAACATCAAAAGGGGCCCCTATGGTGTGCCAGATAAGGAGGTGTTGTGTAACATTATCCTACTCTTCTGTAAACTATGGTGGGTATATTTCTCCTCAATAACCTGATTGATTAATATATTAAAATTGTATTTTTTATTCTGTGATTAAGTCAATGATGTGTATTGTCACGAATTAATTTTCCATTTCTTAAAGTGAACAGTATCTGGTGGAGGGGAAAAAGTAAAACTAAGGCTGGAAGATTCACTAAGACTGGAAAAAAATGTTTGGTTCAAAGTGGAAATCTGTTGTGCTCAAAACAGTCAGTGTTGAAGAAAAGTGAAAAACTGGGGGCTTCAACAATGATCTAAAGGGCATTGAACATTACTAGGAATCTTATTGTGAGAATTTTGTGATATTGACAGTCTAGCCAGATACTGTCATTTTCCATAGGTCTCATAAGTTCTTGGTAAGTTGACTGGAGCTGAGCTCGTATGTTAACCTTGTCAGTACGTCACTTGGGAGCGCTTGGCTCTTACAGTATGTATCAAGGAATTTTTGTTCTGTATTCATCCTTTGCTGTACCTGAGTTTGTGTGCGTCATTGGATAGTGTTAAGGTATCTTTATGCTGCATTGAGCACATTCTGCTTTTGGGTTATCTATGCTTAGTGTAGTAATTTAGAGAGCACTATACTACCTTGATCTGGGATTATTTGAGGTGCTGCTATAGAGCAATCTTTACTGTATATTTTGATTGCACTATTCCTGACTTTGGAGTGTTCGTAGAGCAGCATGAAGAATGATTTGCCATTATTGGTTCTAATGTCCCATGTAATAACTGCTTTCATGGCTCAGTCAGTCAAGAACCATAATGATCCCTCCATTCATTGACTATGACATGCCTTCAGGTTACTGAAATATAAGATGTTTCAATACAGACTATTTGCTACTTTTCCTTATTTATCCCAATTTCACTTTTGTTCAGGTTGACTGTGAAAGGAAAGTATATTATCTGATACAAAGAAAAATAAACTTGTGAAAAAAAGAGATAGCTATGAGAATCATTGAATAAAGGAATTCATGTTTGAGAATGAGAGAGAAAATTTGTTAGAGATAATTTTAGAGTTTCAGTGCATAGGAATGGTATCAGAGATGAGAGTAACTGCAAGATAGGCATGCCCATTGATATTCCAGACCAATAATGATGCCTGTCCATATGTTCAAGTGATATCTCAGTTAAAAGGAATGTGAGTTGCTCTATGAAATGAATCTTACTGCTGTGTGATTAGGTCCTGCCTTCTTTACAATGTAACCCGGTTATAGGTTTACATACATGGAGATGGGTCCTGATTACACAACATCAGTGGGAGTTACTGTGGGATGGACCAAATGTCAGCTGAATCTGTGCGTTTAGTTCCTATAAAAAGGAAAGAGAACAATTAAATTGTAATTTAACTAAACATCAGCAATTGTGCACATATTCAGGTTAAATATAGGACCGGAATTGCTGGAGGAATGCCTTTATAATTAACTGGAGATAGGATTTCTCCTGAACCCTTCAGCTCAAAAATTATTTCTGCTATCAGTTGCTGAAAGTGTGTGCTTTTAATGGTGTGGAGAGAGTGACTGGGTACCTAGAACATTGAATGGCAGAGTCAACAGTGTTAACCTATGAGATTTTAAATTGACAGAGGGAAATGCTGAACAAGAATACCTCAGAGTTGGTAAATTTAATATCAAGTCAGCTTTAGAAAGGAATAAGCAAAAGATTGTATTAGTGAAGCAAAGACAAGATAGGAAGGAGAATTAAGAAAAATAAATGATTTAAACTTGACACTTCAAAATCCCCAACAATTCACTAGTTAAAGAACTGGGATTCCACTCTTTTAATTGTTCATTTACTGAACCAGAAATATTGATTGCCAATCATTAACAATTTTTACATTGTTAATAGTTGTTAAGCTATTAATTCTTTATTAACTTCCAGTCATACATTTAATGGTCAATTAGTTTATAAATGCAGCAACTACATGAGAACTATGAGGTGTTTTGTGGTCGAAGTATTTTTTTACAGAAGTAATTTCAGAATGATACAAAGCATTCAGTAATGTATGATGATTCTCAGTTCTCAGGGTATCTCTTTCCATATAAGCTGCTGGTCAGTGTGCACATCAACAACAACAGTTCATTCATGCACCACTAGTTCTTGAGCTTTTTCCAGTGTAATATTTTACCATTGATTCCTAGGATCACAATTCATGTCTTTTGGTCAGAAATTGATGTGGCCTTAGCCATTTGATGTGGTCTGTCACCTCCCATTTATCCAAAGAAAAACCATGGGTTTGCCAAAATATATAATGCATCTATGGATTTTGAATGACTTGACTAGATATAATGATGATTGCATACAAAGGATTTTGGATGTGGTTGTGAATTTTTGTTTTTGAAACATGACATACTGATTATACACTGTGCTCTGTTGTCATCACTTAAATTCTGTTGAGATGCTGTTGTCATCAACTATATTTTTTAAGAGGCAGAAGGTTGCCAAAAGCACTTCAGTAAGATCAGTGTGACGGAGAGGAGATCCTTTGTTTATTTGTTGGTTATACATGTCTGAATCTTACACCTGCCAAGTTTTATTTTAAAACTCTCCAAATCTGCTGACTATAAATATTTTTCATTTCTGGCATCATAATCTAATTATATTGAACTTTTAAAAAAAAATTCTTTTCCTGGGCACCTGATTAGGTGGCAGCGTGATCTTAATACGGATTGCCTCAGGTGCATCAAATACTAAACAATAAATCCAGGCAATGAAGCACCTGCTTTGTCATCACAACCACTTCATCTGTGCAGAGAATGCTCTGATGTTGGGATAGTAGCACGTTGGTGTCAGAAGCTCAAATGAGCATAATTCCAGAAAGCAATACAATTAAAGCCTAATAGGAAATTATTTTTCTGGTTGGAAAATCTGTGACAAATGACTCTCCTCCTAACACTTCAAAATCTACAAGGCATATATCGGGAACATGGGGGAATGCACTTGCCTGGATGAATGCAGCTTCAATAATACTCAAGAAGCTCAACACCATCCAGGAGGAAAACAGGAGCATGCATGTTGAGCACCCCATTCATCATTCTAAACCTTTATTCCCTCTACCAGCATTGCACTGTGGCTGCAGTGAGTGCCATTTACAAAAGGCACCATAGTTACTCATCTAGGCTGCTCCAATTGCAGTTCCCAAATGCTTAACCTCTACCACCAAGAGATAGAAGGCAGAAGATACAATGGTAACACTATCTCTTTCAGTTCCCTCCAATTTTCATGTCATCTTGACTCCCTACCTCATGGTATTGTGTGAGTAATTTCACCAGAAGGAGTACAATCATTCATATAGGTGGCTCACCATCACCTGCTCCAGGGAAATTAAGGATGGAGCATAAATACTGGACATTCCAGTTATGTCAATATCCCAAAAAACAAATAAGTAAATGGATCTTTCCTCACTTTGCTTGCTCTTAAAACACTGACTCATGACTTTGTTACTTTTACACCTGTCAATTCCAAATCAGTCTGGGCTAGCCTTTCTAATTCCACCAATCTCTAAGCTTTAGCTCAAACAAAACTCCATCCTAATTTGCACCAAATCCTTGGGCCTTCATTCATTCCTCCATTCTTTCAATACTGGACTTCTAAACAACCCTGACTTAATCCTAAGAATCTAAGAACATAAGCTATTTAGCTTTTATTTGCCATTCTGTAACTTCATGAGTAATCCATGACCTAGCTCAGTAGACCCATCATTTTCAAAGATCCATGGATATCCATCAACCACAGATAAAACACTAAAAATCAATCTGGCATCAATGGTCATTTGCAGAAAAAAGTTCCAAAGGTTTCCCTCTCTGTAGATGGACATATACCTTAACCACTCTTAAAAGATCTGGCTCTAATTTTTACAACACTGGCCCTCATTCTAGCCTCCCCAATCTAATGTCTACCTGTATCTGACTTGTGTATTTCCCTGAATCTCTTAGAAAACAATCAAACTATCCCCTAATCTTCAAAATTCCAGGAGACTTATTCCTAAATTATATATTCTACTCTACTAACTTAACTATTGGAATATGGATATCATGCTGATGCATCTATTCTGCAATCTATCCAAGGCAATTCCTCCTTAATGCTTCTGGTACTCATGGATATTCTAATCAGGGTTTTGAATAATTGTAGAATAACTTCCACACCCTTTCATACCAGGCCTCTAGAATCAAAAAGGGATTACTTTGTTTAAAAAAAACTGAATTTTCATTACCTGTTCATGACTTTTTATGATATGTGAATAAGGATTATAGATCAGAGCATTTTGCCCTTGCCCTAAAAGACATCTCGATCCATTCCATACACAAATTGAAATGTTGCCACAACAAATGAGGTTTGCAATATAACCCGCCTGGGACTGGACTGCTGTTTTGTACTGTCTTCCAGTTCAACAGTTATAGGTTTGTCTTATTAATAAGAAACTTTGCAGGTACTGCATGTTTTGTGTGGGTTTTTTTGCTTGTGTCTGGACGTCAGACCATTTGGTTGGTCTTTTAGTAAGTTGCCATCACCCCCACAATAACTTTCTCCACTTTCTACTAATGCTCTAGAGGAGAGGGAGTTCATCCTCAGTAATGCCACTAGCAAATTTGCACAGAGGACAGTGTTGTTACATGATGGTTATTTGATTAGGGTTGCCACATTCACATTCTGAAGAGCATCTTAGACACCATTACAGCATTACGTACGCAATTAAGATTTATTTTTTTCACAGCGAGTCATAGCTTTGAGACACGAGATTGGAAATGCTGGAATCTGGAGCAACAAACAATCTGCTGGAGGAACGCAGTGGATTGAACAGCATCTGTGGGGGAAAAATAAATTAATTGGTATTGGTTTATTATTGTCACTTGTACCTAGGTACAGTGAAAAATGTGTCCTGCATACCGTTCATACAGATCAATTCATTACACAGTGCCTTGAGGTAGTACAGGGTAAAAACAATAACAGAATACAGAGGAAAGTGTCACAGCTACAGGGAAGTGCACTGCAGGTAGACAATGAGGTACAAGGTCATAACAAGGTAGATTGTGAGGTCAAGAGTCCATCTCATTGTATAAGGGAACTGTTCAATAGTCTTATCACAGTGGGATAGAAGCTGTCCTTGAGCCTGGTGGTATGTGTCCTCAGGCTCCTGTATCTTCTGCCTGATGGGAGAGGGGAGAAGAGAGAATGACCTGGGCGGGTGGGGTCTTTGATTATGCTGGCTGCTTCACCAAGGCAGCGAGAGGTATAGACAGAGTCCATGGAGGAGAGGCTATTTCCAAATCAGTCTGGGCTTAGCTCTTCAATTCCACCAACCTGTAACGGAATCAAGAAGGTTCTGATGCAGGGTTTCAGCCTGAATGTCAACAGCTCCTTTTCCCCCCACAGGTGCTACTGGACCTGCTGAATTCTTCTAGCAGAATATTTGTTGCTTCAGGTAGCTTTGACCCTGGGTCAGAAATTAGCTGTTTATTCCAGTTAATAACTTGCATATCTCTCCTTTAGCAGGTGCAGGCTGGCTTTAAGTGGAGCCAATCACCCACAATATTGGGCCCACAGTTCAGGCATGCAGCTGCTCAGCTTTGCAATCAGCACTGGCTGCATGTTGTAATTACTGAAAATGAGCAGGCAGAATAAAGCCTGCATGCTATCTGCATTGCAATCAGAGGGTGATCATTTATCTCACATTGGCTCCCTGCTAAGACTTTCAGGGCTTTCCACAGAAACCCCAACTGTTCCTATTCATCTGGAAATCATAATTGCCTTTACATGGTCCCCTCCAATACATAAGAGGTTAATAACTGGCATCTAAATTTAAATACGGATTTCAGGTAATTGAGCAGAATTCCATATTTTAAAAAAGTAGGAAGGTAGTCAAGGAGTGAAAGCAAAACTGAATTAAAACTCTTAAAAAAGACTCAGAGTGGGAAGCTACAAAAGAAAGGAACTGCAAGAATTATCCGATGTTATGAAGAGAAAATACTGAATTTGGAAGAAAGATAGCAAGGAACATCAAATTGCTTCTTTCATTGTGGAAAGGTGTGATATGCCATTGCTTGTAATTATACATTATGGATATGAACCAAAGTTCTTGAAGAAAATCGAGATTAGTAGCTACATGGTCATTAAAAAAATGGAGCTTTTGAATATTCATAATGCAACAGCACAAGGTGGAATGGATCCAAGAATTACTGAATGAAATGAGGTGGAAACAGGTAGAGCTTGGCTGAAAATTTTCACAGTCCATTAAATTCAGAAGCAGGACCAAGAGATCAGAAAACAGCTTATGCTGTTTCAATTTCAAAAAGAATAATCTGAGGCATCCTCTTGAGTATAACAGGCTGGTTAGCTCGACAGAGGCATCTGAGAAAATCCTGAAATCTATTATCAGGGGAAAAACTGAAGTCCATAAACTAAGTCCTTTCTCATCTTTCATATAAGTCCAGTTTTAGGTTAGTTAGCCTTTCTAATGCTCTGGAGGAGAGGGAGTTCATTCTCAGTTATGTCACCAGCAAAGCTGCACAGAGGATAGTGGTGTCATGTGATGCAGAGTTGCCACATTTGCATCCTGAAGAACACCTTTGAGACTATTTGAGCATTATATGACTGCAGTACTTCTGCCCGTTCTCCACAGTGAGTCAAAATCAGGTGGCTTTAACCTTGATACAAATATTAGCAGTTTATTCTGGTTAATGTTTTTATCCCACATTTTCCGCTAGGACACTACCGTCATGTTCTGCAAGGATCTGACCATGTGTCCATAAAGATTTCTGGAAGACCATGCAATGAAGTGGAAAAACGATTGGGTCTCTGTAGATTGGGAGCCCTCTTAAAAGTAAGATCAGCTGCAATATTGGCAAGTTAAGAGTAAGGAAAATAGATGGCACATATTGAATATATTTCAGAAGGTTGATAAAGTAACCTTTGAAAAATGTTAACTATGTGATAATACTTAAACATCTTAGATTTCAAAGTATGTCTGATAAGGTGCTTCTGAGAAGGTATGATTTAAGTCAAAGTCCTGAGGATGAAGCTTATAGTGATCAATTTAACAATGGGTTGGAACTTGCTGGCAAACGCTGGCAGTTCTATTCTCCACTGTTGAGAGCTGCCCTCCTTAAGTGCTGGGAGGTTTGGAACTCTTGGATAGTGCAAAACACTACACTGTTGTTAATAACATATTTTGACCAATTTCATGATGGACTTTAGCACCACATGCAGCACATTTTCATCATACCAAAAGAGGATGATATCCAACTCAAGGCATTAGTTTTAGGGTTAATATTAGTTAAAGAAAGGTATTTGGCAACCAGTGATTAGTGAATAAAGAGGTCAGAAAACAGAAGTTGCTCCTTGGGCAGAAGTCAGACAAAGTAGATCTGCCCTGGTCTGATCCTACCTGTATTTCCAGCTTTGGGTTATTTAAAGAGCCTTCTGTATTTCTGAGGCATCTTCGAGAAGACCACTGCATAGTTGGACAGACTATGGCAAAATGATGGACACAAAAATGTTTTGCGTTTTCTTCAAAAAGGACCTGATGCCCTGCCTCCTAGGACTTTAAAGGAGATGACTATGGAGAAAGTGGAGCAATGGCAGTCATCTTCCAAAATTGCACAGATTTCAGACTGATCTCTCCAGATTGGAAAATACCAAATGTAACCTTACTATTTGAGAAAGGAAGAGAGAAAGTAGGGAACTTCTGACCAATTAACCTGACATCACTTGGATCTATTATCATGAGGGGCACTTTACAGATAACAATAGGATTAGACCAAAAAAGTTAAATCATGTTTGACAAATCTGTTAGATTTTAAAGTTGTAAATAGATAAATAGCAAACAGTTATTGGGGTATATCTGGACTTTCAGAAGGCCTTTGATAAATTCCACACAAGTAGTTATGAAACAACATTAGAGGCATGGTATTGAGAGTAATATGTTGGTATGGATTGAGGATTAAATAATGGGTAGGAAGTAGGAATAAACAGGTCATTTTTAGATTGCGAGGCTGTGACTAGTGGGTGCAGCAGGGACTATTGATGCGGCTTCATCTGTTCGTAATCTATACCAATGAGTTTTAATGAGAGAATCAAGAGTAACTTATCTGAGTTTGCTGATGTTACAAAGTTGGGTGGCAGTCTAGGGTTTGAGGAGGATGCAGAAAGGCTTCATGTTGGGGAATAAAGGCAAGTTAAGGGAATGGGCAAAGCCACGGCAGTTGGAATAAAGCGTGGAAAACCACTTTGGTAGAAAAATAGAAGTACACATTTCAATGATGAAGGTTGACAGATTTCAGAGGGACCTAAGCATCTTTGCACACAAAGCACTGAAAGTTACCGTTTAGATATAGTAAGCAATAGAAACAGTGCAACAAAGCTGCATCATATTGAATCCTGGGGCAATGGGTTTGGCATATGAGGATGGATTAAGCAGTGGTGATCTCTCATTGAAATATAGAAAATACTTACAGAGCTCGACAAGGTGGAGTGGATGTAGAAATGATGTTTACCTTGGCCAAGGTGTCTAGAACAATGGTCACAAGTTTCAAAATAAGAGATCAGTCCTTCAGGACAAAGATGAGAAGAAGCTTCTTTACCTGAAGGTAATGAATCTTTGGAGTTCATTATCCAAGGGGGCTTTTGCTGAGTATATTCAAAACAGAAATCAATAGATTTTTAGATATTAAAGGAATCAAGGGATATGCAGATGTTTTAAGAAAGGGCATGGAGGTAAAAGATCAACCCTGAGTAATCAGGCCTACTCCTGCTTCAATTATTTATGTTCTTATGTTCTAATAGCCCTGTCCAGAAGGAAAGGGAGAAACTAAAATCCTTCAGCATCGGGGAGGCATGAGATGAAGCCATTCCCAGTGCAAAACACCCCTTGGAGCTGTGCAGTGAAATTTGAGACAACATGAACATCAAGCCCTGATCTCCAGACCAAACTCCATTTTCCCCAATATGTTTTCCTGAAATTTCATGTCATATGAGTCAATTATAATAAATCTGATCTGATCTGTCCTCATTGAAGAGGCTGGCCTGATTTTTCTACTCCTCTTTCCTTTATCCCCACTAAAATGTTGCCAGTCCCAATACCAACACCCCCAAGAGTAATTACCTGACATTCTCATATCTGTCCTCACACTGACTCCATACCACGTGCTTGTCTTTCACCCACCCAAGACAAAGTTCCCATCTGCCTTGCCAATTCCTCCTGATTGGGCCTTTAGCTGTGGCCTCCTGAGCTTAACCTCTGGAAAGGAAGAAAAGTGGCAAATCTTTGGCTATGAGGACTTGGATCTCAGACACAAATGGTTTTCAGTGGAGGACCAACAATCAAAATGCATTGACATCATTTCCTAGGCAACGGTGGTGTCCAGATATGTTTGAAGGTAGACAATGTCAATCAGAAACTTAGCTTGATTTCTACCTTTAGTATATTGCATAGCGGCATTAGGAGAATCCAGGGCACAAATTACCCACTGGCAGCTGATGATAAATGATATACAAAATTGCAGTAAAATAGGAAAGAATTCATGTTGCTATTAAGAAGAGACATACTGTCATTCATAACAATCGGACAGATTCTGGTATAATATTGATGATGTCTTTGCACTGAATAAAGTTTGTTGGATTACTGCATCCATTATTAACTTTACAATTAATATATACTACTTACCTTTTCAAAAAGGATGTTCATAAAAATGTCTATCATCTTCAATATTTCAGTCTGATTTTTATGAAATAGAGCTTCCTTGCAACAATTCCTACAAAGTATTTTACCAAAATGACAGACAGTTTTCGAAGCTTGGTAATCCACAATAATACTTTGCAAAGAAATAATTTTTAAAAAGTTCAGTTATTGTGGATGTAAGCTTTAGACCACTTCAACACATACCCCAGGACACTGACTGTGTGGTTTAGAGGGGGAAGCACATTGCTCATTTATATTTAGTACAATAACTATTTGAAAGTGATTTTTGAGCATAATTGCAGGAACTGTTTTAATGAAATCTTGACACCCAAACATTAGGACACCTTCACATACCCACACTCTGCAAGGAAATTGTTGCTCTGGAATCATTATCTCTACAAATCCTTAAGAGTCATCTAGACAGGCACATGAGCAGACACAGACCACGTGCAGGCAGATGGGATTAGTTTAAACTGGCATCATGGTCGGCACTGATATCATGGGGCAAAGGAATTGTTCCTGTGCTGAATTGTTCTGTGTTCTATCGTTGAAAATTGCAAACAGAGTTGGGGGAACCACATATACAACTCCACCACTCATTTGTTTAATGATCTTGTGGTTAATAATCTCTGGCTTTTTCAAGTACTCGGGTATACTTCTGCAAATGTTCTCATGGTTCACGTGCCATTTCTGTTGATTTACTGGGCTCCTTTCAGCCTCCCACCATGAATGAGACAGTTTACCTCTGACTCCATCCCCTTCCCTGATCACTTGCTTAGAATGTTTGCAATCCCACATCCTGGTACCATGAATCATGTTGACCTTCACTTCTGTCTTTGACTTCAATCAATCTCCCCACTTAACCACTTTCATACTTTTCTTCATTATCTCCTATCCTCCACTTTCTATCAACTGCATCCTGTCTAAGACACCATGGCCTATATCCAATGTTAATTTAAATAACATTTATCCATCATCCGTTCCTTTGGTCACTTTCATTGGCTCTGTGCCTTCCAATGCATTAGATTTCAAATCTGTATGATCTCTGCAATGTCCTCAACCATATATCTTTCTCCAAGCTTTTAGTTCCTTGGACAATAGACTTTTATGCATTTCTTTCCTTTTTTTACCCTACTATCATTGACAAAGGCCTTCAGATAACTTGACCTTGGATCTTATTTTTATATTGAAATTACTTAACTAATTTTTGGATTATTGTTGATGCCAAAAATAATCATTCACCTCCATGCAGCATATCAGGTGAGCCTGCTCCTGGAATCCCAAAAATGGACATTACAAAAAGACAACAATGCCTCCTTAATATAGTGAACTAATAATATAAAGAAATAGATACAATCTCTCAAAATAAATAGCACTCTTTCAATCTAATGAGGTAACATATGTTTCTGAGGTATTTTGGCTGTTGAACTGAAGGTGAATACCCTTCAGACATTATATAAAAAAAGCGTAAAATGAAAGGACTGGCAAATAAGATATCTTTATAAGTCACATGTACATCAAAACACACAGTGAAATGCATCTTTTGTGGAGTGTTCTGGGGGCAACCCACAAGTGTCGCCACACTTCCGGCACCAGCATAGCATGCCCACAACTTCCTAACCCATACGTCTTTGGAATGTGGGAGGAAACCGGAGTACCCAGAGGAAACCCAGGCAGACATGGGGAGAACGTACAACTCCTTACAGACGGTGTCCGGAATTGAACCCAGGTCACTGACGCTGTAATAGCGTCACGCTAACCGCTACATTACCATGCCTGCCCCGCACGGTAGTGAATATGATAGGCAGTATTTTCATATTCAGGTTCCAAGAAGCTTCACAACCAGCAAATTATTGGTGAAGTGTGGTGACTGCTGCGATGTAGGTACATGCCAACCAACTTATGCATTCAATCAACCTACCACAATGCACTGATTTATCTGCCCATGTAATTCTCCTGATCCATGCAATGGGTTGACATTGACATTCCATAGTGATTGACTTTGGTACCACATTTTGGTTTGGATTTTAATAGGCTCAGAATCCAATTTTCTTTTCCCAGCCATGGATTTACAGAACCTGAAAAAACTTATTTGTGAGTGTTCTTCCAGGATAAAGGAAAAGGACAATGTAAAGATCAAAGATGTTGCGATCCAAGGATCTGAATTAAAGTGGTGCCAATAGCAGCCACAGACTGGACTTCTAGGTTCCTGCTTTGGACTTGTACAATGTGCATCTGTCACCAGCTTTAAGTCTGAATACTGTCATTCTTTTATGGAACTTCCATTTGACTAGTTTCCACCAAATACCAGTCAAGATGTCATAGATTTTGTGACAGGCAGTTAACTACTGTTGCAACAGGAACACTGTACTCTGCCAAAAATAATGCTCAGTTTTAATATGTTATTAAGCATTTGGAAGTGCAAATTAGAGCGAGGGTCTCATCTTATCTTATTGATTAGTGCTTCTTGTGTAACTTTTTCCCCACACATGTTGGTTCCAGGATGCATTTATTCTTAATACAATAAAAAGCTGTGATTGTATTTGAGTACTTGCACTATCAAGCTATGGTTTATCAAGATTTGGAAGAAAAGTTGCCTATAATAAAAAAAGATAATTTGCAAATAAAGCATGATAATGATACCTTAATTTGTTGGCATCTAAAGGTATCTTTAATTACATGGAAATAAACTCCTCTGCATGATACTTTTTACTTGAAGTAAAAGACAACAACTGCTATTCATGGCACATTTAATTTTGGATACTAGGGGTGAAATAGTTTATGGGAGCTAACAACAATGGGTACTAGTAGTACAAAAACATAAAATATTGTAGGTGCTGGAAATTTTAAATAAAAAGAAGTGCAGGAAATACTCAGCTGGTCAGACAGCATCCGTAACAGAGAAATCCTGTTAATGTTGCTGGTCAATCTTCCATCAGAGCTCATTTTATTTCATGGGATAACTTGAGGGCATGAAACAAACCGACAACTCCCTTTAATCTGTTTTCTGCCACCTCTCAACAATTTCAAACCATTTTCCATTTCAGTAACCGTATGAAATCAATGATATCATATGCATAAATTGTTTTTCTTACTGGTATTTATTCAGCTTCATAAGCATTTGAGAATCACAAAAACAAAAAAAATGCAGGACACTTAGAGGTAGAAATTAGTTTCTGTTGTACTTTTTTTTAAACACAGTAATTTAGCAGTTCATATTGACTTCTTCAAAACAGGTCTGGACTAACTTCCACCCTTTCAGATGTATATATTGCAACATATGAATAGGGAACGTAATTTAGTATAAACCAAACCATTTTTCTTCATTATTTCTGTGTGAAAATATAGTACAGTGCTTCATGGGTTAAAAGACTATCAATTCTTTATCTCTACAACTTAGCAACCCTGCCAAGTTCCAGATTACTGGCAATAATAGAAAGGACAGATGGCTGTTCTCCACTGTCTGCACCCTGTTGTGTGACAGAAGTGACAATTTAAAATATGTTGAAACTAAATTGAGATCCTTTAACCTCTTAAATGCAGAACTCCCATGGGCATCTCAAAAGCACAATGCATTAATTTCAAATATATTTTTCACATGTGAGAAATTTTCTTGTCTGAGGGTGATATTAATAAATCCACTCATTCAGAATCACATTGCTTGCTGGGGTAGAAAATAAAAACAAATATGAATTGAACACTTAACTACTCTGTTTTAAAGTGATTTGCTTCCTATCTGACAGATTTTCTGGAAATGAGATTCACTAAATATTATTAACAGCCATTAGTTTGTCAATATTTGTTTGCTAAGGTTGTCCAAGCAATACCTCCCTCTGTTTTCATTTATAACAATATTTGTTCTTACTATTAAGTATCTGATGCATGACAGATACATTTGACAATTCCATCCTGTATCTTAACTGATCCAAGACTGGATTTAACTGGTCATATAACTGAGACACTGATGCAACACTTGCTAGTTTTCAGCGAACTCAAAAATACAACATAATATCATCTCCCAAAATATAGGAGTAATTGCACCTGTATCGGATTCAATCGGATGAGTTCAGCTGCTGCCTCACAGCTCCAGAACCAGTTTCGATTCTGACCTCTGGTTTTGTCTGTGTGGAGTCTGCACGTTATCACTATGCATGCATAGCTTTACTCAGGGTTCCTCCCACATCCCAAAGACAAGCAGATTGATAGGTTAATTGACCACTGTAAATTGCCCATAATGTTCAGTGGAGTAATAGAATCTGTGGGGAATTGATGGGAATATGGAAAGATTAAAATAAAATGCGTAGATAGGTTCTTGCTGGTCAGTGCAAACTTGTGGCCTGTTTCCATGCTGTATGACTCAATGACTCCAACTTTTTCGTACTTTCCATAGAGATATCATTAACCTTCTTGTGATTTACTATCCCTTACATTACATATCTCCTTGCTTTTTAAAGTTAGAATTTATATTATTATGACTATAAATTTTAACACCTTGACATGTTTATGTACATTTTTCTAGCTAGTTAATCACACTTTCTAAATTACCAGCTTTCATAAAATCAGTATGGGTAGATTGGCTTCTTTTTTTCCATTGTTTTTTATTTGTTCGAGAACAAATCTGCTTTCTGAAAGTGGACGATGGTAAACAGGGAGTTTACTATGCACATTTTCATTGTCCCATTACTTCCTAAGTGTCTTAATTCTCAACAGTGACTTCTACACAAATCTATTCAGCTGTGAATAATTTAGTTGTGTGAATTAAGTACCATTCTTTGGCAACCAGTCTGAACCGAGCAACTGAAAACAGTGGCCTATTGTCAATAAAGACTTTGTAAGATATTCCATTTGTGAGGAAATAGCTTTCATGCAATTTAGCACCATTTTGCTGAAGGTCATGTGAATTGTGTAGCTTTCTAAGTGAGGTGAGCAGTAATCAGAAATTGTCAAGTAGACCTTCCCTACTGTATGAACATTTCCTGCTATAATGAACATGGCATGTCATGTGATGTTTTCTTGGTGGGTTGTTTCATGCGCTTTCCGATCTGTTGAGCATCTCCAGCACCTTCGACTTTTATTTCAGATTTCAGCATCAGCGGCATTTGGCTCTTGAGCAATTTGCCAATTGATGAAAAATGTCCCGAATTAATCTGTGAAAGATTGTACACTTCTATGCTTATTGATTGTCACATATTTCTCCATCCAACTGTGTTCCTAGGTACACTGCCCCTCTCACAGGAGGAGGTGACAGACAACTGCTGCTGGTCACAACCCTGTTCTTCGATGTGCCGCCCTTGATATTGTTTCACCTTTCTTATTACTTTGTTTTGTTTTAACCATACTTGGAGTTCAGACAATGGCACAATCCAAAATATCCTTTACCCATATAAATACAAGTACTGAACAAACATATAGTTGTAATTAGGTCCACAAACTGAATTGGTATGGATTATTAACCAGTTTCAAAGCACTAGCCCACAAAATGTGAACATGCTGGAAAATGTGCAGGAGTACAACAATGCAAGAGGCCCCATTGCAGTTGGATCCAATACCATTCCCACATAAACTGCATGAATGATCGCATCAATGAACTAACTACATAATGATTGCATCAATCTGTCAACACCAGCCATATATTTTTGCATTGTGCACATTCACAGGGAATAATTTAAGAGGACCAGCTGAATGTAACTGGTGTTGATTGATGTTAAGGCTGCATTTTGTTTTAGAAGGAGATGTTCTCACTACCTACCGCCACTGCTGCAGCCTTTCCAAAAGTGTGGGAATGTGGAAATGCTCAGTGAGGCAATAGTAAAGCAAACAGGGAGTGCGCACCCCAGCTGACCTGGTACTCAACATTTTAGTTAAAGGGTGCAGGCGAAGAACAAGGTCATCACACTCGGGGCAGAGAATAATTCCAGAGCTTAAGTACAGTAGCAGTGGGACGATGTGGCCGGGGAGATCAATTGAGAAGTAATGCCTCAATGAGCTGAATATAATAGCAGGAAGCATTTCATAAGCTCATCTACCAGCTACACTCACACAACGTTACATACCACACTGATTCAAGTTCAATCAGTACCAATTTCTATCAATCACTTACCTGTTATTTTCATGCCTCACTGCATACACAGCCACTTATCACAAATTCAGTACACCCGTGGTCACATCTCACAGCAATGGGTGACAGAGTGGCACAGCTGCTGCCTCAGTGCTCCAGTAACCAGCATTCAATTCTGACCACTACTGCTGTCTAGGTGGAGTTTGTTCATTTTCCACGGGTTTTCCATGGCATTCCCGTTTCCTCCCACGTCCCAAAAGTGTGCGGATCGGTAGGTTAATTGGCCACTAAAGTTGCCCCTTGTGTCGATAAATGGTAGAATCTGGAAGTGGAGGAAGAGTTGATGGGAATGTGGGAAGAATAAAATGGGTTAGGGTAGGATTAGTGTAAAAATGGGTATTTTATGGTTAGCATCAACTCAATGGTCTAAAGAGTCTGTTTCCATTGCTACAATTGTATCAGTATATTTTGCATAAAGATGGTTTGTATATTAAGTAGTAATTAGATATCAGGTCTATTGGTAGTGAGGTAAAAAGTCAACCATGAACTTATTGAATGTGGGGCAGGTACAATGAACCAATTGGCCTAATTCTGCTTTTAATTTCTTCTATTCACATTTTTGCATTCACCCAAAACACATGCAGACACTCTTAAAGGGCTGGTCTCTTTCTTGCAGGAGACGGTGAACTACACCTGCTGCCGGCTACAATTGACTGTCAGCTGCCTCTACTATATCCAAAGGTTTAGTGGTCAGCACGAGACAGGGCAGGTAATTACTGGGGCGTAATCTTGTGCAGAGTACGAGAATGCTTGAAGTGCAGCCTTTGTTAATCTTGCAATAACAGGGGGAGAAAGTGGAACTGGAGAATAAGGCAGAGCAAGAACGGGAGGAAGACGAACAACAAGGCAGACAGAGACAAATAGAGCTCATCTCTGGAAGTGCGTATGGCTGGATTCAAGCCTCCATGTGGAACTTAGACAAGTAGACGGTCTGTGTTGGAATGCAGTAAGATCTTGCCAACCTTTTTGGCAGCGTTATGGTAAATGACATTATCATCATGTGACACATTTGCCTAGTAATTAGTATAGCCAGCAAAATTAGTCCTACATTTCCTCTTGACAATAATGGTTTTGCCATTTCTCAGTCCCCACCAGTAACATCCTGGAGTTTACTGTTGAGCTGACCTGAACCAAGCAACGGTACACAGGAGGCTGAACCCCCTGTTATGGGGAACTCACCTCCTAACTTCAAAGACTTTTCATCAAGAAATCGTCGGATGAGAAGATCTCTACTTGTGTCTGAGAGTGCAGCTCCAAAGGCTGCAAATTCAGGACTTGGCTGCCAGTCCCATCTACTGCCACCAGCTTTCGCTGCAGACTATTTTCAGCTCGTTGTTTGCAGTGGGCACCATTCGCCAATGGATGCCAGCAGTTCTCAAAGGCTTCCTTGGCAGCACAAGGTAAAAGCATGTACCTTATTCTTCAACCATGGGCAGCACCTTCCAAATCCATGACCTCTACTAGAAGGACAAGGGCAGCAAAAACATGGGGATACCGCCACAGGGAAGTTGCCCTCCAAGCCGCACACCATCCTGACTTGGAAATAGATCATCATTCCTTCACCATCGCAAGGTCAAAATCCTGGAACTCCCTCCCTTGAGATATAGCCACGCCTCAAGGACTTCGGCAGTTCAAGTAGACAGCTCATGTCCACATTCTCAAGGGCAATTAGGGATGGGCAATCAAATGCTGGATCAGCCTGCAAAGTCCAATCCTTGAATGAAAAAAAAGACAGGAGATGCGGTTACTTGGATACTGTAATAACTGCAAGTCACATACCAGGCTGACTTGGAAAAAACTCGCCTCCCCTCGTTCAGAATGTTCAAGCTGCCCAGTTTAAAGCACCGTGGAAGTTCCTTCACCTCCAGCGTTGCACCAGGTTAGGAAGTTTCCACACATGTCCTTACTGACAATTAGGGATGGTCAATCAATGATGACTTTCCAGTGATGTTAGCGAAATGCTATTACAGCGCCAGCAACCCGGGTTCAATTCCAGCCGCTGTCTGTAAGGAGTATGTACGTTCTCCCCGTGTCTGCGTGGGTTTCCTCCGGGTGCTCCGGTTTCCTTCCACATTCCAAAGACGTACGGGTTAGGAAGTTGTGAGCATGTTATGTTGGCGCCGGAAGCGTGGCGACACTTGCGGGCTGCCCCCAGAACACTCTACGCAAAAGGTGCATTTCACTGTGTGTTTCGATATACATGTGACTAATAAAGATATTTTATCTTATGCTTCCTATCACATTGGCAATGAATAAATTATTCCCAGATTGAGATGAATGCACACACTAGTTGAACTGAAGTGCATGTCTTTTCCTAAAAATAAGGGGGATAAGAAAGGAAAAATTACTGCAACACTGCGCTT
Organism: Pristis pectinata; assembly: GCF_009764475.1. NCBI lineage: Eukaryota > Metazoa > Chordata > Chondrichthyes > Rhinopristiformes > Pristidae > Pristis > Pristis pectinata. The sequence goes on along the minus strand of NC_067418.1, from coordinate 22,369,562 downwards.
CGCTGTACCATTTGACTCAATCCCAGGCATGGAAGGAGTATTGCAAATCCTGTTGAATTTTTGCTGCAAATGGCATTGACGATGAAAGTAATTAGAAGATTATCTTAATCTGTGTTGAGCACTGGAAATTGCCCAATCAGTGAAATTGGCAGTTAAAAAACTAAGGACTTGCAAATGAAACTGACTGTTCCGTGTAACAGTGTACACAGGGAACCAGCTGCAAATGGATCATCACTTTCTGAAGGTAAAGACAGGCTATTAAAGTTGTTGTGGGAGAGGTACATGCCATCTGAATGCTGGTTCCAGCAAATGCCATGTATGTGATTTTAAAAGGTCATATGAGCAAAACTTGTAAGAATAAGCAAAAAGTTGAACAAAATGAAAACAGTCAGGGCATTGAGTATAAAAGTTGGGAGGTCATGGTGCGGTTGTACAGGACACTGGTGAGGCCGCACTTGGAGTATTGTGTTCAGTTTTGGTCATCCTGCTATAGGAAAGATGTTATTAAACTGGAAAGACCACATCAAAGATTTACAAGGATGCTGCCAGGACTTGAGGGACTGAATTACAGGGAGAGGGTTGGACAGGCCAGGACTTTATTCCTTAGAGCGTAGGAGACTGAGAGGTGATCTTATAGCGGTGCATAAAATCATGAGGGGCACAGACAGGGTGAATGCACTGAGTCTTTTTCCCAGAGTTGGGGAATCAAGATCTAGAGGGCATAGATTTAAGGCGAGAGGTGAAAGATTTAAGAGGAACTTGTGGGCAACTATTTTTTACACAAGGGTGGTATCTATGTGGAATCAGCTGCCAGAGGAAGTGGTTGAAGGAGCTACAGTAACAACTTTTAAAAGGCAGTTGGAGGTGTGCATGGATTGGAAAGGTTTAGAGGGTTGTGGGCCAAACGCTGGCAAATGGGACTGGCTTGGGGGGGGCCATCTTGGTCGGCATGGACCAGTTGGGCCGAAGGGCCTGTTTCCGTGCTGTGTGGCTCTAATCAACCAGAAGAAGGCACTAAAACTTTCCAAATGTTCAATGCTCCTCACCATGTAGAAGAAGCAATTGAAAAGGACCATAATAGAGTCAGTATTCACAATATTCAACGCGAGGATCTGACTTAACAGAAGGAGAATTATTGATTGTTGTCATGTAGGTAAATGACAGACAATTGATCTGGACACTGGGTGCTGTGTTACATTGATGAACCCAGGCTGCAGCCGGGTGACCAGTAAACACAGCATTTAAACTTAAACTTAACAACTTAATAAACCAATCCAAGTGAAATTATTCATATAGTTGAAGTCACTGACTTGACAGGGAAATGTCAAAGACAGGTTAAAACAATCCCACTAGTATTTGTTGCACGCTCCAAATCAAACCTTTGGGGAAGAGACTGGCTGAAATAAATCTCCCAACACAGGAGGAATATTCGTCATTTTTTCGATTGATGAGGCTGGAGCAATGAAGGAGGCGCTCGGCAAACTTGGAGAGGTTTTTAAGAGACCAGTTGGAACATTGAGGAGCACCCATGCCAAAATTCACCTTGATACACAAGGATTGATGGCATTGATTCAGGGACCTGAAAGGGAGAAGGCGGGGTGGAGCTCAAGCATGTTGGCCTAGCGGGCCATGTAGGGTGCATCGGGGTGAACGGAGCGAAGGGGCAACTAAGCAAGGAATGCGCCACAGTAATCGGGTGAGCAGCGTGAGTGGAAGTGGGCCGCGGAAGGTGACGAGCGGCAGGGCGATGAGCCGGTGCACCAGGTTAGACAATGCTCTGTGGTGAAAAATGGTAAACTGGGCGCGGACGTGAAAGAGAGAAGTCCGGGTGGGCCCAAACAGACGTGAGAGAGAGAAGTCAGGGTACGCTTAAGCGGACCTGATAGGAAGACGGCAGAGTGGAGCTGAAGCGGACCTGAAAGGGTGTTGGCCTAGCGGACCGTGTAGGGTGAACCGGGAACGCGGACAGACGGAGCGAAGGTGCAACTAACCGAGGAATGCGCCACAGTAATTGGCCGCAGGGCGAAGCAGCGTGACTGGAAGTGGACGGCGGTAAGTGAGGAGGTGCAGGGTGATGAGCCAGAGCGCTGGGTAGGGGGAAGCTTAGACAGTCTGAGAAGACAGCGAAGCAAAGGTGAACTTCGAGGGCGAAAAGGTAGCGGGGCGGCAGGGGAAAGCGCAGAGGCAGCATGATAGTCCTGAGTGGAAATGGCAAACTGGGTGCAGACCAGGCAGGGTGGAGCTCGGGCGGAGGTGAAAGGGAGAGGGCAGGGTGTGATTCAAGCGGACGTGTAGGGCAACCAGGAGCAGGGGTCGACAGAGCGAAGGGGCAATTAAGCAACAGTTAATCAGCCGCAGTGTGACTGGAAGAGGTGCGGGGTGGTGAAGCAGCGCGCCAAATTGGAGGACACTCCGTAGTGCAAATAGTAAACTGGGGGCGGACCGCGCAGGGTGGAGCTCAAGCGGACCTGAAAGGGTGTTGGCCTAGTGGACCGTGTAGGGTGGAGCTCAAGCGGACCTGAAAGGAAGACGGCAGGCTGGGGGGGGGGTACAAGCGGACCTGAAAGGGTGTTGGCCTAGTGGACCGTGTAGGGTGGAGCTCAAGCGGACCTGAAAGGAAGACGGCAGGCTGGCGGTACAAGCGGACCTGAAAGGGCGTTGGCCTAGCGGACCGTGTAGGGTGAACCGGGAACGCGGACAGACGGAGCGAGGAATGCGCCACAGTAATTGGCCGCAGGGTGAAGCAGCGTGACTGGAAGTGGACGGCGGTAAGTGAGGAGGTGCAGGGTGATGAGCCAGAGCACCGGGTAGGGGGAAGCTTAAACAGTCTGAGAAGACAGCGAAGCAAAGGAACTTCGAGGGCGAAAAGGTAGCGGGGCGGCAGGGGAAAGCGCAGAGGCAGCATGATAGTCCTGAGTGGAAATGGCAAACTGGGTGCAGACCAGGCAGGGTGGAGCTCGGGCGGAGGTGAAAGGGAGAGGGCAGGGTGTGGTTCAAGCGGACGTCAAAGGGAAAGGGCAGGGTGGAGCTCAAGCGGACTGCGTAGGGTGAACCAGGAGCAGGGGTGGACAGAGCGAAGGGGCCATTAAGCAAGTAATCAGCCGCAGTGTGACTGGAAGAGGTGCGGGGTGGTGAGGCAGCGCGCCAAATTGGAGGACATTCCGTAGTGCAAATAGTAAACTGGGGGCGGACCGCGCAGGGTGGAGCGCAAGCGGACGTGAAAGGAAGAAGACAGGGTATAGCTTAGGCGGACCTGAAAGGAAGACGGCAGGCTGGAGCTCAGGCGGACCTGAAAGGGTGTTGGCCTAGCGGACCGTGTAGGGTGAACCGGGAACGGACGGAGCGAAGGTGCAACTAACCGATGAATGTGAAGCGGGGGAGCAGCGTGACTGGAAATGGACGGGCAGTAAGTGAGGAGGTGCAGGGTGATGAGCCAGCGCACCGGGTAGGTGGAAGCTTGGACAGTCTGAGAAGACAGCGAAGCGAAAGTGAACTTCGAAGGTGGAAAGGAACCAGCCTCGAGTGCAGAGGCAACAAGATGATCCCGAGTGGATCTGGCAAACTGGGTGCGCACCTGAAAGGGTGGTGCCCACGCGGACCATGTAGGGTCAACCAGGAACAGGGATGGACAGAGCAAAGGGGCAATGAAGCAAGGGATAAGCAACAGCAATCAGCCGCAGGGTGATTGAAAGTGGATTGGACGATGTGAAAAGGGTGAAGCACAAATTGATGCGGGTAACTGAGATTAGTCTAGAGGTGCAAGGGCAGCATAGACATGTTGGGCTGAAGGGTCTGTTTCTGTGCTGTAGCGCAGTACTGCAGGGCCTATTATTGTGTATAAGCTACTGATGCTCCAGCGTAGTTGCTCAAGCCAAGCTCAATGCAAGGAAACCCAAATAGAAGGCAAAAATTGATAGGCTCTTCAGAGAAAATGATTGCAACTGTTGTGTACTCTGGGCAACTCCCACTGTGTTAATGTTAAGGTCTGATAGGTTCATTAGTATCTATGGTGATAACAAACCAATAGTTAATTGAGTCTTGTCACTGGAACAGAATCCCATTCAGAGAACAGAAGACACACTTGAAGTTGTATCTGAAGGGCAGCAGTTCACTAATTTGGATATAAATCCTGCATATCAGTTTGAGAGGTTTCTAACTATCAATACACACAAGGCTTTAGTTTCAGCGGTACCTGCCTTCTTTTGGACAACAATGGAGGAGTTGCTGCAAGGTCCAGATATTTGGTTACAGGAGCCTAAAGGGACAAATATCTGTGGAATATGGAAGAAGTGTTGAGCAGACTGCAAAAAAAAGGTATATTCTAGAGACATGTAGGTTCTTACTAAGTGTGCATTTCAAAGAATTGCTGCAGTTTGCTGATGTACTAATCCACTACTAAACAGCCAGAGAGTCGATCTTGTGACTCATCACCACAAGATGTTAGTGCTGTGTTGACCCATTGATTGGAAGATGGTTCTGAAAGCTGATTGAATTTATGGCCAGAATGCTAACAGCAGCAGCAAAAAGTTACTGGCAGCTGGATAGAGAAGGTTTAGCCACCGATTTTGCAGTGCAGCAGTTCCATACATACTGGATGAACATCACATCACCACTTGCACAAAATAATAACAACCCCCTGATTTACAGATTCCATGAAATGGAAGTCCCTAAGATGTTCATCCATAAGTTCAAAGACAGGCTTAGACCCTGATAATTATTGTTTCCAAAGCAGGGAATTACCATAGAAACGCAGGTGCCCTCGGTTGTTGTCTTGTGCCAGAGACAATTCTGATGAAGGAATACAGGGCCGCAAACTTGTTGTGGGCTTGGCGTCTAGAACCGAAGGCGTAACAAGCGTTTGCTCAGAGAGAAGATTCTTCTGCCTGATCCGCACTGCTCACCTCTCCAAAGGATATGATCTCCCTTATGCTGATGGCATCACTGTGTCCTTGCTTAGAGTTGTCTTTCCAGCAATTGGTTGAAATGAACAAAGTCATTTTTTTTCCAACTGCACCCACGTGGCCCTTTTTGTTCCTTGTACATCTGGTCAATATTTGGTCATGTCATATTTGCTCTGATATTGGGACAATGTACATGATGATTTGGTAGTTATCCACTGGGTAACATCACAGTTGCCATTGTAAGAGCGATCTTTATTTACACTACCTTGTGATTTTCAAACTGATTACTGCTTGAAAATGTCATTGTTATATTCCATGGAAGTAGTTTGAAGACTGGTTGCTTGTATCAATGGTTCCTGTCTTAACTGTATCCCCTCACAGTCTCCCTACACCCTCACAGTGCAGACGATGAACCATCTCAACTTTGCTGCATGACCTGTGAAAGTCAAACAGTGGACAGCAAAAGATTTTGTGCAGTCTCAAGTGAAGGTCAGTCACTCTGCCAGAGAAAATCTGCAGTGTATTTAAAGGATCTTGTCAGATGACATGAGATCCGTATTTAAACCTCTATTTCGAAAATTGAATTACTTTGGGGGTGGGGGGGCGCGGGTGGTGTAGGGACGGATGGCACATTTAGTTTTGTGTAATTTATAGTTCTCCTCCAAGCCAGCAGGGAGCATTATACTCAAGGGATTGTCTTGACTTTACTCTCTGATCTTTGGCAAACACCTTTTTTTGGTGGTGTGGTGGGCAGACACGTGCTGGCTCAGTAGATTTGTAAACAATTAGTAAAACTGCCACAAGTATTAAAGTCAGCCTCCTCCTGTTGTCAAGAAATAACATCTACTTGCCATGAAATGCAAAGTTGTCTGCCACCCTTCACCTGCACCTGCCCAACAACAGTCAAATGTGCACCCCACCTGGAGCTCAGTGCTGGACTTGCTGAGTCCCACCCTCGTCACCTGAGAACTAGTCTGTTGAACCTGTATCTGGTTGAACCTTATGCAAGAACTGCAATAGCACACGTACGAGTAGAGAGCTCCCTCACAGCTATTTCATGAATCATTTAATAGACTCAAATTTCAAAACTAGAGTAAAACAAGCATCCACTGCCACATTACACATTTAATGCCACTGACCAGAGAAGATTTTCTAAGTATCTTTTTTGAAATAATGAGTTTGCACAGTTTTTTATTACTGCATGTTTTTGTTTCATTTTCATGTTTTACAGATTTTTAAGATATTTTAAAAATGCTTTCTGTGACCTTGAATTTTTTAGAATTTTTTTTTCATGAGACCCAGTTTGAGTTGATACGATTTCTTTATTAGTCACACGTACATCGAAACACACAGTGAAATGCATCTTTTTGTGTAGAGTGTTCTGGGGGCAGCCCGCAAATGTCGCCACGCTTCAGGTGCCAACATAGCATGCCCACAACTTCGTAACCCGTACGTCTTTGGAATATGAGAGGAAACCGGAGCACCCGGAGGAAACCCGCACAGTCACAGGGAGAATGTACAAACTCCTTACGGACTGCGGCTGGAATTGAATGGGTCGCCAGTCCTGTAATAGCGTTTTGCTAACTGCTACACTACCGTACCACGTGTAACTGACCACAGTTTGCACATTGATAAAGATGGTCTCCAGGGTCTGTGAAAAGCCATGCAATGCCCAGAGCATCTCAATGGCTATGTATCAGCATTTCTCTGTCCCATTGTAGTTCTCACCTGAGCTCTCCTGGGTACCTAATGATTCTTATGTAATTTCCACCTTGAAACCACCCACCAGGATCTGGAGTGGTGGATGGCTTTATTTCTTAGAATTTTTTTTTGAATATTAGGGAAATCCAGAAGCATTCACTGTCCTTGATAAGTTTGATCATTGGATTAGCCGATTGCAGAAGACTTGCTGTTCCATGGGTGAAGCTAGCTTTGACTTTCGTCAAACAAGGCTCTGTTGCTGCTTAAGGTCTTGCCATTTTGGATTTGGTTGGCTTCACACAGCAAGATGACATGGGCAGATTCAGGAAAGGCAAGTTTTAGGTTAGTACTGAGCATAGGTAGCCTGCCAGTCTCTGTCATTTCCAGTTCAATAACCATTTGACACTTTGCATTACCCAACTGATTGTTTTCCTACAGGTGTTGCTGCTGCCAAGCTAGTTTGGAAGGCTCCCTTTCAATGGAGGACATTGTAGATGGCCAAGAAGGACAACATTAAGCAGCTCTGATGCTTTGACTTCAGGTGGCCCAGTCTCACTGTGAGTGACAGCAAACTGGGCTACTTGGTCAGTGGGCAGTAGTGAGGGCTCTGGCAGAGTGACAACAATGGGAATACAAGTCATGTTGTTTAGATTTTTTTTTGTTTTGTGAAGCGACTTCCACTCCCCTGAAGCGAGAGACAATCAGAGTAGTCTTCTGAATTTCAGGAGTCTTTGAAAATGCGCCTTGCGACTCTGGTATCATGGCAACAAACTGAGATTTGAACTCTCAAAATCAATACTTCCACTGACGTACTCACACACTGTGTTACATTGTCTGTCGTCAGACATGGGACCCACTTTGAGTCTGCAAGTGTTGACATGTAACTGACCACAGTTTGCACACTGACAAAGATGGTCTCCAGGGTCTGTGAAAAGCCACGCAATGCCCAGAGCATCTCAGTGACTATGTATCGGCGTTTCTCTGTCCCTTTGCAGTTCTCACCTGAGCTCTCCTGGCTACAGGCCACCCGAGCCTAATGATTCCTCTGTAATTTCCACCTCAAAACCACCTACTGATGAAATGGCCAGGCTCTGGAGTGGTGGATGGCCGGTGTCAGATTGTGATGTAGTGGCTTCAGTTTCCAGTCTGATGATATTTATGAAATTGGGATTCTGGAGTATTTGAAATACAGTGCTGTTTTATATAAGATCTACAGCACAGAAGCAGGCTATATGGCCCAGCCAGTTCATTCTGGTGATTATGCTCCACTCAAACTTCTTCCCATCTTTCCTCATCTAAATCTCTCATGTTCATCCATCCTCCACCCGAGTAAATATGCTACTCCCACTACTTCTGTAGTCAGTTCCACATTCTCACCACTCTTTATATAAAGTTGTGTGAATGTGGTGATGCATAGAATAAATATAAATTTTATAATAGCAAAGGAGGACATTCAGTCCATTGAATTTATGCCAGCTCTCAGTAGAGCAACCCTGTCAGCCAGGTTCCCCTACAATTGATGGTGCATAGGCAATGCACAGTTGCTCACTGACTGTGTCCATACATTGTGTCCTGAACCTTAAGGAAATGTAGGGTGGCGGCAAGGCATGTAACACATGTAAACCATCTCCATCTTCTCATTCAGGAGATTCTGGGATGAAGTGTATGTCGTATGCAAGGAGGAGAATTAGATGTGAATATATCATCATCTTCCATAATCTCACCTTCACCGGCAGCAAGGATCTCTGTGGTGGCCAAGCCCATGATTGCCTTCATCCAGTCCTCAATGTGACTCAGTCTACAGGTACAGTATGAGTTTCCCCATCAGTCTACTGCTGGAATTGGCACTCTTGCAAGAGGAGTAGGAGTGTAAGTGAGGGTGTCTGTGTGCTGTGTTGAATGGAGGAAAGTGTGTGAGAGAGAGAGTTGGAGCAGAAGTAAACATGAGTGTATGGGGGCTTGTAACTGTTCAGTGAGAGTTAATCGATCTGAATTGTTTGGCAAATGTTGAATGCACAGTGCACGTTGAGTGTGGCTGTGTAGTTGCGGCTGCATTAGCTTTGCACATCTGCTCACTAGTTTTGGTCACTGACTGATCTCATTGATTCCATCCAGCATGAGGACCAGTTGTTTCGTGTATCATTCCTCGTATTGACCATGCTAGCAATATTCTTCCGAAAATATTGCATCTCCACCTCCAGGACCCCAAGCATACAGGAAGTTTCCAAGTAGGATTTCTAGTGCTTTTAAGGAAGCAACATACCAGCTCACAAGACTGCCTTAGTTTTGCAATACTGAATCCTTATTCTGTCTAAAGGTTTCCAGCATTGGTTGTTCCACCAAACATTTCCCCTTTAGGAGCTCTAGGCATGAGCTCAAATAACTCCAGTAACATAGAATAGTACAGCACAGGAACAGACCCTTTGGCCCACTGTATCTGCGCTGACCATGATGCCAAATTAAACCAATCCCATCTGCCTGCAGATCGTCCATTTTCTTCTATTCCTGCTTGTTCATATTTCTCAGTAAGTACCTCCTTAAATGTTGTTGTTGTACAGTATCTGCTTCTACCACTTCCTTTGGAAGCACATTCCAGGCACCCACCACTCTGTGTATTTGAATAAAACAACTTGCCTCACAAAGCTCCTTCAAATTTTCCCCCTCTCATCTTAAATCTACGCCTTCTAGTATTTGACATTTGCCCACCCTATCTACTCTTCGTATGTCTCTCAAAATTTGATTCACTTGTATCAGATCACCACATCAATCTCTTATGCTCCAGAGTAAACAACTTTCTCCAACGTCTCCTGAAAGCTAATGCACTCCAATCAATATCCTGGTGAACCTCTTCTGCATCCTCTCCAGAGCCTTCACATCCTTCCTGTAATGCGGGACTGGAACTGCACACAATATTCCAAATGTGGCCTAACCAAAGTTTAATATGGCTGCAAAATGACTTGCCAACTTTTACACTTTATGCCTGACCAGTGAAGGCAAGCATGTCATGTACCTTCTTTCCCACCTTATTGAGTTGTGTTGCCACTTTCAGGGAGTTGTAGAGTTGCACCCCAATATTCCTGTGTCCATCAGTGCTCCTAAGGGTCCTACCATTTACTGTATACTTAACTAATGCAACACTTCACACTGGTCCGAATTAAGCTCCATCTGCCATTTCTCTACCGAGGTTTTTAGCTCAGCTATAACCTCCTGCATCCTGTGACAACCTTCCTTGTTAGATCCAACTATGGATCTGCTTCCATACTTTATTTAAGCCATTTACAGTCTTGCCAAAGGACTTGATTTCCAATGTCTCAAAATATCCTGATAATCCTGTCCTTTTTTATGAAGTGGCTGAAGCTTTTGCTTTTCATCATACTTACCTTTTCTACCAGTTCAATAGCCATTTTCCTCAAAGTTTTGAACAGATTCTATCTTTGCTGCTTGAACTTCTGCTTGGAAGTTTCAAATAATTTCAGTTCCCAACAACAATGTTTTACCATATCATAACCACCAGAAACCAGTCCATTTGAAAGATGATAAAATCTGGAGCCCAGCTGTTTTGTTGAATTATATCCTATTCAAAAATTTCAAGGGTATCTGTAATTTATAGATTTCTCTGGATATTAATGGTAATTTATTTTTGGCTTCATATCCTTGATGTTCTGTCTTTTTCTATCTAATCATATTTGTTTTTTTTCCTGTAGATTCTCTTCCTCTCCCTCTCTCTCCCTTCAGCTGCAGTGAAATTAAATTCTTGCTGCTTCTGCAACAAAAATCAAACTGCTGGAGGAACTCAGTGGGTCTCTTATTACCTTCCCTCTTTATCAGTTTCCAGCATATACAGCCTCTTGTTTCCACATCACCTTCCAGCCTCTGTATCCACCTCCACCCTCCCCTCTCCTGGCTCTATCTGCCCCCTTTTTTCCTCTTTCCTTTGTCTGTATCTACTTATCACCCACTAGCCACTGGCTCCTGACTCCATCTCGCCCTTGCCCCCACCTGGCTCCATCTGCTCATCAGCTCCCTCCTCATTTGGTTCCACCTATTGCCTCCCAGCCCCTGCCTCACCCCTCCCTCTCACCTCTTTGTACTGGCTATCTCCCCTTTACACTCTCAGCCCTAATGCAGGGGCTCGACCCAAAACATCAACTGCCCCTTTGCCCCCATCTCCATCTTGCTTCTCACTGCCTTTGTTGATTTTATTTTTCCCCTCCCACTATCTTGCCTGCCACACATTGCACAAATCTTGCCTCTGGTAGATATTTCTTTTCCTGAATCTCTCTGTGCATGGGTGTTGCTCAAAACATTTAGAATTGGAAGGCAACTGAACAAAGTGCTGGAGGAACTCAGCAGGTCGGACAGCATCTAGGGAGGGAAATAAACAGGCGATGTTTCGGGCCGAGACCTTTCATCAGGACTGGAAAAATGTTTTGAATTGCCTTTGTCTCTTGTATGTTTAAGTATCCCAGATAATGTCACAGTTTTTTTTTACTTTCACAGGTCTGTCATTAATATCCTTTCAGTTCCAATGGGTTTAATTGCTCCTTTAAACTTTTTAAGTTTCTGACTTTCATGGCAGTTGAATAATAGTTCCTTGCATATGCTCAAGCAAAAAATAACTGGACATTAAACACTAGCAGCCCCTTGCCAAATAGATACTTGGGACAGAATAACTCGTCTCTGGGTGAAAATATAAAAATAATTAATTTGCAACAGTGTGCTACTTCAGTCATTCACTGATCGATCTGAACCAATTTTTTTTAACTTTTTCCTCTGTTTTATCCTTTGATTCCTTTTGTCACAACCCCTTCAGTTTATTTCAGATTACTAAGTGGAGTGTCATTTTTTTTTAGCTGTTTCTTCCAGCCAAGAGTGGCAATGAGCTTGAGTGACTTCAAAGGAGGAGCAGTTGGTAACTAACTCTGAATGTAAATGATCGTTGGAATGCCAGGCTATTATATTTCCACTCTGTGACTTCAGACTAACCAAGGGTGAAAATTCCAAGTCAGTGAGGTCACAAAATAGCTTGTAACAATGGAATGGAGAAAATCGGGCAATGGAGCAATGAACAATCTGCTGGAGGAGCTCTGGGTTGAACAGCATCTTTTGTTGGGGGGGGGGGGGGGGAGGAATTGTCAATGTTTCAGGTCAAAACCCTGCACCATTCCATCATCTGCAATCTTTTTTTCCTCCACCATGTATAATAGAAAGTGTATCTATGGCCACCCATTTTGTGCTTTTTTTAATAAAGCTGAACTGTAGTCTTACTGAACATCATTTATATCTATAAAGCCTGTTTGTCTTTGCCTTGTGAATTGCACCCATTGACAACCAACTTGAATTCAGTAAGAAAATTTGAAGTTTGAAATAGATCAGACATTTCCTGAATAGATACAGAAAAAATATCAACCAGAATTCCACTATTTTCCAGGTTAATTTTTTAAAAAATGGGCAATATCATCTCAGTATTAATGATAGTAATAGTTCTTTTGTGAGAAATCACAGCACAGGAAGGAAAAGGGAATATTATTTTAAAAATAACATTTGTAGAAAAATCCAATTACATCTGTGATGTGATCTGACTATATCTAGAATGAAATAGCCACGTTAAAACAAACTTATAAAAAAAACTTTTGAATCAATGTACAGTTAAAATATTCTATTTGTACTAAGGGATGGCCCCAGCAATTTCTCCATCTTGAACTATGATTAGCAATTAAGATTAATTATTCCGAAGAAGTTATTTGGTTATCCTTTGTTCATTGGAAATTTTAGATTAGGTGTCTACTTCATTGAAGAATTTGATTGAAATATTGTGACACTTGCAGAAACAGGCTGAACAATGATTGCATTTGGGAGAAACAGATTGAAAGGTTTAAGTAACTTGGAAAAGAATAGTGATTAAAATGGAGCTAGGACAAAGTTAAAAGCTGCTGTGGCAAACTACCTAATCAGATTGGAAAGAGATTTCATGGCTACAATCTATTGGCTGAACACAGAATTACTCGATCACAGCCAATATCTTCAAGCATTTCAAACTAATGAAAAGTGGGAAACATTATAATTGCCTATATTTTCACTGAAATTGTTTTGTAAAGCTTTTAAATTTGGTTAATCTAATAGAGAATGCTGTTGCTAACATCATTGATATGCTTTGTACCAGAAGAGTAATATTTTTGCAGCTGGTCAGTCAATATTTGGCTAATTACATCCTAAGCTAACTTCACTTTCCATTGTTTTAGAAACAGCAATACATTTCAACAGCATCTCAGAGATCATAGTCATCATTTGGACCAAAAGCAGGTCAGAAGCAACTGCCTCACCTCTGAACTCATTAAAGCCTTTCTACCTTTCAAAAACACAAGTGAACAGCTGATCAAGCTGCTGCCTCAGCGCTCTAGTGGGCAAGGTTCCTGACCTCTGGTGCTGCCTGTATGGAATCCGCACGTTCTCCGTGGGGTTCCTCCAAGTGATCCAGATTACTACCACATCCCAAAGATGTACTGTTTGGTTTGTTAAATGACCACTGTCAATTGCCGCTAAACTGTAAATGAGTAATATAATCGGGGGGGGGGGGGAGGTTGAGGAATTGATGGGAATGTAGGATAAATAATAATGGGATTAGTGTAAATGGGCGCTTGCTGGGTTGAACCAGATTCAATGGGCTGAAGGCCTGTTTCTGTGTTCTATAAGAGTGTTGGAACACTTTCCATTTGTCAGGATGAATTCAGCGCCAATATGATTCAAGATAAAAGAGCATGATTGACTGAAACCAACTACAAGACCATAACATTTACTATCTCCGTCATAGATGTCCTCTGACTATAGAGTATACCACCTACAAAGTGCACTGTAGCAATTTGCCAACTTCTTCCAGTATTAGCTCCCCAACCCACAACATCTACCACCAAGGAAGACAAGGCCACCTGATGCATGGGAACTCCAATTCCATCTAATACACACAACATCTTGTCTTGGAAATATTTTGTTCTTCCTTCATCTTCACTGGGTCAAATGCAGGGAGTCATAAAATCAGAGAAACATAGAGTCATAGAATTATTCAGCACAAAACCAGGTCCAATGTCCATGGTTACCATCAAACATCATATTTCTCATCTATCACCACAGTGCCAAGCCTTCTAATGCCTTGATGATTCAAATGCTCATTGTGATACTTGTTAAATGTGCTGGGAATACCTGTCTCCATCACCCACTCAGGCAGTGCATTCCAGATTCTAACCATCCTCTGTGGGGGGAAAAAAATCTTCCTCAGATCTCCTCGAAATCTCTTACACCTTATCCTAAGCCCATGTCCTCTAGTTTTAGTACCTCTGCTATGGGGAAAAGTTTCCTACTATTTATCTTATCTATGATAGTCATTCATAATTTTGTCTAACTCTGCCAGGTAACCCTCATCCTCCTCTGTACCAAGGAATACAAACCTAACCTATCCCATCTCTCCTCATAACTGAAACGCCCTATCCCAGGTAACATTCTGGTGAATCTCCTTTGCACTGTTTCCAGTGCAAGCACAACCTCCTTAATGTGTTATGACCAAAGCTATACACAGTACTCCAGCTGTGCCCCTGTATCATAGTTATATCATAACCTCCCTGCTCTTGTCTTCTGTGCACCACCGAATGAAGACAAGTTTACCATATGCCTTTCTTCACAACCTTTACCTATCAATACTGTCACCTTTAAGGATCATTGGACTTGTACACCTAGATCCATCTGTTCCTCAAATATTCCCTAGGGTCTAGTAGTTGTGTAGAACCTCCTGTTACTAGTTCTGCATCACTTCACAATTATCAGGATTAGATTCCATCTGACATTGCCCTGCCCATTTTACTAATTGATCAATAATGTCCTGTAGCCTATGATTATTCTCATTATCAGTAATACCACCAATTTTTGTATCATCTGCAAACTTATCATTCCTTCTACATTCATATCCAAATCACCAATGTATATACAAAACAGTTGGGGTTGCAGGATTGATCCCTGCGTTACAATGCTGGTCACAGGCTTCTCATCACAAAAATCCTTTTACTAAACTGATTTTAAATCCAATTTGTCCACTTGGCTTGGATCCCGTGGGCTCTAAATTTTTGGACTAGTCTCTCATGTGGAAATTTGTCAAAGTCTTACTGAAGTCCATGTAGATTATATCAATTGCACTGCCATCAGTATATTTGTTACCTCTTTGAAAAGTTCTATTGGATTGATCAGACAGGATCTCCCTTTCACAAAGCTGTGCTGTTTTTGATCAATCCCTGTCTTTTCAAGTGCAGATTAATACTGTCCCTTAGGATTTATTTCATTATCTTCTCCACCACTGACATTAGACTCGCTGGCCTGTAATTACCTAGCTTATCATTGCTGCCCTTCATGAATAAAGATACCACATCTTCTGACCTCCATTCATCTGGTACCTCGCCTGTGACAAGTGAAGATTTAAACATCTCTGTCAGGGTCCCAACAATCTCTTCCCTTGCCTTCCTTAGCACCTCATCAGCTTTTGGGGAGTTATCCACCTTTAAACCCACCAAGGCACTAATGCATCCTCCATTTTAACGATAACATTTTCTAGGA
Organism: Pristis pectinata; assembly: GCF_009764475.1. Lineage (NCBI taxonomy): Eukaryota > Metazoa > Chordata > Chondrichthyes > Rhinopristiformes > Pristidae > Pristis > Pristis pectinata. Next base: position 22,354,365 of record NC_067418.1, on the reverse strand, counting down.
TTTCACCACACCTTTCCCCAAATTCTGCAATACGATGTCCTTCTCCTTAATGATTACAGATGAGGCATACTTATTCACCAATGGCCTCTATCTCCATGCACGGATTGCAATGTTAGTCCCTAATAGCTGCTAGTTTTTTTTTTCTTTGGTTACCCTCTTGCTTCTAATATACATAAAATACTTTGGGATTTTCCTTAACCTCTTTTTGCCATTGCCATCTCCTCACCCTCTTAATTCCTTTTTTAAAGTCCTATCTGGATGTATCACGGCTTGGTACAGCAACTGCTCTGCCCAGGACCGCAAGAAGCTGCAGAGAGTTGTGGACACTGCCCAGTGCATCACAGACACCAGCCTCCCCTCCTTGGACTCTTTACCTCTCGTTGTCTTGGCGAAGCAGCCAGCATAATCAGAGACCCCACCCGCCCGGGACATTCTCTTTTCTCTCCTCTTCTATCGGGTAGAAGATACAGGAGCCTGAGGGCACATACCACCAGACTTAAGGACAGCTTCTACCCCACTGTGATAAGACTATTGAACAATTCCCTTATACAATGAGATGGACTATGACCTCACGATCTACCTTGTAGTGACCTTGCACATTATTGCACTGCACTTGCTCTGTAGCTGTGACACTTTACTCTGTACTATTATTGTTTTTACCTGTACTACATCAATGCACTCTGTACTGACTCAATGTAACTGCACTGTGTAATGAATTGACCTGTACGATCGGTTTGTAAGACAAGTTTTTCACTGTACCTCGGTACAAGTGACAATAATAAACCAATATCAATACCAATCCCAACTCTTGTACTCATTCATCCCCCACACAAATTATCAGACCTTTTCTAACTTGATAATCACGGTCTGACTTACTCTATAGCACCAGACTTGCATTATTAAAAACAACCAACTTCTTTGGATGGTGCTATGGATACCAGTGGTAAGCCCTTATAAAATGGAGTTAGCCTTATCGCTGCATGTGACAAGGCAACAGAGCATTTCAAAGACATTTTCATCCCATTAAAACAAGGCAAGGACACTCAAAGCTGCCAGCTAAGATTCTTTCCTAAAGTTTAGAAATTAAAATTTTTCTTTCTGTTATCTATGAAGAGGAGGCAGACTGAAAAAGACAAGAATTGGATGTGAAATGGGAACATATACTTAAATGGAAGAATGAAACAATAATATCAGTTATATGAAAATTATTTTGCATAATAATAGAGCAGTTTTCTGAAAAATGCCAGGCAGCATGCTGTCAATCACAATTTCTCTGCTACATTATTTCTAGTCCTGACTAAATTGGATGTAATATCTGTCCAAGTGTCAGCCTTGGTTCCATAGCCCTGCATTCATCTCTGAGTCAGAAGGTTGTGGTTGAGACTTGAGCATATAATCAAGGCTGGCAATCCTACCACAGTAATAAGAGAGTGTTGTAACATTAAAGACATTACCTCTTGGATCTGTATGGTATTGTCCATTGAAGAGAGATTAAACAGACTGAGTATTTACTCCCTAGAGTTTAAAAGGACAAGAAATAATCTCGTTAAAATATGCAGAATTCTTAAAGAGCTTGTCTGGGTAGATGCAGGGATAATACTTCCACTGTTTGGTGTATCTAGAAACAAGAGTCACAATCTCAACGTAAGAGGTTGGCCATTAAGGACAGTGATTTTTTTTACCCAAAGGGTAGAGCTTCACCTCTGATTTCTTTGCTGCACTGCTAGACACAACATTTGACATGCAGCCCCTTTAATTTATCCCAGTAATGGCTTGCACAGGTCCATTAATTTAAAGTCCAGTAATATCCCACTTGTCTGAAACTTGAATTTAAATTGGATAACTTTATTGTGGATTAATTAAATAAAGGAATATTTATATTTCACTTTTTGTGTGTGCTCTTGAAATTTCAATCTATTATCTATGCAGTTATAAACAGAGGAGCATATAAAACAAGTAAGAGTTAGAATGTTTACTAGAAGGCAAATAATCCCTTGGAGTTAAGACAGTGCATCTACATTAAACATTTTATCATTCCAAGCTAAATTTTGTTTGATTTTCAAAACTGACTTTTTCAACTGCATCCTGCAGAAAGTAAAAAAAAGTAAAAAGAAAAAGTAAAATAGTATTTGAACGTTAGAAACAGCAGGATGAATTCAAAGGTGAAACTTGCAACATGAAGAATCATTACAGAGAATATTTATTATCTTGCCGTAAGCAACTTACTCTGACGCTTGAATAGAAAAGATTAAAAGCTCAAGATCAGGGATGTTTCCAAGGCAAACTACTGGCAGTACATAGGTCAGCCTATTTCTGGCCACTCCATTGCAACACAGATGTCAGAAACGAGCAGGAGGACAGATGTCATCCAATTTAGTTGTTACACGACAGGTCCATGCCAGTTCCCAGTGGAGCATCCCGTCAGTCCCAATCCACCTATTTCCCTATAATCCTGCCACTTATTCCCTCACACATGTCTATCTGCTCCTTTTCGTTCTCGGAGTAAGTTCCATCAGCCAATCAGCCTGCCAGCACATCATTGGGATGTGGGAGGAAACCAAAGCACCTGACAGAAAGCCACTTGATCACAAGAATGTACAAACTCTACAAAGACAGCATCAGAGGTCAGGAATGAACCCATGTTGCTGGAGCTGTGAGATAATAGCACTAACTGCTGCCCCACTGAACCACCTAAGTCTTTTTTTAAAATACATCAATGCCGTAACTCGTGGGTCTCCGTGACCAACACTGGCTATTTTTAAGTTTTACTTTTATTTCATTATTCAGTGTTAAGATCCCTGGCTGCTATGGTGGGATTTGACCACCTGTTCAGAGTGGTCATCCACTGTTCAGTAGAGATATAGTATTAAGTTTAAACTTTTGTCTTTAAAGCTACCATCTGTAGAACATAGCCCTTTTGACCAATCTGTTTCCTTTTCTTTAAATTATGGAGCCACTGACTATCCAGTACTTTGAGATTCATACAGGGCAGAATATTGTTGTCAATTTTTTACTCTCAAGTTCTTTTCTTACATTCCAACTCACAGAGTACAGCCTTCTTCTTCTGAACAAGATGTCATGAGGATGTCTGAACAAGCCCTTCTGATGTCTCTTATTATCTCCATTTTATGATTCCTCACTTTCTCTGCTCAGATTATGTTCCAGATTTGGCCCAATTTCCTGTATGTTATTAATTCTCTTCTATCTGATTTCTCTGGTGGATTTATTTACTGCTTCTCCTGTGTATGCATAATTATTTTATGGCAGGGGAACAAATTTACATCTATAAGGTCTTACTATCTCAAGACCAAGCTATGATTTAAAGATCTCTTACCTTGTCAATTACACAAAATCCGGACGCTCCATGTTTCAGTAGTTTAAAAGCAGACTTGACCAGCTTTTACCCATTAATCCTTTCTCTTTCATTTTAATGCAGTTTTGTGGCTTAAATTCATATTCCTGTAACTGAATACACATCCTTTACACTCTTTCCCAAGCACAACAGAAACTTAATTCATTCAATCATTCTAACATAAGGTGGTTACATTTTAAGATCAAACTACATCAACTTAAAATTATATGCTAATTTCCAAGAATGTACCCTATACCCTATTAGGAGTAAAAAGGTACTTTCTAACAAATGAAATTAATATTTCATAAACATATTATATGTTAATTAATAGCATAATCAATATCTAAATGGAAAGATAATGAAACTTGGCTTATCCAGGAATTTGTTTCAATTTTATTAGAACAGAAGAATATAATTTTTAAGAATAAATTGATAGATACATGGATGGGTGAGGTCTGGAGGGTTATGGACTGGGTGCAGGTCAATGGGACTAGCGGAATAAGGTTTTGGCACAGACTAGAAGGGCCAGTTTTCTGTGATGTAGTGTTCTATGGTTCTATAAGAAATATAAGCAGAAGGAGGCCAATAAGCCCCTCATTTAATAAAGGTAATCTTTTACCTCAGCATTACTTTCCTGCACTAACTCTATATCCCTTGAAGTCCTAAAAATCAATCAGTCGCTCTCTTGGGTACACTCAGTGACTGAGACTCCACAGGCCACTGAAAATAATTCCTGCCCTTTAAGTCTTGATGCCTTGTAATCTTCTGTTACAGGAGGATCACAAGATCACAAGACAAAGGAGCAGAAGTAGGCCATTCGGCCCATCGAGCCTGCTCCATGAGCTAAACTAATACTATTCCTATTTAGCCCCAATTTCCAGCCTTATCCCCATATCTCTTGATACCTTGACTAATTAGATACCTATCAATCTCCTCCTTAAACGCCCCCAGTGAATGGGCCTCCACAGCTGTATGTAGCAAAGAATTCCATAATTCACTACCCTCTGGCTAAAGAAATTTCTCCTCATTTCTGTTTTAAACCGGTACCCTCTAATTCTAAGATTGTGCCCTCTAGTCCTGGACTCACCCACCAGGGAAAACAGCTTAACCGCATCTACTCTGTCCAGTCCTTGCAACATTCTAAATATTTCTATGAGGTCCCCTCTCATTCTTCTGTACTCTGATGAATACAGTCCAAGAGCTGACAAACGCTCATCACAAGTAAGCCCTTTCATTCTGGGAATCATCCTCGTAAATCTTTTCTGAACCCTCTCCAACATCAGTACGTCCTTACTAAGATAAGGGGCCCAAAACTGCGCACAGTACTCCAAATGAGGTCTCACCAGTACCCCAGATGGGCGCTTCAGTTGGTGGTGGGGGGAGATGGGCGAGGACCAGGGGGATGGTAATGAGGGGATGAGTGAGGTGTGGAGATGGAGATGGTGAAAAGGTGGGTAGGAATTGAGGAAGTGGATTGTATGGAACTGTACTGCAGGGGATGAGATGATAGGAAACCAGCCAATAAATGTAAGATTTTGAAAAATAACAGTATCCAAAATTAGGTGTTGCCAAATGTTTCCTTCTAATTTTCACAAGCCAATCACTTCCCAAAGCAAAGAAAGGATTATTTTATGTTTGCTGCAAACTGGAAATTAAATTTCTCTTAACCAAACCAATCAGCCTCAATAGGACCTCCATATGTGGATAGTATCTCTGCAAAGGGAGAAGGTGGATGAGCAGGTAAAGATTTTGGCTGTGGTGTACTTAACAGTCTGGCCACTTGAATCATAAATTTGCTTTAGTAATGGATTGCTTTTCTCTTTTAGCAGATGCAACAGATAGCAGAAAATTGGACAGAGAGGATCCTATGCCATTGGTAATTTATCTGGATTTCTGTTCCTTCAGGTGAAGATAAATTTGACTGAGCCAAATAAGTGGAAAAATTAAAGAGGTCCAATGCAGCAAGGAAGGATAATAAAATATTTGGCATATTCTCTACATGGGTGTATTCCCAAAATCTGCATACCTTAAAAGGGAGAAATGTTTTATTTATTGTGAGCAGAGAGAGAATGAGAAGTGGGTAGGGCATTAAAGAAAGGATTGCAGATGGACTGGGGTTCCACAAAAGGATCAGGAGAGCTCATTGAGCAGATCATAATGGAGTAATCTGAGGGGCCACCAGATCAATGGGTGCCTTGGTCAACCAGGTGAGATGAGTCAGAGTTGGAAGGAGCCTGACTGTGTGAGGTCCTGGGAATTAATGCAGTTTCTACTTCAGTCTAGGATTTTGTCAGGCACGGCAGTGTGGAAGCTGTTACAGCTTGAGAAGCCTGTAATTTATTTATAAAATAGTGATGGATGCATGGTATCTTGAAACCAGCAAAAAAAAAGTTTGCTTACTTATTTATCCATGAAAAAACTACAACGATTTAGTTCCCATCAAATTACTAATCCAGGTTACATGCAGCTGACATGACAACGAGTCTGAATGAAGAGATGGCAGTTGGGTGCCAATTTTTCTCTCAGACCTCTACATTTTCTCCAATAAAACAATTCTTAGCAACACTCACCTTTTAAAAAATAGCGAGATGGGCCAAAGTCCCACCTCACTGCTTAATGACAATGCTGAAGAAATCAAACAAAGTTTTATTAGTCAAAGAGATTTTTTTCTCTCTCTCTGATGAGTGATGCCACTGCATTGGCCTTGTTTTTGTTGGATTAATTGTACAGTACTGCTCTTTAGGGAGTTAAGATCTCCAAATCTGCTAGCAGCTCATAAGGAACGTGGGGAGAATAAAAAATGTGATTACTGTAGGATTAATGTAAATGGGTGGTTGAGGGTCAGTGTGAACTTAGTGGGCCGAAGGTCCTGTTTCTGTGCTGTATCTCTCTATGACCCTACATATATTTGTGTATGTATTATACACACGCATATGGCAATTTCTACACTAAAAGAGGACCATCAACTCCCAAGAAAGATTGAACAGATTCACATTATAGGTTATAAAACATACTGCTATGTTCATAAAATATTCAACAATAGATGCTGCAGTGAGGAAATATAAATTCCTTCATTTATTGATAATAAAGGAAATTCAAGGATCAATAATGCCTGTCAAATTGAAAAACTATTTGGGTGTGTGTGCCTTTAGTTCCTGCATCATCAGTACAGGTGGGGCTGGACTCATGTGCCAAGACCAGTATGGCACAAGTTTCATTGGATGGAGAATTGGCTGAACTCCATCAGTAGAGTCTATGAGGCCTTGCTGAGCAGTGTGTAATGGTGCAGTTGGCAGATATTACTGCCAACTGAAGATCAAGTGAGTGGGTCTTCTGGCCTCATGTTGTTGTCAGAAAATGTACACTGTTGACTAATTCTTTTCCAGTGAATTTCAACCTTCACTGATGTACACGAAATGCACTTTTTTACCATTCTGTCATAAGCTTGTGAAAAATATTCATTGTTTATTTGTTCTTTGGCACAATGACTGGAGCAACCTTTATAGATTGAGTTTGAAGTTTGGCCTTTCCAGAGAGGAAGTTTGTCTCTATTAAGTTGATGAAGTGATCCAGGTTACCATATTTACAGCCAGAGAAGAGCTTGTTTTGTCATGTATGCATTCAGTATCCACATCACCCATGTCCCATTTCAATACTGATTAAAATCCTTTGAGGCAGGTGAAGCCCAGGTGTTGTGTTTTAGGGTCAAGAATGTATTCCTCATTTCATGTAGAGATTTCAGTCCCAGCTTTATTTTAGACTTCCCAGTTAACAGGGTGAGTTTTGTCATCATGCTTCACCTCTCAGACATCATTGTCTTGTTTGAAGCAACTGCCATTTTTTTTTACAATTGTTGTGGCTATAATTTCAAGTAACTCTGAGAGCTGTTTTTGTTTTTAATTCCATGAGTTATGTGATCTTCGCACCATAAGCAACAGCTACTTAGCAGCTCTGAAATGGCATGCAAAATACTTCATGTAGTACTCTATGAGAAGCCAAGGGTCATTTGCACAGAGATAATAATGTAGTAATGCTTATTTGATATAATGCGCCACAGTGGTTCGTGCAGAATATTAATAGAACCACACTATGGCTAAAAGTGTAATCAACAATTGTTTTAAAATATAAAATCATCATCTCCTTTGCCTCCAACAAAACACAGGTGCAAATGCTTCCAAAACTTCAAAAATCATGTGGGGCAATTCAATTTGCACGCAGCTGTGAGCAATTTTATCACCACATATTGGCCAGGATTTTACTGTCACAGGCAGTCTGCCGCTATTAACTGCTCACAGTCACCACACACCCAAACCTAGATGAACCTGGAAGGCTGTGATTGCTTCTTGCAGTGTCAGGCAATGAATGGCTGCAGGGTGATGCAGTGGGTGTTGCATGTGAGCCAAGGTCAACCCCAGCCACAGAACCTGAAATGTAAGGGGAAAGTATACAGTAAATGGCAGGACCCTTAGGAGCTTTCATGTACAGAGGGATCTTGGATGTAAGTACATAGCTCCCTGAAAGTGGCAACACAATAGATAGGTAAAAAAAATAGATCGGGGTTTTGAGTACAGAAGTTGGGAAGTCGTGTTGCTGCTGTTTAAAACTTTGGTTCGGCCACATTTGGAGTATTGTGTGCAGTTCTGGTCACCACATTACAGGATGGATGTGGAGACTTTGGAGAGGGTGCAGGAGAGGTTCACCAGGATGTTGGCTGGATTAGAAAGTATTAGCTATAAGGAGAGGTTGGACAAACTTGGATTGTTTTTCCTGGAGCATCAGAGGCTGAGGGGCGACCTGAGAGAAATATATAAGATTATGGGAGACATAGATAGGCTAGATAGTCTTTTTTCCAGGGAGGAAATGTCAAATACTAAAGGGCATAGCTTTAAGGGGAGAGATGGAAAGTTTAAAGGAGATTTACAAGGCAATTTGTTTTAAACAGGGAGTGGTAGGTACCCAGAACGCCCTGCTTGGGGTGATGATAGAAACAGATATGATAGCAACTTTGAGGAGGCATTTAGACAAGCACGTGAACAGGCAGGGACTGAAGGGATATAGACTATGTGCAGGCAGATGGGACTAGTTTGGATTGACTTCACGGTCAGCACAGACAGCATGGACTGAAGGGCCTGTTACTGAGCTGTACTGTTCTATGTTCATGTTGGGAACTTGTTGGGCATATTCCTAGATAGTAACAGGCAGTGACAAATGTAGACACTTTTAACATTTGTGTATCTGTTTTATATGCCTGAAACGTCCTTAATTTGCTAAGGATTTTATGGCAAAAATAGACAACAAGCCACTTTCATAAGAGGCACTTGAAGGGATCCTCACCTCCAACAAGATTCCTCTCTGGTTAATCACTCCAGGCTTTAGGACATTATGGGGTCAGGTATTTTGGTTATTTTGGCACATTTGTTTTTCAGGTTTTTTTAAAAATTCATTTTCTGGGATCTGGGCTTACTGGAAAGGCAAGCATTTATTGTCCATCCCCAGCAGGTGGTTGTAAGCTGCCTTCTTAACCTGCTGCAATCCTTCTGGGAAAAATATTCCCACAATGCTGTTGGGTAGAATTCCAGGATTTAGACCCAATGATGAAGGATCGGTGATATACTTCCAAATCACAATAGTGTGCAATTTGGGGATTAGTATAATTAGGTATCATTAGCTTAAATAGTTTGGCACAACTTCATGGGCCAAAGGGCCTGTTCCTGTTCTATATTTTATGAATGTCAGTCAAGTAGTTGATTTGGAGCATCTTTCAGAAGGACAGAATACTTTACAAGAATGTGGGAATGCCATCATGTTTAACAACGAGGCTTCCGAATCAGAAAGAGGAGCACTACCCAAAAAGATCCTGCACAGTCTCCTTGAGTATGGGAAAGGAGTCCTTACACAGCATGACTCTTCAGGAAACAATGTTGTACTCAAAGCAAGATGGTTGCATTTTGACAGGGAGACAGTCACTTAACTATTACAAATGCTATTTGTAGCAGAATACTGCAGATGCTGGAAATCATTTGAATTCTGCTGAATAGTCATTAATCTGAAACTTTGGCTATGTTTCTCTCTCCTTGGAAACTGCCTGACCTCCTAAGTGCTTCCTGAATCTTCCGTATTTATTGTCCATACTACCTGTCTGAATGAGAGTTGGAGCCTTCCATGCTACAGATACTTCCCAATGTGTGATTTGTCCTAAATGCTGACTGTCTACAACTCCAACTTATCTCAACCACTGCTCCTCTTAACTCTGAAGCAGAATGCTTTTCAGCTGAAATCAGCATGGGATCACATGTACTTCCAATATCGCATTAATTTTAGACTGCAGGACAAACAATGTCAGGGTCTTCAGAAAATCTAGTTACTTTTATGGCCAATTTCAGACACTATTTTTGTACAATATACAAATCTGCTAACTTAGTAAAAATGTTTGGGCATTGTGGCTGAGTATTGTAATTCTTGAGAAACATAATCATTCTGTTTTATATTTTGCTGAAACTTGCACTAAATGCTACAATCTGGTGAAAGTTTTTCTCTTGTTTTGCAAAAGAAGTGCTGAAAAGAAACTTCTGTTTTAGACTAGGCAGAAGGGAACTTGCCCTTCACAAATGAATGTTCTTTTGTTATTAAGAATAACAGAATCTGACTTTGAGAAGATCTTAAAGAGAAATAAATTGGTTAAACACAATCATAAAGTTTCAAAACGGAACTCCAAAAGCAAAAACTGCAGATGCTGGAAATCTGAAATAAAAGAAAATACTCAGCAGGCCAGGCAAGATCTGTGAAGGGAGAAGCAATGTTAATATTTCAGGCCAATGATCTGTCAATGGAACTGGAAAAAGTTAGCCAGAATATGACAAAGGAGACAGATGAAGAAGCCTTTGAAACGTGTGATCAACAAAATATAACTACACACCCAAAGGTTGGAGAAGCTTTGGAATTCTCTATCCAAGAGGGTGCTCAACATATTCAAGAAAGAGATTGATAGGTGTTTGGATATTAAGGGAATCAGAGGATACAGAGTTAGTGCAGGAAAGAGGCACTCAGGTAAAAGATTAGCTATGATATTATTTGAATGGCAGCCATGAGAGGACAAATAGCCCATTCCTGCTTCTATTTCTTATGCTCCTCTCCCTATCCTGAGCATGTTCAAAACATGACAATAAATACTTGTCATTGGTACAAAATTTGTGAGATCAGCCTGATTAAACAGAAAGCATAATCAATTCTGGCTTTTCCCCTGTCGTTTTAGCTGCAACAACACAGAAATTTATGACAAGTACAGGATATGCACTTTGAAGCAATCGTGTTTTGATGACGTGCACGTACTACTGCAACGTCTCTCCTCACTGAGGATATAGCTTGGGTACAAGGTCACTATATTCTGATTGAATTTATCCTTTAAAGAGCTACTCCATAACTGTCAGTAATTCTCATAGTGCTAGCTGAGATGGTGCAATGGGAAATCAAATCTAAATCAATGCTACTTTGGTTGAGATCATCCACAATTGTGGCTTACAAAGGCAATAATTCAGATTTTTGCAATTTTTTTCTGCACTAATGTCAAATAATTTCAGTTATACCCAAAATAAATAAATTCTTAACTAGGTTAGATGACTGCTCTCAAATGCATTTTCTAAGTATGTTCTAGTACTCTTCAGCTAATATTTGCAATATTACTCAGACTCTTGTCAAAATGGCAATGCCGTTATACACAATTACACATTCTGTATATGCCCTGTGGCTGTATAATACCATTAGATTTCACTCGTAATAATAAAACATAAGGATATGATAATTTTATAATATTTCTTAAGTGACCAGAGGGGTGAAAATAATTCATCTTAGGAACCTCAGCTTTTACTGAAAACTTGATTTTCCACGAAAGACCATAATTATAGACAGAAAAGACCTGGAGGAAATTTTCCTTAGAGTTTCTGCTACTTCACTGCAATAAATTGAATAGATATTCCATATATGCACATATATTTTCTGGTGAACTTCCACCCAAGTTATGATTGCGGAGCTGAAGAAATTACAAGAACATTTCTGGTACATCACTTCTTCATTATACCATGCATCTTTTTCATAGATCAATCCTAATTGCCCACTAAATTATTTCTCAAAATTTGGGGATCTTTCTTTAGATTAGAAAATTTTACAAGTCATTCTGATATTTAAGAAAATTCAGGGAAGTAAACCAAGCTCAGTTTGCCTAATTTAGTCTTTTTTGGGGGAATTGCTCGGGTCAGTAGCTAATGATAGAGAGGGAATACCTTGAAATATTTCAGCTGTTCAGAAAGACCCAGTGTGGACTTGGGAAGGTTATATAAAGCCTGACTACCCTGACTGAAATTTTTGATGAGGTGAATAAAGTAATGAACAATTCAATGTTAATGAATGCTATTTATGTGGAGTTAGAGAAAGCATTTGATAAAGCCCTTCATAAGGCACCATTAGCTGAAGCTGACACATGGATATAAAAACAGGTTATTGATGGGGTTAGGAAGTAGGCCAAGAGGCTAGAAACAGTAATGTGCACATTCACTATATAACAAGAAGTGAGACCAGCAAGCATGTTGAGAGACCCAATAATTTACCTTTGGTGAATATTGGGATGAAAGCACGTTTACTAATGACACAAAGGTAGATTGTATTATATAAACAGTGCAGAGGGAAAGAGGCAGATTAAATCATTGAACACGACCGACAAGTGGAAGTTAGTGCAGGCACAGTTGAGACCATCCACTTTAGATGGAAGGATAGAACAGCATGTTTTGTTGATGGTTAAAAGCTTTTAGAGACCCAAACTGACTTAACAATCAATGTACATCGATCAATAGAGAGTCATGAACAAGCACAGAAAATAATCAGAATGCCTAATGATCTGCTGGACTTTATTTCTAGATGACTGAAATACAAAAAGTTATGTTACAAATAAACAAACTCTGGCTGGACCACATTCCTGGAGTAAAGTGAGCATTTCTGGGCATGAGATGTGAAGGGCATAGATTTACTGGAATGATGCCTGGACTCCAAGGACTATATCATAAGAGAATATTACTCATAGAGTTGTAGTCCCTGGAATTTATAATGTGATTGGGTGATTTGAAATTTAAAAAATCTTAAGGAGAATTGATTGAAGCTATTTTCTATTGCTTAGGGAATCTCGGATTAGGAGGCATTGTGTAAAATATAGTGAAGTTCGGTAACTATGCATCATGGAGTGGTTGTTAGTTTTAGAATTCACTTTGACAAATGGCATTTGTTATTTCTAAATCTGAGATTATTAGATTTTTGTTTTGCTGAGGTGTCAAAGAATATAGGGATTCTGTCATTAGAGACTCATAGGGCATCACCAAGTCTGACTCATGTGTCCTATCAATAGGCTAGCAAACAACAATGCTGCAACCCATATTTTTAGTTGGATAAGTGACAATTAGTCACTTTGACTTGACATTATCTGCAACAAATGCAGGCTTCGGGTGGTAGTTCATGAAAATTCACAGTTGGAAGTTCCATATCTAAAGAAACACATTTGCTGGCTGCTATTGGTGTGACACAGGAAGATGGAATATGCTAGTCAGTGACCACAATCAATTGCCTGGCCAGCCTGACCTCGTATCTACTAATTCGCAGTAAACAGACTCCCCACATGAACTGTGATTTTTTTTCTGAGCCATCGGAAGGGCACATTGACATTGACATTGGCACTTGCCTTTACTGCAGGACTGTTGGCCAGGTGAAGCAAACATTGTGTGGAGCAGAGCAGGACTCATCAGCCAAAGAGAAACAGCAGATCTTTATGAAGGAAAGTGGGAGAAAGTTGATCTGCGACGGCCGCTTTAGTCACAGGAAATACTCGATATGTTTGTCTGATGTAGATTGGTTGACAATAGATCCATGTTTCTCCAATATTTTTACTGACTGGCTGCCAATGGGTTTGAGACAAGGCAGATGGACTTAGGTCGCTGATCAGCTAAGATCTCACTGAATGGCAGAATAGGGTCAAGTGGCTATTCATCTATTCTTGTTCCCTTGTTTCTATGTTCTTTCAGTCTCTAAAATTCAAAACAAATCTGTTAAAACTACTTGTATCAATCCTCTGAAATTACATGGCTCCATTGTTAGCTTGGAACATTGCCAGCACAAAGTTTGGGCAGCTGATCACATCTAGTTTGCAACTGGGTATTTGACCAGTACATCCCAGATAGTGAATGTAACCTTCCAGCGGGCGGGTGGGGGGGGGGGGGGGGATGGGGAGCTGGGTGGGGTTCAGAAAGCCTGTGAGATCTACAAAGGGAACACTTATATAATTCACAAACCCCCAGGCACACATTGACTTGCCAAATATTTGGACCTGTCTAATAACAACATTGCAATCTACATTTATAGATGATTCCATAGATTCCTAGACATGCCTGAGAAAAGTTTCTCACTGCTTCTTCTTTACAAGAACACATGCCACAGAATTGTTCCCTGTGCTGCAGTATATCTTCGGAAAATATCAGAAATAGAGAAACGCTCTCCACAGAAAAGATTAATATGGTAGGAAGCCCTCCTGCCATTTTAGCACACCATGTGGAATATTTGCTCTATAAGGCTGTACCAAGCACCTTTTGAATATTCTGTTTGCATTACCTCATCACATTACTTGTGGAAAGATTGCTTTAGACAAACAATTTTCCTGAGTACCTTGATTGGATTTTACCTCTGTCTTATTAGAACTTCTCATGCCAACCTTAAAAGAGTATGAAAAATTCTATTTTTCAGTCAGTGCATACTAGGGATATACCTTTGTGAACAGTCAGTAGTCATTATTTAGGAAGCAGCATAACACTTTCATTGTACTCCTGTGTTATTAGAACTCTTCTTGCCAACCATTGTCAGCAAGTTCTCAACTTTTCTATCCGCCATTAGTTCTCACATTATTTCAAAAAGAAAAGTTATTCACATGAATTTTGAGAGAGCAAGGCATGCAAATAAATTGATGCAGTTGACTGCACTGGGAAATTTTCAAAGAGTTCTTGAACTGGGTGCTTGGTTGTTATCCCCCATTATCACCTCCACTTTCATTAGATGTATGGTATATAGCACTGACATAGGGAATATGTTTGTAGTCACTACCTGCCTCATTGGTGGAAGACTCTGAAGTTCCCACACTGGTGTCATTAGCTAGTTTATAATCCAGAAAACCGGAATGGAAGCAAGTCATCTCCAATCCCAAGGGACTGCCTAAGAAGGAAACAAAGCAGGAATGGTTGCTGGCAATGCTTCAAATGCAACTTCCCAGATGGTCAGTTTGCTTGCTACTTAGGTTTATGCCAGTATTGAAAGCGCATACACGAAACTGTTTGCAAACTGAAGGTCATTCCGTTGTCAGTGAGTGTCTTGCTCATTTGAAGCCAGTGACCAAGTTGACTTGTTAGGTGACCTCCCTCCATTCAGTTTCTAGTATTGCTCATTCCAGAAGGTGACCTTTGATGTCTATCAGACCAAATCCCCCTCTGGTGTATAAATGGCAGCAAAACCTGTGGCACTTCAACTTCAAATGTCTCATTGATAAAGCATTGTCAGCAATTTCTCAACATTTCCAATGCATTATTATCTCCTCAATATTGAGCTTCAGCTTGTTGAAGACTGCCCACTCCCATACTGACTTGTCTATCCATGGCCTCCTCTACTGCCACGTTGAGCCCAGGCACAGCTTGGAGGAACAACACCTCATATTCCACCTTGGGAGTCTCCAACATGATGGCCTCAACATCGATTTCTCTAATTTCCGGTAACTCCACCTCTTCTTTTTCTTCCGCCCACTCCTTTGTCTTCCCTTATTCCTATTGGTCCCTCCCCTGCCTTGATGACCTGCCCATCTCCTCTCCTTCCCTCCCCCATTCTTTATTCCATGGTCCACTGCCCTCTCCTACCGCATTCCTTCTTCTTCAGCCCTTTGCCTCGCCTACCTATCACCACTCAGCTATTACATCTTCTTCCCCTCCCCCACCCACCTACCTTCACCCTCTCACCTGGACTCGCCTATCACCTGAACTCACCTATCCCCTGCCGGTGTGTGCTCCTCCCCCTCCCCCTACCTTCTTATTCTGGCTTCTGCCCTCTTCCTTTCCAGTCCTGAACAACAGACTCAGCCTGAAACATTGAATGTTTATTTCCCTCCATAGATGATGCCTGACCTGCTGAGTTCCTCCAGCACTTTTTGTGTATTGCTGAGGACTATTGCTTGCCTGACTTTACATTCCTGAGCCAGCTGTGATAATGGTACTGAGTAGGACATGTGCATTTTTACATTTCACCTGAGAGCTTGTGCTAACAGAAAGCTGGTTCCTTCCATCCCACAGACCAAATTCTACTTTGAACAAGAAACACAGACAGCCTTACAAGTTCTCCCATTGAGCATTGCTCAGCTACAGTTAACATATGAGGCCCACTCTCACATTACACAATGTTGTCACTGTCTGCCTATGAAGTCTACCCCCCTGTACAAGTACACATGGATTCCACAAACCTGAGTTCACCATTCTTATTTTTATTAATGGAATATTTAAATGAGTTTTGAGTAATGACTTATTAGATGGCTTTCAATTCTTGGAAGCGCTAACTGTGAACTTCAATTATTTTGAGTGCTTCACTGAATTGTCAGAATAATAGAATGATTATTATCTCTGGCACTCACTTAATGTAAAATCATCTTTTGTTTGTATTAAAATGCATGATATGTTTGCATGCTGTAGTTTTTTGGAGTTTTTCACCAGTAGTGTATCTTTGACAATAGGCACCTTTCCTTATGCTTATGTATAATGATGTGACACACCTTTTGTCTGCTGGTAACAGAGTGACTGCATCTGTTTATTTGCTTGTACTCTATATCTGTAACTGAAGTAGCCAAATTCCTTTATTACCCAAGGTATTATTTCTCCTCACAAAAGGAATATAGATTTTGTTTTTTTATTGAACTACTTTTACAGAGCCCAAAATATTTTTGTAGATTCGTAGCATTGTAAATAAAGATAAAATGTCTGATACTTGTAAATTAACAAAGCAATCCTGAAGGAATGATTATTTGTGATCCATCTTGTAATGAAACGGATTACTGATTCAGAGAAACTCAGTAATGAAGTAATTTAAGTTTGGGAGAATCATAAAAATAAATATACTACTTTTATGGTGTTTATTTCTTTTATAAAACCATTTCCCAATATATATCTGGTTCTTGACAAATTACATTTAGATCAATAGGTTTCTACAGGTCGTTCAGAATTATAGGAAAATATGAAGTTCCAAAGTAATACCGGAAAGAGTCCCAAATACCTTCAAATTAAAAACAGTTGATCTGCACACTTAATGAGCATCAAAGGAAATATGGTTGGCAGAAGGTCTTTGAGTTTAGGCCAAACCTGCAGATATGAATACTTTAAAATTTGGTTTCTGTCTTGGTTATGGACTGGTTTGTCAAAATTGAACTAGGTAAACATTGAATATGATTATCTTCAACCCAGTTTACTAATCCTCAATGCCAACAAGTGGGAAACTGAATGAACAGTGTTATTTGAAGAGATCCTTAGCTACATTTGAATCAGTCTCTGATTAGTCTTTCAAGACAACTAATTGGTTTTCATTTTGACTGGAAAAACTGTACTAGATAAGTTTAAACATTTTGGACAGTGACCTTTTTGGAACTGCATTACTGCACCTGTAGAGCGACTTTAATAAAATATAATACTTTTTCATTATTTATGTGCTGCTTGTTCTGCCAATGAGATGAGACAATGAAGGAAAAGAAAATTAGAAAGTCAAGGTGCAGCAATCCAGCATCAGCTGGGAGAAGAGGGTGAAGAAGGGCAGAGCACGTAAACCCTTACATCTTGCATGTCTTGTAGTAATAGAATATCTTACCTGCAGCTAATTAAGAAGCAGTGTGTCTTCTTGCTTAGGCATTAATAAAGGGAGCACTTTGCAAGCTTTGTGTACCTCTTCTGATGTCAATTGCAATACTGAGTTTCAGTGTCAAAGCATCATTACAGGCTGCGACAAATGCAAATGGCAATACTAGTTAAACAAGTGATTAGGGTGATTGAAACAAAAGCTTAGAATTTCAACAAAATACCATGCTTCCACATGTACTTCACATTTAGAATTGCACATTAATTTATGACAGAACGATCTTCCAACTCACTCAATATTCAAATGATGACGTATGGTGATAGGCAGAACAACATCCACCTATTTTCCGATTGCACTGGCAGTTTTCTTTCCACTGACAGCACCGTTATCCCACTTATCAGACAAATGGGGGCAGTGAGAGAAAACTACTTGCTGGATCTGTGAAATACAAGAACACAAGAATGTAAGAGCAGGGGTAGGCCACCAGCCCCTTCAAACCTGTCCTGCCATTTAATATTATCTTCTGACCTATGCTGGCCTCAACTTTTTCAAATATTTATCCATCTCCACCTTAAGTATATCTAATGATCTGGCCTCTGCCACCCTTGGGTCAGAGAATTCCAGAGATTCACTACTCTCTGCGGAAAGAAATTTTCTGCACCTCCATTTTTTGTGATGCTCCTGCTAGTGAAAACATTGCAACATCTACCCTGTCAAACCCCATTAGGATCTTATGTGTTCGAGTAGGGTTACCCCTTATTCTTCTAAACTTTAAGGAAAGCAGGCACAAAACACAGAAATCTGAAATAAAAGAGAATTCTGCAAATATTCAACAGATCAGGTAGCATCTGGTCACTGGCCAGTTCTGACACATACTAGGAAGGCTGTTATTTGACATTGTTGAATTCAATATTGAATCTCAAAGGTTGCAGACTGCCTTGTGGGAAGATGAGGGGCTGATACTCGAGTTTATTTGGAATAGGAGCGTAAAGGCAGAGAGGTCAGAATGGGAGTGAGATGGAGAATTAAAGTTGCAATTGGAAGCTCAGGGACATGAATGGAGATGGTTTGCAAAGTGGCTACCCATTCTGCATTTGGTTTCTCCAGATTAGAGGAGACCACATTGTGAGCAATGAATGGGTTGGAAGAAGTGCAAGTGTATTGCTGCTTCACCTGAAAGGTCTATTTGGTTCTCTGGATGTTTGGAAGGGAAGGGGATAATAGAGCAGGTGTTTCAACTCTTGTGGTTGCATGGGAAAAGTGCCATGAAAGGCGGAGCATTTGGTAGAGCTAGGAGAGCAAACCAGAGAGTCAAGTCGGCTAAAATTGTGATATTGTATTCAGACTAAATGTAGATTGGTAACTGAAAGTTTATTGGTAATTTTAAAAAAAACAAATAATAGTAGTATGTAATTACCCAATTCATAGATAATTCACTGCCATCATCCAGAGCATGTCATTTCCTTAAGACACTTAAAACCAACCTTAAAATAATAAAAATAACTGTTTTAAATGATAAAAATGTCCATTGAAACACACACATGGCAAAGGACGCTTGTGGACAGAGTAAAGACATTCACAGGTATTTTTAGATTTTGCTACATTTTGACATTTTACTTAAGTGATGCACTGTTAAATACACAGATATTTAGAAGAGTAGATTTTGAATTATCTAAGTACATAATATGCCATTGGAAGAGATGTATTTCAAATTTCAATACTAAGAAGTCTACCAAGAAGAAGCCAAAGTGTTTTAACAGCAGACCCCATTGTTCAGTTGAATAAGAATCTCTTTATGAAATAGTACAAAACCATTTTGGAATTATCTGTCACCAACTCATAATGCATTGCTCTCCTAATGAGAAAGGTAAAATGAATAACATTCCTCGCTGCCTCAGCAATGTGTGCCATTTTGTCAGATATGCCAGACCTCACACAGTTGCAGTTGTGGCTGATGATTTTTGCTCTAATGAGCATTTTTTGTGCCACAATACAGTACCATCATTTAATTAAAAATGATAAATAAAAGTCAGCAGAATATATCACCAAATAAAAGGCTATTTTACTTTAATTATTTTGTGTCTTTACTTTATGAAGGCTTAGCTCAGCTGACAAAATGAAATGGTAGATCAGTCTGACAGATGATGAATAATGATGTTCATTGCAGGCTAAGAGTATTTTCCATTTCGGTAAGCCAAAAACTGTACATAATTTCAAACAAATTTAAAATATAATCATTTTAGAAATTACTATAGGCTTATTATGGTGAAAAATTACCCTCCTGAATAATTAAACATTATCGTCTTTATATCTTGTTAATGATAATAGCTTCAACACATCCTGCAAAAAGCTTAGGTTCCAGCTCTTATGTTCCAGATGCTTCTTGCGCTTTTTTGAGACTCAATAATCTGATGCATTTGAAAATTATGATCATAAGCAAATCTTAAACATGTTTGACGTAGATTTCTTCCTTCAGTGCCTGAAGGAACAGATCCTTTGAGTGTGATAGAAGACTCGGGATTTTTATTATTATTATTGCTCAGATGCTGCGTTCAGCTGAATAATCAATGCAAAGTGTGTTAGTTGAATGGCATGGTTCAATTCCAATGAACAAATGAATCACCAGAATGAGAAGAAGAGAACAGCACTGTGCCAGAGGCAGCTCCTGTTTTCTTAATGTTACCTTTACTCTTGTTCTCTTGGGTCACCTCCTCTAAGGCCTTGAAGGATTTTATTTCCTGCATGGGTTCTGTCCCTTCTTACGAACACAGACTTCTCCTGCTGGAGAATTGAAGGGTTAGGAATCTGCTTGGCCAAATGAAATATTCCAAGAAGACAAGGTTAGTTGGCCATTATGTGTAAGTGAATGGCAGAATGGGGTAGTTGATGGGAATTTGGAGAGAATAAAAAAAAGGATCAGTGTAACTAGGTTCATGATGGTTAGTGCCAAGAGCCTGTTTCTGTGCTGCTGATTCCATGGCTCATTGACTCTCTATAGTTTGATGTACAGCAAAATCCATTGCTGAATATGGAGCCCATACTCGATGTAACTACTGTATATGAACATGTTTTATGATTGCAATGAAGGCTTATTCGTATGGATTTGCCAAGAGAAAAACAATTGAGGATACAGTAAAAGAGCACATGCTTATATTTCTTTGGTGGGATTTGAGTGTTGCTGGCTAGGCCAGCATCTATTATCCATCCCAAGTTTCCCCAGAACTGGGTAGATTGCTAAGCTATTTTAATGGGCAGTTACGTATCAACCACATTGTTGGTCTGGAGTTCCATATAGATGTGAATGATACAACAGCAAAGCAGTTGCTAAAATTATCCAGCATATAGTGAACATTTGCGAGAAAGGTTCAAAAAGACTGCACTGCCAAATGTGGCTCCTGATAACATTAAAAACCAAAGCAGATATTTAATGATCAAGAAGTTCTCTCAATTTCTTATTAACATTTGTGTCGGAGAGTGATTGGAGGAGTAGGAGTGGAGTGGTGGATGGAATTGTACAGAGGTGGTGGAGGGTGTGTGGGGGAGTGGGGCTGTGATTAAGTGGTGGAGGGATTGGTGGTGGGTATGCAGAGATGGAGAATTTTAGGGGAGGCTATACTACAATGGCTAGCGTGAATGTCATATCTTGTTCTATGTGGGTGAAACAATATTAAACATCCCACTTTCTGGAAACGTTTAATAAATATCTACATAACATAGTTTGTTGTGGTCAAATGTTTTCATAGATAGAGCCCAGCACAGTAAGTGACTTGCTGGAGAGACAGACTGCCAGGTTTGACAGGGTTGACAAGGAGACATGCACAAGCACATATTGTGGCCAACACTCCCAAGTAGGAATCCAGGGAATGGTGGGTCAGACACTTCAACCTTCAAGCTGAAACATCGGACACTCCCCTATATGGCACTTCACATCTGTTACGGACTCAGTGAAAGTCCCTTTAAGATAGAGAGTGTGTGTGTATGTGTGTGTGGGGCGTGCTTACGTCAATAGAAGATAAAGGACGTAATGACGTTGTTGAAGAAGTCAGAAGAAGAAGAAGGAGAGAGAGAGAAGGGAGAGAGACACCAGCCTGCTTGTTTTCTCTATCGATGGATGAGAAATAATAACTGTGTTTGCCACTGAAATCCATGTATGGAAGTTGGAAGTAATCCGGTGAAGTTCACTTTGTTGCTGACCTGTAGAAGGAAACAGGTATTTGTGTGTGGACGACCATGGTTCGGATGCTTTTCGGGGTGAGGAAGTCACTACCGAGTAAACACTGAAGTGTCGTTTGGGTTCCATCGTGGAACATTTGGATTTCGTATGTACTCTCTCTATGTTTTTCTACATCTACATCTTATCTTCAGACAACGGTGGTTGTTGAAGAAGCCCTTGCTCATGTTTCACCTTATGGCTTGCGGAACTGAACTTTAAGAACCATTCAGGAACTGGGAGTTTTGGACTTTGTCACACACACACACGAAGAGTTTAGTTTTGGGGTTAACGTTCGAGGTTTAACATTCTTGAATTCTAACATACTAACATTTTTTTTTACTTTTATTTTACATATTATCATAAGTAGTGATTAATAAAATAGTTTTTAACACTGAATCATGCTCAGTGTGTTTCTTTTGTTGCTGGTTTGTGACACATCACACCTACTTCCTTTGCAGGTTGACAGAGCTACTCTCCACCACAAATTCTATAACCACTAAGGTTTCAAAAAAAAATCAAATAATAAACTATGGTTCCTTTCACAAACTGTTCCTCCCACAATACAAAACAGGCAGACTATCCTACTTTATTAGACTGTAGGGCCTAGGGAGCAAGCAGAGATAAGCACCTGCAAATATGTACTGAAATATGTAATTATTGTTAGTATTGTTTCCACTTAAAGTGTTCTAGCTGAGGATTTTAAGAATATTATCATAATGTTTATCACATATGATATTTATCAGGTAAATAAGTAAGAAGGCAGGTGATGATAGAATAGACAGATAAACAATAAACTCTATTCAATTCATCTAAAGGGATTTGTGGTGTCAGGAACCCTAAGAAAATCACGCTTTTACTGAGGAATTGAGTGTCCAAAGAGTTGCATATTTTAATTATGTGGCAGATGATTGCTATAATGACCTTGTAAGGTTGTAATATCATCAGGTGTTATTTGTTTCTGGCTCATAATATTTCCATATTTGTCATATTTCCTTTTGTCATAGAAAGCTATTCTGCCCTTCTATGCTGGCTCTGACCGCAATCCCTTCAATACCATTCCTCTACCAACTTCCCTCTGAAACATTCTCTCTGACCTGCCCATCAACTCCCCACGTACCTACATGAGGGATAAATTACAGCATTCAATTAATCTACCAATCAGCACATCTTTGGTTGTGAGAGAAAACCAGAATGCCCAGGAGAGGCTTACATGGTCACAGAGAACATGCAAACTCCATGCATACAGCAGCAGAGATCAAACCCCTAGCTGCTGGAGCTGTGAAGCAGCAGCACCACCAGCTGATGACTGTGCCACCCAAGAGGTACCACCCTGTAATGGAGGTCTGCCTAAAGAAATCAGAATGGGAGGATGTAGGACTGTATGGCCCTGTCACAAATGTTTCCATTTATGTTCTTGAGCCATCATTACATGGCTTACGTTGAAATCATTGGTGAGTAAAGTTGTGTGGTTGTTTGATGGATAGATTGATAAATCTGGAGCAAATTGAAACACAAGATTTCTGTACAGGGGGCCATACAATGGTTGATCGATATAAATGGCACTTAACAGTGATAATTCTTAACTTTCCATTGAGTTAGTTTGTAATAAAGTTTTACATTTTCCAAGCAAGTACTATTAACATTTATGTTGTTGTCCTATAGTGCTGTACATTACATTTTCTTAGCTCTATAGCTAGATCCACAATGATGCCTTTGATATTTATATTTGCCACTTCCTTCTGCAAGGCAGTCTGAACTATTTGTTGAATAAATTCTATTGGTTGCAATAATATTTCTAATATTCATCAATAAAGTGTTGTTAACTTGTAAACATGGTTCATACTTCAATGACATGCTACACACTTTTACTGACAGGAACAGATTGAAACTGTTTGATGGCACAGAAGGAATTCAATTAGCCAGCCATATCTGTGCCAGCTTTTTGCTAGAGTAAGCATTGACCTAATTTATTGATAATTGTATGAAACAGTATATAAAACATTATCATTTTGTTAACATCATTTAAGTACATCCACTCATTTTTCACTGGCATCCAATGATGGGGGATAATTGGACAGGGCTAAAGTAGATAAGAAGTTACAACTAAAGATCTTAGTCTCCAACTGCTTTCCTACTCAGCTGTCCATGGCCCAAAGGTTAGATAATAACTTGAACAGATATGCTTCTTTCTTCAGTCTTCCTTGTCCTTACTTTGGCAAGAAACTTGACCATATTCAGGCATGGGCTAGTACAATGCAAGTAAAATTCAGGCCACAAAAGTGCCAGGAAATGACTATCAGCAACAAGAGAGAATCTAACCACCTAACAATTACTGTGTCCTCCACAAACAATATCACCATGAACCAGAAATTCAATTAGACCAGCCAAATAAATACTATGGATATAAGAGTAGATAAGAGGCTGTGTATCTTACAATGAGTGGATTGTCTCTTGACATCCCAAAACCTTTCAACAATCTAAAAGGTACAAGTCAGGAGCATGATGAAATGGTCTCCGCTTACTTGGGTAAGTGTAGCTTCAACAAAGATCTAAACTTTCCAGTACGAAGCAACCAATTTGATTAATACCCCATCACCACCTTCATTCATTCCCTCCACGACCTATTGCACGGTAACTGCAGTTTGTATAATCCATAAAATGCACTGCAATTACTCACCGCCTCTAACAGTAAACCAAAACCAACAGCCTCTCAAAAAAGATAAGGGCAATAGGTGTATGACAGCATAACCACCTGTGTGTTAGCACACATCATGACTTGGAAATATGTCACTCTTTGTGCATTGTCACTGAGTGTCAATCCTGGAACTTCCTCCCATGCAGCACCATAGTACTGCAACAGTTCAAGAAGGTGGCTCAAAACCACCTGCTGAAGTTTAATTAGAGAGGGGCAATAAACGCTGGCCTATCAAGCAATGCAATGATCCCGAAAATGTAAAGACTACTCAGGATCTCAAGAGCAGCCAACTAACAATCTCAATTAAGTGAATTGAACCCAAACCCTTATACACTATGCTTTAAAATCAAAATTTGCTTAATTATTTCATTCTTCAATCTTGAAACGGGAAAATTAACTACTAAATAAAAACTGAAGGCAAACCTCATAACAAGTATTCTGTGCTAAGGACCAGGGAAAAATGTATTATTCCACTTATAACTTATGACTTCCACTTATGACTTCCTCTTTCTTGACTAGAGGTATTTTAACTACTGTTTCTAGAAAGTAACTTGCTTTGTGCCCTAATAGGGCAAGATATTATTGAGGTGTCCATTTGTAAAAAGCACAGCCCTTCATGAAGTCCTGATGAATGGTCTCGACCTGAAACATCAACTGTCCATTTCCCTCCATCGGTGCTGCCTGACCCGCTGAGTTCCTCCAGCATTTTGTGTGTTGTTCTAGCCCTTCATGAAACTGTGTTTGCAATTACTTTTCCATTTGCTTGTAAATATATGAGGGGATAATATAACTCATGTCCAAGAGCATCCTTATATAATTTATAGATATACCCACCTCCGATGAAATCAGTGCAAGACCCTATCCTTTCAAATGAATTGTCAGGCACTTTATCATAAAGGGGATTCAATTTCAAGGACATTTTTTACAGGACAACATATACCTTCTACTTTAATACACAATTATTATTCATGTGTTGAATCAAGATTATAAAGTGCTTTAGTAAAATTGATCTTTAAACTTTTGGTTGATATGAACAAATTAATTAGAAAGGATTGAAAATGGGAGAACTTTTTGACCAATAGATATCAGCTTTATGTTAACATTATAGCTTACACAAAATAAATAGGTTAAAAAGCACTAAAACGGTTTAAATTCCAGTTATTTTATCAAGGTAAAATCCAACTAAAGACTACTATGTTCAAGAAAACTTTTAGCTCAAGCTCAACCTCCATCAGCCTTTGTCTCTGGGCTTGCACACATACTTTGGTTTATGATGTATTTCTTTTTACTTAAGCTACTGTCATTGTCTACAAATATCTGCTTTGTCAGATCAAAAAAATTCAGTGTATGGATGTTGCAACTAAAGAGAAAAATGGTTCCAAACATCTGACAAATGGTTAAGAACTGGTACAAATTAAACACAAATGACAGTTAATTTTTCCAATGTAAGCTCACTTGTACAATTATTCACATCAAGCAGCCAAGATTCAGATGGCCGACAGGATGTTTCTCACCAGTGAGAAGCAACTAGTGGTTTGGTCTGAAGACTGATATTGTTAAGCTAAAGCTTAATACCCTGATCAATCAGCAGGAATGTTGCCATGGGGGAAGGACCATTGTCTCTTATTTTTTTATATAACAGCAACCTGCAAATTACCTGAGGCTGCAGGACATCCAAATATCTATATTTGCATGTCCTGCAGTCCACACTTACTCAAAAGTTTGGAAGATAACAACATAAGAAATAGGAGCAGGAGTAGGGCATCTGGCCCGTTGAGCCTGCTCTGCCATTCACTAAGATCGTGGCTGATCTGGCCGTGGACTCAGCTCCACCTACCTGCCTTTTCCCCATAACCCTTCATTTCCCTACTATGCAAAAGTCGATCTAACTGTGTCTTAAATATATTTAATGAGGTAGCGTCTACTGCTTCCCTGGGCAGAGAATTCCACAGATTCTCTACTCTCTGGGAAAAGCAGTTCCTCCTCATCTCCATCCTAAATCTATTCCCCCAAATCTTGAGGCTATGTCCCCTAGTTCTAATCTCACCTACCAGTGGAAACAACTTTCCTGCCCCTATCTTATCTACCCCAATCCCATGCATCCTTATGCGGCACCTTATTGTCTCCCTTCTGGAAATCCAAGTATACAACATCCACCTGTCCCCCCCCTATCCACAGTGCTTGTTATATCTTCAAAGAACTCTAGAAAGTTTGTCAAACAGGACCTTCCCTTCCTGAATCCATGCTGCATCTGCCTGATGGAACCACTTCAATCGAGATGACTCACTATTTCTTCCTCAATGATAACTTCAAGCAATTTCCCCACTATATGCATTAAGCTAACCAGCCTATAGTTACCTGCCTTCTGCCTACACCATTTTTTAAACAGTGACATGACATTCGCTGTCTTCCAATCCACCGGAACCTGCCCAGAATGTAGAGAATTTTGGTAAATTATCACAAACACCTCTACTATAACTTTTGCCATTTCTTTCAGTACCCTGGGATGCATCCCATCAGGACCAGGGGACTTGTCTACCTTTAGGCCCACTAGTTTGCTCAGCACTACCTCTTTAGTGATAGCAATTGCATCGAGGTCCTCACCTCTCATTGCATCCATTTCTCCTTGATCATGTTATGGCAGCTCTGATTTTCACATTTGAAAGATCTATGACACATTGCAAGCTGCTCTCTACAGATCGACTCATTACCTTTACTATAATCGTTCTACACTTTTAAATTTAAACTCTATGTCACTAATTCTCATTAATAATGTTCTTTTAAATCTTCTTACAGGGCTGGTGATCTTCCAACATCCAGAAATGACCACCTCGCACCTTATTGCACGGCACTTTCTCTGTAGCTGTGACACTTTACTCTGTACTGTTATTGTTTTTACCTCTACTACATCAATGCACTCTGTACTGACTCAATGTAACTGCACTGTGTAATGAATTGACCTGTACGATTGGTTTGTAAGACAAGTTTTTCACTGTACCTCAATAAACCAATACCAATACCAACTTGACTTTTTCCCAAGACTTCTTGTACAAAGTAAAATTGCTGAAGCCTATCTTATGACTATCTTAATTTTGTGAAAGAATATATTGGACTGGAAAAGACTTTAAAATCTATCTAGCTGGCCACAAGTGTCTTCTAAATATCAGATCCCATTCCATCACTTTCAGACTTTTTTATCCCAGCAACTTATACAAATCTCTCTTGAATTTGCTGATACTATCACCCCAAATGACTGACTTGGCAAACTGTCCATATAGTTAATCTATTCCTGACACACATTTTAATCAATTTTACCCTACAAGAGTCATTTTTTTCTTAGTCTATTTCAAGCATGTTAAATTTGCTGATGGTTGATAATGTTATTATTTATGCCTCATCACCAGAATAATTCCATTTGGATTTTCCTCTTATAATTTTGGAGTCAAGAGTTTAGTTTGTGAGGAAGTCCAGAATTCGAACAATTCAATGCTGCAATTGGTTACTAAATGGTAATTCTGCAGAGGCTTTCAAATTACAAAGCACAATTTTTTAATACCCTTTGGCATGGAACAACATTCCTTTAATAATACAATCAATACTGTAACTTTATAATTACTAATTTTGAATTACCTTGTTAGTCTCATAATATAAAATGCCTTCCCAGTCGACTTGGTTTCAGAGATTTAAGGAGAGTGGAAGCGTGCATCCTTTAATTTTGGCATCCATATATTTATGTAATTCTCCTCAATTTACATCATGACATGTGTTTCTTCATTGCTTCCTTGTCCAACATTTCCTAACATTTTCCATTCACTAAGATTGACTGTTCAAGACCTCAAGCACCAGAAAACAGAAAGAAATCTGGTTTGGGTCTACAAGGCATGATTTTATTCTTGCAAGCTGAAGAGAATGCATTGGCTGGACAAGTGGCTAAACTGGTGGAGCATTCTGCTGTTTTGGCTAATGAAGATGATATCTTATCATGCAAAAATCAAGTAAGTTTGTAGATGACAAAAAATTGTAGATAGGGTGGTAGAGAAGGTATACAACATACTTGCCTTTATCGGTTGGGACGTTGAATATAAAAATCAGGAAGACATGATGCAGCTGTATAAAACTTTGGTTAGGCCATACTTGAAGTATTGTATGCAGTTCTGATCACCACATTACAAGAAAAGATGTAAAGGCTTTGGAGAGAGTACAGAAGAGGTTTACCAGAGTGTTGGCTGGATTAGAGAGTATTAGCTGTAAGGAGAAGTTGGACAAACTTGGATTGTTTTCTCTGGAGCATTGGAGCCTGAGGGGCAATCTGATAGAAGTATATAAAATTAAAAGAGGCATAGAAGCATAGATAGAGGAGATATTCAGAGTCTTTTTCCCCGGGTGGATATGTCAAATACTAGAGGCATAGCTTTAAGGTGAGAGGGGTAAAGTTCAAAGAAGGTTTGCAAGGCAACATTTTTTTACACAGAGTGGTAGGTTCCTGGGACGTGCTACCAAAGGAGGTGGTGGAAGCAAAATGACAGCAATATTTAAGAGGCTTTTAGACAGTCATATGAACAGGCAGGTGATGGAGGGATATAGTCCATGTGCAGGCAGATGGGATTACTTTGGACTGACATCATAGTCGGCACAGACACCATGGGCTGAAGTGCCTGTTCCTGTGCTGCACTGTTCTATGTTCTATAAACAGGAATTTGGTTACAATAAGTCCAGTTTGAGAACTTCCTAGTTTAGACTAACATTCTAACAGCTGGTTATCACTTGAGGGGGGAGGGGGAGTGGTGTCAAAGAGAGTTCAGAGTGGAGGAGGAATGAAGCTCTGTTCTCATTTTGGCAGCACCGGTGAATGCCACACTGTATTGAATTCACGTCCCAGACATCTGTCTCTGTCTGCCTCATCGTAACCCAGGGGAAATTCTGGTGTTAACTGAGACAGAATGCCTCCATCCTTCATCTGATCTTGCTCCATATAAATTTCAAGTGAGCCATCAGAAAATCAGCAGTACAACGCCACAACTAATTAGTTGTGCTAAAACTGTATGCACACTTCTGCAATGAGAATTGAAAGCAGAAAATACAAACTTATTTCAAGTGGCCAATTTCTCTTTGAGCTAAACTTCAGGAGTCAGGTTAAACATTGAGTACATAAAGGCAATGGGCTGCCCAGTTCTCAATAAGGCTCATATAAGTAAAGAAAAGAGCTTGACTTTATGTAGCACTTTACATATTCACAAACTTTGCTAAAGCATTTAAATGCAAAATAATTGATTTTGAAGGTAATTACTCTTGTACTGTAGGAGACATGGCAGACAATCTGCAGACTGAAAACAATATAATATCAGTCAAGAGAAAATATTGGTCAAGTCACTACCAAAAACTCCTCTAATCTTCTTTGAATCACTAATGGGATTCTTTGTTCTGTCTTAGAGCGAAGCTAGATTTACTACTCCTGAGAAATGGCATTCCTGGCGGTGCAACATTCCCTCAGTACCAAGAGTCAGCATGGATATTGTAACCAAGTGTTAGCAGTGGGGCTTGAACCGACAGTTTTCTGACTCAGAGGTAAGAATGTTACCAATGACTCATGCCATCACATGAAAAAGTTTGGCTCTACAGTTAGAACTGCCAGGGAAGAAAACAAAGCTAAACACAACAAAAATGATTTTTAAAAAATCTAAATTATTAGGAGGAATGAATTTGTGAGGAAAAGTTCCCAAATTTCTGTCAGTAAAGAAAGCTGCTTTTGCAGGATTCCTTTAGCATTTGCACTGATATTTGACAGAAGATTGAACAATCCCTACAGACATGCATCCCTGTGGATTCACATGCACCCAGAAACCAGTTATATATTGTGAGTAAACCACCATTAAATTGAGTTCGAAAATGCATCCATTTTAACTGGAGCTTTAGTAAAGACATTTCATTCCCACAGCAAAATATGCTAATTATAGGTTCAGCAAGCCCCTAATTCACTGTGGGCTAGGAGCACCAGACGTGGGAGCCTCTTACAGTATCTATGCAGCAATTAAAAATATATGCAGTACATCCTGACACAAGTGTAATACCTCCTGCCAGTATTTTCAGAACATCCCACCCGCCCACCACTTGAGTTTGTAGCTGCTTGTGCCCACTACATCTCAAGCTAACCAGGCAAAGGTTATAATGTCTCCACTCTCCAAATTAGAGAGAAAAAAATATTCTGATGCACTGCAGTTTCAGCAGCATTCTATGATTAGGTATTTAGTTAGTGTTTTATTTTCTCTGACAAATACTATTTTAAATTGATGATTAATATATTTCAGCACTGCTGTGTTCTGCATCACGTGAATGTACTGATTTCTCAACACACATTTGGCCAAAGGAATATTTTGAAATCGTGGCTGCAATTAAATCCTATAAGAAGGTCCCATATTCACTTCAAATGAATATTTTTTCAGAGATTTTTGACTCGAAGTTATTAAGACATGGACAGTTAAATGCCCATTGAAAAAGAATTCTTATGCTTGTTTACATCTAAAGGTATTAAGACAGAAAAGGTAATTAAGGTCTGAAATGATGCCCTGGTGGCCTTTATTTAATCCATTTTAGCATGATTCATATTCTTTCACATTGCCCTTTTGTACTGAGTAAAAAGCCACAAAGCCATCAAAAGCAAGACTGACTGCATCACAAGTGCCACCTACTCATTTCCATTCCTAGATCCCCCTCAAAGGCCTACATTATTATAAAGCCAATCTCAATTTTCACCCTCATCGTCACATTCCCAGTAGCTGCATAATCTCCCAATATTGCCACTTACTTGCTGTAGCTATTCTGCATTTTTATTTGACCTTATCCCTGTGGCTGTCTTCTTCAGACTGGTAAACTGCAGTTTACCGTCACAGAAAGGAAAGTCACCCTTTTAGGCTCCACATATTTCAGCATTGATACAAGTGAGTTAGCCACTCAGAGTATGACCATCCTCTTGGATGCAGTTGCTCACAATTCTCTAATTAAAAACAAAAGGTATACAGGGCTTTTTTTGATGTGTTCTTCTCAAACTGATATCAATTAATATGATTCTCAGAGTGTTTTAAAGGGAGAGATGACAAGAGTTGGAAGAAATTTGTTATGCAGCTCAGAACATATTGATTTAGTGATTTAGAACACAAAGAATTTAAGGTCAGCTAGGATTGTACAGCCAGAGGTTTGTCTTATCCAGTAATGTTGTTTAAGATGTTAAAGCTACTTGCGCAATACACAAAAAGTGCTGGAGGAAATCAAAGGTCAGGCAGCATCCATGGAAGGAAATAAATAGTTGACGTTTCGGGCCGAGACCCTTCAAGACTGATGAAGGGTCTCAGCCCAAAATGTCGACAAGAATCCTGATGAAGGGCCTCGGCCCAAAACGTCAACTGTTTATTTCCCTGCGCGGATGCTGCCTGATCTGCTGAGTTCCTCCAGCACTTTTTGTGTACTGCTTCAGAGTCCTAGCATCTACAGAAATGTTTGTGTCTCCGTCAATGCTACTTGGGGTTGGGGAGGGGGGTTTGTCCTCCACCGTCACATCCCCCACCTCATTCACCCACTCCCGCACCCATCACTGATGAAAGAAGGGACTGCAGATAGCTTTCAACATTTTCAAAGTAGCCGAGACATAACTATTCCTGTAGTTAACAGAGGCAGCATTAAGGATACTTGTCTAACCTGTGATCAGTTGCTGATGATGCTGTACTTATTTCTCACGTTCCTCATGATGTAGAAGGAGGCCGATTGGCCTATTGAGTCCACGCCACTCTCAGAGCAATCTGTCAATCCCTCTGCCCACCTTATTTCCTAGTAGCCCATTCTTTGCCCATGCCCAACACATGCCCAGCAACTCCACACTGATTCTCCTCCCACCCACCTACAACCTAGGGGCAATCTACAGTAGCTAATTAACTTAACCAACTCACCCATCTTTGCATGTGGGAAGAAACCAGAGTACAAAGGGAAACTCACACAGTCACAAGGAGAATGTGTAGACTCAACACAGGCCAAACTGCCTTTACATTGACCCAAAGCCCTCCAAGCCATAATCAGCCTCCTTATGGTTTGAGATGGCGTCGAAGAGAGACTTTGCAGCCAGCTAGCAGCAACATAGCTTCATACTCGAGACTTGACCTTTTAAACCTGAAAACTGCAGTGGAAACTACTGCAGTAAACAACATACTTTTAAGCTTTCCTTTTCAAAGCCTCCAACCTGCAATTGCCTCCCTCATCATCATTTGTAGTGCTCCTTACAACCCTGACCATGATCAGCACTGCCCTACGACCCACTGCCTCCACCTCCCCCATTACCATACCTAACCAGGCACCATCCTCACAGTCTGAAGCCCTGTCTCTCTGTCCACTCCATGCTTCATCCCCATTTACCAGCCCTGATCAATCACATTTCCTGCATAATCCCTCCCTCCTCCTCCCCAATAATTAGATGTGACTTTACAGTACAGGCTTTTCTACTTGACAAGCTGTTTATTCTGCTACACAAGAAACAGAATAAAAACATTCAACAAATCCTGCTTTTAAATTCCATAGGACCTCTGTTACATAAGCATTTCTTAGCTGTTATGACTCAGTCTCCTTACTCTCTCCCTCATCCTGCTCATCGGACTGAATAATTTCCATATTTTTACTGAATAGATTAAAAATAGTTAAATAACCATAGATAACGTATGCGAATCCTTCCCATTATCCCAAAAGATGAAAATGAACTCAGAAACTGAGTGGATTTGACATGTTATTATAAAGCACTTCTGTTCCAATTCTGCACCTGCAAACTTCAAGGGAATTTTTATGGAGTTTAAATTGACAAACTTGCAGTAATTGTGCTTTTTAAAATTGGGACAAGCTATGATTATTATGCATTTCATTCTTAATGAATGTTGTCTCTTTACAGTGTTCATTCCTTGTAACTATGAGTTTTCCTTGGCAACATTCAAGCCATTTACTGTATATCTGTATGTTTGTACTCATTTTTATTGATCAAGATAGTGACAGAGCACCAAAGACCAAAATATTGCAGGAACTGGAAATCTGAAAGAAATACAGAATGCAACAGCCAGTCAGTCAGAACAAGCTGAGAGAAATAATAGGCCATTATTAAAAAAAATTGTTCTTAAAAAATGTACAGGTAAACAATGTACGACATAGGACTGAACGAGGGAAATGAGGAAATACGTATGTTGTTTCTGACCTCAGGATGACCCAAATACTGTATAGACAATGAAGTAGTTATTGATATATAAAGTAGGAAATACATCAGTTATGCAAATTCAGGCCTGTTCAGAATCTATATGGGAGATTCCCTCGGAATATCAGAGTGATAAACTTACTGTCTGAGGAAGATTATCCAATCAGCAGAATGAATTCAACAAGAATCTCAGTCATATTGCACACATTAGAAAAAAAGATTGTTGCCAGGTAGGTGTGCATGTCTTGTACGTGCAGTGTTGAGTACCGATCACAGAAAAGCAAAGTAAAAGCCTGCAGATGCTGGAAATTAGAAATAAAAACAGAAAATGCTGCAGATATTCAACAGGTTGGACAGGATATGTGGTGACAGGAACAGCAGCTCGTCCCCAGATTACGACTAGGTACCATTCCTGAGAACTGTTTGTAACCCGAACTGTCCATGACTCAGAAATGAACAAAAGCAGATCACAGAAGAGGATCACCGAAACAGCTGTGACAGGAAAACGAACAGGTGCAGGAAGTGTGGTGGCCAGCCACCCTCACTGAGTCAGTGAATGAGTGGGTGAGTCTGCTCAGTGCTCCCAGCTCTGCTCAACTCGACCCAGCCCCTGACTGTTGTGACTCATGGTGGGGTTGGGGTGGGGGAGAAGATTCATGGAAATGCCTCTTCGCATCCAGCAGAATATGCTCGCAGTCCCGTAGCAGCCGACAATTCCATTCCTAACCATCCCACTGGTCCCCCAAACACTCGTTTGTATGGACTGGGCATCCATAGGTCGGGTGTTCATAGCCTAGGGAGGACCTGTAAATGTGCCAGGAATATGATGTTTCATCAGAAGTGTGCCTTATTCCTTATTTATCCCTCAATCAACATCACTACAGACTAGATTATATGGTGTTATACTGCGTACATGACAACAATGAAATACTTCAAAAAACAGTGCAGGTATGGCTGTAAGTATCATTGGAGCAGCTGAAAATCAAGAAAGGACCAAGTAAGTTATTTTTTTTCTTGCAGCATGAGAATTGTAATGTTCATGTCAGCTACAATGCTCAGCAACTTACATCATTTGAAAATCAGTTAGAAAATAATAGTTCAAGAGCAAACACTGAACTCACATTATGAGATTTTTCATCTCCCCCATCCCCACCCCTCCCAGACCCAACAGGAATAGGGTTCCCCTTGTAAGATAAGATTTCTTTATTAGTCACACGTACATCGAAACACACAGTGAAATACATCTTTTGCGTAGAGTGTCCTGGGGGCAGCCCACAAGTGTCGCCACACTTCCGGCGCCAACATAGCATGCCCACAACTTCCTAACCTGTACATTTTTGGAATGTGGGAGGAAACCTGAGCACCTGGAGGAAACCTGCGCAGACACGGGGAGAACGTACGAACTCCTTTCAGACAGTGGCCGGAATTGAACCCCGGTTGCTGGCGCTGTAAAGCATTACGCTAACCGCTACACTACCGTGCCTGCCCTTTTTGTCCTCACATTTCATCCTACCAGCCTACGTATCCAACACAGCATTCTCCGCCACTTCTGCCATCTCCAACAGGGCCCCACCACCAAGCATATCTTCCCCTCCCCACCCCTTTCTGCCTTTCACAGGTACCACACTTTCTGCGACTCCCTAGTTCAGTCCTTTCCCTCCCTCCATCCATCCTGCTCCCACCCCAGGCACTTTCCACTGCCCCCCGCCATAGGTGCACCCCTGGCACCACCTCCATCACCTCCACCCAGGGACCCAAACAGTCCTTTCAGGTGAGGCAGAGATTTACCTGCACCTTCCTTAATATCATCTACTGAATTCAGTGCTCCAAGTGTGGCCTCCTCTACATTGGTGAGACCAAACGCAGACACCATTTCGCAGAACACGTGCTCCATCTGTAACCTTGATTTGCATCTCCCCGTTGCCAGTCACTTCAACTCCCCCCCCCCCCCCCCCCCCCCCCAACAACTCCATCACTGATATGTCAGTCTCCTCAGCCTCTTCCACTGCCAGGAGAATTCCAAGCGCAAACTGGAGGAACAGCACCTCATCTGTCTTGGAACCTGGCAGCCTAATGGCATGAACATTGAATTCTCCCACTTTAAGTAATCCCCACACCTCCCCCCACACCCCCATACTCACTCCCAACCATGCCTCTCCTTTTCTTCTCTTTCCTAGCCTCTCTCTCTTTTTTCTACCCCCCTTTCCTCTCCTTACCTTTGACCAATCCCCTGATGGATCTGCTCTTCCCTCCTCCCCTGCACCTGCCTATTACTATGCTTACCTGCATCTACCTATCACCACCTTGTGCCCACCCTCTTTTGTCCACCTATCATTGCTCTGCTTTTCCTTCCAATATATTGGGCTTCCCCTTTTCCTATCTTCAGTCCTGAAGAAGGGTCCTGACCCAAAACATTGACCACCTGCTTTTCTCCACAGTTGCTGCCTGGCCTGCTGAGTTCCTCCAGCATCATCGTGTGTTTCATCTGGATTCCAGCAACTGCAATCCTTTGTTTCTCTAGTTTCTATAAGACTTTTAGACATTGGTCATTCTGTGGGTATAGATGCAGAGTAGTTATCTTACTGCTCTGGTAGCCAGAGGACTGGACTATGGATCAAATACCAACAAGGCAGTTAAATTATTTAAATTCAAATAACTAAACAAAATCTGGAATCAAAAGCTAAAATCAATAATGACGAGCATGAAGCTATTAAGTTGTTATAAACCATCTGGTCTACTAACATCATTTAGAGAAAGGAATCTGCCAGCCTTATCTAGTGTAGTCTATATGTGAGTCTTGCCCCACTAATGTGATGGACTCTTCACTGATCTCTCAAGTAACCAAGAAAGCCACTTGATCTGGGGATAAATACTGGTCTTAGTGCTGTGTTCATTTAATGCATGAATAAAATAAAATCTATGGGCAAGGTACATTTGGGAAGTGGTTTTATTGCAACAACAAATGAAAACCATCTTTGATGGGCACTATAAAGCAACACGAGACTATGACACAAAAAATTCTGCAATGCTGGAATCGGGAGCAATACACAAAAAGTGCTGGAGGAACTCAGCAGGTCAGGCAGCATCCATGGAGGGAAATAAACAGTCAAAGTTTCAGGCTCAGACCCTTCATCAGGACTGTGACATTTTATTTGGTTCTACTGCAAAATGAGTGCTGGACTATCAGCCTCTGTTATTCTTCCCTTGTGACATCTAGTTCCATTGAATTCTGAGCCCAATATATTTGAAGGAGAATTTCCACTCGTGCCTTTTCACAGCACAAAGCCCAGACGAGAAGCCAGACTTTAACCGTTACGGTCACCAGATGTGTTATCTTTATGCTCTGTGAAAACTGCAGATGTCTTTTCAGTAAGTGGAAACTATCCGATAGCATAAACCATGTAACACAATTCCCCTGGGGACCAATGGATCAGTTACGCAGATGCAGGCCTGTACAGAACTTGTAGGGGAGATCCCCTGGAAAAACCAGTGCAATAAACTCACTCTCTGAGGAAGAAGATTATCCAACCAGCAGATTGAATTCAACAAGAATCTCAGTCATATTGCATGGGTTCAAAAAAATAGATTATTTCCAGGTAGGTGTGCATGTCTTGTGGGGTACAGTGTTGAGTACAGATCAGCAAGGTTAGCCTGTTTATTTATCATCTATTCACAACTTGCGTCGTGAATTCCCATTGATAACGTTGCATATTCTACTTTCAAAAAGGCATTCAACATTATAGCAAGTTTCCATTCTTAACTGTAAACTGCATTTTGTAAATTTGCAATTTGTCTCACCTAGATCAAAAACACACTTACGTCAGGATGATCTTCATAGACTTCAGCTCTGCCTTCAACACTATCATCCCACAGAACCTCATAAGGAAGCGACACCTGCTGGGCCTTAGCACCTCCACCTGCAACTGGATTCTGGACTTCCTCTCTGAAAGGCCACAGTCAGTTTGCATTGGAAATACCACCTCAAACATCACTAGGCTGAGCACTGGAGCCCCCCAGGGCTGCGTGCTCAGTCCACTGCTGTTCACGCTGCTGACCCACGACTGTTCTGCCAAATCAAGCTCCAACCATATCATTATGTTTGCTGATGATACAACAGTGGTGGGCCTCATCAGCAGGAACGATGAAACAGCTTACAGAGAGGAGGTGGAGAGGCTGGCGGATTGGTGCTCAGTCAACAATCTCTCCTTGAACGTGGACAAAACAAGGGAGATGATTTTAGAAAGGCCCAGGCTGACCAGTCACCCCTGTGCATCAATGGCACCATTGTACAGAGGGTCAGCTGCTATAAGTTCTTGGGAATACACATAGCAGACAACTTGTCCTGGTCAACCAACACCTCCTCTCTCGCCAAGAAGGCACAGCAGCATCTCCACTTCCACCGGCAGCTGAAGAGACCAAACCTGCCCTCCCCCACCCTCACCACATTCTACAGGGGTACCATTGAGAATGTCCTGACCAGCTGCATCTCTGCCTGGTATGGTAACCGTAACACCTCAGACCATAAGACTCTGCAGAGAATTGTGAGCACAGCTGGAAAGATCATTGGAGTATCTCTTCCCTCCATCCTGGACATCTACAACACACGATGCACCCACAAGGCCTGCAGAATCATAGATGACCCCTCTCATCCGTCCCATGACCTATTTGTCCCACTGTCATCTGGCAAGCGGTACCAGAGCATCCAGGCCAGAACTACTAGACTGTAGAACAGTATTTTCCCCCAGGCTGTCAGGCTCCTGAATATCCTGGAGGCAGTCTCAGACAAATGCCGCATCAAAAGTCCTGGTTTGCACAACAGTGTATAAGAACTTTGGCTGCTGCTGAACACATTTATACACTTAGTGCAATACAGTGAGTTCTGTACTTTCTTTGTCCAACTTGGTTTTGCACTAACCTTGCACTAATTTTGTATCCTGTATATACCATTTTTTTGCACTATTTGTGCTTGCATGATTTTTCTGTCTGCGTTTATTGTATGTTCTCTGTTCTATGTATGTCCTCTGTTGTGAGAGTCTGAGGGGAAATGACATTTCGTTCCTCCATGTGTTTTTCAGCATATGGATGAATGACAATAAAGTGGACTTGACTTGACTTATAGTAAATCAATTCTTTCTCTTTCCTATTACTTATATATTCTTCCTATAATCGGATCTTTTACTCCATTATCTAATTGACTACCTGTCCATTGCTTTATATATTCAATGCTACCTCCTTGGTGTTCTCTGGTTCTTACCCGTAGGTGAATACTTGTTCACAGTTATGGTCTATTGCACTGCAACTTTAATGACCCACATGTCTGCCCAACAAGGGCTCTCTGATTCCTTGTTTCATTTAAAATTTTAATGTAAGATAAGATCTTTATTAGTCACATGTGCATCAAAACACAGTGAAATACAGCTTTTGCGTAGTGATTTGGGGGGCAGCCCGCAAGTGTCGCCACACTTCCGGTGCCAACATAGCACACCCATAACTTCCTAACCTGTACGTCTTTGGAATGTGGGAGGAAACTGGAGCACCAGGAGGAAACCCACACAGACAAGGGGAGAACGTACAAACTCCTTACA
Organism: Pristis pectinata; assembly: GCF_009764475.1. Lineage (NCBI taxonomy): Eukaryota > Metazoa > Chordata > Chondrichthyes > Rhinopristiformes > Pristidae > Pristis > Pristis pectinata. Next base: position 22,315,407 of record NC_067418.1, on the reverse strand, counting down.
GACAGTGGCCAGATTTGAACCCTGGTCGCTGGCGCTGTAAAGCATTATGCTAACCACTATGCTACCGTGCCTACCGTGCAATACATTCCTCTTGTAAATTTACTGTATTGTGATGATTAACAGTCAGCTGTCATGGTTACAGACACTGAAAACCCATTTTCCATGTATCGATGAACAACCACAAGAGGTCTACTAGTTTTAATTAAAAAATGTAGTGTATAAAATGCATTACAATTAGACAGTCAGGCTCCAACATACTTGTTAGAAGATAATGAAGTTCATGTTTGGAGCACAGTAGTAATCCTATATGTCAACAGAGTTAGCAAACTAAACCACGGGGTACTTGACATTAGTTCTACTAGTTCTGGGTAGAATGGTTTATTTCATTATCATGCCACAGCAGAGAAATTAGACTTAAATTGAACCAAATTAATTTATTAGTGAAACTGAAAAGAAAAGCAGACATATATGAAAGAAGTACAATAATAGATGTAAAAGAGAAATGATTAAAGATTATTTCAAAGGTCAAAACAGTTGATATGCTAATATATTGAGTAAAATGTTCAAATGCTAATGGTTAAATTACTTTGACATGAACTGGGCTCTTTGCATATTGAATTCTGTTTAGTCATAAAATATAAAAGGAGCTGGTCAGATAGATCAAATGAAAAATGCTGGAGCTTTTGGGAATTCTGATTGGACAATGGTTAAGTTTTATTACGACCCATTTGTTATGCTCTTCCACAGCAAACAAATCTTCCACATTGCAAATTAATGCAATAAGTGTAAGCAAACTTCAGTAAACAAAAATAATCTTAGATGATTCAAAACATCCATTATTAAAGCATTCTACAACTCTTTTCTCAAAATTACCTAGTTGAACTTAACAGTTGCTTATAGTAAGCAAGTTGCTTAACAGTAAGCAAGTTGTTTATATAGACCCAAGTTGATATTTTAAGAGCTCAAATGGATGTCTGATCCCATTCATGTTCATATATTCAATCAGTTATCTGCCTGAATTCAGTAATCATGCAATGAGTACTTACTTTGCAGATTGTTCCTTTATGTTAAAGGACAATGTATATGACTTGATACAATTAAAAGAGTAAAATGGCCTCCTGTTGGCATTAGATCCTGGTATCCCAGGAGAAGTGAACAAATAGAGGCAAATAATTACAACTAAATATTTATTGCTCATTTAGGATACCTGTCAGTAGAAGAACAAAAGCCAAATTAAATAATTATGTCCATTGCTGCAGATCATTTGAAGCGTTGAAAGCTTCCCACATGCTGACATTTACACAGTGATGTCAAATAACTGGCTAATTTCAAGAGGCTTAGTTTAGCTCAATTAATGGAGCCAGGCAGTTTGAAAATAATTCATGCGTTATTTTTTCTGGTGTAGGAAGATAAGGAATTGCTGGAAGATGTTTCAAAATGCGTTGCAGGAATCTGCCAAGACTTTTCTTACATCATCTCCTAAACCCACAACCACGAACACCTAGGAGCATAAGGACAGCAGGTACATGGGAACAACACCACCTTCAAGTTTCTCTCTAAGTCACACACACATCTGACTTGAAACTACGTCAACATTCCCTCAATGCCACTGACTCAAAATCCTGTCAGTTATTGGCATGGACAGGAATCATACACCTTTTGGGTCCATCCTATCTTTCTCTCAACCATCGTAGGGATGTTAACACAATCAAACTCTGATTATCCACTGTCTGTTTGGAAATCCTGATGGTTCAGCATATGACCCACCAGGTAATGTTTGCTGTGCTCCCTTTCATCATCAGGGCCCTAGTATCCCTCACTCTAAATCCGGCTGACTGAAGCTCAGTTCCTGCACTCACTGGGGCCCCAATTTCTGCACTCCTCCCCCATTCAACAGGGCTCTGGATCCTGCACTCCCTTCCGACTGACTGGGGCCCTGATTCCTGCATGCCCTCACTGCCTTTCAACTTATCAGGGCACTGGTTCCCATGCTTCCTTTCTACTTACCTGGTTCACTGAAACACTTTTTAGCATAATGTGTAACATCTAACAAGATGACTTAAATGTGTGTTGAAGTATTAATAGAAATAACATCCAATACTCCAGAAATTCTGCAAGTACAGTACCACCAAAGTCCTGAGCGAGCCAGATTATTGGAGTTTTATTATATTGAGATCAATGTCAAAACAGGATACTTTTAGATTTATTTTCTTTATATATCCTCTGTCCCTTGGTTATGCTGCCTTAAAATTTCTGATCATGTATTAAACAGTTCCTTTAGAATGTGAAAAACTGGGATGGTATTCCCTCTTTATGTTCCCTTTCTTGTGACAGCGTGCCCAAATTTTACAATGGCTCTTCATCGTCAAATCCTCTAACTCCTCTGTCATTCTGGTCACACATTTCTCTATCTTTTTAATAACTCCAGCTTGACAAGAACTATACATTCTTTAGGTCCTGTAACAATGGCTAACATGAGGGGGCATAATTTTAAGATGATTGGAGGAAGATATAAGGGGGATGTCAGAGGTAAGTTTTTTTTACACAGAGTGGTGGGTGCATGGAACGCACTGCCAGCAGAGGTTGTGGGGCCAGACACATTGGTGACATCTGAGAGACTCTTAGATAGTCACATAAATGACAGAGAAATAGAGGGCTATATGGGAGGGAAGGGTTAGATAGATCTTAGAACAGGTTAAAATGTCAGCACAACATTGTGGGCCCAAGGGCCAGTACTGTGCTGTAATGTTCTATATTCAAACCCACAGCAAGAATACATTTATCTTAAAATAAACCTACATTAAAGCCTCCAGGCAGTTGTATTGTAAAGGCAGTTTTATGGCCTTCACACATAAAAAAATGATCAAGCTTCATATCCCAGCATGCTATGTGAAACCAAGGGGCATCTTCAAAATTTTTTTTTAAAGTTGGCTGTAAACTTATAAGAATATTGGAAGAGCAATCCATGCAGAGACACAAACAGGATGGAGAATAATCAGACTACTACAATGACGTATGTTTGATGGAACTTAATTAGCTCTTTCCTTCCCTGAGCTCCTGTTGTCTGCTTATGAACAAGAATTACAAATCAACACACAAGACCTAAGCATGGTTTCACCAAGCCTGGAATTGCCCCCAACACGGCCATCGAAAGTGCTAAACATCTGAACCTTCAATGGAGTTCCAAATCCCATTCAGTAAACTTACAGAATTCTGATAAACTCAGACTTTTCCCCAGTGAAATATCTGTGTTGTGGAAACGGCCGAACATCAAACAGAATGACATTTCCTTAATGACAATGGACTGGTTTATTAACTCGGCCAATTCATGGACTTACTTCAAACAGACAGGATAAGGATGATAAAACCAATAGGGGGCTGCTTCAATCAAATTGCCACAGATACTAATTTTGGATTATAAAGGAGGAGTTCTGAGGACAAACATTAACAACTTACAAGGCAAATGCAGACAAGATTGATCCCCTGCACACATAGGAGTGTGTGGGTGGCAGAGTGGAGCAGTACAGAATGCTGCTTCCTCTCAGCCCCACTAACCAAGTTTCAGTTCTGAGCTTGGATGCTGTCTTTGTGAAGTCTGCACATTTTCCTTGAGATCATGTGGGTTTCCGGCAAGTGCCCTGGTTTCCTCCCACTTTGCAAAAATGCGCTGGTATATTAACTGGCAATTGTAAATTACCCTGAGCGTAGCTGGGTGGCAGGAGTATCAATGTGGAATCGATGGGCATGTGAGCAAGAATAGGCTACAGGGAAATAAGTTAGGGAATACAACTGACAGGAATGCTCTGAGAGCCAATGTGGATTTGATGGCACGAGTGGCCTCCTTCTGTGTCATATATAAAAAAGAGAATAGACTCATCCAAATAATTACCAGAGTAATTGGTGTTCAACATCAAATTAAGTTACAGAGAAATTTAAAGTTCGTGGCAACAGTTCATTAAAAGGAATAGCTGATTCATATTTTGTATGGTTTTTGTAAGTACAAATCTATCAGAGGATCATTGAGTTGTACTGCTTTGTGAGCCTTGACCAATTTTTCCCCACCCAATGGGTTCAAGTCAAATTTAGGAATCATAGTATTAGAGGAGAGGCGAGTCACCTAACTACAGTCTCATTGCCCCAGTGATTCACAAAGTGGACAGTTATCTCACTAGCAAAAAAAAGAAAACATTGGAAACCCTCTGACAGCATCTACTGAGAGAGAAGATTTTTAACATCGCAGGTTAATGACTTTCAGCTGTAGTAGAAAAGATTAGAGGCAAAAGAAATGCAATGTTGAGAAGCTGAGAACAAACAAGAGAGAAGGTCTGTGATGGGGTGGAAAAATGAAAAATGGAGTGATATTGCAAGGATGCAAAAGGGAATAGTGCTGGTAATGGTAAAGAAACAAAATATGTAAGTGGAAATCATAGCATTGTTGGGCCAAATGTAGCTAGTGAGGCCGGGGGTGAACACAAAAGTCAGAGACAAGCTGGAGGTCAAACATTACTTCATCTGCCTTCTCATTTCTTCACTGGCTCATCATTGATTTGCTGAGCCGGGGGGATAGATATACTTTGCATATTTATATATCCCTGCAGTTATTTTGTTCAGCAGTGGGGTTCACCACCAGTTAATGTTAAACATTCCTTGCTCCTCTCCTTGTGAAAAAAGATGAATAACTTGGATATTTCATTGACAATGACCGAGAGGTCTGACCAGTTTAAGTTTTGACTACTGAGTCTGCCACAAAGAACCTAAACTTCCTTACTAACCGGATAATCCTTGAAGTGAATTTAGCATGAAGGAGATTAATTTACATAGCCCAATGGAGTGATCACAAGAAACAAATTTACACAGTTGTGCAAATGTTACTTTGGCATTAGGACAAATAGGACTTTGAAAACACAAAATGAAAACTGGAAGTGTTTGACTTGTGAAATACTGAAAATTAGTTCAGCAAAAGAGCACAATTAATAAGTGGATCCTGGAACACGTGAAGAGGGAAGTGCTAGGGCTCATTACCATAAGACAAATTACATACCATGGTCACATTATTCAGGAATCAGAACAAAAATTGCTGGGATTGTTTCTCTGTAGAATAATTGATAGGATCAGATTAAAAGAAAGACAAAGAAAAATGTGGATGGATGATATAATGAAAAGACAGATTACTTACATTCAGTCACGTTTTATTCTCAAAATGATGCATTCTCCACACACTATTATTTTGCCCCATTGGCCTATTAATCTTGGAGTTTCATATGAATGTTTTGACAAACTTGAAGTAATTACTTTGTTTTTAACTCACGTTTGGTTGCTTACATCCTCTGTAAAAAAAAGGCAGTCAGTGCACTTGATTATGTGTTCATTTTGGCCTCTGATGTAATGCAGTATTGGGATCTGAAGCATACCAGTTTTAAATAAAACTGCTTTGAGAATCCCAGGATAGGTGCTGTAGCCAATGTCATTTTAAAGGAGGCTTCTTCAATTGTTAGCTTGGACGCAATGCCTAAATTTACCTGAAAAATGAATTAGTAATAAGTAATGGCTTATACTGATTGCTGACTCAATCCGAGTCCAAGGTCAAAGCTGAGTTATGCTTTGTTGAAAAGGTCTTTAGCTGCTTGAGCTGTCAAAAAGTCATAAAGCCAATCTGCCACTTGCAGCTACTCATGGACCTCTTTGCTTCCTGGGATGGTTGTGGCACCAAGACCTGGAGTTTGATCTGACCTCAGGGCCACATAAGGCAAGTGTAGCGAGAGGGGTCTCATGGGAGTATGGGAGGTGGGCTTAAGGAGTAAGCTGGGTCAAAGCTGGTCTAACCTAATATACTCTCAGGGTCTTAAGGGATGAAGGGAAGACTATACTGTGTGTGAACAATGGAATCTGAAACAAAAGTGGGAACTGCTGCAAGCAGTCAGCAGGTCAGACAGCCATTGGAAGCAGGACAAAAAACTTAGTACTTTAGGGAAATACTGGGTAGAAGCATGATTAAAAGTACTTGTCTATACAGTAACACTCCGATAAGCTGGCATGCTCAGGACTTTGGTAGTGCTGGACTGGCAGATTTTCCCAACTGTTCGATGTTATTCGTATTAATATTCCGACAGACTTACCGGGTTCACTGAAAATATTATCATCATAGAGTGTAACATCAAAAAAGTGAATTAAAATATTCCAACAGACTTTTAATTCCCTTTTTTCATGTTACACTGTATGATGATAAATTTTCCAGTGGACCCAGTAAGTTTAATGGGAGCACAGGCATCAAGGAACTTAGGAAATATTGCCTGGTGAGCAGATGCCAAGCTACTGGGGTTTCTGAATTGTCTGATAGTAGCTTTTCTGAGTTTTACTGTAAACAGTAACATGGTATAATACAGTTAAAATTAAATGTTCCACTAAAGCAATTTTATTTTTAATTCAGTATGCTTTGTCACACCTACCTTCATCTTTTCCAGCTGATAAAACATCCTATACCCACTGTAACTTGAGCTCATTAAATTGCACAATCACCAGTCTATATTGGCATCTAGACCTCATGTTTAAATCCTGTTATAATCTCTGACACCAAATCCCACTAATCCCTGCCCACATCCCAACTCTGTAGCTTCCTTCAGCCATACCATCCTTCTGGGCTCAATTCCCCAACTACAGCCTCAATATAACCCTTTGCCTTCTCAACTGTGCCTTTGGCTGCCTAATCCCTGACCTCTGGAGTTTTATTTTCAAACCCCCCACATATTCCTGCCTTGCTTCAAGATTCTCTTTAACATCTATCTGTCCACAGAATGTTACAGTGTACCTCTGAATTTCTTTTTGATTTTGTCTGTTCATTTGTTTGTGGGACATGGCCATCACTGGCTAGCCTGTCATTTGTTCATTGCCAATTTCTAAATGAGTTACCAGGTCATGTCAAAAGGCAGTTAAAAGTCAATTACATTGATGGGTCAGGAGTCACATACAGGCCAGACCAGGAGGTAGATGACAAATTTTCTTCCTAAAAAACTGCCTTCAGTAATATTCACCATGAAACTATTGGATTATTGCCCAAATTCATGTTTCACTAATGAATAGGATCGTCTTTAATATGGTAATTTTCATTGTTCATGCTCTAAATTTTTGAGTGCATTTTGATTTTTGAGCAAGAACCAAAACTGAATATGTTGCAAGCTCTGTGGAGATATTAGAAGCAATTTTAATCTAACCCATCCATTGGAAAATTGGAGGAGCAGTTACAGCATCGGTTTTACAGCCGAGCAGTGTAATGGGTTAACATTATAGTTACTTGGTGTGATGATGATTTAAAAAGTGTTTAAAGCTATGATCAGTTATTTTCCAAATAAAATCTTTGCATATGACTTTATTCAATGTTTAAAATATTAAATATTCAATATTGAAATAGTTTTCATCCTCTTCAATCTTTTTTATTTGTTCAAAATGAAAACATGTGGCTGTCATGAAAAGAAAATAAATCTTCCTGACCTGGGGCAGCTTTCAGAATGAGGCAACTCAAATAGTGTCAGATAGTATAAAGACACAGTACTGGAACTGAAGAAAAATGAGACGACAATTAGGTACACTGACAGCTCTTTTGAATAGGACTCAAGTAGCCAATCACATACAAACAACAGTATTACATCATGATCGCCAGAAAAAGATGAAGCTATAACACAAGCAATTTTAAAATTATTTCTGGTTGTTTTATGACTGCAGTAACGTGGTATTCTTCACGTATTGAAGGTGCACAGTATTTCACTCATGTCAAGAGCGTAATGCAAAAGGAATACCCAGTGCAGCAAAGGCAATGTCTCCTCACCTTCACAAACATGTTATTATGAGGCTTGTGGAATTGGAGCTCCTGTGAGCCATGCACAAATCCAGTTGGAGGAAATAAAATGGAAAATGCCAACACACTGGAAAGAGATTCATGTTCGTATACAGAGAGAACAGGAAATGCTTCATAATGGAATAACTGGCATGACATTCAACACATATCAGTGAAAACAATATCATTTAAGACATTGGTTCACAAGAAGAGTTATGCATCTTCTGATCTATCAATAAGCAATACTTTAAGACTGTTGGCTGCTCCAGTGTACATTATTCTTTGTAATATATCAAATGCAAAAGAAAAAAAGTCTCGTCTATCAAGAAATCACTGTGTCACTTTAAGTATTCATCATTGTGCATCAGCGTCAGCCCTCCTGTCTAACTTGATACCAAGAGTTCAATACTATATTTTCCTATCGAGTGCAGTCTTCACTTGTTGCCCTGTGACATTAAGAATCAGGAGAAATGAGAAGAAGTGAAAGCAAAAAATGGCCAAGATTGAATGAACATTCCATGAGTCACGAATCCACCAAAATATATAGCAGTTCTTCTCTTTAATTTTGCTCAATGTCAAAGGGAAAACTATGACTTGGATCCAAAATGTCATTTGACTTTTAGGCTTTAACAAAATAAAAGAAAAAAAAATTAGCTTAAATCCTGGCATTGCTGGTGCTGCTTCAGGTTTGCTGAAGCACACACTTGAGATAAGTTGAAATTGTTTTCTTTTGCTCATTCAAGCAATTCATCATGTGACATGCCATTTAACTTCAGTTAAAAACTAGTGCACGTTAAGCACTTAAAAGTGGAAGTTTGTTATCATCCAATTTTAGTTTTATTTGTTCTGATTTAGAATACAACTTTTGCTGCTCCTTCTTCAACAAAATAGTATGAAAAGACAAAAAAAATGATCAATAAGAATCTATTGAAGATATTATAATGAGTTGTAGATGAAGGGTCTCAACAGGAAACATTGTCTATTTCCCTCCACAGTTGCTACCTGACCTGCTGAGTTCCTCCAGCATCTTGTCTCTTTTAATAACAAACACAAAAGTAACTCACAGTCTAATTCAATAACCATTCAAGTACCTGATTGTATTTGGACATGCGCTCCCTGAAGAACATGCATATCACTTGAGTCTAAACCAATGGAAAGCCTTTGACCAGAAATGTTAACACAGTTTCTCTCTCCATAGATACTACATAACCACCTGACAACTTTACTGTGGAGACACAAGAGATTGCAGATGCTAAAGCAACAAACAAAATGCTGGAGGAACTCAGCAGGTCAGGAAGCAGCTGTGGAGGGAAATGGACAGTCAATGTTTCAGGTTGAGACCCTTCATCTAGACTCACTTCATTGTTATTTATTTATTAAATTTGGTATGTTTGGATGCTTCTTCCCTCAGTGCAGTGTATTAGTAAACATAAACCCCAGACACGTAAACTAATGATCAAGAGAACCATGTGAAACTAGATCTTGCTGCACCATCAAGCTGTGACTGGCAGGTTGAGGGTAGCAGCAACATTCCAGAAGGCAGTGGGTAAATTGTATAGGAGGTAAAGATCAATTGCGCAAGGGATATTTCTGGCAGTGGAGCTGTGATGTGTAGCAGTTAGCGTAATGCTATTACAGCACCAGCGGCCCAGGTTCAATTCCCACTGCTGCCTGTAATGTGTTTGTACGTTCTCCCCGTGACTGCGTAGGTTTCCTCTGGGTGCTTCGGTTTCATCCCACATTCCAAAGACGTACTAGTTAGGAAGTTGTGGGCATACTATGTTGGCACAGGAAGCGTGGCGACACTTGTGGGCTGCCCCCAGAACATTCTACGCAAAAGATGCATTTCACTGTGTTTCAATGTACATGTGACTAATAAAGATCTTATCTTATCTTACCTAATGAAGTGAGGAGGTGTGAAGAATTCAGACACAGGGAAGAGTGCAATAAGGAGAGTTTGCATGTTGACCACGTGGGTTTCCGCCAAGTGCTTGAATTTTCTTCCAAAGATGTGCTGGTAAGTTAACTTGCTACTATACACTACCCTTTATCGTAGATAAGTGGGAAAACAAAAACAAAAAGGGGGTTGATGGGCACATTGGAGAAAATAAGAAGGAATGAAAGTGAAGAATTTGCTGTGGTGGAAATTATCTGTAATTGAAGGATTTTATACCTCCATTCTGTATTGTAGTTAGTAAGTAAGCTTTAGCCTATGGTAGTGTGTTATTTGACTGTGGAGCCAAGAGCACCCCTTCTGGTTACTCATTCAGGCAAGCTGAGAATATTTTCTATATCTTTTAAGCATTAGCTTTAAAGGCCAGTGGATTGGTTGCTCTGAACTAAGGAACACTGACTGAAGTGTGAACACTGTGTGTGGTGGTCAGGCATCAACCATTTTTCAGAATCTCTGATATGTCCAGGTAATGGGCCTAATACCTGTTTCAGGCAGGAGGTTTGTACATCTGCAGGCTACCCTAGGCATATACTACATGTTGTATTAAGTGTGAAACCAACCCTTAAGACCCTGCTTTTCTCATAAAATATGGTCATGACACAATACAGCTCTTCAACATGGTGCTAAATATTTTTACAGGAGCATCTCAAATAAGCTTACTTCATAAATTTTCAAAAATAAATCCTTTGAAATAGAATCCAATCCTACTTCAAATAGATTTAACAGTATTTACAGTAAAACTGCATTGTTTGATCACATGATAGAAAACCAAAGTAGAATATCTGCACATGATACACTTCTTCACATTTAGTCTCCCATGGCTTTCCTTTAATTATCTTCTTCTGTTGCTTCAGTGCTACTATTATATTGTCCCAGGAGTGTTTTATTGTCCTGTTTCTGTGGTTCATAATTTGTTATTTGCCCAAAGGGGCTGCATCTAAAAATCTATGTGCCAGTTCTTATTAAAGTTTAAAAGAAAAGTCAACTCATGCATACTTGTGCATAATGCAGAGGTATAAGGTACACTTGACAAACTCATTGGAGTGGATGCTCAGAGAAAAATTAATACGCAACTGGAAGAAACAAATATTTTGGTGCAGATCATATAATACACTTGTATTATCCATCAGATGGTGGAGTATATTACACATTATTTCATTCAGTTTTCATTGCACATTTTTAAATCTGTAAATTATTTGTTTGCCTCTCTTTCTGGAAACTATATTGGTTGAGTAATACCTGTGACACTTCCCAGAATGAGTGGAAGTGGATATTCAAGATTTGATAATCATCAATAAATATTCCAGCCTACACCCATTGCCTTTGCTTGTTTGTTTCGGTGGATTGCAAGTAGAGAAATGTGCAAGATAATTTCGAAGAAGCAGGTTCATTTCCACTGGTTCTAATTGGTATTAGGGGTTGAAGTTCTGATTTGCTGAGATCAATACCATCTTGATGAAGTGCCAAGGGCAATTCTAGCAACTGGATTGCTGGGTTGAAGATTAGCCTTGTTTCTTGTACTACGACAGATATTTTGTGCGAAAAATTAAATGTCAACTCAGTTCAAACCCTGAGCTTTCATACTGAGATGATAGTCAATCTGAATCACTGCTATAAGTTAAATTACACTGTTACCAGGATTCAACAAACAAACAGAAGAAAATACTATCAACAACAAAATTAAGCCAAATATTTGGAAACAGAGTAGGCAAGAGAGAACTGTGGACTATGAAACTTATGTATTTATAAATCCATGAGATTTATCTGCCCTAGTTGGCAGCATCTGGGAAGTGACACAGTAATAGCTCTGGGGCCACAGGAGGAATATCCATATTGCAATACTGACAGCTGCTCTGACGATGCTACTATTGCCATAGTTTAAGTAAAACATTTTGCTTGGCAGTGGAATGATCCATGACTTTGGTGGTTAAACACAAGAAGAATAAAAAGAGAGTAAAAACTCTGCTGCCTGAGCAAGTTCCAGGCTGTTGCTTTGATTATTGACCACTATTTCAATAGCCTAGGCTCGATTTCTCACCTGAACTCTTAGTTCAAATAGCAATGCCCTTCCTAGATGGTGACCCCACAGAGTTAATTGTTAGCGCACACAAGTCAAATCCTCTCTTCCGAACGGAACAGCAGCTTCACCTTGGAAAGTTTTCCAGAACACAGTCTTACTCTGAGTCTTAAGCCTTAACAAAACAAGGTTTATTTCAGCAAAAGTGAGTAAGTAATCTAATCACAACCCAAAATGAAGTTAATTGTTCTAAAACTTTTAAAGAACTAAACAGCAATTATGCCTTGTGAACACATGAAGTATTGCATTTTCCAAAGGAACTTCCAAACTTATTGCTGATCTGAATATCATGTTATTCGTTCTTCTCTAATCTGGAATCAGTCATGCTTGTGGGATGAATGATCTGCAAAACTGTTGCCCATTCAGGTTTTCAAGCATGCTCTCTATGCCACATATAATTTATAGAACAGCTTGATTATATCAGTGTCAGAAAATGAAATGTGCTTTTTTTTATAGCCGCTAATAGCACTGGTTGTAGCATAATGACAATTGCTCTTTGTTGTAGCAGATTACAGCTACGATTTATAAAGATTTTTGCCTCCTCACTGAGTGACACTTCCTTAAATATGTACATAAGAAACAACTTCACCTCCAGTCGCTCAGACACAGTACCTCTGGCAGTAACAGGTTCTTGCCAAATATACAATAATTCATTTAAGTTTTTAAGAACATCAATTCTGGTGAATTGGCTTCTGACCTTTTGGGTCGATGTTCATACTTGTGTTTACTTTCTGAGATGACTGATTAATAAAGCAGTGGAATTAGATGTACCGATGCAACAATGTGCAAATGTTAAATAGCAGACTAATAATGAGGCCTCGTAGGTAATTCTGTCCATTAATCCAGAAGACTGCACTAATACCCACCATAATGATCAGGGACAGCCAGCATGGCTTTGTGAAGAGCAGATCATGTCTCACAAGCCTGATAGTGTTCTTTGAGGAGGTGACCAGACAGATTGATTGGGGTAGTGCATTAGATGTAGTCTACATGGATTTTAGTAAGGCATTTGACAAGGTTCCATATGGTAGGCTTCTTCAGAAGGTCAGAGGGCATGGGATCCAGGGAAGCTTGGCCATGTGGATTCAAAATTGGCTTGCCTGTAGAAAGCAGAGGGTTGTGGTGGAAGGAGTGCATTCAGATTGGAGGGTTATGACTAGCAGTGTCCCACAAGGATCAGTTCTGGGACCTCTGCTTTTCATGATTTTTATTAATGACTTGGATGAGGGGGTAGAAGGGTGGGTTGGCAAGTTTGCAGAAGACGCAAAGGTTGGTGGTGTTGTGGATAGTGTAGAGGATTGTCAAAGATTTCAGAGGGACATTGATAGGATGCAGAGCTGGGCTGAGAAGTGACAGATGGAGTTCAAACTGGAGAAGTGTGAGGTGGTACACTTTGGAAGGACAAACTCCAAGGCAGAGTATAAGGTTAATGGCAGGATTCTGGGTAGTGTGGAGGAGCAGAGGCATCTAGGGGTCCATATCCACAGATCCCTGAAAGTTGCCTCACAGGTGGATAGGGTAGTTAAGAAAGCTTATGGGATGTTAGCTTTCATAAGTCGTGGGATCGAGTTTAAGAGCTGTGAGGTAATGATGCAGCTCTACAAAACTCTGGTTAGACCACACTTAGAGTACTGTGTCCAATTCTGGTCACCTCATTATAGGAAGGATGTGGAAGCATTGGAAAGGGTGCAGAGGAGATTTACCAGGATGCTGCCTGGTTTAGAGAATATGCATTAAGAGGAGAGACTAAGGGAGCTAGGGCTTTACTCTCTGGACAGGAGAAGGATGAGAGGAGACATGATAGAGGTGTACAAAATATTAAGAGGAATAGATAGAGTGAACAGCCAGTGCCTCTTTCCCAGGGCACCAATGCTCAATACAAGAGGGCATGGTTTTAAAGAATTGGGTGGGAAGTTCAAGGGAGATATTAGAGGGAGGTTTTTCACCCAGAGAGTGGTTGGGGCGTGGAATGCGCTGCCTGGGACAGTGGTGGAGGCAGGTACATTGGTCAAATTCAAGAGATTACTAGATAAACATATGGAGGAATTTAAAATAGAGGGATATGTGGGAGGAAGGGGTTAGATAGTCTTAGGCGAGGTTTAAAGGTTGGCACAACATTGTGGGCCAAAGGGCCTGTTTTGTGCTGTACTGTTTCTATGTAATTCTATGCAATAAGTAGTCTGCAAGAAAATGTGTACTACAGGCAGGATTCCCAACAAACACACACTGAAAGGCATTGCTCATTTGGAAGCAAACAATAGTTTCAAGAGATGAGATGTAATTAATGCACTCAACAGTGGGCACCACAGGAAACAAGCAAAACAAAGTAAATAGAAGCAAATCAGTGGACAAAATACACTTAAAGAATTGCACATTACAAATCTTAGGTTGGGCCTGAGATGGCTAAAAAAGAGCATTAGAGTAGAGGAAAGGAGAAGTTTATAGCAAAAAGATTACATCCAAAGAAACGTGGATGTCAAGGTCTGTCAGTAAATATGTGCATTTTATAAACTGAAAGTCATTTTATTGAGGACAGCAAGAAATTGAGAGGTTTAATTAAATAAAAGACGGCAGAAATATATGGCAATAAATACCAGAAGAAGATAAACCAAATAATAAGGCTAACAATTAGAAAGAAGCTTAAACAGAAAGGAAGAAGCAATATATTCATTAAACTTGGCTACCTTTTGTATACTATCTCATGAAAATTAACATGAATGCTAAGCAGCCTTGCAGAGAATGAAGTAAATAGCATCAAATTAATTAATTGAAAAAAGTCAGCTGCGAAAAGTTGCCTTTCACAGAATTAGGACAGAATTAAGTTAAATTAAATGGGGCATGAGATTAGCTAAATGGATTAACACTGGACATTATGAATAAATAGTGGACTTAAAAACTAAAATTTAGGCAACAAAGGAGCATAAAGTCTATTTAATCAATCTCACAAAAATTAAACAATAAATAAGTTAATTCAATATAGCTGGCAGTTTGGTAAAATTGGAGCAATTAATGGACCGGTATCTCTGTAGAGATTATAAATTGGAAGAAGCTTTCTGATGAATAGGGAGGAATCGTGACAAACAAATAAAATTAGACTTGAAAAATAATCAGTAATGGGGAATAGTCAGGAAAACTAATTAATTAAATGTTGGAAACATAAACTGAAAAAAATAATGCTGACAATGAAAGCTTGCCCGTTTAACCAAATTCTTCTCCTGAATACCTCACATTAATACTGCCTTACCCTTCTGAAGCTCAACTTCATTGTATTGTAGTCATATTTGCTGATGCCATAATAAATTCAAGTTAGAATATAGAACATTACAGCACAATTCAGGCCCTTCAGCCCACGATGCTGTGCCGACCTTTTAACCTACTCTAAGATCAATCTATCCATTTCCTCCCACTTACCCCTCCATTTTTCTATCATCCATGTGTCTCTTAAATGTCCCTAATGTATCTGCCTCTACCAACACCCACTACTCTCTGTGTCGAAAAAACTTATCTCTGATATCCCCCTTGTACCTTCCTCCAATCACCTTAAAATTATGCCCCCCTCATATTAGCCATTTCTGCCCTGGGAAAAAGTCTCTGGCTGTCAACTCAATCTATGCATCTTATCATCTTGTACATCTTTGTCAGTTCACCTCTCATCCTCCTTCGCTCCAAGGAGAAAAAGCCCGAGCTTGCTCAACCAATCCTCATAAGTTATGAGGAAAAAGTCTGCAATGGGATGTAGATACATAAAGTGACCGGCCTGCATTTGGCCCAAACTCCTCTCAACCCTTTCTAGCCATGTACCTGCCCAAACGTCTTTTAAACGTTGTAATTGTACCCACATCTACCACTTATTTTGGCAACACAGAGGCACGGTTTCAGCATAAGGGGTAATCCTTTTAAGGTAGAGATGAGGAGGAATTTCTGCTCTCAAATAGTCATATGTGTTTGAAATTCTCTCTCTCTGGGAGCTCTTGAGGCTGAATCATTAAATCTATTCATGACTGAGACAGAAAACATTTTGGTCAATAGGAGAATCAAAGGTATTGGGAACCAAGTAGGAAAATGTAATCCTGATGTCATTGGATAGCCAATTCCTGCTCCTATGCCTTTTATTCATATGTTTATTCCTTGAGACCAAGTATAATTAAATGAATAATTGACACATGACTATGCCTGTGGCAGCTTTAGTGGAGTATTTGTTGTAAGTGAACAAATATTAGGATGTAATTTGATTTATTTCAAGTGCAGACAGGTTTGAACACAAATTTAATATGGAGTAGGCAAAACTGGTTGTGGGTGGCAGCACAAAATGGATGAAAGTGAATTGCCCACCCATTTTACAACCCACCCAACTTTAAGTGCCTCAGAAGGACATCAATTTCACTATCACCATTTGTACACCATGACTCAAGACCACTTTCATAACATGGAAATAGGAGTTGGACCTCCAGCCACTCTAGCGTATTCTTATACTCAATCAGATCAGGGCTAGTCTTTGACCTAACTCCATAAATCATTGGGGACCATGACTAGTCACATAACTCCACTTATTAGAGGATTGTTTATTACCCCTGCTCTCTGTTTCCTACATATTGCAGATGTCCTAATCAATTATCCCTGAACTCCAGGGGGTTCAACTTTTGATACATCTCTTTATCAAAAGCTTTCCAGATAACGTATAAATAACATCCACAGATATCTCCTTGTCCACAATTTTATTCTTCTTTTCAAAAATATTTAGTAAATGGCCAATCTCTAAGTGTGAGTCTATGCCTCTCAAATCAATAAAATAGCTAGTTTAGTGACAAGACAGCATTATGTCAATGAAAATTAAACAATGACTGATAATGCATTTTAAAAAAACTGCTGGATGCTCACAGTCAAAGATGTATTTAAAGAAAGCAGAATGCACAAGCAATATTATTTTTTTCATTTTGAAAAATTACTAAACAAGAGCCTGTCACAAACTGACCTCATGAGTTCAGGCATCTTTCAATACATTGTTAAACAAACCCCTTGTGCAGTGGTCACCATGGAGATCATGAGCAGAGAAAGCAGCAAAAGGCGCACAGTCCTGCTTTATATGCACAGCAACCACCATGCTCAGTTTACGGGGATTACTACAATTTCCGATCTGACATACCCATACTAAAAAGAAGCCATGGTTTAAAAACTGTTCTTGTAAATAAACCTCACAGCCAACTGATTCACTGCCAATACAGTAGGGTGAGTACACACTTTCACTTTTTTACTAAAGTAAAAATAGTTGCAAAAGCTTTCTTAACATCTGCCTTGCAAATTAAAAGAAGAAATTTGTGAAACCTTTAGGTATTCAATTTCTATGTGATACAACGGTCAGGAATTTCTTCACAGTGCCTTCCCATTCTCTTACTGGGAGCATTGCCCTAATGGAGTCTTGATCTCATGTGGTGACACCATCAGAACAGGAAAAGCCCAAAGGAAATACCCTGTGTATAATTCTTAATTGATAAATATTGTGAATTGGAAAATCTCAATAAAAAGTATGCCAGTAAGTTCATGTAAAATTAATTTCACTGAGAAAACACTTAGGGAACTCCCATGCTGTTCTTCAAATTGTGGCCATGGGATTCTTTACATCCACTTGACTAGGCAGATTGGGTCCTGGGTTAATATCTGGTTTGAAAAGTGATACGTCTAATTGTACACTATTCTGTCAGAATTAAAATGAAGTGTCAACCCAGATTTTGTGTTCAAGTTCCTGGACAAAAGCTTGAATACACAATGTATTCTTCATTTAATTGAAGCTGAAATTTCCTTGCTTTTTTGACACATTCAGCAGTTTGATGCAATAGTGCCACAGGATGGCAGAATACTTGGTTATCACCTTTTCTAGTCTCCACTGGGAAAGTTTCCAAACTCAATCATTGATGAACGTACCAAAGGGAAGTTGGGCGCTTTGCTTTAAACCAGCAAAAAAAATTCTGAAGACGAGTTAACCCAATCAAATCTTGGACATCTTCCAGATACCAATTCAGTGTTATAGAAACCTTGAAATAGATCATCTCCTGAGACAAATACAGTATTCATGAATATAGCCAAGGAACAGTTAATATTCTTCAATGGACTCACAGTAGGTTAGTGACAACATTTTCCTTTTGCATCATGAATGCTTCAATGTAAAATGGAACTGGGTTGATTTTATCTGATGGATACTTAAGAAAAATAATTCAATGACAGTTGAGACCTTTGAAAAGTCATGAAGAATAGCATAGCAGTGATTGTATTTTATGGTGGTCATCACTGAGTCGGATAATAGATCAGGAAAGCAAAAGCTATTTCCATTTGAATAATGTTTTCTAAAGTGACATTTCCCTACCAAATTTCTTTCAGTAACTGCTGTGAAATGGACTATAGCCATATCAAATCAGGAATGAAATATGTTGTCAGGAACAAAATGCAAGTTCCTCACACGAACACACTATAATAAATAAATATCTTTGGGATCCAGAATTCTGCACATTCATTATTTATCTTTTGCTGCTCTTGATTCAATATTTGTATGCAAATTGTTTTCATTTACTTGATTCATGAAAGGTGCATTTCCATAAAACAATCATATTGTTTCATTAATATAGTAATAAACAAGCATAGGATTAACTCAATGCAAATTTTAAGAACAACTGGTATCCTTTGGGCCCACAAGCTACTTAACTGATGTCATGCAGGTTTATTTTTCAGTATGCCATGCTCAAGATTAGAATTATAAATGGAGTTCCATTTTTTTTTTGAAGATTCCTGCAACAGATCTGGAAAAAGCATATAAGCATACTAGACAGTGATCCTAAGTCAACAGAACATTTCCAGGCATGTCATAGGTATGTTTTGTGCACTGCAAAACCACCTCCAACTCCATTATATTTTATCTTGCGAGTAGATAATTTTCAGTCTTTCAGTGTCTTTCCCTTTAAATTTTGAAATAATCATTATCCATTTTCATCACCCTATTGCAGAGATACAATTTAATGGAAATAATTCAGGAAACCAAGAGCTATTTGCAAGCATTCCAGCTTAATTTATGTTTTGAAATAGCAAGGCAAAGCCGATTATTCTGGTGTGACTCTGCAGTGCTGTTAATAACACACTAACGAGCCATTCACAGCATTTAAATTAAATTCCAATTGTGCAATTCACAATATTGTGGGTTGGTATAAAGAGTAATATGTACATTCTGGAATACCCTTTACATTTGTTAATAATAAACCTATGAAAATAACTGGTTTACAGAAATAATGTAATCAGCCTCCGCACCTTTACTTACCAAGATGACATGGACGAGCACATAACGTAGAGTCTGGTTATGTCCAATAGATTGGACCAGATGAGTCTTCTTTCTGGAGGAAATCTGCTCTGCATTTACAGAGAAGGAATATGAATTCCAACTTCCACACTTTATGGTTCATCTTTTCTTGCACATGAGGTGATTTAATATTCCATCACTACCCATTACATTCGCTGAACAAACAAGAATAGCATATGGAGATTGTTAGTGCTAATACTATTAACACGTCTTTCCATCATTTTGCTTATTATTGATCTTAGGCTAATGGAGCAGTGATTGGCTATGGTGGATATGCCCAACTTTTGAGGGACACAGTGTGTTTGTTGGATAGATACCAGTGTATTAGTGGTACTGGAGCAGCTTGGCTAAAGGACTAGTTTAGTCAGTCATCCAAGAAGAAACCCTGCTCTGCCCTGGAATATTGTTAGGTACCACAAGAAACTCTAATGACAATTTAAATTGGGATAACTTGACTGTTGAAATAGAAAAGATTCATATGTTCAAATCAAAATACCTTTCTGAGTTATTCACATTGGTTTGACATGAAGTGGCAATTAAAGTTGCATGATCATTCAGTACTATCGTGGTGATAGATGCAAGACGAAAACAAGAAGGTTAAGGTCAACAAACAGCTTTCATGTTCAAACCTGTTAAGTGTTATATTTTGTATAGATGTTGTTCCGTAATAACATCCATAACTTGTGATCACAACATCAGTACAACAGCACTTACAATGCCATCTTGTTTACAATGAGCTATTCAAATTTGAATAGAGTTGATTTTAATAAGTAGCTTCATGCTAGAGGAAATATCATGGCTGATTGTGACAACTTCTCATAGCTGACTGGCATTACCAGTCAATCCATTTAAATTAAAATAATGAATATCAATGTTATTCATATGGACTTCTACTCTAATTGGTGCTTTATTGTTCTCAGTAGCAGTGAAGAACAAGCACTGCTGCTTTCTCCAGTCCCACTCTCTGCCTTCCCAACATCATCATCATTTCTTAAATTATAACATTATCATACAAGAACCCCCATGATTCAAACTATACAATTTTGAAGTAAGTGATGTAAATATATGCATTTTTAAATGAAAAAATTTAGAATTTTTATAAGAAGAATTTCACTGATATTTAACTGCAAATTTTAGCTAAGGTATCAATCCCTCATGACTGATCATAGTTCTGATCTAAGAAAATTTGTCAAAACATTCTCTGGGCTATTGTTCTCATTTTGGAACTTCCATTATAGAGGTGTAAATGAACTTTCCTGAACATCTGCCCCTTTAGTTGTGCTGCACCTACAAATCTCCAGATTCCATCAGAAGCCTTATATATTTCAGGGCCAGTAACATTAATGTAGATCTAATGCTTAACCAAACTGAGTAATGCAGATCATTGGGGCAGAGACTAAACTTGTCACAATGACATTATCCAAGTTTCTTCAACTCTATTTTTTTTTCTGCCCGGTACTGGAAATGTGGCTAAACAGGTAAACATGCATCATGAGGTAAACAATTAGGTGTCAATTATCCAAGGTTTCAATCTGTTTGGGAAATGCTGCATCTTATTTTAATGTAGTTGCATTCTCCGAATGGGTTAGCTGGGAAATGGATTGATGGTAACCCTTAAAGAGCTGGAATTTCCCAAGTTCATCCCTACTAATGTAATGGACTAATGACATACAATCAAAAACTTCTTTGATTTTAATGCTCCCAAGCTAGGAGAAAAAAAGTATCAGCTGGGTTCCCATTCCCATACATTGTCTCATTAGTCAGGCCCAAAATTAAAATATCTTCTCAGATAAGAGACCCCATCTCAGCAGGAAAGAAACCAGACATGGATAGTTTTCAAAAGAACAATTGATCATATGATGCAAGTCCACCAGCAGAAATATATTAACAGAACAGGGGAAGAAGTGATGGATAAAGTTGCAACCAAAAGAGGAAATTAAATAGGGAAATAGCCAAAGGAATGAAAATTATAGCAAGGAGGAATGAAGAAAACTAAAATCAAAGAACTTATGATAAAGGCCTATGCATCAACATTTTCCAGTTTGTAACTAAAGTATCATTACTCTCATCCAACATTTTGCTGCAGTTAAATTTTTAGTTGGGTTGCACCTCATTATGCCACCAAACATCTCAACATTCTTCACACATTGACTCATGCTACACAATGCAGTGAATGTTATTATGAACAATGAAATGGCAGGTATTTTGTCTCTGCAATATTCCATGAAATCTCATTAGAGTCAGTCCAATCTAAACGTTGGTGATATGAAATAGAATCCCTTTCCACACAATTAAATGGTACTGCAGTTGTATTGTTAGTGATAAATTGGTTTATTATTTTCACATGTACTGAGGTACAGTGAAAAATTTTGTTTTGCATGTCATCCATACAGATCATTTCATTACAACAGTGCATTGAGGTAGTACAAGGGAAAACAATAACACAATGCAGAATAAAGTGTCACAGTTATAGAGAAAGTGCAGAGCAGGCAGACAATAAGGTGCAAGGCCATAATGAGATAAATTGTGCGGTCAAGAGTCCATTTTATCGTACTAGAGGACCGTTCAATAGTCTTATAACAGTGGGATAGAAGTTGTCCTTGAGACTGCTGGTACGTGCTTTCAGAATTTTGTATCTTCTGCCCAATAGAAGGGGGGAAGAACTTGTAGGTATTTCCTGGCAAATGAGATGGATGATGAGTTAATCTCAGGAGAATAATCTCAAATAGTGTTTACATTAATCTAAATGGCCAAATGGTTCACCTACTTCTTTTGTGCGATGTTGTTCTCCAACAAGAAGGTACTCCACCAAAATTTTGTTAAAGTATCAACCACATCTAACTCATTTTTTTTTGATGTCTTTGAATGTCTCAACCAGAGATCTTATAAATAAACATAACGTTTGATAGGTTTGATAACTGGCTAAATCAGGGAGCTGGATTAAGTTTGTTGCCAAAGTTTTTTTTGAACATATCCCCTGGTGGGATGACAATGTGATGACGTTGTTCTACATAAAGCCCTGTTTGCAGAGTCTCATCAATGAGGATCAGGTTGGGCTTGTGAGCATAAACTGGCAATGGAGTTTATCACTGAGAGCAGCTAACAAATCCTGGCCCATGGAAACTCCATGCTTAAAGGTCCAAAGATAACTACTCTAATTAGAAATGTATAATGATTTTGGTCCCACAGGCTTACTAAACACATCCACACACTAACTGTTACCTAGGATAGTGAGGCTAAAATAGTGAGACTGGAAATTGTTCTGTACATAATCCATCATGCTGAAGTCTTGTATTATGCAATATAGTATCTAATCCTCCATTTGTCTGAGTGGGTTTTTTGAGCAGCTAAGCCACAGGATATGCAAGTTTATCTCAGCCAGATATATGTCACAGTCCATATTGAAAAGAACTTGTGAAATTCTGGCACAATTGTGAGCCTTCTGAAGACAATGAGATGGCAGACACCGGATCATAGGAGAGCCTACAATTATAATGAGAAGACTGCAACCTACCTGAATGAGAGATGTGAGAAGTAGAAGGGCTTCTTCTCATGGTCTGGCTTCCCAGTCTCTCCTTTACCATGAATCTTCATTCAATCCACCCCAGACTTCATTTACCTAAGAGCTGCCAGGTGTTTACAGTTCAACAGGGTGATGAAAGTGTTGTGCTATGATGTTATTGGAGTCAGAGGCTGAATATCGAATGAACGCGGGTGTCATCATTCAAGTACAGAGCGATTAACAATAAGAGCATGCCTGAATTTCAACACTATGATTTCACATCTGGAGGCTCAAGCACAGATAGTAATTAGTTAAATGTTTAGAATCATTACTCTACAATATTTCCATTAATAGTAGACATTTATAGTGATTCCTCTTATGTATGCCAAGACCAAAATTAAACCTCAGTAAGCTGAATTTATTTTAATCAGTGCAATTGCATATTCTATATTTCTCTCATAATTTCCACCATTTTAAGGAGTATATCTCCAGATCAGTTTTATTTGAGGCCTTTTTCTTTAGCTTCAAACAGTAGTTTCTAACACAAGTACTTTTTTTAAATGTGCACTCAGGCAATTCAATGAGAAATCAACCTTTTATGTTGAAACTGAAAATCAGCCATTTATGCAGAAACTGAGAATTTGTGTTCATTAGTGACTTGCAGTCAGAAGGGACCCAATGTCAATATGAACATTTTGCAGAAATGTCACTTGTGGCATAACTAAGTCTAACCATTTGTTAAGAAAGTGTCAGACAGGAACAGACTTAAACCAATCCATTCCATTGATCATTCGGTTTTTGAAAGCTCAAAATGAACGGAAAATTTCGTTCAAGGTTAACATTTCCACTCACAGCAGTATTTTGCCTATTTTGAGTCATTTACACAGCAGGTGTCTAGTCCTTTAACAAATTAACATGAAAATGCAGAGAAAAAGATAAAAGGATTGAGCTTAAGGTGCACTCATAACAGGCCATTAAATAGCTCAGTCTTTAGACTCATATCAAAACTCATTTGAAATATTTTCAGTTAATATGCCAGTGTGGAAACTCAAATTGCAAACAGGTCAATTGTATTGCAGTAATTAGGCAGTCAGTCGCAATATGTAGCTTTCCAAAATAAACCTCAATGTCACTATATAAAAATGATGACTTGATTGTAATCAAGGAGCATCTCTCACTTCAGTGCAGAAGCAATAAAAAAAAGGCTTAATAGGTCAAGCCTTAATAATCTTAATTCTTTAAAGGTCTAGTTTAAATGTTAAGAGATTAGCCCTCTCACTGATCTTTACATCTACCTCTAAAATAGGTTGTCAGCATGTGAAGTAAGTGAAGATTATTGTCTATTTCGATTATGTTTGGAGATCTGACAGAAATTCCAGGGAGATGTGTCCCAAATTAGCTGAAGAGTTATTTCCTTCTTATGCTCCTCCCAGGAAATTTATTGGTTGATTGTGATCAAGATGCTGATTGGGTATGTTAGTTAGAGGTAGTATAAGATGGAAGATATAGTAGAGAACCATGCCTTTGGGCCAGCTTATATGTTCCTGTCATTATTCTTATTTTCATAATGTTGGAATAACAGTGATTAAGGATTTTTCTTAGGTTACACTGAAATTGGATTTTAGGAAGTAATTGATAACTTTCCTTACCAAGAAAGTAAAAGAAGTGAATATAATGTAATTATGTTGTTTTAATACAGGATGTAGAAATGGAAGTGAAATGGATTCTGCAGTACTTTATTCAGGCTTCCTACTGTACAGACACTTACTAAAGGACAAGAGAATGTCTAGTCATACATTTGAATGAATACCCACACTGAGCAGAGAAATAGATCATATAGTCAAGACTACAGTCAAGCTTGTTTCTGACCATCTCTCTATTCTTACTTTCTCAACAAGGTTAATATTACATATAAAATGTCTGATGAGAGGTTATTGTCCTGCAACCTCAACTGTTTCTCTCTTTGCAGGTGTTGTTTGGCACATTGAATATTTTCAGTGTTTTCTCTCTTATAGGGTTTTTGTTGTTTTTCAAGTTTCATATTACCCTTTGATGAATGGTCAGCTAACAAACAGTTGGTAAAAATTTAAATGAATGGAATGAAGAACAGCTGGATTTCACTGAATGATTAAAAAATGTCTAATAAACTCATATACAATGGAAGCATGACGATTAGCAAAAGAAGAACAATACTGATTCTGCACTGAAACCTTCCAGTCAGTGGGAAGCTGTTATCCACTAAATCATATCCGAGGACACATCACAAGAAGTTTTCAATCACTATATAGAAAGATCATGCATTGTGTTGGGTATCCTACCATTAAAAAAAAGATGGATGCTTTCAAAAAAGGTTCAGGGAAACATGACAAATTTGACAGCAGCCATTAAATTGGAAGGAGCTTATCATTGAGTTTACATATCTTTATAAATCAGCTTCCTTGCAATAAAAGATATAACCAAAGTCTTTAAACGCCGATTGTGATGGTGGTGTTTGGAGGAATTGTGATGGCCAATGTCACATTCAAAGTGAATCAGTCAGAGGCAGGCTGTGCTGCAGTTTCAATGTGGGTTTTGGGGGAAGCAAGCCTCTTTGCCTGGCTCCACGTTCCAGTAAACAATAGCAATACATTTATCATTTTGGTGGCAGTCTGCATTAGCTCCTGTAGGATTTTCTTGTTTCCCTGATGTAAACTCACTTTGGCTGACTCAAGGCAAATGAACATTGCAAGATGGTCTGATGACCCTATTTTCTGTATGGCCATTGGTCTGCGTGTCTCCATTCATGGTTATATCAATACGGCTGACAGCGTAATTCTGACTCTTGATGGGCATAAGCTTCATGCCCTCCACTTTAGAATAATTGCAGGGCAGTGAAGCACGTCAAAAAGAGGTCCTTGTGACAATCAGTTGAAGCATGTTTAAATCAGTATTTGTTTCATGGACAACTCATTGAGAGAATCCTTAAATAATCATATAGGAATACTCAATGGAGTTTGTGGTGAAACATGGGTATAATTTATAATCCTCCTGACTCTTGGGAAATATGCCGTATAATAGAATTTCTGTCAGTGGCCTGTGGGATTGGGGATGAATTGCATGGCTCAAGGAAAGAAAAGCATATGGCTGCACATATCCCTGCTCGGTTGATTTATGACATTCCCAAGGGGTGCTTGAAACGACCCTAGCACACAAAATCTGAGTAGGATTGTGATCTTTTACACCTGCTGACAATGCCTGCAATGTGCATTGGAATTTAGCTGCAGGTTAGAAAGAACCACATGGTATCACCCTGTCACAGTTTCCCTCATCAGTTTACAGGGACTACAGAGAAGGTTAAATGGTCAGGTTAAGTCACTTGAGGATACTGAGAATAGAATGCCTCTGGTGTGTCATCATGCTGATTCCCAGCACCCGCCCTCCCCTCCCCTTCCTCCAAGATATCACTTACAAGTAAATTTCTAGAGGAAAACACTGCAAGAACTAAAGTCAATTGATGGATGGACAACAGCAATTACTTTAAAAACTACTGGAAAATATTAGTGATAATAAGAAAACAAAAAATGAGAAAATTACCTCACATTCTAGTGAAGACTTCTTTAAGTGATAATTGATGTGGAGCTCATAACCTAGCAACCATGAACATACAGTTTTTATAAACATCTCAAGAAAACGTGAAATGAGCACAAATGATGGGCTTGGTGACAAATAACATCATACCTTTCAGTGCACATACACGGCCAGCTATAAACCGAAAATACAAATGAAATCTCGATTGATTTGCAAATAATTGCAAATCAAATAGAGATCCAAAATAAGTGATTTCTGAATTAGCAAATCTCATTTTTCTCCATCGAATAACCCTCATTAAAAAAAAAATCTTCTAATCAGACCAGAGTGGCCAGTGGTGTTGAACTGACATGTGCAAAGGTCAGGCACATCCTCTTAATTTATTTTAAAAACTGTATAATTTCAAGTTTTTTTTAACTCTCCCAGCATGTGTGAAACAATCTATTTCATGTGATCACACTCTGTCTTTCATTGACTGGTAACTTATTGGGTTTTCCCATTCCATCAAGGCAAATGACCTAGGATCATAGGGAAAGGAGAACTGAGGAGAACTTCTGCTGAATTTGTTGACAATGTATCTTTAGAGATAGATTTTTATTTTGTTGTTTTTCTTGAGGCATTACTTTTAACATCTGCAAAGAAAGCCATTTTTTTCTTGTTTTTAAATATACTCAATAATTCATCTGTTATTGTTGACTGGATCCTCTATAAATGGAGCATTACTATAAGTGATCATGGCAGAAATTTCTTCAAGTATTTGAAAAGCAGTAAACGATTTAGTAGAGAAAAAAAAGGTACAACAATACCTGAAATGTTTTATCTCACTTTTCATTACTCCTAGTCCCATCACACCCACTTGGATAATTCAGAAACCTGTCAGTATTGTCTCTGGTTTGCAAAACAGGCTTGTATCCAACTGCTGCAGGCTGACTTGAATACAACATTTAGAATGGGGACACTTCTTCCCACACAGTGAAAGTTATCTCATTGTTAAGTTATCCATCCAAGACAGTGCATTGGATGTTCACCCCTTCAATCTGCACCCTGAGCATGAATCAACCAATTAGCATTTTTAAAACATTTTTGAGGGGATCTGCATATCACTGAGATCAGCATTTATTGCCCATCCCTAATTGTCCTTGAACTAAATGGCTCCAATGTCTGAGGGAGGTAGCAACTTTATCACTTTCCTTGTGGAAAAGAATTCAACAAGATTCAGAGCTTTCATTGGGTGGTTGGACTTCTAAAAAAAATAGCTGATATATGCATCGGGTATCAGAGCTTCTTCCTGCAATCCCATCATTTTTGCAACTCAAGAGGACCTCTATTCTGTTAACTTTCAGATGGTGTCTAATAACAGCAGCATCTCAAAATACACATGTTGTTACAGTACTATCCAGAAAATGTTATCCACAACACCTTCCTTATTCCACTGTTCAAATATATGCATCAGTTGAAGGCTCAGCATGATAAGTTATCATTCCCTGGGCTGTCAGCTAATACTAACAAGGGATCATATTCTTGAAACTGGACAGACCCTTCAATTCAGCTGGATTCTTCCCAGTATGATTTTATTCTCTTTGTGACTGTGAGCCTCCTTCTCCTGGAAGCACTTACAAGCAGGGAGAGTTAGTAATTATCTCAGCAGCTTGATAGGCAGCTCTCAACTGCCCTTGCATAAGTGCAGAACAATGCAGCACTCTTGACATTTCAGGTGAGAGTACCGATACTCAATTAAGAATTTTCAGCACAGCTCTATTACAAACTGAGCTGGTCATATGCCAACACATCTAGCCTACAGGGGGTCTGCAATTATACAGGAAAAATCTTATTTCTCTGTTTACATATAACCTTCCAAAGGATATTAAAGCCCTTAATTTCACTTCTACCAAGCATCATCCTTTGCTTTGCTTGCTATTAATAATGTATGACATGGTAGATAAACTTAACATGGTCACTTCCAAAGAACATTACGAATGGCACAGTGTCAACAGGAACAAAAATTGAAGAGAAAAGCTGCAGTTCATTCCGATCCAGTCAGGATCCAACCATTTTGAGGGTGAGTGGCACAGTCTTGAGGACACAGGGAGGAAAAGAAGGAAGGAAAAGAAGGAAGGAGGGAAGGAAGGTGCAGCGTTGATGTAGAATATGAGTCAATGATTGATTTTGGAAGGTAGTGAGAAATGGTGAGTAGCAGATTAGCCACCCATGATCAACCCAGGAATGACTCCATTTTGGGAAATTCAAATGACAGCAGCAACAGTGGGGAAAGTATGGTTAGGGACACAAAGACCAGGTACTCACCAATTTAAAGTAGGCATTTTGGACAGCTTGGAGTGCTATTTAAAAGTGAATTGTGCCAACCTTGGACCGAACATGTTATCACCTATCACTGAATTGATAATACTCTTACATCTGAGTCAGAAGGTTGTGGAATCAAATCCCATTCAAGAGATTAGAGCACAAAACTCTAGGCAGATGCTCCAGTGCAATACTGAGTGAATGCTGCACTGTTGGAGGCAAGTTTCTTTGATGATGCTTTGTCTGTGCTCTCAGGGATATTGTAAAAGATTTTGTGGCACTAGTCAAAAACAAGAGAGGGTATTTATCCCAATGTTCTGGAAAACATTATCACTTCAAATAAATTAGTCGAGTTATTTGGTCTTTGCCACATTGTCTTTTATGGGAGCTTGCTGCACCCAAATTAGCTGCTGTATTTCCTATATAATTTATCACAGTTAAAAAGCCCCTCTCTTCCTGTAATGCTCCGTCCTGAAAGAGTCAAGAAAGTGTGATACAAATTCTATTTGGTGATGCTATACATTTAGGATCCCGCTCCTCACCAGAATCCATTTTCTCAGTGTAAACACATAAATGAAAGCTAAAATTTGCCCTATAGGTTTTGAAATATTTTAATTTTTTTAGATTATCCCTCCTGCTGATCAAATTTGTTTCAGGCAATTGCACATAAAAAAATTCTGGTGTATGTATTTCAATCATTGTTTAACTGGTCAGAAAGCTGTATGCACAGTGAGACTGAATTTCTCATTTGTGCTTTTTAGCTAAGTACATCATCACCCTTTCATGGCATAACGGTACTGAAAAGAGTTGATAATAGTTTTTTACTGATAACTGACTTTGTACAGATTATAGAGAAAAACATACCTTGGTTAGTATTGGAATTAATTTCTTGGAGGTAAATTATTGGAATGATATATAAGGAGTGGTATGATATATTAATAGAAAGGACTTTTATGGATACCATTTATTGCTCTGTGATTAACAGCCCAGCACATCAGTAGAGTTCTAATTAAAACTGATTCAAGCAGTAAATCAACTAGCATCAATAAAATAAAATAAACTGTTGCCTTTGCAACTTTATAAATGTCTACAATTACTGACCAGCCTCTTGGGGATTTGCTGGTGTTGCATCTTAATTTATTAACAAAAATGTCCTGCTGTTTCAATTGAATACCTTTTGGTTTTCATACCATGTCTATGTAATATAAATTTGTTTGGAATCTGCATAATCTGGTTGAGATTGATGGGGTGCATTTACTGAGGGATTATTGACTATGAAATCATTGACAGATGTCATACTTTATTGCTCAATGTTGATTGCATACTTTCCACAGTACTGATAAGTTAGAGTACTGAATTAACATCATCATACTTGTATTGTCTGATAGCATTTCTGGAGGGTGAAGAAATTTAAGAGTTCATTTATTTATTCTTCGTGACAGATGGGTGACTTTATATAGAAGAGAATGAAAGGAATATATAAAACAGTTACTTCATCAAGATGATTGATTTTCTAAAGTGATGCTTCATCAGTTTAGGAAAGTTATCGAAGCCTCAAAATAGTTCTAAGTCTTTTCTAGGTATCCATTGCTTTTTTTTACATCCTGTAAGGTGACTGCTCTGGACTGAAGAAAATCATTACCACACAGCTGTAAATTTATGATGGAACCTCTGATACATTGTAATACCAGCTAGCAGATGGAGAATTGTCTCTTAACAATATTGTACATGAATATTAGAAATATGAGTAGCATGGATTGTTTGAATCTACTCTGCATTCAATTGGATAATGGCTGATCATGGCTTCAGCTCCACTTAACTGCCCAATCCCTGTAATTCTTTACTGCCCAAGAGTTAAATAATCTATCAGTTTCCTCTTTGAATATATTTTATATTTTGGTTTTGATCCTTGATATACTTAATGACTCAGCATCCACAGCATGCCAGGGTAAAGAATTCTAATCTCTTCACGTTGATCCCTTAACTGGAAACAATGCCCCCTAGTTCTCCCTCATCACAGAAACTATCCTTATAACATCTATCCAGTCAAGCTTTGCAGGACAACTGTTTCCTCTAGGTTATGTAAGATGTATTATAAATGAGTGTTTGCATGTCCTTAATTCAAATGCATATTGTGTTCACTAGTATTCAAAACAGCACTTAAAATAGTAAATGAGTAAAAGATGTAGCATTGTTACAGATAAGTTTGTTGCCTGACTTCAGGAACCATCTGAAGTATTAGATCATATGACACTATGCTATTTTTCCATAGGTCCCCAACCTTACTTACAAAGGAAGCAACTGTTTAATGTAACTCTATTTAGAGCTTAATCATCTCTAGTCACAGTATACAACATTTATTATTTAGATCAAACATGAGGTGTGGCTGTGGGTTGGTTAAATAGTTGAAGCAGTCGTTGAACTATTACGTACACATTATACATGTTGGTTAGAATTCTTCTTAGCCCCTATGTGTCAAGGATGGCATAAAATGTACAAAGGAACACGAATAAGATAATATGCCCTTTGAACCTTTTCTTCATTCAATTTGAACAAATCTTTGGTCATTATCACTCAATACACTTAATTAATAATTGGTTAATTTTTATCCTGTAAATTTCAGGTACCTCAGTATAATGTCCTTTCGGGCAAGGGCATTTCATGCTGCTACTGTCCTTTGCATATAAAAAAAATGCTCCCTGGTTTTAATTCTGAATGGCCTAGTTGTAAGATTATGCTTATTTGTTCTGGACTTATCCACAAAGAAAATAAGTTCTATCCATTTATTTCATTGAATCATTTTATTTTTAACCCCTGTTATGTCATCATTCAGCCCTGTAAACAAGAGGATGTCATCCAGTTTATGCAATTTGTCCCCATATTATAATGCTTTCGACTACAGTATCATCACAGCCTATTCACTCAAGCATTGCTGCTGGAGAAATTATTGGAAACTAAAAGTGAAGAACATTATAAATCATAACAGAGAATGGCACAGTTTAATTAAGGTGATTCAGCATGCACTTACTTGGGGTAGGTCATATCTGACTAAAGATTGAAGGGTACACGAGGGCAGCATATTTGATGTCTCAATGTTAGAAAGGTGTTTGATATGGTCTCAGATGGAATCATAAACCTAAAAAACCTATGGAAACCAGGAGAAAATGAAGAGTTAGATGAGTGGTAATAAAGAAATAGAAGTGAATATCAGTGATTAGAAACCTGTCTGGGGTGAGGTTCACTACTAAGCTTTTTAAAGGTATATATCAATTATTTTATACTTCCAGTAAATGGAGGAGCTATGAGTTAGAAGTTTGCAGATGGTTCCAAAATTGGCAGGTTCATTCTTGTAAGCTAAATATCAGGTGGCAATAAAGTAGCAAATGGGTAAACAAGGGGAGAGAGCTCACAATATATCATAGGATATTGAGCAGTGAAGAGGAACAGATAGACCTTGGAGTGCATATCTACAGTTCTCTGAAAGTAAATGGTCATGTAAATGAAGGAGTCACAGCAGCAAACAGCATATTTGCCTTTATTGCTCAAGGCATTGAATATAAAAACAGGGACATCAGGCTGGAACCATATAAAACACTGGTTAGGTCACAGATACGTAATGTATATAGTTCTGGTCATCACATTATGGGAGAGGTGTGATAATATTCGAGGAAGCGTGAAGGAAATAGATGAGGAATTTACCAGGAATGGAGAATATCAGTTATGGGGGAGAATGGTGAGGATAGGATGGGTTTCTTTGGAACCAAGGAGACTGAGGAGAGATTTAATCAATTTATTAAATTACAAGTCCCACTCTCGCTGAACAAGAAGGACCCATACCATTTAGCAGAGACTAGGGGACATAGGCTCAAGGGAATATGTTGAAGAATTAGAAGAAAGTTGAAGATTCTTTTTCTACTGAGTGTGATGGATTCTGAATCTTACTGTCTGAAAAGTTGGTATGGGCAGAAATCCCCATCACATTTAATATGTTTCCCAGATGAGTACAAGAACTACTGTAACCAACAGAACTATGAGTTGGGAATTACAGTGTTCAGCAGAATAGTCGTTATGTTAGTAATCTAGCAGCCTGGAGAGCTGATTTCAAATGCTAACATGGCAGGTGGAAAATGTAAGTCAGTTAAATAAATAAATCGGTAATTAACTAGTAATTACTTAACTAGTTTCACGGTGATCTTGAAACTACTCAACTGATAAAATTTCATCTAGGAATGCAATCTACAGTTGTTATGCGGACATGCTGTCCATAACAAATTTATTGACATGCTCACATCACCCACAAATCAGGTATAAAGGAATAAGGAATGAATAAACAAGACTAAGAGTCATCCAATATCGATGGCTGAAGAACAGAATAATTTGTCTTGAAAACCTTCAAATGATAAGAAGAATTAACATAATTTAAATTTCACTGGTTTAAGATGATTTTTAACACAAACTGCCTGAAAATTATACTTAGTAATGGAACTTTAATATCCAAACAATATCTAAAGGGTAAAATTTAAAAAAACATATATACTTTAAGATAAGATAAGATAAGATTTCTTTATTAGTCACATGTACATTGAAACACTGTGTAAAGTGTTCTGGGGGTAGCCCACAAGTGTCGCCATGCTTCCGGCGCCTACATAGCATGTCTATTGATTTTAATAGAATTAATATTGTTTTAAACACAGATGAGAATCATTATTTTCAAAATGATTGTATTCTGAGTCATCCTGTTTGTAATTGCAAGTATAACAAGTTACACAAATATTCTCAATAATTTTGTGACTTTAATGATGTTATGTTCTACAACATAAAGCACTAATGTATTAATTAAGAATATAGATATCTAAGAGCTAAGGTTATAAGATTGGAATGTTAGTTTGAATGTTAAAGGAAGTAACACATACGCCTGAAAAGCAAATTAACACCTAGTCCCATTGAAAAAGGCTTAAAAACTTTCAGTGAGAGGCATATAATAAGATACAATGTTACCCAGCCAAGCTCACCTGATTGAAAATGAAACCATATATATTGATATTTTGAAAATCATTCTGTCGTTAAAGTAAGCTTTGCTTCATCTGAAACAGGTGTATCAATTTAATTTGAAAGCAAATCAGAAGCATGATTCAGCCAAAAAAAGGCAGAATACATTAAAGACCCAGAATCTCGCTCATCTATATGATGAGAAAATCATCTATATAACTTGAAAATATAGGTCCAAATTGGTGAACAGCTCCATTTCATACAAGTTATTAGAAACCTTTTTTAATTGGGTAAGTGTTCAATGGTTGTTTTTATTATGACAATGACATATTTATAGAGTAGCTATAATCCTAAGGAAAGATTTCCAGATGTGACCAAAAGCATGGTTGAGAAAATAGGATTTTCAGAGGGCATTTTTTAAGGCAAATTAAAAGAAATACATGAGTAGGAGATTTTCAGGACATCATTCCAGAAGCTGAGATGAAATTTATGGAATGGACGATGAAAAAAGAAACATACAGATGTTCAGAGTCAGAAAAGAA
Organism: Pristis pectinata; assembly: GCF_009764475.1. Taxonomy (NCBI): domain Eukaryota; kingdom Metazoa; phylum Chordata; class Chondrichthyes; order Rhinopristiformes; family Pristidae; genus Pristis; species Pristis pectinata. Next base: position 22,281,308 of record NC_067418.1, on the reverse strand, counting down.
CGTCAGAAAGAATGAAATGTTCATGTGATAGCATTTTATACAAAAATCAAATTTTAAATCAATACATTGGTGGATGAGGAGCAAGTGGTGATCAATTGGCATCAAGATTGGAAGTGAGCAGGACATAAGTCAAAGTTCACTACTTCAGTAACTCATATATTCCAATAATGCACATTCAGAGCCCAGTTTACAAATCTATTGCACTTGCTGTTAGTTTTTCAGTGAACTCGATATGTAGTGTTAACTCAAAGGAAACAAATTGCAGAAGTATTCATGAAGATTTGGCTACCTTGTCATCCTGTTGCATAATCCTGCAAGTCATACACTTTGAAATAAGGTGTTAATGATCTCAACAGTGTGTTTACATGGCATTATATTACTGCCAACTTGTTAGTGTAGACACAATCTGTGATATATTTGTGATATAAATCTAACATTTGCAGGCTCATATTTATGTGCAATAATCCCCAGCTTTACATGTTGTTTTGATAACGATATTACAACTTTTAAACTATCCTAGTGATTTCTTTCAGAGGTGCATTTCTGTGCAGCCTTCTTCACGTAAGGTTTCTCAACCAATCACATATCAATCTACGTATAAGCAAAAGAACAAGGGGAAAAAGCAGGAAAAAAGTGACACTTTTTCTGTCATTTAGACCAATTAGGTCTCACTCAGAGTGATTTCCTCTAAAATCCAATCAAGTTGTGTGAAATAGGCCAGACACTTGAAGCAAATTAAAACAACTACCAAATCAATGAGTTATTATTTCCAGTTTATGAAGAAAACAACCTTATCCACATTTTGTCTGTATGTCATTTTTATAATTGTGAGACAGTTTTTCCATTAATTATCAGAAACCAGCCATGCTAGAGCAATAGATTCTGCAATATTTTGTATTAGTACTAAAAGCACGTTAACATAATATCCCAGAATACCATGACACAGATGATATCAGTTGACCCACAGTTCTTGCAAAGAGTAATCTTGTTTTTTTTTCTATTCACCCAATCTTTTCCTAAATCCCCATATTTTTTGCTCTCTCTCTGTTTCCTTTCCAGTTCCCTTTGCAAACTATGACTGATTGACATCCCATCAGGTAGTATACTCCATATTTTAATCACGCATCAAGTAAAATATTTTTTTCTTTTCATTACCTCTATTATGTTCACCATCTTAAATCTGAGCCTATGGTTATTAACCATTGGAAAGTTTCTATTTATTTTGTCTAAACCCTTCATGATTTTAAACATCTCCATCTAATCTCCACATAGTCTTTACTGCTCTACGGAGAACAATCCCAACTTTTACAGTTTATCCACGCATCTGTAATCCTTCATCTCCAGAACTGCAACAGTAAATCTTTTTTGTACTTTCTACAAAGCCTTCGCATCCTTTCTGAATTGTGATGCCCGGAATTGGATATGGTACTCCAGCTAAGACTGTCCTGGTCCATTATATACACTTAGCATAATTCCTTGACATGTATAATTCTATTTGTAAACTCAAGGATTCCCTATACAGTATTAACCATTTTATTGACCCGTCTTGCCAACTATAAAGATTTGTGCACAAACTTGTGATTGTTCACAAGCAAATTGTGACTGCAATTGTAATCTTAATTTGAACTGTCTTGCTTCATTTCTCTTTCCAAACCAAGTACTTCACCGCATTGGATTTTGTTTTCCTTGTTTCCAACATGACTCAGGCCCATCCATGTGCTTTTGATGTCTATTACTATCCTCCCCACTGTTCACTGCATCTTTTGTTAAATCTTCATGAAGTTGTGGTTTGTACCTCCAAAAACAAGTTATTAAATCATATCAAAAGCAGCACTAGTCATCGTACTGAACCCTAGAGAACACATACTGCATTCTTCCCCCCCAGTTTGAAAAATAATCATTCCTAGTTGCCCTATTACCTTGAAATTCATCCTGTGATGGCTCTAAAGGGGTTATTTAGCAGCAGCCGTTCACTCTACTCTGCTGCCGAGATTCAGTTCCATTAAAGAAAATCAACCAGATTTTGAAAACTGAGTACAACACAGTGCTGCTACTATGTGGCACATTTAGCACTACCAGTTATGGATGAATTTCTATCCTCTATCTAATTTTGTATCCCAGCCATCATCCCTTTTATCTCACAAGCTCCAATATTGCCAACAAGCATAACAACATGATATTTTATCACAATACTCTTTCAAGGCCCGTCATAAACATGGTGCAACACGGTAGTGTAGCAGTTTGCATAACGCTCTTACAGCGCCAGCCCCGCCCGCCACTGTCTGTAAGGAGTTTATACGTTCTCCCAGTGTCTGCATGGGTTTCCTCTGGGTGCTCCGGTTTCCTCCCACAATCCAAAGACATACAGGTTAGGAGCTGTGGGCATGCTATTTTGGCACTGGAAAAGTGGCGGCACTTGCGGGCTGCCCCCAGCACATTCTCAGTAATGCAGAAAGACGCATTTCACTGTGTGTTTCGATGTACATGTGACTAATAAATAAATATCTCATCTTATCTTATATTGCCTTCATTCACCCTTTATTCTCCCTTCATCCCCCTCTGTACTAACCTTTGGTACTTTTTTTGAACAAGGCATAATAAATAGTCTTCTGTACCTTTGGCAACCCCTACCCCTGTACCTATAAAGCATTGGACAGCTGCAGTCCAGCTTTATAGATATCTGCACTTTATTCCAAAGGAACCAGGATGTTTTCTGTGGAGGTTGGGTGATTTGCACATTATGAAACTTCTTCCCTTTCTAGCACCTCTTCTTACGTATTTTTATTTCATCCAATATCCTGATAACCTTCTTGTTTGTTATAACACTGTAGCAGTTCCCTGTTATCTATTAAACAGCAAAAACAATTACCCAAGCCATGCCTTCTCCTTCCACTAATTGACTGCCAATTGTTCTCCAATCAATTTCACCACTTCTCTGAGAACTCTTTTCACTGTTAATACAAATGAAAATAACACAGATATTTGGAATCTGAAATAAAACAGAAATTGCTGCACTTACCCAGAAAGTTATATAGCATCGGTGATGGGAGTGTGAGGGAGATGGTGGCGCTGGTAGAAACAGTCAAAATTCTCAAATCTATGTCTTTTCACTAGAACTGGAAAAGTTAGAGAATTTATGAGCAAACACAAATGCAGGGCAGCAGGGAAAAGGGAAGAGAGGAGGAAAGAACAAATGAAATGACAGTAATAGAGTGAACGTCAGGAGAGCTTAAATGACAAAAACAGATGATAATGTATGGTGGTAGGTCACAAAAGCAGAGCAAAATAAGTTTACAGTAGAATGATTCCAACGAAAGGTGCTGCCTGACCTGCTGAGCTTTTCCAGTATTTTCTTGTTTAATTTCAGATTTCCAGCATCTGTACTTTTTTTTTGATTTTCAGAATTATTATCATGATGCAATACCTTAGTAACTGGACAAGAAATCTTGACTAGATTTCTTGACTAGATCTGGACTAGAAGTCTAGTCTAGCGGTTAGCGTAACATTGTTACAACGCCAGCAACCCGGGTTCGATTCCGGCCACTGTCTGTAAGGAGTTTGTACGTTCTCCCTGTGTCTGTGTGGGTTTCCTCCAGTTGCTCCGGTTTCCTCCCACATTCCAAAAAACGTACAGGTTAGGAAGTTGTGGGCATGCTATGTTGGCGCCGGAAGCGTAGCGACACTTGCAGGCTGCCCCCAGAACATTCTACGCAAAAGATGCATTTCAATGTGTGTTTTGATGTACATGTGACTAATAAAGACATCTTATCTTACCTTAATGCTTTGAGGTCATGGCACCTGGGGAATTTGATGAACTAATCAAACTTGGAATCTGAGACCAATATCAGTAATTGTGACCATGTAGCCAACAGATTGTCATAAAGACCTGACTGGTCCATCAGGATAGGATATTTGCTTAGTTAACCTGCTCTGGACATAGCAGTGTGGTTGATTACTAAGTCATGAAGCACAAGGTTTAAATGCAATTAGGAATGGACAAAAAAAACGCTGGACTTGCTAGAGATGCTCACATCCTATGAATTAATTAAAACATATCTAAAAGAAAAGCTGTTGATTAAAAAGCAAAGTTAGTGGTTACACCTGAAAATATTGAACTCCATGTTGAGGTGAAGGGCTATACCTTTGCTGAGTTTGCAAATATGGCCCAAGCTTTTGGTCACTTTCCACTTCAATACTCCAGCCCATTCCCATCCCGAACTCTTTACCCTCAGTCCCAACATTGTTGTAAGAAAGCTCAACAAAAGCTTAACGAACAGCACCTCACCTTTCAATAGGGTTCATAACACCCTCCCTTACTCAACAGTGTGTCACAGGTTCACAAAGTTCATATAAACACTGCTAGTTTACAAACCATTCTGAGCAATTGCACATTTGCAAAGATTTAGCAGGGAGGAACTTACTTTAACTGACAAGCATGTTTCTGTTGAGATTAGATGTGTATTATAAGAGTATTTTCCATAAACGTTATGAAGGATTTTCATCTCTCTTAACAGGCTATGCTGATTACTCACCATAGCTCTATGTTGCCATGGTGAGAAACATCAGTTTACTTGCTATTAAACAAGGTGAAATAGTTCTGTTTAGCCAGGTGTGGCTCCCTAGTCAACACTCTCATAAAATGGGATGCCAGCAGTAACAGGATTACCCAAGTTACCTGCTTTTAGAAATCTCCCTAACTTCTTTATTATCCAATTGATGTGAAGCAACCTGACTAAAAGGAAATTAAAGGGATTCGCTTAGATGGATTCCATTAGACATCCCCGCAATGCTTTGGCTTATCTTGTAAGCAGCTTTCTCTTCACTCATAGGATGAAGGCATTGCCAGCAAGGACAGCATTAAATAGGCACCTCTAAATGACCTCAAGAAAGTTGAGGTTAACTCCTGTCTTGAACTGACGTAGTTGTACTGGTGAACAGCTTATGATTTGCAAGTGGTACAGATTGCTTAACAATTGTGGCCCAAGAAATAAATGGTTCAAAGTTCATAAGAATTATCGGCCAAAAAGTACATGGAATTGAAACTGCTGATTACAGCCCCTTCGTGCTGCCTCTCCAGAAGACTTCTGCTGTACTCATTACATTTGCTTTATCACTGCTGAACTTAGCTGAAGCAGAAGCTAATAAAATCACTGATTAGCTGGTAAAGCCAAATGTCCTCTACAAATTTTCAAGGAGTTGTAAGATGAGCCATTAAATGGATTCCTAATCTACAGTGACTCAGAAAAGCCAGTAAACTGATTCTGAACCAATTAATACTGTCAGGTTGTTCCAAAGAGAGGGGTCTTGCTCAGAGAGACTGGGCTGTGCATTGTTATCTGCAAGCTCCTATGTGTCTCATATAAGCAGCCTTTAAAACTGGATTGCTCTTCACTGCTGGAATAAACACTCCGTAGAGCATTCATAATAAATTGAACAGAACTACCACTGCCTATTCTGTCTGCAGCCAGCTGGGATAACTCTGTATGTGGGTGGATCTTCCCAATAAAAATGAAAGAGACATTTGTAATGCTAGATTATAGATAAAAGGTTGCTTGTCTCATATATAACTCTATTAGCAATTTTGTAGATGCAGCAAGCTAATTTTGTAGCAATCTTCCCCTGTTCATCCATTTAGCAGAATAGGCTTCAGTAAGATTTAGAAGGCATAAAAGGGCAAGGAGCTTTTCTTTAAAGGAATGTTGCATACTTATGGTCCAATGCATAATTCCATGTGAAATGCAATGACACATAATTCTCTAAAAGGTACATTTTTAATTTGAGCCTTACTAACAGGGTAGAGTTTAAAGTAGTTCTCCAATGAGATCAGAATAGAAAATAGACAAATGAATGGGTAACAAGAGTAGAGGAACATAATGTGGAAAAATGCAAGGTCATCTACTTTGGTAGAAGATTAGAAAAGCAGCATTGTTTTAAATGGTAAGAGATTGAAAGGTGTTCATGCTCAGGGTATCCTGGAGGACATTGTCAACAGTACTATCAGGTTGCATTTATACTTCGCAGAGAAGAGGGTTGTGGTTGTATGTGATCAATAATATCAGCCCCAAGACACCACTGCACCTGGGCTATGTGCTGGTGCTAGCCATCATCGTGCATCATTAATGACCTTGCTTCCACCTTAAGATCAGAAGTGGGGATATTCATCCCTGATTGCATTCCATTCACTTAATTCCATTCACAACTCTTCAGTAAATCAAGCCATCACACTCGCATGCAGCAAGACAACATTCAGTCATGTGATAAGTAAAAAGTAACATTCAAACCACGGAATAACTAAAGAGTGACCATCTCCACATGGGAGACTCTAACCACTTGTTCTTGACATTCAATCGGCTTACCATTATTGGCTTCCCCACCATCAACATCCTAGGGGCATCTATTGACCAGAAACTCTACTGGATCAGCTATCTAAATACTGTGGCTACAAGAGTGCATCAGAGACTGAACATCATGTGGTGTTATGACTCGCACCCTGACATCCCAAAGCCTTAAGACCATCTACAAGACACAAGTCAGGAATGTGATTGGTGGGTACCACTCAACCATTCAGGACAAAGCAGACAACTTGCCTAGTACCCCATTCACCACCCTAAATTTTCATTCCCTCCACCATTAGCACTGAATGGCTGCAGAGAGTATCATTTGCAAGAAGAAATTACTTATCTGGGCTACTCTGGCAGCTCTGTACAGGTCAGCCCATGCCTTGACTTGGAAGTATAATCAGCATTCCTTCATTGTTACTAGCACTAAATCTTGAAACTCTCTCCCCAACAGCATTATGGAGATACCACCAGAATGACTGCAAAAGATTGAGGTGGTAGTTGCTCATCACCTTCTCAAGGGCAGTTAATAATGCACAATAAGTGCTGGCCTTGCCATATTTATCAGGTAGCCACTTATAAATCTAACAAGGAATTCGGGAGAAACTGTTTTACAGGTACACAGACGCTTGCAAGTATGTGAAATTTACTATTTTCTGGAGTGGTTGAGGTGAGTAACGTAAAGGTATTTAAGTTGCTGGATAAGTAAATGTGTTAGGAAGGAATAAAAGAGCAAGTTGACTTAGTGTGATGATGGAAGGTGAAAGGAAGATCCTGTGTATATAAACTGTTATAGACCAACAGCGATAAATGGCTCCTTAACCATACAACATAATTCAATGCATTTTTTCACAAAGAATGGTATTATTTACATTTCTGTAGCTTTATTGAAAACATTAAATTTACTGTGGTGTCGAAAATATGAAATGGTAAATCTCTGCCACAGTGTCCTTAGGTGGTTAAGATGACCTTGCTTTGATAGCAACACATTGCCCTACAGCCATCCACAGGAACCAATTGAAACACATCAATCACAGTTAATTTTCATCTTGCATCAAAAGCAAGAAACCACTCAAAGATCGCTTTCTATAAAAGTTTATTTTTAAAAACTATGTATCACTTCCAACTTTTATGATGTCCCAGATTCCTGGAGCCTTGTCAGGAAGCTCATGTATCTGCCACATGCTTATGACAGATCATTGCACAGAACCCATGAAGGTTGATTTTAATGACCTTTAGATGCTTCCATACAACATTAACAGTGTGTATCCAAGCATGATTCTCTTGTCATCCCAATGAGATCAGTGTTTACAGTCAGCAGATGTGACATTTTATAACAAATGAACTTTATAAACAATATGGCCCAGAACCTGTGGTAATGACATTGATGATGATGAAAAGCAAAATACTATAGATGCTTGAAATCTGAAATAAATACAGAAAATGGCAGAAATACTCAGCAGATCAGGTAGCATCTGTGGAGAGAGAAACAGCAATATGTTTCAGGTTAATGATCTTTCATCTACACTTGGAAACGTTGGAAATATAACATGGTTGAAGTTGTTTTAATATGTTTATGGTACATTGATAGACTATCGGTGTTGCTTCCTGCCCTCAGACAGAACTCAAACGTTTCAACACCTTTGCTGTCAACTTTCCTGCTCTCACTTTCACATCGTCCATCTATGATTCTTCCTTTTCTTAACCATGATCAAGATGACAGGAGAATTGGTTAGCTACCAATCTCCATTACAAGCCTGCACACTTCACACAGCCATTAACAACAGCCCCTCCTATCCTGCTTTATGCAAGATCACTGTTCCCTTCTCCCAGTTTTTCCTGCTCTCTTATACTTGTAAGATGTCATCTTACAGTGATGCTTCTGAAATGTTTTTCTTTTTTCCTCAATAGTGATTTCCCCTCTAATGTAACTGACAGGCGTCTCCTTCCTTTCCCACACTTCCACTCTTACCTCCTCCTCTCCCACCCGGGCAAAGGTAGAATTCTCCTTGATGTCACCCTCTACTACACCTGTTTCCACATTCAATAGATCATCCTCTGTAATTTCCATCATCTTCAAAGTGTTGCCACCACCAGACACATTTTTCCTTCCCCTCCATTCTCAGTATTCTGTGATGCTCTGGGCTATTCTTTCATCCATCAACACCCACTTCATGTCTCACAGCAGCTTCCCGTGGAAATGCAGAAGATGCAACACCTGTCCTCGTACCTCTCCCGTTCCCAGCATTCAGACACTCACACATTCCTTCCAGTTGAAGCAGACACTCACAGGCATTCCTTCCAATTTAATGTGCTACAGTTAGTGCTCACAAAATGGCCTTCTCTTCATTGGAGAAATCAACTGCAATTTAGGTAATCACTTGTAAAACACCCCTGTTCAACTTGCAAAGTTCACGTTGAGCCTCCAGTTGCTTTTCACTTTATTGCACCATCTCACTCCTACTCTGAACCCCTTCTTATTCTGATTCAAGAAAGCCCTAAGTAAGTTTGAGGAATCATATCTCATCTTCCAACTTCGTATGTTGTGGCCATCAGGAATTAACAGTACATTTGGCATACAGATAGACAGCCTTTCCATTTGTATTGGAATTGGTCAGATGTGAAGAATGGTCATCACCCAAAAACATTATCATTCTGCTTTCCTCTCCACAGATGTTGCCTGACCTACTGAGAAGTTCCAGCATTGCCTGTTTCTATTTCAGATTTATTTCTTTGGTGTTTAGTATTTCACAATTCGAACACTGCATTTTATTCTTTCTCTTTCCTTCTTTATCATTAATCTGCTCCAGACAGATTATGTGTAATTAAAAAGTCTTCACCACAACCATGTGTGTCATCCACTCTCCCTTACTCGTCACTTTATCACAGATTCCCTTTTATCTTGCCACCCCTCACCCTTCTCTGCAATTTAAAACATGTCTCATTTTTAACTTTTCCTAGTTCTGATGAAAGCTCATCCACCTGTTTCTCTCTCCACTGAAGTTTCCTAACTTGAAATGTTAGTGCTTGCTGTTATTACTGATAAGACAACAGCAACTTCTGGCATTCATGAGTGCAGCATTAAACACAGAGATCCAGAAATGATGGCAGAGATAACCTGCTTCTCCACAAGGTGTACCATTGCAGTCTTCACTGATGACTTCAAGACAGACTTGCTGCTTGACACTGGAAACAGGCTTTCTGGCGGACTTCCCAACCTGACTATCATTTCATTGTGCAGACCAATTCTTCCATAACTAACCCCACCGGTGTTCTCACCTGTTTAGCCTGCAGCGCAAGTCAGTTTCAACCTTAACCAACAGTTGGAAGGCACCCATGCTATGCTTACTTCATGCCTGTCTGTTTGTATATTACCCTCCCCTGCAAGGAAGAGAAAGAAAGTGTGTATGTTTGTGTCATGTAAGTTGTTAAATGATACGGAAATCATGTTTGAATAGCTGGCGGTGTGTACAAATTGTGAATCTTGTATCTTTGCCATTTCTGTGAAAATGAGAAATGAGTTTCTGACTGTTAGGGATGAGTCGAAGTTGCTGCAAGGTGAGCGACAGGAAGATGGTGCATTGCAGGTGACTGAAACCAATGGTGAAGTTGGTGTTACTTGTCATTCAAAGATTCATTCACTCATGAGGTAATAGAAGTTCTTGCACTGCTGCATTCAGTAGGTGACACAGTAGCGCAGCTAGATGAGCTGTTGCCTGGTAGTTCCAGTGACCCACGTTCAATCTTGGCTTCCAATGCATCTGTGTGGACTCTGCACGTTCTCCCTGTGACTGTACGAGTTTCCTCCTGGTGGTCCAGATTCCTCCCACATCCCAAAAATGTAGAGCTTGGTAGGTTAATTGGTCACTGTAACTTGACTCTAATGTGTGGGTGAGTGGTAGAAACTGGGAGGAGTTGATGGGAGTGTGGAGGAAACAAAATGGGATTAACGTAAATAGGTACTTGATGGTGGGCATGGACTCAGTGGGCTGAAGGGATTGTTTCTGTGCTGAGTGACCATGAGTCCTGTGTTGGTGAAAAAACTGACTTTCAGAGCGATATGCTCCCACAGCCTTCTGAGCGACATTTGTCGAGTCTACTGACCCAAATGGACAGACTAGAACTCTTCTTTCTGTCCTCTCCACCAAGGCCTTCTGTACATTATCTAAAATCAGACCCATATTTCTTCCATGTTGTGCTATTCCTTGATATTTTGCAGATTAGATTTTCTTCTCTGATAGATGGCCTCATCTGCTCCAACCATACTGCATCATTGATCTAAGAAGTGCAAAATAACCACTGATGATATTTTCCCCAACTGATATGCAGCCAATGAACAGCCTGACTAACACCAGTCAGATGTAAAAATCATTCACATGAGAAGGCAGCACATTGCAATTTAGGAGCCCAGAGTTAATCGCACATCACAATCACTATGACCAATTTTGGAGACTATCCAATTTGGCTCCCAATGCATTTCAGAAGTTTAAAATTCAATCTGATATTAAAAGCCAAGATGAAAAGATGTGCCTATCATTAATCAATTCTGAACAAAGTAGCAATTCAATAATCCTAATGAAAATCCACATTAATGACAAAGAGGAAATTATGCCGTGATTCAGAATTAGCAAGGGATAAGGTCATTGTAAATTCATTGTTTTGAGGAAGTTATTATTTTTAGAACTAAACTTGCTTCATATCTGAAATGGGGACTGTTGTATCACAAACTTGATAGAAAGAGGAGTGGAGAAAAATATTCCTTTTATAGCATCATCATTTTACACTAAATAGAATAAACATAACTATCGAGTACCAAGAGGAATAGCACAGAGAAACAGATGCATGACTATTGAAATGGAGTTACATTAGTTCTGACACACATAAACTTCAGCAAGACTTATTAAAAGTAAAATTGATTTACACGTGTAGTGTTCAGCAGTATCACGTTACATACCTTGCCTTTTCTATAGGATATTGGACAACGTAAGCCAGTAGTGGTCTACAACTGGCTCCTGGTTGACTATGAGCTAACTTCAAACTACTGTCATAGATCAGTTTCAACCCCATTGTGTCCAATTTGGTCTGGTTATAGTCTGTACTATACTGTAAAGTTTGTTATTTGTATCCATCACCAGGGAAGAAAGTAATACAGCTGTATAGAGGTGATGCATGTTGTTGATTAAACCTTTGCCCTCACTTGTCTATTTTCTCCAATAAGCAGACAAAAGGATAATAAAACATCAGGTCACAGGCTTTAAAACTGTCACATGTGACAGATGGTACCAACAGTGACCTGTTTCCCTAACACGTTTTTCCACATTTCTCAGGAGATTTGACTCTTGTATCAACAGAGGCCATTTTTACCTTGTCAAAAAGGACCTGAGCTGCACTACATGATGGCTGCCAAGTTTTCAACAGCAAGGAAAGAGCTGGCTGTACACTTTTCAAATGAACTGGGGCTGCACTTGTAAAACAAGATGATGAATGATATTTGTCCATTTTATATTATTCAAGAGAGTCACCACTATCATAGAATTAGTGTAAGTAATGCATGGCAATGTCCTTCAGGATTTTTGTTTCAGTGAATGCAGAAGACAATTTTTTTTAGTTTACTCTCACAGTTCCCGTTCACTATCAAGAAAACACCAATATCATCCATTACACCAATAGCAAAATCAGCACTGGATGACTGAACTGACTGCAGATGAATTGTGTTTGAAAAGATTATCTGGTTCTGTGGTAGAGTATGCAACTGTATCAAAAATCAATTAATTTTTCACACTGTAATCAAGTATCATTACGTGAAATTCATTGGATCCAAGGCAAGCTCACCACTATATTCCACAAACCTGATCAATATCAACTACCCCACTGTGCATTCTGACATATCTGCTTTGCATTCATTGACTGCTACCTCAGGATAATTTGAAATTCATTTTAAATGTCTAAACAGGTGTAGCATCTCAAATCAGGGAAATAATGCAACAGCAAAGATGTGAAAGTGATGGCCAGCAACAAGAAAGATGTATTTTGAATGTGTAGGCTTAGAGGCCTAGAAATTCAATCATGACTGAAAATAGTTTTGCGCAGGAACCTGCAGCAGCATGTCATACTGACATTCACTCACGGATTAGTGTGTTCTCGGAGCACCATCCTTCAAGTCTTTTTTTTTACTTAAATTGCAGTTGCACAGGTGATTTAGGAAGCACTTGACACTAGCTAAAACTCACTTATAGAAATCATGTCTGTATCCCTTAAAGAGGATGTGATCATTGACTACAATCTAAATAGTGAGAGATTACAGATTTCTGGCATGGAAAAGGAGCTGAGTTGTTCTCCTTATTTAAGGAAGGATTTAGGAGGGGTGATCTGATTGAAGCATACAAGATCCTGAGCAGTCTTGACAGGGTGGACAGGGAGATGTTTTCTCTTTCAGAAAATCTAGAACTAGGGATCATTGTTTTAAAAATAAGGAGTTGCTTATTTAAGAAGTAAAATTTTCTCTTTAGAGTCTTTGGAATTGTCTTCCTGAAAGGATGGTGAAAGCAGAGTCGTTGGATATGTTCAAGGCAGAAGCAACAATGTGAAGTTGAGATTGCAGTCAAATCAGCTATTATCTTTTTAAATGGTGGAATCACTCAAGGGATTAAGTGACCTCCTCTTACTTCTTATGCACGTACATATGACTGCAACTACTGCTAGAAGACATTGCACAATATAGGATGAACTATTTACTGTAGAAACAACAAAGGCATGTAAGTGAGCACATCACCTCCCTGACACTGACCTTGAGATGCTGATGCAAGAGATGAACACCTGGAAGGACCGTACTTGGTAACCCAGGAAGCCCTTGGAACAGAAATGTAGAGGCAATGTATGCAGGAAGTCAGGGAGATCAATTTATTCAGGGCTGCTCTTGGATAAGCGAAGAAGAAAAAATAACCTTGCACCAGGTATAAGGATGAGTAGCATAAAGGGTTAATTTTTGTGTGAGTAAAGACAGATAGTATATACTCACCATCTTCAGTTAATAAGCAGTTGGTCCAAGAAGGTCTACAGGAAAATAAAAGTAAAACAAACAGAATGATAGCTCAAGATGAAGAGGACAATGTAAACTCTTTCTTATGCCCCATGAAAGTGGGATTCGTGGATAGCTGGAATGCAATTGAGATGAGCAGTATGGTGAGAATGAGTCCCATGACAATAAGTAATGAGACCTGGGATTGTGCAGATCCCCCATACTTGTAAAATAAGACCACCAGGCTCATTTTAACCTGATTGGCTCTATGCCGAATAGGGAATGTCTGTTCATTGGGTGAAGATATTGTAAAATGCTGCTACGTATCTCATAAAAATGCCAAGCTCTGTACAGCTGGGGAGAAAGTGTGAACCATCTTCTCCCACTTGCAAGCATAAGATCGTTTCCTAAAGTACAGACAGTGTGGGTGATCCTTTTCATCACAACAATCATGATGGGTTTTGATAGGTAAAGCAGGAGAAGCCGAAGATTCAAGGACCATGAGACACAAATTTAAAATGTTTGGCAAAGCCCAAGTGCAAACCTGAGGTCAAATATTTCTTTTCTGAGGAGAGTAGTTATGATCTGAAACTCACTACTTGTATGGGTGGTGAAAACAAAATTAATCAGAGCTTTCAGACAACAATCGCATTAATACTTAAGAAGAAAAGATATTTTGCAGAGGTATGTGGAAAGAGGAGGAGAATGGGACTCCCTGGATTTTTCAGCAAAGGATTGACATGAAGTCGATGTGCTGCTTTGCCATAAAGATTTTATGATTTAATTCAAAGTTGATAGCCAAAGACACTTGGAAGACAAAGGTTTACACACACATAATCAAGGTTTTAGACTTGATTGGATGTATAGAAATGTTTGGAATATTGATTTGCTTTGCACTGGTTTTCATGATTTGTGCTCAAGTGAACATGAAGTGATCAATAACCGAGAGAAAGTAACGTTGTAACTGTTTTACAATAGGGATTCTTGTTTCTCTTCATTGGTAATAACTCACGGATGGTGAGCATTGCTGGGAAATCAGTATTTATTGATCATCACTAATTGTCATTCAGACTAATGAGAAGCCATCAACAATATTCCTCAGACATAACTGTTCTAGGTTACAATCGTTTCTCTAAAATTAATTGGTTAGGCAAATTTGCATATCAGATATATGTGTATCTATGTATGTGTGTGTAAATATATATATATTTTTTTTATATACCAGAAATATATAATATACCAGAAGCCAACCAATTATAACATTGGCAGTGATGTGCTGTTGAAAGAGCTTTATAGTTGACTCCACAAGACCAATAATTGAAAATAATTCATCTGCTACAAATGACAACTTACTTCTGGTCCAAATGTCAACTCATTAATTATCATTACAAACCTAACAATGAAGCCTTTACAAAATAGAGGGCTTCATAATTCCTGAAGAAAAACATGCTGTAAATATTTTTTATCTGACAACATGTGCTCAAATAATAATTTCAAGGGAAGGGAGCTCATTAGAGCTGATTCAAAGACACACAAAATCTTAAAATGTTTAATTATTCATTCCATTTTTATATGTTTTAATATGTAAAAAAGATAGCTTTTTGTAGAAAATTAATGTTTTGTAAATCAGTATATTTATTTGGCACTATATGATTACCAACAGATTAAATGAATTGCATTATAATTAATGGAGTTAATTAATTGCATAATAATAATATATTTGGTAAAACATGACAAAAACTGCCATCTTAACTGATCAGATTGTGATAAATATGGTGGTTGATTTTTCAAAACAAAATCTGTATATGTAAGAACAATGCCTTTCTGTTATTATTTGTAAATGAAATCATATTGTTTCCCCAAGTCATGTTCAAGGACCCATGTAGTGAATATACCTTTTCCTTTCAAGATCATGAAAGATGTACACAAAAGGTCTTATCAAAATGAGGGCTTTAAGATTAATTTGAAAGTGACCTTACTTTTCCACCAAGACGCATCAGGAAGCTCTCCTATTGATCCATAGCAGCCTTTCTAAAGATTAAAAAAATACAGTATGCTGGAAAATTTCAACAGATCAGGCAGCATCTGTACAGAAAGAAATACAGTTAATATTTCGGATTGATCATTTTCATTTTGTCCCATTATCTGCAAGAGTAAATGTAAAAAAAGTCATGCAATTCATTCATAAATTAAAGTCATAGTATCATAGTCATGCAGTAATACAGCACAGAAACAGTCCCTTCAGCCCAAGTTATCCATGCCAACCAAGATGCCCATCTAAGCTAGTCCCATTTACCTGCATTTGCTCCATATCCCTCCAAACCTTTCCTTCCATGTACCTATCCAAATGTCTTTTAAATATTGTTATTGTGCCTGCCTCTGCAATTTTCTCTGGCACCTCATTCCATGTACGCACCACCCTCTCTGTGAAAATGTTGACCCTGTGTGATAAAGGACCCTTTTAAATCTTTCCCCTCTCACCTTAAACTTATGCCCTCTAGTTATCCCTGGGAAAACCTACCCCTGGGAAAAAGTCTGCATGCATTTACCTTATCTATGCCCCTCATGATTTTATACACTTCTATAAGGTCACCCCTCAGTCTCCTATGCTCCAAGGAATAAAGTCCTAGCCTGCCCAGCCTCTCTATATAACTCATGCTCTCGAGTCCTGGCAGCATTCTTGTAAATCTCTTTGCACTCTTTCCAACTTAAAGGTATCTTTCCTGTTACATGGTAACCAAAACTGTACACAATACTCCAAGTGCAGACTCAACAACATCCTGTACAAATGCAACATAACCTCCCAACTCCTATACCAATGCCCTGACTAATGAAGACCAGTGTGCCAAGCACCTTGTTCACTTCCAGGGAATTTTGCCAATTTAATAAGATAACTATTTAGTTCTTCCTCATGAAAAGATCAGGAAACCTGAAGTGTTAACTGTTTTTCATCCCTCGAGGCGCTCCCTAACCTGCCAAGTGTTGTTATTGCTCATAGTCATCCTTGATGCTCATCTGCAACCTCCTTGACTGTGAGTAAGCTTTGCTCTACCATCTTGCTTCCTGATTTATTTATATGTATGTTTGTCATCAGAAAGAACACTTTAGTGCTTAAAATCTGAAATACTGAGCTATACACACAGAGATAAGGGTGGGGGGTGGGGGGGGCATTGGGAGGCAGGGCAGAAATTGACTGCTAGGTCTCCAACCTTCCTGGAATTTTATTACAAGGAACACATAACTGATACAAACAAATACCATCATGGGTTGAGAAGGATGTGGCAGATGGTACTGTGGCAGAGTCAGGGTGCTGGAGTGGAACTCATAGCTATTCCAAGCAAATGTGATGCAGCATCACCTTACCACTCCGCCCCACCTCCACCCCCAGCTGGATCTGGAAACTGTCCAAAAACAACCTGAATTGCATCCCAAGGATTTTCAACCCCATAGTATACATTGTGTAACAACATTAAAATGCACAATCCTTCCTAACATATTAAGGCCAAGTTCACTGGTGATACTTGTTACTTTTCCTCTGTAAAGGGAAATGGATAACTGGAGTTACTGTAAACTGACATCTCAGCACACCAGAACCAATAATCCAATGCACAAAATATAATTAGCATTGAAGAGCTATTTCTTTTGTTTGAATGGCCTGATAGGATTGAACACACTGTCCAATCTTTGAAATGTAAATACTGGAAAATGACATATTTGAATAATGATAAATGCTTTTACTTTCAGAACATTTAAATTCATACTTTAAGTTATGCATTGTTAGGTATTGCTCCAATACAATTTAAGAACAATGTATTATGTTCATATTGAACAGAAATTGAACATAGCCAATGATGTTCTAATCTGACTTACCCATTTAACATTAGTTTATCATGAGTTCAATTTTGTAATTCACCAGGTATAAGGTTGCTGACTATTTAAATGGTAAGTTACTGACCCATCATGTGACTAATTTCATTTGATTTATATCATACTGATCTGCTCAGATAGACACTCTATTCTGTTGTGTGAGGCAAGTGGAAATGAGAAGAAATACGTCATTGTATTTTGAGAAAACAATGACAACAATCTACACTAGTAACAGAAAATGCTGGAAACACTCAGCACGCCAGGGACCATCTGTTGGAAGAGAAACAGAGTTAATGTTTCAGGTTGAAGAACTTCTGTCAGATCCCTGGTGAAGGGTCTTGACTTGAAACGTTAACTCTGTTTGTATCCCTGACTTCTGGAGAGTTTCCAGCATTTTCAGTATTTATTTCAGTGTTCTAGCATCTGCAGTTTTTTTGGCTCTCAATCCAAGTTAGAAGTTAACTTTTCCTTAATATGCTCATCAAATTACATTGTTTGTTTCATAGGCAGTTCTGTAATATAATTGAGATAGCAGTTGTCTCTCGAGCAGCAGAACACCAAATTGCAAGATTTTTGAAGTCCATTTTTCAGGGGGCAAAGTTCCACCTCTAACAGAAGCTAAAGACTGACGTCTGATGAATATTCCAGAAAATTCATCAATCTAGTGGTCTGCTGAAATTTAAATGATAATAGGTATGCTTGACAATTTGAACAATATGCTTTGCCAGCGGAACAATTCTGAATTGACTCAGTTTAGCTTTTGCTTCGGAAAGCACTCAGACAAGGTGGTATTAAGGTGTTAAGACATTATGGATTGGGCACTGTGGATGCTAAATTATTCCAAAATGGCAAACAATCAAACAATATGCACGGAAACCTTGGTGGTGTGAGGTGTGTAGCTGCTGTTTCAGTAAGGACGTTAGTGCAACTGTCTTCCCCCCACCCTCCCCACCCCCCCATCAGAAGTATGATGGGGAGTGAGTCGACCAAGGCATCAATCAATGTGCAATCTTGTCTTGCCACCAGCATTACTGAATTGGAAATCAATTCTCTTAATCTCTTAATCTTGCGTGCATTCTGCAGTTTTAAAGGGTTCATTAACTACTTGAAAGTTCTTTGCTGAACGATTTCTACCAGCTCTTACTGTGATGCTAGAAGGATTTGATGTTTTTAGAGTTTTTTTTAAGTCTGCAGGGAGGGACACTTCAGTAGGAAAGGGAAGGGATTTAAAACCACCCCTTTCTGGCATTGTCACTCATGAGCAATTTCCATTTCCCCATTCACAAGCTTCCCTCTATTGTTGACCATAACAGCATCTGCTTGGTCTCAATGCCAAAATAATAGAAATTAGTTCCATTTTGTGTTGGCTAAGTAAATAATAACAAACGCACACAAACATCAATTAATTCATAACTTTTGCTAGTGTAGGTCTCTCAAGTTCCTCTCCCTGTCCTTGTGCTCCAACACAATGCCACACCACCCCCCCACCCACCAGTAACCCAACTCCAGTGAATGTGATACTAGAGATTCTGCAGATGCTGGAATCTGCAGCAACATACACAAAATACTGGAGGAACTCAGCAGGTCAGGCAGCATCTATTGCTGGAAATGAGAAACAAAAACAGAAAATGCTGGAAACACCCAGCAGGTCAGGCAGCGTGTGTGGAGAGAGAAACAGTGAATGATTTGGGCCTGGGATCCTTTGTCACAACTGGGACTATTACTGTGATCCCTGATCTCCAAACCTTATACCCTCAAAATGTAAAAGTGCTCTGAGGTTGGTCTAGCATGGGAAGGTGGTGGGTTCGACAGTGCTTTTGGGGGCAGAGTTATTCTGAATCTGGACAAGTGGATTTGATTCATACAGTTTAGAGCAGCTTCCCGGCCCTGTCAATATCATCAAACACCTCTGGGCACTTGTCTCTGCCGCCATCTTGTGCCACATGGCTTCGAGCTCCATTTCCAGGCCTCCCAGTTTGGCCCCAACAAGGATCCCACGTACCTGCATTCCATCCTGCTACTCCCTTCGCTTCTCCCGCCAGATCCTACATGCCACTCTCATCGCCATGCGCAGATACCAATGGGCCCTGTCTGTCTCTGTCACAACTCTGGTCCTCGCTCTCCATGACTTGCAACGGACCCCCCCTCCCCCCACGACACCCCATCCTCTGCCGGATCCACACCCCCGACCATTGATTCCTCCCCCTCCTCGCGCCCAAGAAGGATCGGAAGCCCACCCGCCTCCAGGTTGTGGCCCACACCACCTGACCTGCTATGTTCCTCCAGCGTTTTGTGTGTGTTGCCCCAGTGACTTTGCTGATGGAGGAACTCAGCAGGTCAGGCTATTTAACACACTGCAAGTGACTTTGGTGGGAAAGATTCCTGGGCCTAAAAAAAAAATCAGGCCTCAGACTGCGCCATCCTGGTATGAGCAGTAACAGCCTGACTTGAGCATTAGTACTGGTGAAGTACCCGCTGTGGGGTTGTGAATGTTGTTATCCTCAGTCATGGCAGCATATTTATATCTCAGAGGCCTGTGATAGCTCCTCAGCAGTCTCTATGATCTATGGAAGTCAGACTGCTGAGATACCAGCCACCCTTTGAAAATAGCATAGTCAGGATGGTAGCAATCTGATCCTATTCAGAAACAGTCTGAGCTTCCAATGTAGCACCATATATTGGGTACCTTCTGCACGTGCTACAGTGGATGCTGACATATTGACCATCCAGTGGTACATTATCATTAGGTCAACCTACAAACTTAATGAATTTTATGTGGGAAATGATTGTCTCCAGGTTCTGTGCAAATGCCTGTGCGAAGTTGCTACCAGGCTTGCCGATGCACCAAATAGCTGACAATAAAATGGTCTTAGCCCCACTGATGAGCTATGGAATTATGAAAATTGATGAACTCAGCAGTGTCTGAGGCCAGTGCTGCAATGAGTGGGAAATGGCATTTGAAGACACTTTCACTGATCTTATTGTGCGTAAGATCTTCGAACTGTGTTAGCACTGCATCCAGGTCTTCAAGCCTCGACTCCCATCATTGACCTCCACAGCTCTCCCCTCCCACTGCCTTTTATGTCTATGTCTGGGAGTCCTCCACAGTCACTGAAGATAGAGGAAATTCCTCTTGCCCTCCAACTCTCCTAATGGCTCCAGTGCAGCAATGGAAAAGTGTGGTACTCATTCTCTGTCCAATATTGTGTCACAATATTGGCAAATTGCAATTCAATGACCATGACCAGCTGCAACTATAATGCAGCTTCCCTTGGAGAACAACAGGTTCGCATTAGGCAGTGCAGGCTAGCTTGAAGTTATGCGATTCATTCAGAAAGTAAGCCTCTTTTGAGGCAATGGGACAAGCCACAGACGAGTTTGTGCTAGTGGATGCTACAATATCATTTGTAGGCCACGCCCTCTGTGGACCAAGAACTGAAAGTTCACTGGGCCACTTGTGCAAAGTAGCCCAGCATCTCCCCTGACCACTAATTTCAGGCACTACTCAAATTAGCAGTGTAATATTTTTTTAATGGAAAATATGCCTTCAGAAGCTCTGGAAAATAAGTGTTTCCTCCTTCAGAATGCTGGAATGTTTACTCAGCAAGATTCTTATCTCTAGGCTCATATGACATCAACTACATCCAATGAAGTATTTGATTTAAGTTCTCCATACTCAAGTTTACAAAGAGAGTATGATTCATTTTTTCAAATAATAATAAACCATTCCTGATAAACAACAACATTTCCAATGCCATGTTCTAGTTGAGGGGATTTGACGAACTTCGACGGAGGATTGAAAGAAAATTGTTTTTTCCCAACAGAAGGGCAAAACAGTGAAGGCTTAGCTGCTTTAACTTGTTTTCCTTTTCAGTCAGAACATATTTATTAGCATTGACATGAGTTTCCAAAAAGTGACCAAGCATTTCAGCAATCAATTCTTGGCAAAAATGAGAAAGAATGATCAAAACAGGGAACTGTGATGGACATTCCAACAAAAGGTGGGTTTGGCACTTTCAAATGATGTGGTGTAATCTCTGACAAAGGGAGGACTGTCCCTTTAAAAATATGGGCAGCAAGTCCAGCCAACGTTTTAGCATTCATCGTGAAGCTCTGTGAAACCATAAGAGGCAGACATTTGTTCATGCTCACTGAAGCAAATCCACATGCTGCGTGAATCTCAAGCTCCCTATCTTGATATTTAGAAAGCAAGAAATATCCATGTTTTGCAACTTGATCAACTAAAAGTCATAAGTATATCACTACATTTCTGTAAAAGAAATACAAAGACCATTTATTGTTCATATGAAGGAGGCACATTTTCCATGGAATTGTATCCTGTTGATCAATTAAAGTGTCTGTAGGAGCTAACATTAAACTATTACTTTGGTCATTCTGTAAATTTTAGGCAAGTTTCATGAATGTAAAATGAATCAGCACATTGTGATCATAGCTGCAGAGCAGAGGAGGAGACAGATGACTGCAACAAGCCTCAATCCCTTTAGTCCACATTCATTGTAAAAAGGAAAACTGTTTATAAGTTCACAACACTGCACACACATGCAAATGCTTACAGTTACAGCTGCTTGAACTCACTTACAACATAAAATTTAATAGTGCATCCTGTTCCACAAAACTGTTTCCCTCCTGTAAAAACAAAAAAACATTCTAATTTCCCTTTTCCCACCTGTTTTCCTAATTTGTAACTTAAGTGGGAGGAATGAGTTGTTTGGTTCCTTGTGCCCACTCCAAGTTCAATAAGACCACAACATCATCCTTTTTCATACTTAGTACTGCTTTTACATTCACTATCCTAGCACCTCCTATCATTATCCTGGAAACTTAACTTCAAACAATTCTTCATCCAAAAAGAACAAATCCATTGTTATAAATACTTTGTGATCAGAATTTCTTAAGGTCCTGGTTTGAAAATCCAAATCTTCTGGCAGTATAACAAAGTCAAAGTCAATGTTGAGCTTATTGTCATGTGCATAAGTACATAGATGCACA
Source organism: Pristis pectinata (assembly GCF_009764475.1). NCBI lineage: Eukaryota > Metazoa > Chordata > Chondrichthyes > Rhinopristiformes > Pristidae > Pristis > Pristis pectinata. The sequence goes on along the minus strand of NC_067418.1, from coordinate 22,259,075 downwards.
GGTGCAATGAAAAACTTAATTGCAGCAGCATCACAGGCACATAGCATCATATCAGCAGCATTCACAAGAAAATCATATATTGAACAAATAAAACACAATTTTTACAAGAAAGAACACAATTAGAACAAAAAAAGAGTCTATTTTAGTACAAAGTGATCAAAGTGCTAAACTCTGTCAGTTGGTTCAAGAACTGAATAGTTGAAGGGAAGCAGCTGTTCTTGAACTTGCTGGTGTGGGACTTCATCCTTTGTGGAACACTCAATCTTTTCAGAACCTCAGAAGTATGTCAGCACAGAAACCATTTACATCTATAGAATTAGGATTGCTCAATTATCCTTAGCCCAATACATCACGGGAACATCACTCCCCACCATTGGTAGTATTCACAGGAGGCACTGCCTCAAGGCAGCAATATCCATCATCAAAGCTCCCCACCATCTGGGCCATGCCATCATTTCGCAGTTACCATCGGGGCAGGAGGTACAGAAGCCTGAAGTTCCACACCACCAGGTTCAAAAACAGCTACTCCCCTTCAACCATTCAGTTCTTGAACCAACCGGCACAAACCTGATCACTGCAGTTTAGCAATATTATGACCACTGATCACTTTGCACTAAAATGGACTTTTTTTGGTCTAATTGTGTTCTTTCTTGTAAAAATTGTGTTTAATTTATGTTTTTCTTGTGAATGCTGCTTATATAATGCTATGTGCCTGTGATGCTGCTGCAAGCAAATTGCTCATTGCGCCTGTGCATACATGTACTTGTGCATACGACAATAAACTCAACTTTGACTTTGAACAATTACAAAGCTTCATTTTGTTATCTACAATACATCTTGATCTTGAAGGCTGGGTTATTAAATGAAAAGCATTGTAGTACAATTTCAACTAACCACTCAAGATTGGGTGCCATCCTTAAAAACAACCTGCCTAATTTTACTCTATAATAAATTCAATCAGGTTGGACATAAAATCTGTGCTCCCCCACCCAACCAACCAGTGTCTCAAGTTTCCTGACGTTAAGAGTTCCAGCAAGGAAGGATTTCCCAGTATGATGAAGTTGTGCACAACCAATCACATCAATAAGCAGCATTCACAATCAGTAGTTCATTGTGTCACGCAAGCTTTGCCAGTACTCTAGGCTCAGGTTTATGACTACTGTCATGTAGCTGGCTTCTTGTTCAGTATTGCTACAGTAATCATTTCAAGAGGCTCCTAAATGAAGGGAAGGTGTAGCAGCAGGAAGGAAGCCAGTGAAAAAGAAATGTCTAGATAGCTAGAATAAAGTAAAGCTGCCTGTATAGAATCTGTGGTTTTAGAATTTATGTACTTGTGCAATAGTAAGAATTGGAGCTCAACACCAGGACATAGAGTGCACCGCTCTGAAGGTTAAAGAGCTTCTGGTTCTGGCTCCTTCCAGACGTCTCAGGTGATCTGGCAGCTTTATTTGCTCATGGAGATCCAGAAAATCATAGGTGAAACGTGTGATGTATGAAAAGCAGTTAGTGGGGGGAAAGGTATGGGAAATCGCTCACTTTGCAAGATCTCTATAGGCGTATAATCTTCTTGCTTGGCTTGAGACAACTTGCAAGTTGGAAAAATACAATACTTTGCCTTTGCAATTTAAGTGCAGATTCTCTAATAGGCAGCCCAGTGATGTTATAAAGTCCAAAGAGAATTTACAAGAGTTTTGCCCATATTACAAGAGTTTACAAGAATTTACAAGAGTTTTGCCTATACAGCAATCTAGGATGCTGCACTCTCAACACTGAAGCAACTTTTCTCTTGTTTCTGGGTGACTTCCTGCCTGCAAACTCCTTTCGCCCTCACTCTGAGCTGCACACAATTCCAATCATAAGCCAGTGTCTGCGCATGCAAGGTTAACTGTCAATTTCAGTTCAGCCGTGTTGCGTCCTTTCCTCCTGGTATTTTCTGAACTGGAAGATTAAGAAATAAAAAAGGTTGTAATTTTGCAGTGGGTAAGCTGTATTGCTTGAATAGCTTCTGAAATCTGTCGGTATCATCTGTGAAGGTGAGATTGAATAAGAGGAGGGGAAGATGGGATCTTTTACATTTGTAAAAGCAGCTAACACCTCAGTTTAACATCCCATTCAAAAGGTGAACCAACTGCAGTGTACTCCTTTAGCATTCTGGAGCATCAGCCTATAATTATTCTACTCAAGTTCCGAGAGTGGGATTTGATTTCCTCCACAACCTTCTGCAAGTTAAAATGCTACCAACTGAGCTATAGCTAAGTCCACTGAGATAATCTGTGTACATCTTTTGAGTGGTATTATGACATGGATCTGTATAATCATGTTTTGATTCCAAGCCCAGCATGAGTGTGCATCATGCATCAACATGACTCATGAAGCTTCCAAACTGAGACATTGGCAAACATAAAAATGATGGATATGTACAATGCTGAGAAAATAACTGCATAAATGAGTGTGATGACAGAGCTCAAAGTAAATGAAGGAGAGCAGAGCAAAAAAGGTGATGGGTCTTCACTTGAGTGCCATTCTCCTGAGACCTGAACAATAACATAAAAGCATCTTCCTCTCTGCTCTGAAAATGCAGCAGGATCAAAGATGTGATGAATTAGTTTTGGTTATAAGGCATTGCACCTGCATCTAATTTTCATGCCACTTTATGCAGTCTTTTTTAATATTTAACTCACATTGGCCACTCAGTCTGCAAGCTTTGTGAAAACCCAGAGAGGAATAACTTGAGGGCTCCTGAATAGAAGCCAAAATTCCAATTTCATGGTGGAAAATGAAAGTATCCTTGTACTGGGTTACGCATTGAAGAGGCACACATAACTTAGAATTTCACTGACAAACCAGTTGAAGGAATTCTGCACTGAGTTACTTTCCTACCTATTGAAAGGAATTTGACAGAACTGTTGGTCACTATCTGCTATTAACCTGTTCTCATTTTTGCTGTTGCTCCTAGGAGTTGCACATGTCACCTTGCCTTTATTTTGCTCAGCAGATGTTAATGTTTTTGATAGTGTGCTTGGAGAGCCCTTCGACTTGTGACATTCCTTTCAGTGTCCTACTCCTCAGTACTCTGATTGATGATTGACTGCCCATCCAACTAGCTGACTGCATGGAATCCATTAAAAAACCTTCACCTGCATCAACCTTCTTTTCTAATTTGTGCTTGATCTGTTAGGGCTGCAAGGCTTTTTGATGCTATTTATGTACAGCTAGGTTGCAGCATAAAACATCTGATGAATTAAGCAGCATCTGGTTACTTTTGTGTTTTTTCAGATGTCACAGCTGGAAGCTATTTGTATCAAAAATGGCATTTTATATCACAGGCAATGGTGGCAATTATTATGGTGCACCCAACCAAAATGATTTAATTTTTCTCTGTGAACACAAGAGACTTTTTTACGAGTACATTAATGGGTACCCAATTTTGGACTCGGCGCTTGAAGCACTATACGTGTAGTCTGAAGTTAAATGCAGGGTATCTAATCCATCTTCAAGAACTGCTGGAAAATGTAAATCTCACAACAAAGCTTAAAAGGTATTGCTTGTGGTGAGTCAGAGGATAAACTGTTCAATAATACTGAGGGTTGTGCTCTATAATACAACTGATGTGAAATATATTTGGTCTTTCACAGTAAAAGTCAGCATTCCTGGGGAGATTCACTATTTTGTAACAAGTATTGTGCATTTTTGTGTAATATAATTATATGTTCAGTGATCCCACAGCATTACAAATGAAGTGAAATTAAAAAAAAATGATCTCCAGGTTCCTCTGAGCCTGTTGACTCATGAACTGTTACTCTTGTCACATTTTGCCTTTGTTTCTCTTCTATTTCCTACCCATCTTTTATCTTCGAATATTTCCTTTTGATAGATTAACATTACAACTCAAAAAACAGATTATGCGTTCTGCTTTAAAACTGTAGGGTTCTGAGCATGCCCATTTTCTTTTGTGTGCCAACAAAGTAAGCAATTTTTGCATCACAATTGATTCCAAATAAAAGATCTTCAGTTGTCACTGTTTACAGACCACAGTTATTTTCCTTCAATCCAACGTTGTTGGACTCAAAAAAATTAGCAGGCTACCACAGTCTGATTGGAGTTCTAATACCATACCATGTGACGTTTTGGACCTGTTGGTTTTCCTCGCAGAATCGGCCCGGGAGAGGTTGGAGCAGAGGTTCCCAACCAGGTACAGACTAAGTCTTTAAAAAGCTTGAGTGTTTGCGTGGACTTTTTCCCCCACAGAATCAGCCCAGGAGATGTTGGAGCAAAGGGTCCCGACCAGGTACGGACTAAGTATTTAAAAAGCTTGTGTATTTTGTGTGTTTTCGCGGACTTTTTCTCTCTAGCACAATTTAGAAGGGTCAATAAAAAGGAGGTTGTGTCAAGCGGAGTGGCCATTTCTGAGTAGCTATTGTCAGATGGACAGAGTCGGAGTGACTGGCTTTGGCACAACAAGCTTCGGCATCAAGAGGCGGAGGTCATGTGCAACAACACTGGTGAGTAGCTGGTAAGTAAAGGTAAGGTTTACTGTTATTGTTATAACTCTTAAGTAGACTACAGCTAGGTAGGAAGAAACATAGTTCAGATGGAGGGCAAGGCGATGTGCTGCAGCTGCATGATGTGGGAGCTAGTGGACCCTGCTGGGGTGCACGGTGACCACATCTGCAGTAAGTGATATGGTCACCTTACGTCACGTAATTGAGGCTGGAGGAACTTCGGCTCAGAATTGATGAGCTGGAGTCACAGCTTCAAACACTGCGAAGCATCAGGGAGGGAGAGAGATATGTAGTTGCTGTGCATTGGGAGGCAGTCACCCCACATAGAGCAGGTACTTCGAGGGTCCAGGAGGCAGATAGGTGGGTGACTGTCAGGGGAGAGAAAGAGAAAGGGAACAGGCAGACCATGCAGAGGACCCCGGAGGCTGTTCCCCTCAAAAACAGGTATTCTGCTTTGGATGCTGTTGAGGGGGATGACCTGCAGGGATCAAGCGGCAGTAGCCAGGTCTCTGGCACTGGTCCTGCTGCTCAGAAGGGAAGGGAGGAGAAGAGGAGGGCAATAGTGATAGGGGACTCGATAGTCAGGGCAACAGACAAGAGGTTCTGTGGACATGAGCGAGAATCCTGGATGGTATGTTGCCTCCCAGGTGCCAGGGTCCAGGATGTCTCTGATCGGGTCCACAGCATCTTTGCGCGGGAGGGAAAGCAGTCAGAAGTCGTGGTACATGTTGGTACCAACTACATAGGTAGGAAGGGGGATGATGTCCTGAAGTGGCTGAGGAGTTGGTGCAGGGGGCAAGGTTTTAGATTTTTGGATCATTGGGATCTCTTCTGGGGAAGGTGGGACCTGTACAGAGTGGATGGGTTACACCTGAACTCGAGGGGGACCAATATCCTTGCAGGCAGGTTTGCTAGTGTGGTTTGGGAGGGTTTAAACTAGTTTTCAAGGGGGATGGGAACTGGAGGGATAGGTCAGTGGAAGAAGTGCATGGAGTAAACCCAGATCTAACATATAGAGAGGCTTTGAGGAAGGAGAAGCAGAGTATAGGGTATAAAAGTAGTGAGGTGGATGGGCTAAAGTGCATTTGCTTAAATGCAAGAAGCATCAGGAATAAGGGTGATGAACTGAGAGCTTGGATAAATACATGGAACTATGATATTGTGGCTCTTGCAGAGACTTGGCTGTCACCAGGGTAGGAATGGATACTGAATATTCCCGGATTTCAGAGTTTTAAAAGGGGATAGGGAGGGGGGTGAGAAGAGGAGGAGGAGTGGCATTACTGATCAGGGATACTGTTACAGCTGCAGAAAGGGTGGATAATGTAGCAGGATCCTCTCTAGAGTCAGTATGGGTGGAAGTTAGGAACAAGAAAGGAGCAGTTACTCTACTGGGAGTATTCTATAGGCCCCCTGGTAGCAGCAAGGATACTGAGGAGCAGATTGGGAGGCAGCTTTTGGAAAGGTGCAAAAATAACAGGGTTGTTATCATGAGAGACTTCAACTTCCCAAATATTGATTGCACCTGCTTAGTACCAAAGGTTTAGATGGGGCAGAGTTTAAGTGTGTCCAGGACGGATTCCTGTCACAGTGTGTTGACAGGCCGACTAGAGGGAATGCCATATTAGATCTAGTATTAGGTAATGAACTGGGTCAGGTGACAGATCTCTCAGTGGGTGAGCATTTGGGGGACAGTGACCACCGCTCCCTAACCTTTAGCATTGTCATGGACAAGGATAGGAGCAAAGAGGACAGGAAGATATTTAATTGGGGAAGGGCAAATTATGAGGCTATAAGGCTAGAACTTGCGAGTGTAAATTGGGATAACATTTTTGAAGGGAAATATACTATGGAGATGTGGTCGTTGTTCAGGGATCTCTTGCAGGATTTTAGGGATAAATTTGTCCCAGTGAGGCAGAGAAAGAATGGCAGGGTGAAGGAACCATGGGTGACAAGAGAAGTGGAAAATCTAGTTAGGAGGAAGGCGGCAGCATACATAAGTCTTAGGCAGCAGGGATCGGATAGGGTTCTTGAAGATTATAGGGTAGCAAGGAAGGAACTTAAGAAGGGGCTGACGAGAGCAAGAAAGGGACATGAAAAGGCCTTGGCGAGTAGGATTAATGAAAACCCCAAGGCTTTTTTCACTTATGTGAAGAGCAGAAGGATGACGGGAGTAAAGGTAGGACTGATTAGAGACAAAGGTGGGAAGATGTGCCTGGAAGCTGTGGAAGTGGGTGAGGTCCACAATGAATACTTCTCTTCAGTATTCACCAAGGAGAGGGGCCTTGATGACGCTGAGGACAGTGTTGGTAAGGTTAATGTTCTAGAGCAGTGGTTTTCAACCTTTTTCATGCTGTGGCCCCCCAGAACATGTCCTTGTTAGATGGCAGACCCCCAAAGCCCACAAAATCAAACAATCGATAATTCATGTATACAACACTTAAATTACTCCACATAGGCCGTATTGAAATAGTGACTATTTCAATCACCGATAATTACCAGCGGTGTCCTTCAGTGTTCAGTTCAATGTGAAGGTGGTGCCTGTTTTCCACTGCAGAATTTGTCCAAATGTGGTGGTATGTGCGACAAACATATGCGTATGTCATCCTCAATATTCAGTCTTGATCTGTATTTGGTTTTCATGGCAGTGACTGCAGAAAATGCTATTTCGCACAAGTAAGTGGTTGCAAATGGTAACAGAACATTGACGGCTTTGCCGGACAGCAGTGGATACTCCTGGGAACATGCTATCCAGAACGACAACAGTGACATTCGGTTGAACTGCAAGTGCAAGGTCCTATCAGATGACAGTTCAGCCAATTCTTCTTGTTCACATCCAGTTAAATCAGTAAGCATGCATTCAAACGGATTTCGAATCCAATCAAACATGCTTGTGTCATCGTCGCCGAAATACTCATGGAAATAATGTGACAGCTGTTGAATATGGTTCAAAACGGTGCTCGCAATGGCCTCTGTCTTAGTCTCAATCACTGTCAGAAAGTCAGCCAGCAATGGAAACATATCATAGACACCTTGCTCGCATCTTCCCTTCCAGATACAGAGTTTTTTCTTGAAGGCATTGATTTTGTCATGCGTTTTCAGAACATTTGAGCCAGGTCCTTGCAATGATAGATTTAAGCTGTTCAAAATGTTAAGAATATCTGCAAGATAAGCTAATCTGGCAACCCACGTCTCATCTGTCAAGAACTGTGCCAATGATCCATTATGCTCATTTAGAAAAATGAGCAGTTCATCTCGCAATTCATATACACGCTGCACAACGCGGCCTCACGACAGCCATCTGACTTCTGTATGTAGCAACAAATGCTTATGCTTGGCTTCCATTTCATGGCATATGTTTTCAAACAAACGATGATTGTGCGGCCTGGTTTTGATAAAGTTAACAATTTTAATGCATGTGGAAAACACATCCCCAAGATTTTCATCCATATCCTTTGCAGCTAAAGCCTCACGATAAATCACGCAGTGGGTTGCTGCTACATGTGGAGCTACTTCTTTCACTCGACTTCCGTCCCGTCATTGCGGCAGCACCATCCGTGAATACTCTAATACAGTGTGTCCACGCCAATGTCAATTGTACAAAAAAAGTATCAAGCACACGGAAAAGTTCTTCACCAGTTGTATGCCCTGGGAGAGCCTTGCAAAACAAAAAGTCTTCCAAAGCCTCTCCCTCCCAGCAATATCGAACATAAACCAACAACTGCGCAGCACTGGCAACATCAGTACTTTCGTCAAGCTGAATCGCAAATCTGACTTGTTGAAGACATGTTATCAGCTGGCTCTGTATATCTTCCGCCATATCGCCAATTCTTCTGCTTACTGTGTTATCAGACAGTGGAATGGCTTTCAGGTTTTGACTGGATTCTTTTCCCAGTACAACTTAGCACATATCTACTGCTGCAGGCAGTGTAAGCTCTTCTCCAATTGTGTGAGGCTTTCTGGAACGTGCTATTCGTAATGCTACCAAATATGATGCACGAAGAGCCTTCTCACTTACAGTGGCGCAGGCTGTCATTTTGCCTTTCTGCTTGAGGTACAACTCCCTTTGCCGCTCAAAATATTCCTTCGGCTTAGTGGCAATATCTGGATGCACTGTTGTTAAATGGCGCTTCAATTTCGCTGGTTTCATTGCATCGTTGGACAGTGTTTGCAAACACACAACAGAGAGAGGTTGGTCTGCATTTGTCCCCACTGTGATGAAGCCATATGAAATGTATTCTGGATCATACTTGCATTGTTTTCTCTTTCGGTTACCCTTATCCCTTTGTCATCAGAATCTTCTGGTTTCTGGTCAGCTTTTCTCTTCAGAAATGTCTCCATACTCAGCAATACATGCTGGACAGTTTAATTACTATTACTGATAAACAAAATTATCAAAACTAATCTAAAATTTACACGCTTGCGCACTTTTCGTTTAACACTGACGTCACTGTGGCATAAATGCACAGTAAGTAAGCAATATTATTAAGACACACCAACAACGTCACTCAGTCTCGTTAACACTACAGTGCACAACAGAATAGTAGTGAGTAGTGAACACTACTGATTACTCTGACTACACAAGTCGAATATTAAGCGGCAGCTTACCGGAAGGGAACACCGTCTAAGTCTCTAAGATTGTCACTTATAACAGATAGAATAGATATGGCCAATTTCCTGAATAGTGGAAAACTGGAGCAAGCAAGTACGCTACATCTTTGTAACAGGTCACTTTTCCATTTTTTCCTTGGTTTGCTCGTGGACCTCCTGGCAACCCGCCACGGACCCCCAGGTGTCCGCGGACCACAGGTTGAAAACCTCTGTTCTAGAGCATGTTAATATCAAGAGAGACGATGTGTTGGAGCTGTTAGAAAATATTAGGACAGATAAGTCCCCGGGGCCTGACGGAATATTCCCCAGGCTGCTCAGCGAGGCGAGGGAGGAGATTGCTGAACCATTGGCTAGGATCTAGAATGGTACTGGAGGATTGGAGGGTGGCAAATGTTATCCCTCCTACCCTTTTTTGAATAAGGGGACAAGTCCAGGGAATTATAGACCAGTGAGCTTTACATCTGTGGTGGGCAAGCTGTTGGAAAGGATTCTTAAAGATAGGATCTATGGGCATTTGGAGCATCATAGTCTGATCAGGGACAGACAGCATGGATTTGTGAAAGGAAGATCATGTCTCACAAGCCTGATAGTGTTCTTTGAGGAGGTGACCAGACAGATCGCTCAGGGTAGTGCAGTAGATGTGGTCCACATGGATTTTAGTAAGGCATTTGACAAGGTTCCATATGGTAGGCTTCTTCAGAAGGTCAGTGGACATGGGATCCAGGGAAGCTTGGTCATGTGGATTCAGAATTGGCTTGCCTGTAGAAAGCAGAGGGTTGTGGTGGAGGGACCACATTTAGATTGGAGGGCTATGACTAGCAGTGTCCCACAAGTATCAGTTCTGGGACCTCTGCTTTTCATGATTTTTATTAATGACTTGGATGAGGGGGTAGAAGGGTGGGTTGGCAAGTTTGCAGATGACACAAAGATTGGTGGTGTTGTGGATAGTGTGGAGGACTGTCGAAGATTGCTGAGGGACATTGATAGGATGCACAGCTGGGCTGAGAAGTGGCAGATGGAGTTCAATCCGGAGAAGTGTGAGGTGGTACCCCTTGGAAGGACAAACTCCAAGGCAGAGTACAAAGTTAATGGCAGGGTCCTGGGTAGTGTGGAGGAGCAGAGGGATCTGGGGTTTCATATCCACGGATCACTGAAAGTTGCCTCACAGGTGGATAGGGTAGTTAAGAAAGCTTATGGGATGTTAGCTTTCATAAGTCGTGGGATCGAGTTTAAGAGCTGTGAGGTAATGATGCAGCTCTACAAAACTGTGGTTGGACCACACTTAGAGTACTGTGTCCAGTTCTGGTCGCCTCATTATAGGAAGAAAGTGGAAGCATTGGAAAGGGTACAGAGGAGATTTACCAGGATGCTGCCTGGTTTAGAGAATATGCATTATGAGGAGAGACTAAGGGAGCTAGGGCTTTACTCTTTGGAGAGGAGGAGGATTAGAGGAGACATGATAGAGGTGTACAAAATATTAAGAGGAATAGATAGAGTGGACAGCCAGCGCCTCTTTCCCAGGGAACCAGTGCTCAATACAAGAGGGCATGGCTTTAAAGTAATGGGTGGGAAGTTCAAGGGAGATATCAGAGGAAGGTTTTTTTTACCCAGAGAGTGGTTGGGGCATGGAATGTGCGGCCTGAGGCAGTGGTGGATGCAGGTACATTGGTCAAATTCAAGAGATTGTTAGATAAGCATATGGAGGACCTTAGAATAGAGGGATATGTGGGAGGAAGGCGTTAGATAGTCTTAGGCGAGGTTTAAAGGTCGGCACAACATTGTGGGCCAAAGGGCCTGTATTGTGCTGTACTATTCTATGATTCTAATAGTAAGTTACCCTGATTGACAGGCTTCAATTTGGGGATGGTTGCAGCCAAAGATCAGTTAGGTTTAGTGATGTGTGTAGTGGAGAATGTTGTGTGATTCATGGATAATGATGTGCGAATCGGTCAGAGAAGCTGACAAGTTGCAGGCTGGTCACGGGAAGGGGGCCTTGGTGACTGCAGGGAGTCAGGATGGAATCATGGAGATAATGCTGCCTGAATGGGTCTGTAAGGTTAATAATAGTGTATTCGTTGTAACATTGAACTCCAAAATCACAGCATTACCATCAATTCATATTGCATGCTTATTGTTGTCACAATTAACCCATTCTGCTGAAAACAGCCTCAACAGTGTGGAATCTGGCATGATTTATGTCACAAACATGGTTTGCATGTAATGAATGCTAACTCATAAAGATTAGGCACCAACAGCTCTCAAATATTACCACTGTGATGCTGAATTTTGTGACCAGTGTCTCTGGGAACTGTGCCTTTGTGATTGAAATGTAACTCGGTGCAATAATCTAAATTAGCTTCAAAATCTCTCTGGACCAAGTGGTTATAATATCCAAAAATACAAGGAACCATTTAAAGATGCAACAATGCACAGAGAACTCCCACTGTAAAGGAAAACTATAGTCCATCATTGGTTAACTATTGAGAAAAGTAGTTACTCTGCACTACTTCAGTACGGTAATCTTATTCTCTTGCATTTTATTTTAATGGCTTCCAATTAATCACAAAGGATAGGGATGTCAAACAATTAAGGTGAATGCTTTTTACAGTAATATTTCCTAGAGAATGAATGGTGCTAATGAATGCAATATGTGAATAGGATAAAGATCACACATTATTTTGGGGACATTCTTCCAAACTTGAAATGAATTATTTTACTAGTGGATAACGGTATATTAAAAAAAAATAGATTTTCAATTATATGTACTCTACTGACTGCATTTGGAAACATAATTTCTTATAATGACTGGGATTTTACAATCCCACAATGTTCACTTATTTGCAGCAATGTACAAACTTTTGCTGATTTTATACAATTGGAATTTGACTTTTCTGATGAAACAACAAGCTTTAAAATGAGTGATAGTTTCAGTGATTGTTCCTGAATCGGTGAGACAATAACATTTTTACTTTTTTTGATCTACAATTTTGTAATCTAAAATATATCACACCATCTTCAGACTGATGAAATTTACTCATTAAATTAGACAGCCTGAATAAATCTACACTTAATAAGTGCACTGGAAGCTCTTGAAAGAATTTTCTGCTCAAATCAAGGATATTTAATTAATCAATATGACTGACAAAACCTGGATTCGCTGATTGAACCAACAGCCTCTTTCAAAACACATTAGCAACCAGAAGCAAAGGATTGTGATAAATTAGCTGCTGAATATCTCAAAGTTTGCATATGCCTTAAATATATCATTTCTGATAGCATGTGACACAACATAGTAGCCCCGCAAGCTTTAATTTTGGAAGGATATTGTTTAGGAATAAAGAAACAGGAGTGGGTCATTCAGTCTCTTGAGCCTTCTCGTCGCGGTTAGATCATGGCTAATATGTGCCTGAGCTGCATTTCAGATGATGCACTCAATTCACAAAAATCTATCATTCTCAGTTTGAAGAGCTACAATTATTCTACCATCCACAAACTACTGGGACAGAGACTTCTAAACTGCAACATGGCTCAGTGTGAAAAAATCGTCCCTGGTCTATAAGATTTTGTTAGTTTGTTTTGATTTCCTATCAAAAGAAATAATGGGCTAATAACCTCCAAAATGGATGTGGGGATTGTGATAAGGGATTGACCCATGAATGTTGAATTTAATGTTTGCAGCATGCTGACTTTGTACCTATTTGAGTGATTGCTGTGCCTTTGCTTTTTCAAAGAGTCTTAGAATTATACAGCATGGAAACAGGCCCTTTGGCCCTCTGAACCCACACCCATCATTGGCCGAATGCTTCAACAAGGGGTCAAAATCATGAGTGGTCAGCAAAGGCTAGCATCAGCTAAGGTTAGCTTGCATCCCTTACAAGGGAGGCGTAATGTGGTTAGAGCAAGAGTTCAAATATACTTGTACAAGAAAGGAGAGAGGGGAAATCAACAGTTTGTGAACATTGCACTACAGGCTGTTGGAGGAGAAGGTGGAAAGATGAATAGATATACAGGGTGCAAGGAAAAGTGACAGACACATGCTCAGGTACCAAAGGAGTAAATAGATCTGCACATCAATGCCAGGATCAACCTTTAGGACAGAGAAGCAATACTGTAAGATGCTCAACGGTCTTTTATAAATAGTCAAGATCACACTTAATGCGCCTTCAAATATCACATTCCACAAATTGCCCCTGCTTCATCAAATACTGTTCAATTCACTTCATTCTCATCCTGATCAGGATCCATACCTAATGTTGCTGCAACTGCCATACCCATACCTCAAAGGGCTTGCAAACACTGCTGGCTTTGGCTGCCACATCATCCAAATACACTGCATGACGATTTTCACTTTCTCACGCAAAGCAAAGTAACATCTAACTGGCTGATGAGTGAAAAAACAGCAAGAAGATAGCAAAGGTGAAAACCCTTGTCAGCTTGCAGCCACCAGTTGAGAAACCAACTATGTGTGTAATTTGGGGAATAGCAGAGAGGTGGGGCATATCTGCAGGGAGATGGCAGCACAAGTGATCTGAAGCCGGGGTAATGAGCAGGGTAGTGAAAGTTCCATCCTGCACTCTATTTTTGCCTCAAAGACCCACTTATGGACTTTAATGGAAGAAGTCTGGGAAAGCTCAATGAAATGCTTGGGGTTTAGAGAGGCTGCCAGAAAGTCTGGCACCAATTCGACAAAGGGCTTTTGCCCCAAGCTTGGAACCAAATGGAAGTGACGGTAATTCCAATAACACAATTGGAGTTCATACAGCACCTTATACCCAAGCTTTCACTGAAACAAAAGAATGTTCTGCTGATTTCAGCCATGTCAACTCAGACTACTGCTATCTTGGCTATGGATTACAATGAACAATGGGATTCATATCAATCCAGATTATCTGGGCTTTGCCCCAAGGAGGTGGCAGGGCCCCAGGATGCGTAAATCTTTTGTTCCAACTTGGGAAAATATCATTGCCTGAATGTCAGACCTGAGAGAATAAATGGTCTCTCACCAAAATATCCAGACCCTACAACCTATGCTAGAATGCTGCAATTCCCAGCCAAGCCTTTCCTGGCCCAGAGACGCTCAAGGCCATCTGTATATGGCAGGAGATTTCAATTGGCAGTTCTAAAGCTACTTTAGAGTACTGTATCAGAGTACTGGGACAAGCAAAAGCTCAAAGAAGAAGGAATGTCCAAATTATTTTATTTATAAATTTGATTGAGAATATTTATTGTTTTACTTACTATTTTTGACTGCTGATAAAATTTTGGGTATTGACGAACGTGGTCACATACCAACTCAATAATGAAGGGAAGGGTTTATTTTGTTTTTGTTCTAGATTGGGGTTGGTATTTAGCACCTCCTAAACAGTATGCAAATAGGAATGGCACATCTTACAATGGGGAAGTATGCAAACCTCACATGTTCTCTTTTCCTGTTGGCAAGAGAATAACATGTGGCTGGTTTCTTTGAACAGAGAGCATCAGTGATTTCCCTCAACCAGGAGCAGATGGCAAACTGCATGATGTTGCAAGTATCTCCAGCTTCGGCCTGTATGGAGCCACATGTATATATTTGATTACTAATATTACTGGTGTTGCAATTCTTGCTTTACACTGAAGTTGTAATGTGACTTCAGTGCGTGACAGATCTTATTGAGAATGTCCATGGTGGACATGCACACATCTCAGTTCTCCTATCTCACACTCACAATACATCCTGGCAGATGTGGCTTCCTGCTGAAGTCCTTTTCTCCCTCCCTGCCCTGCCTCTTCCAGCGCCTTATATGGGAAGCTGCATGCCCACTGCTTATTTCCCAGTTACGGTATATAGGTAAGCTAATACATTCGTATCTGGTTAGCATAGAAGCCTGAATTCATTGACGTGGTCCTGCCACACAATTTACAGTAGATTTCTGCAATATGAATCAACTTTCTGATTGGAATGGCGAATGTTTTTTCACTGGATGCCTGTGGCCAGTGGTGTACTCTTACTGGGACCCTTACTGCTTGTTATATACTTATTGATTTGAATATGAATGTAGGAGGTTTGATTGATAAGTTTCTAGATGACACAGAAATGCTGATGGTGTCGATTGTGAGGATGTTAGTTGAAGCTGCAAAATTATATTGATCATTTGGTAAGATGGCTGAGCAATGATAGATGGTATTTAATCCTGATAACTGTGAGAGTAGAAAATACACAATGAATGGTGCGGCCTGGGAAGGAATGGAGGAACAGAAAGACCTCAGTGTAAAGGTTCAAGGAGCCCTGAAGGTGACAGCACAGAGAGATAAGGTGGTGAATCAGGCATGTGGAATACATGCCTTCCTTAGCCAGGGCATAGAATATATAACATTCTAAGAATGTGATTACACTGGAGAGGGTGCAGAGGAGATTCACTAGGATATTTCCTGGGATAGAGTGTTTCAGATACGAGGTGAGGTTGGATAGGCTGGGTTCGTTTTCTCTGGAGTGGAAGAGACTGAAGGGAAAATAGGAGACTTTTCTCCATATCAGAGGTACTTACAACCAGAGTCCCTAGGTTTAGGATAAGGATTAAAAGGTTTGGAGGGACTCTGAGGAAGAACTTTATCACCCAGAGGGTGGTGGAATCTGGAAAGACTGCCTGAGTAGGTGATGGAGACAAGTACTCTCACAACGTTTAGGGAGTGCCCAGATGACTACTTGAATTACCAAGGTATAGGAGGCTACAGACTAAGTGCTAGTAAATGGGATTAGTATGGATAGGTACTTGATGTTCAGCATGGACGTAGTGGGCCAAAGGATATATTTCAGTGCTTTATGACTCTATGACTGGAAAGGACCAAACAGCAAGAAGAAATATTCCAGAAACTGAAATGTAAATGGTTGATGCACATGGGTACTACCAAGTCTAATTATATCAATATTTCCTCTGTATCCTTGTAACAAAAATATTTTAAAGTTCATCCCTTGTTCTTTCCTGATTCAACAGCAAGGGGTATCTGCGAACAAAGGAGGCACTATACACATGTTAAAGATTATAAAAACTACTTCATTAGAATTCTATAAAGAATAAAATACAGAAAGAAAGAAGAATACTTAATAAAATACAGAAGGGATAAAAGAATACTTATCAACCAATCTGATACAATGCCAGAGGGAACCCCAGGTGTCCAGCAGCCTCTTCTGCAACCTCCTCTCTGATTGTGTCAATCTGTCCCTTAGACTAGGGTCGCAACCAGTCAGGACTGGTCGCAGCTCCAGCCCAAGGCGAGACTCCCCCTGTAAAAATGTAGTAGCCCCTTTTTGTACTCTTCAAAACCTCTTCCCAAGTCCTTTTCCATTCAGTCATGGTACCAATCTGTGCCTTCTTATCCCTCATGGCCTTTGGCCCAGGCACATCACTTAGAGACAGAGACAGCATTTAGAGATAGCATGTTGAGCAGTAGAATATGTTTTCATCATTCTCTAATCTCAAGGCTGTGTACTCCTGTACATTCTCAAAACTTTAACACATTCCAAGCTGACACTATTTTGTCTTATAACCACCATTTTGGGTTACACACTCTTGCACCTACCAAGGAGGAATCAAATATGACTTCTGGAAAATTTAATTCTTTCTTTACAATGCTTTAATAATTTGAAATACCTGAAATAGATGTTCCTTCTCCAATTGCGCAGACAAATGAATGTAATCCAGAATCCTCTAAACCCAAGTAATGCTCTATGTCTGCCCTCTTTCTGAAGTTAATGCATCCTTCACAAGTACTCAAAAATAACTTGTCCTCCATGCAGATGAAACAAAACTATTTCCCCTTTGCAAGCCAGCTACATTTAGAAAAGATGCAATGGTCTAAGATAAATGCTACCGCAAAATTTTATCACTTTCAAGGGATATTTTGTACACTCATCAGAAGCTCTAACTTTATATGAGTAATTTCATTCTCCATTCTTAGAAGAGTCAGCTCTAACTATGGCATTAAATTGTTAGTAAAGGCTTGCACAGCAAAAAGCTTCAGCAATAATGCAGACACTAACTATATGGCTTTCCAATCTGAATGTTTAATCTGTTTTCAAGAAATATTATTACTTTTGAGACCTATTATCAACACAATCAGCATTGAGAATAAGGACAATATTTTTCATATCAATGCAAGATGTAACCCTTTGGGCCTTACTGAGATGCTGCCAGAATTGGAGGGCTTGAGTATAAGGAGAGACTAGATAGGTTAGGACTATTTTCCTTGTAGCGAGAAAGGCTGAGGGATGACTCCCTTATAAAGGTTTATAAAATCATGAGGGGCATAGATAGGGTAGATAGTCAGAGTCTTCCTCCCATAGTAGGGGAGACTAAAACTAGAGGGCATAGGTTTAAGGTGAGAGGGGAAAGTTTTAAAAGGAACCTGAGGCGCAGGTTTTTCCACACAGAAAGTGGTGAGTATATAGGATGAGTTCTGGAGGAAGCGGTGGAGGCGGGTACAATTACAATGTTTGAAAGACATTTGGACAGGTACATGGATAGGAAAGGTTTAGGGGCATATGTACCAAATGCAGGCAACTAGGATTAGCTCAGGTAGGCACCTTGGTCTGCAAGGACAAGTCGTGCCAAAGGGCCAGTTCCTTGCTGTCTAGCTCTTTGATTCTATTATCTTCTAGGCACAGGCTAGCAGTCCACAATTGCCACTTGCAGTTAATCCATACCTAAATTTGTCCCATCTACTTTGCTGACCTGAGTTCAAAATGTAGTCTCCAATGGCTGAATGGAAAAGTCCAGCTCTGTGCTGGCTTTGATTGCTGTCAAAGCTGAGAGGATTTTTTTTTAAAGTTTCTGAATGAAATAAGTAATTCAAACAATAAAAACATAATTACATATTTTCTAACTGTAACAAAGAAGTAAAAACATTAAATCAAAATAATTTTTAAAAAGCAACTTCTTTCTTTTCCCCTGCAGCCCTACAATGCAGAGAGAAGTAAATGGGGAGTTAGATTCCACCTAGGGTCTAACCAGCACAGGATCAGAGAACCAATTATCACACCACACACTAGCCAGGACCTCTGCATTTGACCCCATGTCTGGCAGTCTTTGCTTTTCTGGCATTTAAACAGATGTGTACCAGTACATCCATTCAGATTTGTTAATATTTAACACAAACTATTGGTTTACCTACAACCATTCAAATATACTAAATAGGTATTAACTAGCCCTAAAAATGAGCACAAAGTATATAATCTTGAGATGTTTGCTGACATGTACTCCAAAATGATGCTGGTAAGATACTAGTACAAAACATACAACCAGGATACAAGACAGAAGATTCAGGACAAAGCCAGAGAGTGCAATAAGCACAACACTGCTCCTCTGTATGATTACACAGAACTATAGACATGTCATTTCCAAATGCCATTTCTACATACACAATGCAACCTACTCCTGCGTTGCTATGCAATTAAACAGCACATTCTACCATTTAGCATGTCATCAAGTGCCATTGACTGTATCCTAGCAAAATATATTACACTGGATAATATGAACTAAAATATCTAACAAGAACATTTGAACAAACATTATTAAAGGACAGTATGTTTCTGACTGACAATTCTAACATGTTTCTTCTTTCATTATGTCTATTACTTCCTCTTTCACTTGCATTATATCTAATCCCACCTCTTTAGTCTTGTTTTGTATTTAAACTCTAAACCAATTTCATTTTGCAGTTTATTTTCTATCCCCTGAAGCATCTAGTTTGCATCCTGTCAGCTCACTTAAAAATTCACATTCTCAGCATGGTGCTCGGTCAAGGTATCAAGTGGAAGCTTTGTATTTTCTCAGAAGTGTAGGAGTGAGACTTCAGAGCGAGCACCCATACTGCTTTTATCCTTGGAGATGGTTTGTATATTACTGGAAGAAATTCTCAGAGGTGGTCCAGAGCTTGGATTTCTGCAAAATGTGATACACGAATTTGGGAGAGGAGCAAAAATAAGGTAAAAGGTGAGGGGAATTCAGAAGGCAAAAACAAAAACTTTGATTCTTGTGTCTACGATAATAGAATTTCCCTGACATCAGTGTGATCTTACAGTCAAAATCTCATTGTAGCTAACAGCTTCTATTTTTCCATTGCATCTGAAAACTGATAAGTAGAATTCCTTCACATGGCACCTGGGAATTTGAAATCAATCATCTTCTATGTCCACTTGTTCTTCATTTTCACAATTTGCATTCTGAATGGATCATGACTATTGAATACAACATTGCCAAGGTTTTGTATACTAGGAGTTGCCTCAGCATTTTAAAATTATAACAGTATCCACTTACAGAAACACATCTCCTTCATGTTTCAGTCAGAGCTCCAACCTATTGCTTTGGAGTGAAAGTAAGCAATTGGCTATTTTTCTGTGCAATGGTCTTCATAATTAACAGAATGAAATGGCACAAATGGCTAAGTAAGTACATGTCACTCAACCCCCAAATCTACTTTACCATTCAGTCAAACCATGGCTGATCTAATTGCAGCATCAGCCGTGTTCTTGCTTCACCCTGGTAACCTTTCACCTGCTTGCTAATCAAGTATCTATGTACCTCTACCTGAAAAATATTCAATGACTGCTTCTACTGCCCTTTGAGGAAGAAAGTTCCAAAGACCCATGTTCCTCTCAGAGAGAAAAAAAATTGCCTCATCTGCCTTAAATGGGTGACACCTTATTTTTTTAAAACAGCTCCAGATCCTCACACAAGAGAAAACATCCTCATCAACTCTGTCAAAACTTTTTAGGTCCTTGTTCATTTCAATCAAGTCACCTTTTACATGCCTAGCTTAGCAAACCTTTCCTCAAAAGATATCCAGCCCATTTCAACCAGATTCTCAATCTCTGAAGTGCATCAAAAGGCTGGTCATGACAGACATAAAAATTCCAGACATCCAAGCAGCCTCGACCCACTGCAATTCGCCTAGAGATGAAACAGGTCCATGGCAGACACCATCTCCCTGGGCCTACACTCATCTCTGCAGCATCTGGATAGTAAAGACACCTACGTCAGACTAGTATTTATTGACAACAGTTCCGCCTTCAATACCATAATTCCAAGCAAACTTGCCTCCAAACTCCTAGAACTGGGACTCCAACACCTCCCTTGGCAACTGGATCCTTAACTTCCTGACCAACAGACCACGATGAGTAAGGATAGGCAGCAACACCTCTGCCACAATTATCCTCAACACACAGCTGCATCTTCAGTGCCCTACTCTACTCCCTATACACTCACAACTGCATGGCCAGATTCTGCTCTAATTCCATCTGCAAGTTTGCAGATGACACCGCCGTAGTGGGCCAAAGCTCAAATAACAATGAGTTGGAGTACAGGAAGGAAATAGAGAGCCTAGTGACATAGTGTCATGACAATAACCTTCCCCTCAATGTCAGCAAAACAAAAGAGTTGGTCATTGACTTCAGGAGTGCCCATGCACCTGTCTATGTCAATGGTGCTGAGGTCAAGAGGGTTGAGAGCTTCAAGTTCTTGGGAGTGAATATCACCAATAGCCTGGTGAAGCCATGGCCAAGAAAGTGCACCAATGCCTCTACTACCTCAGGAGGCTAAAAAAAATTCAGCATGTCCCCATTGACTCTCACTAATTTTTATAGATGCACCACAGAGAACATCCTATCCAGATGCATCAAGGCTTGGTGTAGCAACTGCTCTGCCCGAGACCGCAAGAAATGGTGGGGAGTTATGGACACAGCTCAGCACATCACAAAAACCAGCCTCCTCTCCATAGACTCTTTCTACGCTTCTCACTGCCTCAGTAAAACAGCCAACATAATCAAAGACCCCACCCACCCCTGACAATCTCACTTCTCCCCCCTTCCATTAGGCAGAAGATAAACAGCCTGAAAGCATGTACCACCAGGCTTGAAGACAGCCTCCATTCCACTGTTTTCAGATGATTTAACAGTCCCCTTGCATGATAAGGTGGACTCTTGACCTCACAATCTACCTTGTCATGGCCTTGCACATTATTGTCTGCCTGTGCTGCACTTTCTCTACAAATGTAACACTTGATCCTGCATTCAGTTATTGCTTTTCCCCTTATACTACCTCAATGCACTGATGTGATGAAATGATCTGTATGGATGGTATGTATGACAATAATAAGCCAATTTAATCACTGATGTTCAATGATTTACAATCTCTAGCTTAGTAAAGCAAAGCTTAAAAGCACAGCAGAGAACTGCTGAAGTCTTTCACATTTTAATGTTTTAGGTTATTGTATCATCCATGTGTTCTTCCCTATATTCTTGTCCAGTCAGACAAGTAAACAGGATAAAGCTTCTCACCAAAAATGCTTTATTGATTGCTCACACCCACTTAATGTTATATCACTTGGCATGAATAATAGAGATACAACCTCAAAGTATACTACAATTAAATTTTATTGAGTGACAGAGCAAGCTTGAGGGCCAATGTTGCCCTGCCCTCTCCCAGGAGCAGGTACTGTGGTACAGCTTTCTCATGGTACCATGCACCAAAATGAGGCACTTGAAAAAAGTGAAGAAGAGTTACAGTGCCATCTGAGGACCCATCAGCATTTACACTCTTATCTTCCTCAGAAGAAAAGAAATATGCAATTGTGACATGTCAGGCAGCCCAAAGTTCTTCATAACAACTAACAAATTACTTGTGGAATGCAATTAATATTACAGTGAATCTTCCATAAATAACAAATTAATAAACAAACAACTGACTTTATTAGTTGACCTTTTAGCCAGGTCTCCTTCATAGACAAAGTGTCATTTATGGGCCTCTCTTCAGCACTTTGAGTTAAATGCTGTAATTCAAGCTTCTCATCACATCCTTTGTACTGCTCCAGAGCATGAACCCAGTTTATGTACTCTAGTAATACAGTAGGGCTTGAACACATAAGTTTTTATTTCAGAGACCAGAGTACAACTAATTGAGACAAGCAAACAATTATGGCATAGCTTCATGTTTAAAGGCGAGTTTATTGCCATACGCACAAGTACATGAATGCAGAGGTGCAATGAAAAACTTACTTGCAGCAGCATCCCAGGCACATGGTATCATACAAGCAGAATTCACACGGAAAACATAAATTATACAAAATTTTTACAAGAAATTACACCATTAGAAAAAAAAACAAAGTCTATTTTAGTACAAAGTGATAAAAGTGGTCACAGGGTTGCTAAACTGCAGTGATTAGGGCTGTACCGGTTGATTCAAGAACCGAATAGTTGAAGGGAAGTAACTGTTCTTGAACCTGGTGGTGGGGGACTTCAGGCTTCTGTAACCCCCTTACCGATGATAGCTGTGAAAAGATGGCACTGCCTGGATGATGGGGATCTTTGATGATAGATGTTGCCTTCTTGAGGCAGCACCTCCTGTGGATACTACCCAATGTTGGGGAAGGACGTGCTTGTGATGTATTGGGCAGAGGCCACTACTCTCTGCAGCTTCTTACATTCCTGTGCATTTGAATTGCCGTACCAGACCATGACGCAACCAGTCAGGATACTTTCAACAGTACATCTGAAGAAGTTTGTCAGAGTGTTTGGTGACAAGCTGAACCTTCCTAATCTCCAAAGAAAGTGAAGACTCTGGCCAGCTTTCCTTATCATTGCATTATATACTGGGCCCAGGACAGATCGTCCAATATGTTAACACCCAGGAATTTAAAGCTGCTGACTCTCCACCACCAATTCCCCAGTGTAGACTGACACATATTCACCCTCCTACCCCTTCCTGAAGTCAACAATCAGCTCTTTAGTTTTGCTGACACTGAGCAAGAGGTTGTGGTTGCAGCACCACTCAACCAGGTGTCCCATCTCACTCCAGTAAGATGACTCATCACCACCTGTGATTTGTTCAACAACAGTAATGTCGTTGGCGAATTTGAAGATGGCATTGGAGCTGTGCTTAGCCATACAGTCAAGTGTGTTTAGAGAGTAGAGTGGAGGCTTAGCACGCAGCCTTGAGGTGCACCTGTGTTGATAATCAGCGAGGAGATGTTGTCACCAATCCTCACTGACTGAGGTTTGCTGATGAGGAAGTCAAGTATCCGGTTGCAGAGGGAGGTACAGAGGCCCAGCTCTTGAAGATTGGTGATGGTTTGGAGGGGATAATCGTGTTGAATGCCGAACTGTCATCGATGAACAGCAGCCTGATGTATGATTTCCTGTTGTCCGGATGTTCCAGAGCAGAGTGAAGAGCCAGAGAAACTGCATCTGCTGTTGACCTGTTGCGTTGTGGCACCTGTTGTACAACTCTGAGGCAGGAGTTGATTTGCGCCATAACCAACCTCTCGAAGCATTTATCACGATTAATGTAAGCACTATCCAATGGTAGTTATTGAGGCAGGTCACCAAGCTTTTCCTGGGCAGCGGTAAAATAGATGCCTTTTTGAAGCAGGTGGGAACCTCAGACCACAGAAGTGATGTTGAATATGTCCATAAATACTCCAGCCAGTTTAATACTTGGCCACGTACACCGTCTGGACCAGACGGCTTTTGTAGATTCACCTCTTAAAGGATTGCTGGACGTCGGCCTCAGAGACTGAAATTACAGAGTCATCTGGAGATTTGGGGACTCGTGTGGGTGTGTCATAGTTCTCCCTATCGAAGCATGCATAAAAGGAATCGAGTTCATCCAGGAGTGATAGGTCATTGACACTCTGCTACCCGATCTCACCTTGCAGGAAGTTATATTGTGCAAGCCCTGGCATAGCTGTCAAGTGTCCATCTGTGATTCCAGTTGGGTCTGAAATTGCCTCTCTGCACTTAAATGGCCTTCTGGAGGTCGTACCTGGACTTCTAATTGGCCTCTGGGTCACCAAACCGGAATGCCACAGATCTAGCCCTCAGCAAATTACAAATCTCCTGGTTCACCCAGGGCTTCTGGTTGGGGAAGACTCAGAATGTTTTGTTGGTACACACTCGTCCACTCACGCCCTTATGAAGTCGGTGATGACTGAGGCAGATTCATTTAGGTCTGCTGACAAATCCTTGAACATGTTCCAAGGATCCGTCAGCAGACTCGAAGCAATCCCGAGTTCTCTCTTTGCCTCTGCCATTCAGCCCTTCTTGGTAAGGTTTAGGTGGAAGCTTTCCGTTTTCCTGAGATAAACTGGTATCCGCTACCCATTTTACAATTTGTAACCTTTTATTTTATATAATCAATCATACTTGTGTCACAACACATACATTAAGTACTGGACTAAGATGAAATTGCATAATGTGGTTTTAAGTATTTCATCCCATTTGTGATTATGAAAGCCACAAAGTAATTTGATTCTGTTATTGTTAACTTGCTTGGCAATTCTTTGTAAAAACTTTCAAAACTCTAATGGGATATGTCCTTGATAGACAGTATAAAAATTCTTTTAAAACAATTGTTTCAATCAATTTCACTCCAGTGAAAATTCAATATTTGTGGAAGGCAAATAGGTTGTAAAAAAGAACTGATGCAGGGTTTCAACCCAAAATGTCATCAACTCCTTTGCCCCTCCTTCCCCAGATACTTCTTGACCTGTTGACTTTGTCCAGCAGATTTTTTTTCATCAATAGCCACAAACAACTCTGCCCATTTGCATGGGACATGCTTCATACTAAGGTGTTTTATCAACAAAAGTAAGGAAGTGGGTACAGGTCCAGCACATGCATCAGCTCTGACCACCAAAATGCATCACAGTTTACAATTAACTCATCTTCAATAAATAGATAGATACAGGAGGTACAAAATAATATTCTATTTTGTCTTGGAACTGCTCAACAAATAAATGTAACATTGAAAATAGTTTTAAAAATACTCATACATCAGGGACATATAATTATGGAGCTTCACAGTATGGGAGCACATTGAACTCATCTAATGCTGACTCTATGGAAGAGTTATCCAATTACTCCCTCTCAATGGTCTTTTTCTCATTGCTCTGCAAGTTTTTCTTTATCTATTAGGCATATGAATCCAATTCTCTTTTGAAAGTTACTATTTGTTTCACTACCTGCATTTTAAACTTTGTTGCACAAGATCAATCTCCTGTCGTCAGTCTGGTTCTTTTGCCAATTATCATTAGTCTATGCCTTCTGTTTATCAACCCATCTGACCCTTTATTTATTCTATTAACTTTCTTGATTTATTAGAGATGATCAAGAAAAGCCTCTAAACTTCTCAGCTCTAAAGGGAACAAGCCCAAATTCTCCAGTTTCACATGTGAAATTCCTTATTTCTGGCATCTTATCAACATCTTTCTTAAGTGTGGTGCACAAAACTGGATGCAATACTTAAGCTCGGGCCTTAGGAGTGAATAATAACTGCTACCATGACTTCTCTGCTTTTGTAACCTTCACCTCCATGAATAAAGCTGATTCCCTAATTTTGGAGTGATTTATGAACATACCAGGAACCCTCAAAGATATGTGTATGTGAACCACAGTCACTTAATTTAAAATTGTACAATTTCTATTGCCTCTCTTCATTCTTCCTACCAAAATCTATCACTTTATTGCTTTTTATCAAATTTTATGTGTTTACTTTACCTCCTAAAAGCTCCTATTACTGCTTGACTGGTTGCATATATTGAGTGTTTGGGTTGTCAGCAGGCTTTGAAATTAAAATGTATCAAGGAAAACAGTTGTCCTAATGATTACTGCACAGGGGTCTTTTTCTCTGAAAAATAACCATTCATTAGAAGTCTCTGCTTTGTGACTTTAAGCTAAATTTATAACCACTTTCCCTTTAATATAATGGGAAATCTTTTTATATATGTAATGTTAATATTTTACTCTCATATTTACTGGAAATTATTTTGGACTAACATGAATGTAATCATGATTAAAAGGAGAGATTTATGTTTTTACTTGTAATTAGTAAATAAGTACTAATTAGCTCAGGCTTCTATGAATCTGATAAGTATTAGCTCAAACCATTTCAAACAATTCAAGTTAAATTTAATAAAAGGAAACACTTCACACATCAGAAAATTGAACAACAAAATCCACCTCCCAACATTTCACACTGAATCCTCAATAAGCCAATAAAACATTTTACAACCAAGAAGACTGAAATAGAGCATTCTGAAAGTATAAGGATCACGGCTGTTCACCTAAATACCCTTTGAACTAAAGAAGAATGAAATTTATTTTTTATCCTATTTGCAAGCAGTTGCATCTGCACAAATTCCTCCATATGCACAATTTTGCACAGCTCGACTCTCAAATCGGATTCAATCTAAAATGGCTAAATATTGTACTGAATAAGTCATATCTGCAATTATTAAATTCAGTTCTGAGGTTTGCTTTGGTTCTTTAGCTCAGAAGAAATACAAAGAGCAAGGTTAACATTTATCCTCGCTGTTGCTTGTCTTTGAGAAGGTAGCTTCCTTTTTGAACCACCATTGGTCATGTTTTCCTTTGCTACGTAAAGGACAGTCAAGAGTCAATCATATTGGTCTGGAACTCCAGCCACCAATAGACCGACTAGTAAGGAAGGCAGATTTCCTTTCCTAAAGGATGTTAAACCAGTTGGGTTTTTATGAAAAACCAAACAGTTTCAAGGTCACATTTACCTCAATGTTTCCCGTATAAATGTTACTAATTGAAATACAATTCTTGTCTTCTATAAAGATTGTTGTGTATTATTAATCTAAGCTGCCGAAATACTAGTCCAGTAACATGCACTCTGTCCTAGTAGTTGGACAGTAGTTTGTTATGGGAGTTTTGTGAAGGTTTTCAAGCTTGGTTGATTTCATACAATTAGCCTGAAATTGCCCAAATCAACACGAATAAAATCACAGAATTCAAGTGCAAATACATTGAGCACAAACTGAGTCTCTTTAATCTTTTGTATTTGTTAATTTTAAGCATCTCTTTGGAAGCTCCCCATTTACAAAACTAGCCCTGTTGTCCGATTAGATTAATTCTTTTGAAGGGTTATTGTGGTAATTTGTAGGCCTGCAGGAGGATTCTAATTTTTTTTGCTTTTATGTATATTGGCATCAATAAGCATGTTTTGAGAAATTCCAAATTTAAAATTCACTGAAGACTTAACTCTTTTACCACATTACATCCACCAATTAGAAACATAATCTCCATATGCACAATGCTTCATTGTCAAAGCTCCTTTACAACTAGAGTTATCATATGAAAGTTGCCCAGGTCACTGACACCCTCTATCTGAAGAGACCCAAGAGAATAGGAGAGCAAATGAAGAAACAGCTTCTCAAGGATGGAGGGTGCAATTGCATTCACCATTGTCACTCTTAGTTCAACCTCAGCCAGGAGAGATTCTGTTCCCTCAACATCCACTAATGTGACAACAGGCAGGCCAATACACTTTAAGTCCAACAATGGACCACCAGCTTGGGGAATCAGCTCAAGAACCCCATGCCAGGACACACAAGCTGATTAATTTCCATGGACATTGTATGGCTGTGAAGAGGAAAAGTAAGAATAAGGCAAAACATAGCTTTATTTTTTTAGTTATTTGTATTTTAGTGATGTACTTAAGAGTTTCTAAGCATTTCAAGAGGCTTTATTTCTTCATAGAAATAATTGTTTGAATATTTTAATTGCTTACTTAGTTGTTAATATTTCTGGATTTCCAGAAGTTAGGGATGTTCAGAAGCACACCAGAAGCTTAACAGTTTTGACAGACCGTAGAGCTGGGTGTGGTATCTGGGCTTCTGCTGCAGTGTCACGAACCAGCAACAAAAGAAACACACTGAGCGTGATTCAGTGTTAAAAACTATTTTATTAATCACTACTTATGATAATACGTAAAATAAAAGTAAAAATGTTAGTATGTTAGAATTCAAAAATGTTAAACCTCGAACGTTAACCCCAAAACTAAACTCTTCATGTGTGTGTGTGGCAAAGTCCAAAACTCCCAGTTCTGGAACGGTTCTTAAAGTTCAGTTCCGCAAGCCATAAGGTGAAACATGAGCAAGGGCTTCTTCAACAACCACCGTTGTCAGAAGATAAGACGTAGATGTAGAAAAACAGAGAGAGAGTACATATGAAATCCAAATGTTCCACGATGGAACCCAAACAACACTCCAGTGTTTACTCAGTAGTGACTTCCTCACCCCGAAAAGCATCCTAATCGTGGTTGTCCACACAAATACCTGTTTCCTTCTACAGGTCAGCAATAAAGTGAACTTCACCGGATTACTTCCAACTTCCATACATGGATTTCAGTGGCAGACACAGTTATTGTTTCTCATCCATCGATAGAGAAAACTAGCAAGCTGGTGTCTCTCTCCCTTCTCTCTCTCCCTCTCTCCTTCTTCTTCTGACTTCTTCAACAACGTCATTACGTCCTTTATCTTCTATTGACGTAAGCACGTCCCACACACACATACACACACACTCTCTATCTTAAAGGGACTTTCACTGAGTCCGTAACATGCAGTAAGGAAAGTTTGGATGGATTGTGCTTGAGCTGGAATGGCAGCTGAGTCAGCAGCTGTCATTTGTTGAAGTGTATTTGGGTTCACAAATATGCTAATGGAGTTGCCCACAAATTTTACAATAGAAAGAATGGGACTCCAACCCCTGTGCAAGGCTAATGCTGGATTTTTTCCATGCTCCTCGATATTGCAAGGCAAGTTCTCCACCAGATTTGCCAATGCACCAAGCATCCCATTGCGTATCATTCACATTCTCCTGTAACCTGCACCAAAGTCCTCGGCTGTGGTTATCTAAGCTGAACTTGTTTCACCTTTGTTTCCAGGAATCTGGCACCTGTGCAGCCCACGTTGCTCTGGCTGCAATCTGATCATCCCGCATGTCTCACTGATTGCCAATACTGCATTTGACTTGTTCTCTCAGTTTCAAACAGAGCCAGTCTTCTCACTCTTTCATATGGTTTGTCCAGGTTGCACTATATACAGTATGATTGCAATACAAGAGTAGGACTGTGGTTAAGGGAGAAGCAGAAATGACCAGATGGATATTAACACTATTCTACAACTTGTAAATCAGAAAAAGTTGTGGGTTGAAGAAAGATTGCCTTCTGTCATTTCCTATCATTTCAGGCCCCCAAAAGCCCACAGATATGTGTTAGCTGCCTCCTCTATGAGGGTATGGTCATGGATCCATGGTCATCTCCTGCATCTGATCATAAAACCTCTTGTGGTATTGTATGCAGATCTTCTGGGATTGACTCCTGGTCCCATCTGTCAATAAGCCCCAGGTCAGAAGGAGTTCTGGAACACTTGCCAGCACCTACTACAACCATTGGACATATTCAAGCAGGCAGAGATTACTTTTAAATAGTCCAGGCTTCCTGAAATAAAACAGGGCAATTTTTGGAAATCTGAAATAAAGACAGAAAATGCTGATAATGCTCAGCAGGTCAGGCAGCAACTGTGGAGAAAGGCTTACATTTCCAGTTCTTGACTTGTTGGTTCCCTACTGAGGTATTCAGCTATAGGCAACATGCTTCAGTCATGCATGTTAGTGGGCTGCATGAAATAGTCTCTGCACTCATTTTTGCTGGCTATCCAAATTTTGCAACCCATGCTTCCAGATGCAAAGATACCATATTGATACCAAACTCCTGTACTGGGAGAAACTGGCCACTGTACTGGTGGTTGCCTAAAGAAAACTTGTTTCTTATTAATTTGCGCATGATTCATCAGTTTTCAAATACACATCTATGCAACTTTTGGAACGCTTTGTATTGGTGATGTTTATCCTTCAGACTTTGAATTGTGAAAATACAACATCTTTCATTGCCTTTAAAATTTTCTGCTCCATTTAAAAGCACTGTGGATGACTACACTGGCATTACTGCATGGCTGCAGATGAGCATGGTTTGTTTTACAACTAAACACATTATTGACACTGATCAGTTTCAACCCTTAACCCTCACACAACCCATGAACAGATAAACAACTTCACTGATGAGTCCAATTTTCTTCTGTAAGCAGTACCTTAATAAGCATATCACTAATCATGTATGAATAATCCAGACATTTTAGTTTAAAGAAGAACTTGACTTCCTGACTAACAGACCACAATCGGTAAGGATACGTAGCAACACCTCCGTCACAATTATCCTCAACATTACCCCACAAGGCCGTATTATGAGCCCCTTACTTTACTCCCTTTACAAACATAACTGTGTGGCCAGATTCTGCTCTAACTCCATCTACAAGTTCGCAGATGACATCACTGTAGTGGGCTAGATGTCAGAAAGGAGATGGAGAACCTAGTGGCATAGTGTCAAGACAACAACCTTTCCCTCAATGTCTGCAAAACAAAAGAGTTGATTATTGACTTCATTAAGCAGGGTGGAGTACATGACCCTGTCTGTATCAATGGTGCTGAGGTGGAGATGGTTGAGAGCTTCAAAGTCTAAGGTGTAAGTATCACCAATAGCCTGTCCTGGTCCAACCATGTAGACACCATGGTCAAGAAAGCACACCAGTGCCTCTACTTCCTCAGAAGGCTAAGGAATTTCGGGATGTCCCCAAAGACTATCACCAGTTTTTATAGATACACCATAGAAGGCATTCTATCCAGATGCATCGCAGCTTGGTAGGTCAATTGCTCTGCCCAAGACCGCAAGAAATTGCAGAGTTGTGTAAACAGTCCAGTCTAATATGAAAACCAGTCTCCCCTCCACTGACTCTGTCTACACTTCTCGCTGCCTCAGGAAAGCAGACGACTTAATCAAAGACCCCTCCTACCCCAGTCATTCTCTCTTCTTCCCCCCTTCCATCGGCCAGAAGATATAAATGCTTGAAAATACATACCACCAGGCTCAAGAACAGCTTCTATCCCACTTATAAGACTCCTGAACAGATCTATTGTACGATAAAGAGGAACTCTTGATCTCTCGTCACCCTCGTCACAGCCCTTGCACCTTATTTATCCACTTGCACTGCACTTTCTCTGTAACTGTAACATGATACTCTGCTTTATGTTACTGTGTTTCCCTTTGTACTACCTCAATGTACTTACATTTAGGATGATCTGTCTGGATGGCACACAAAACAAAGTTTTTCATTGTATCTTGGTACGTGACAATAATAAACCAAACTATTGAGATTCCATGAATACTGCAGACAAGTTATTGCCATATATTATTTCCATTGGTAGTGATCATAGAAGAATTTTCAATAGAATGTGCAGCACCTTACAATCCACAAAAACAATCCTATTAGGATGACAATATCATGGTCTATAATCTACTTTTTTTACCTAAATCTTTTTTTTGGAATGGGCGATGGGCAAGAGGTCACTTAGCCATGCCAGAGCATCTGACTCAATGTCTGCACACCACTCACCTTGTAACTGCAGCTATAACGTCTGCTAGTCATAATCCTGACAATCTTCTGACCAAGTTTGGCAGATAGAGTCTGCAGTGTGCTCAACACCTCAGAATGAACATTGGGGAAGGTCTTGTGACTCGCCTTCCACTGTGCTGAAGGTGTAACATCCCTCTTCTCACAAATGGTGGTGTTTCTAATCATACTCTCTTTATTGGGGTGGAGAAGAGCCTCATACTCAGTTGCCACTCTCCAAAAATTTCACAGCTGAGAAATGTCACCAGGATTTTCATGTCAAACCTCTGGGAGAAAGCAGAAATTTGAACATTTTTAAAAGTAAATTTTAAAATGGTGCCTGATTTTGTTTTATACTTACTTGTGTGCCCTTTTTTGCCTTGATGGCTGATATTATAAGCAAACATTTATATGGGTATGCAATTCACTTCCCCTCCAGCCCACCCACTTTACCCACTGGTCCCGAGTTCCAGCCTGAGCCAGTGACCCAGGGAATGGCTAAAATCTCACTCAGCTTGTAGTCTCTTACCTCAACAAATCATTCTCCACCACTTCCTCCATCTCCAACGGGACCCCACTACCAAGCATACCTTCCCCTTCCCACTCCTTTCTGCCTTTCGCAGGGGCCACTCTCTCCGCGACTCCCTAGTTCATTCCTCCCCACCCCCCACCCAGCCCACTCCCACCCCAGAAACTGTCTACTGCCCCCACCGTAGGTGCAACACCTGCCCCTACACCACCTCCATCCAGGGATCCAAACAGTCCTTTCAGGTGAGACAGATATTCACCTGCACCTCCCTTAATATCATCGACTGTATTTCATGCTCCAAGAGTGGCCTCCTCTACATTGGCAAGATCAAATGCAGACTAGGTGACCATTTCACAGAACACCTGCGCTCCATCCATAACTGCGATCTGCATCTCCCCGCTGCCAGTCACTTCAACTCCCTCTCCCGCACTGTCACAGATATGTCAGTTCTCGGCCTCCTCCACTGCCAGGAAAATTCCAAGCACAAACTGGAGGAACAGCATCTCATTTTCCATCTTGGAACCTTGCAGCCTAATGGCATGAACATTGAATTCTCTCACTTTAAGTAAAACCCACACCCCCCCCCCCACTCACCCCCAACCATGCCTCTTCTTTTCTTCCTTTTCCTAGCATCTCTTTTTTCTCTGATCCCTTTTTTTTCCTCCATACTTTGGCCCATCCCCCGGTGGATCTGCTCTCCCCCCATCCCGGCACCTACCTATCACTACCTCTTACCTGCATCTACCTATCACCACCTTGTTCCCACCCCGCCTCCCCTCTTCTGTCCACCTATCACTGCTCTGCTTTTCACTCCTATATATTGGGCTTCCCCTTTTCCTATCTTCAGTCCTGAAGAAGGATCCTGACCCAAAACGTTGACTGCCTGCTTTTGTCCACGGATGCTGCCTGGCCTGCTGAGTTCCTCCAGCATCAGAGTGTTTTTCATCAAGATTCCAGATTCTGCAGTCCTTTGTTTCTCATCTTTCACTAGTCTGGTCCTGCTGAAAAATCTCAGCTAAACGAGGATTTCAGAATATCCAGTGTATTAATTCCAATCCCATGGGTTCCAGTGTTGTTTAATAACCTCTTGTGTGGAAACATATTAAGAGCCTTCATAAAGTCCAAATATACCACATCTATTGGTTCTCCCCAAGTTCTTCTGCTGCTTAACACTTTAAAGGACTTTAACTGGTTTGTCACATATCATCTTCGTTTCATATATCTATGTTGACTCTGTGTAATCTTATTATTTTCTAAGTGCCTTTTTTACCACTTCCTTACTGACTGATTCCAGCATTTTTCCAACCACTGTTCTGTGACCCCTTGTTTTCTCTCCCCTTAGGTTCCTAAATAGTGGGGTTATATTTGCCACCTTGCAATCTGTGGGAACTCTCTGTGAATCTATAAGATTGCGGAAGATAACAGTGGCATCTCATGAAGGTAAGCATCCATTACCTTCATTGCTGCCTCTTTCATGAAGTTGCAGGGATTTAACGAGCCTTCAGTCCCTTAGTTCTCCCAAATTCCAGTCCAGATGAAGGGTCTCGACCCAAAACATTGACTGTCCATTTCCCTCCACAGATGCTGCCTGACCCACTGAGTTCCTCCAGCATCTAGTTTTTCCTATCTCAAATTCCATGCTTTTACTAGTGCTAATTTCTTTCAGCTTCTCTTTCACTTCAGACCTTTTATTCTCTATATTTCCAAAAGATTTTCTGTGACTAGTTCCTTATTTTTTGCAATAAAATCTCTCTATCTTCTCCATCTGTTAAGTACCCACATAAATGTCTGTTAATCTTTTCCTTTTCACGCACCTGCAGATGTTCTTACAGCCCATTTAAATGTTTCTTGCAGGAGTACCGTGATATTTTATTTTCCCTTTCCATATCAATGTCATTCTTTGCTGCTTTCTGAACTTTTCCCAATTCTCACTTATTGCTCTTTCAGGCAGCTTTATAAGCTTTGTCCTGTGATCCAATAACACCTTTAAATTCTCTTGTTGGTCACAGGGGACTGCATTTCCTTTTGGTTTCCATGTCTTAAAGGAATATAACCTTTGTTGTAAACTGCATTAATAGGTCAGATGAACGGCAAATCACTCTGCAGTTCCCACTACTGTCTAATCAGAAAAAGTTAAGTACTGGCAGTTATTCCTGTTAGCCGAACAGATGATCCAGCCAATTATCTATGCATCACAAACAATTACTCTCATAACTGCTGGGTGGTGGGTCATGCAAACGAGCCCCTGATTTTGAACCCACAATTCCTCAATTGCCTGAGTTTTGCATGAGTGGAACATCAGGAGGACATACATCAGGAGGAAAATAAAGGAGGACAAACACTATGGAGTACAAAAGGTAAATAACTGAGGTCAGGAAACAAGGAGAAACAGTACTCTGCCAGTGTTGAAAATAACAGAATGAATTCATGGTTCCCTCATTTCTGTGCCTCAGCCAAGAAATTCAGAACTGTGTTCCCTTTGAGGACACCTCAATGCTTTGATCACCACACTAGTAAGTTTGAACTAAGGTTTCTATTTTTCCTTAAAATGTTTTTGGGTTTCCCTCATTTGTATGTACTCTTCTCTACATTCTGTACATATCTACTGTTCTTTCACATCAGCAGGATTCATGTACCTACTGTTCTAAACAGGAATTAGACAGGTTTACAGGACATAGTGAGTCATTGCTCTGACAGGAGGAGGCTACACAGACACACGACAAGGTAAGATTAGTGTTATCTTCATCATTGTGTCATCCTTCATCTTAATCTGAAAGTGCAAGAGACGGAGTTACAACACCATGAGGTTAGCAAAACACTGCGTTGCTCAGAGACTTGTTCAGCCAGCTTTTTCCATCAAATAAGGATAAAGCTTGGACAGAGTGCATCAAGTGAAGTGCACTCAGCTCAGGATTTTAAGTTCATTGTTTGGAAATTCACCCATAATCAGTGGAGCTAAATGGACCACATGATAAGGCTGTGTGGTCAATTCCTCAACCAAAACTCAGTCCCATTGAAATAATTTTTGGAAGTGTGCATTCTACTCCTGCTACTTCATAGCAGGTTTAACTTTGAGCTTTTACAAGCAAAATGACAAATTTCACGACATATTAATCAGTGATGATAAAACTGATTCTGATGAATTGCAAGGCAGTGCTGTTTTATTCTGCTGTGGATTGAAGTTTGAAGCATTTTTCCTGCAATAGCCCTCCTGTAAGATGAAGAGGTAATGGTGGTACGTAAAAAGTTAAAGAATTTTTAACTTTTCTTGCTTAAGAAAATCTAATCATCAAACAACATGCAGTCAATTAAAAATTCTCTCTCAGCTGCTGTTAAAAGCAGACATTTAATGAAGAGATCAATTCAGTTGCCAACATAAACATGTAATCAAGCTCTTAAGAGGTAAATAATGAGTAACTGTAAATATGACAATAGATATTTTTATTATTCTATACCACCCATTGCCCATTGCACCATGAGAGGCAATTAAGGAGCCAAGTAGTTTTGAACATCAATTCAGTCAAAGAAAATTCATTTCTCAACACAGAATTAAAAACAGTCAAGCACAAATCAGACTAGAGGTAATGGGATAGGAAAAATTCAGAAAATAAAAATGCTGGAATGTATTGGCCCACAAATTATTGCAAATCAAGGTCCATTTCTGAAAAACTGTAAAAAAAATTATTTCCCTGGGTTATTATTTATTACTATTCTTTTCCCATTGTTTACAACACAGTAATTAAGACATTTTCTGCAGCATTGAATCAATTGTTTGGTGTACATATGTTCCATAACAGAGAGGGAAGAGTTTCCACTCCCATGATTTCCCAAGTGGAAAATTCTCAATTACAGGCACATCATTTTGGTAAAGTATAAAGTATCGTCACTTTGTCAGAGAGGAAAATAATCAGAAGGAAACACAAATTATTTAATTGGTCTCTTGAGGCTAATCCCAAATGGGAAAACTCCAATTGAAAATATTGGGGGCCTAGTTAATATTATTTAAGTTTAGCTGACCAGAGAAATGATAACAAGGGAGTACTTCAGACTTTGGAACAGATGTGCAGCAAGCACTTGATTCACTGATGCACCAAGCCATTAAATTGCTGTGCTGTAAACAGTAGGTGTTGAACAGATTGTTAAGATAACCCTGGGAAAATAGAAGAAGTTCTGAATAAGTTTTACAGTGGTGCTAAATCATACATATCTTTGTAATCCCTTGCTGGCCTGTGTAAAGTACCAGTTTCCTATCACCCGGATTATCTCTTAATTTGGAGGATTAAAGGAATTTCTGTAAGATCTATTGCATGTTGTACCGTAAAATTAAGCCCCTTCCCTACTATTGCCCCCTACCATCACCATCCTCCGAGACCTAGGACTCAACACTTCCCTCTGCAACTGGATCCTCGACTTTCTGACCAACAAACCGCAATCACTGAGGATAGGCAGCAACACCTCCAGCACAATTATTCTCAACACTGGTGCCCCACAAGGCTACATTCTCAGCCCTCTACTCTACTCCCTATATACCCATGACTGCATAGCCAGATTCTGCTCTAACTCCATCTACAAGTTTGCAGATAATACCACCGTAGTAGGCTGTATCTCAAATAACCGATGAGTCAGAGTACAGGAAGGAGATAGAGTTTAGTGATACGGTGTCATGACAATAATCTTTCCCTTAATGTCAGCAAAACAAAAGAGCTGGTCATTGACTTCAGGAAGGGGGGCAGTGTACATGCACCTGTCTACATCAGTGGTGCTGAGGTCGAGAGGGTTGAGAGCTTCAAGTTCCTAGGAGTGAACATCACCAATAGCCTGTCCCGGTCCAACCACGTGGATGCCATGGCCAAGAAAGCTCACCAGCGCCCCTACTTCCTCAGAAGGCTAAAGAAATTTGGCTTGTCCCCTTGACACCAGCTTTTATCGATGCACCATAGAAAGCATCCTATCTGGATGCATCATGGCTTGGTAAGGCAACTGCTCTGCCCGGGACTGCAAAAAACTACAGAGAGTTGTGGACATAGCCCAGCGCGTCACGGAAACCAGCCTCCCCTCCATGGACTCTGTCCATACCTCTCACTACCTAGGTGAAACAGCCAGCATAACCAAAGACCCCACCCACCCGGGTCATTCCCTCTTCTCTCCCCTCCCATCAGGCAGAAGATACAGGAGCCTGAGTGCACATACCACCAGGCTCAAGGACAGCTTCTGTCCCACTGTGATAAGACTATTGAACAGTTCCCTTATACAATGAGATGGACTCTTGACCTCACAATCTACCTTGTTATGACCTTGCACCTTATTGTCTACCTGCAATGCACGTCCCTGTAGCTGTGACACTTTACTCTTGTATTCTGTTATTGTTTTTACTCTGTACAACCTCAATGCACTGTGTAATGAATCGATCTGTACGAATGGTATGCAAGACAAGTTTTTCACTGTACCTCGGTACATGACAATAATAAACCAATTCCAATACCCCAAGCACCATCGCACCACTGACAAAGGGGTGCTGTGTTCCTGCCCTTGCAAGAGAATGGAAGCATATTGGAGGTACTTCTGGGGCCAAAATACTGAGGGCTGAAAGTGAAGAACCCCTGGGTCAGTAGTGGGAGCTGGCAAGGGCAGTCAGTGTCATCTTATCTGTGCTAAAGGAAGGTGTGATAAATTGAAATAAATTACTGAGTTTAAGAAATAGTCTGAGGCCAAGGAATGGAGTATAAAAAGGGATGAAAGTAATTGTAAACAGAACAAACTTAATTCCTCATTAAGGTGATAAAATGGATTGTGGTGTGTGACTCCTGGACACATTAGTCTGCATTTTTGTCACGATCAGAACTGTTGTCAGAAGGTTTGCAAGGCATCGCTGCTTCCTGCAAAACATTTGGTCAACTCTAACCCTGCATTAGATCCAGGGTCAGTCTCATTTAGTTGATGTTGGTGAGCTCTCAAATCCGGGAATATGATGCACTGAACTTGTCCCTTTTCAAGGGGGAAACAAAAGCCCAAATTATGGTCTTTTTTGAAATGAACTTTAGTCAGCAGCCTATGACATGATATTTGCACAGTCAGCTCACATTTAATTGCAGTGCCATTCCTGTTCCCTTCTTGCATAAGAATTATATTCAAGGTTCTCTTGCAACGAGGTTCTTCCTGTGCATAGATCATTACCATTGGTATACCCCAATGATCTATGGTTGGCTCCCTCCTATTTATTAGCTAAATGCTGCACCACAGCAAAATCATTGGAAACTTTACCTATATTTTCCTCATCTAAGTTGACAACATCCAGGTCCCTTCACCACTACTTACCCTGGATTCTCCACCATCTCCAAATTGAAAGACTGCTTTGTCTAACATACAGCAGGGGATTAGCAGAAATGTTCTTCAACTGAATATCTGAAGTCTCTTGATATTGTCTTCATTTTACACAACATTCTTCAGCCAGTAACTTACTCCCTTTCTCCACCGACCATCTGAACCTGAGCCCGGTTATTCACAGCTGTGGTGTCAAATATGACTAAGTAATACCCCAAATGCACCTCATCACTAAAACTGCCTATTTCCACCAATACCTCACATAACTTCATCCCTACATTTTCTCACCTGCTGCTGATATCCTAATCTACACCTTCATTATCTCCAGGCTTGATTATTGCAACTCACTCCTGGCTCTCCACACTCATTCTACTCTTCTTAAGCTGAAGAATGTCAAACATCCTAACTCACACCAAACCCAGCTCACTCATCACTCCTGTGCTTGCTGAATTAAATTGGCTCCTGAATAAATAAAACTTTAATTGTGTTTTCAAATCCCTCTGTATCCCGATCATTTCCTGCAGTTCCAACATATCCATGCTCATTCAAATATGGTCTCTTCGTCAACCCTTAAGTTTAATCACTTCATCATTGGCAGCTGTGCCTTCAGGTACAAAAGACCCAAAATCTATCTCTAGTCCTGAAGAAGGTCGTGACCGGAAATGTTGACCGCCTGCTTTTCTCCACGGATGCTGCCTGGCCTGCTGAGTTCCTCCAGCATCATTGTGTTTTTCATCTAGTTTCCAGCATCTGCAGTTCTTTGTTTCTCACAAAAGATTCCAAGTTCTGGGATTCATTACTTAAACCTTCCCACTTCATGATTTCATCCAAAACTTTGCACAAGCTTTTGGTCATCTGCTCTACTCACACAGTGTCGGAGAGCAATATAGCATGGACACCGGCCCTTCTGCCCAATGAGTCTATACTGACCACCGTTCCCACCCATCTAGTTCCAATTTCCTGCATTCAGCCCATATCCCTCTAAATCCCACCTCTGTATGTACTGATCCAAGTGCTTCTTAAATGATTCTATTGCATCTGCTTCAACCACTTCCTCTGGCAGCTCGTTCCATATACTCACCACCCTCTGCAAGAAAAAGTTGCCCCTCAGGTCCCTTTTAAATCTTTCCCCTCTCACTCTAGATCTATGCCCCTTAGTTTTGGACTCCCCTACCCTGGGGAAAAGACTTGCCATCCACCTTCTCTATGCCCCTCATGATTTTATAAACCTCCTTAAGTCACCCCTCATTCTCCAAGGCTCCAAGGAATAAAGACGTAGCCTGCCCAACCTCTCCCTGTAACTCAGGTCATCTAGTCCTGGCAACATCCATGTAAATCTTTTCTGCACTCCTTCCAGTTTAACCACGTCTTTCCTATAGCAAGGTGGCAAAAAACTGTACATAATTCTTCAAGTGCGGCCTCACCACAAGCTTATACAACTGCAACATAATGTCCCAACTCCTATACCCAATGCCCTGACTAATGAAGGCTAACCACCTTTTCCATCACCCTGCCTACCTGTGACGTCACTTTCAACGATCTATGCCCTTGTACTCCTAAGTCCCTCTGTTCTATTACACTCCCTACTGCCCTACCATTCATAGTATAATTCCTATGCTGGTTTGACTTTCCAAAATGCATCACCTCACACTTATCTGTATTGAAATCTATTTGCCATTCCTCAGCCCACTTCCCTAACTGGTCAAGATCCCCCTGTAATCTACAATAACGTTCTTCACTATCAATGACACCTCCTAATTTCATGTCATCTGCAAACTTACTGATCAAGCCTTGTGCATTCGCATCCAAACCATTTATATAAATAATGAATAACAAGAGTCCCAACACCGACCCCTGTGGCACACCATTAGTCATCGGCCTCCATTCCAAGAAACAATCTTCAACCACCACCCTCTGCTTCCTACCTCTGAGTCAATTTTGAATCCACCTAACTAGCTCTCCCTGGATTCCATGGGACCTAACCTACCAGACCAGCCTACCATGAGGGACCTTGTCGAAGGCCTTGCTGAAGTCCAAATAGACAACATCCACTGCCCTGCCCTCATCTACCTTTTTGGTTACCTCTTCAAAAATACTCCTTTCCAACGACAATGCCATGCTGTCTCCTCCTAATCAGACTCTGTCTATCCAAATGCTGAATTCCCTCCAGTAACTTCCCCACCACAGACATCAGGCTGACTGGCCTGTAGTTCCCTGGCTTGTCCTTGCTACCCTTAAACAACGGAACAACATTAGCCACCTTCCAGTCTTCGGGAACTTCACTAGTGGCTAATGATGAAGCAAATATCTCCTCAAGGGCCTCTGCAACTTCTCCTCTAGCCTCCCACAAAGCCCAAGGATGCACTCGGTCAGACCCTGGGCACTTATCCACCTGCAAATACTTCCTCCCTTGTAATACGATTGTTCTCCAAAACATCTCCACTTGTTTCCCTTATCTCTTAAGCAACCATGATTTCTGACTCAGTAAACACTGAGGAGAAATATTTGTTAAAAAATCCCACTCATTTCCTGCGGCTCAAGACACAGGCAGCCCTATTGATTTCTAAGGGGCCATCTTTCTCCCTAGCCATCCCTTTTACTCTTAATATAGCTATAGAACCTCTTGGGATTTTCCTTAACCTTACCTGCCAGATCCATCTCATACCCTCTCTTTGCCCTCCTGATTTCCCTCTTAATCTTTTTATAGTCATCAAGGGATTCACTTGTCCCCGACCTCTTAAACCCAATTCTTTTTCTCTCTGATACAGCTTGGTGTTAGATTTTGTTTGATGGCTCTCCTGTGAAGCAGCTTGGGACATTTTGCTGTTTTAAGTGAGTTGTTTTCTGTTCCTCTTCAAATCTCAAGTGGGACATGCAAACACAACCTCCAGACTTAGAGGCAAAAGTGCAACAAAATATTCCACAGCTGACAATGAGCAACTCTTCCAAAATATACATCTAATTCATGTGTCAGCAATAACACATTATTGTATTCCTTTGGGTTATACTTCAGATTTAACAGATCATGAACACAATAAGTCATCTCTGGCAGATAAGGTGGAATGTGTTTACAGTAACAACGTACACCACTGAACATATGCCACAATCATTTCGGGAAACTTGAAAGTGTTTCCTGTGAACAAATGGGATGCAATTGGCACTGAAAAAATTGACCTGAAATTGCCTCAAAAACTTTCAACCATTGAGCTGAAATTTTGCAAATTAAGTAACGAATGGTGAAAAAGAATGGTAAAATATTCCTCTTGAGGAGTAATGATATCACACATAAATGATCACACTGAAAGACCAGTAATCTGTCACTTTTTAACGGAATGAGAGTACAATAAAACTCCAATAATCCACTCTCCAATTATGTCAAAATCCGAATTATTTAGCATCAGCCTCACTGGGTCTTGATTTCTATGCTCGCTCTTAGACATCAGGGCCGCGGTTTCCATGCTGCATTTCAACTCACCAAGGCCTTGTCTCTTGTGCTCCCTTTAAGCACCTCATTCACAGGAAAATGTATTATTCTATTGTGTTACATCTTTAAAAGAAGTGTAATAAAACTATGTTGACCTCCAGTAGTCCAGAAAATTTGAGAGTCTGGCACCACCAAAGTCCCATGTGCATAAATTAACTATAAAGTTTGCTATAGATTCTATTAAAGACATAAAGAGTGAATCTACCATCTGGATATTTTTGCATTTTTACCCAAGGTCATCACTCTTACAAACACAGCTCATTTAAGTGATTGACAAATGAACAACTAGCATTTTTTTTAAATACTGGCATCACATCAGATCAATAAATTTCAGAAGTTTTTTTGAAGAATGAAGAAAGCACAGGGTGGTGTGTGTTGAGGTATTTTTAAGAAATAATTTTCATAATATTTGCTCCAGTATTGGATTTCTCCATTTTGCACTTATATAACACTGCCTCTGTCTAAAAAAAAGTACTGAGAGTGTATCCCATGGCAAAATTAGCCTTCATCCACTGAAAGGACAGGAAAGAGAAATAGGTTAGAGGATTGTGACGGATAAGTGACAGATATCTTTTGGTTTCTTTCCAGGAAATAAA
Organism: Pristis pectinata; assembly: GCF_009764475.1. Lineage (NCBI taxonomy): Eukaryota > Metazoa > Chordata > Chondrichthyes > Rhinopristiformes > Pristidae > Pristis > Pristis pectinata. The sequence goes on along the minus strand of NC_067418.1, from coordinate 22,216,757 downwards.
TTGAGCTATGACGGACTACTTAAAGCATTGGAACTAGGACAAATGCCCCTACTATTCTCCGTGAAGTAGAAGTGCTCTTAATACAAGCTCATAATAACAAATCACGATTGATTCACTACAAGTCAGCAGAACTACATTGTTAAATAATCACATTACATAATTTCCAGATTTAGTCAAACACTACTGATCAAAAAGGATGTGCAAAAGAATAAGTGCACAAGAGCCCAAATTCATTCATTATACCTCCAGTGGTTACTAGCTTCTCCAATCTCTGTCCTCTAGCCTTTATTTCCCATGACATACAATTGATTTAATCTTTTCATTTGGATCTGATATTATGTGAAGTCAATTTGATGCCTTTATGTATGTCATATCTATCATCTTTAATATGAGATGTAATATCCAGCTCTCCAGCCAAGAAGAAAATGGGGATCAAGACCAGAGCAAAATTACAATTAGCTATCAAGTTCTGTAATTTAATCATCCAATGAGAGTCCCTGGCAATTACTTATCAATAAAATAATTCTGATTTTGAAATGGTACCGAGCTGAACCGCCCTCCTGGATATTTCTGTGTAATATCAAGCACTTAAATACACAATGCATCTTAAAATATTATTTTTATCGTCATTGGATGCATAGAAGGGTATAGGAATCTTTTTTAAAAAGCTTTATATTTTATATAGCATCATCCATGACCTAAGGCATTCTAAATCACTTTGCGGCCAATTAAATATTTTTGAAGTGCACTCACTGGTGTAATATAGGAAACACAGCAGCCAATTTACACATAACAGTATACCTTAGACAGCACTGAGAAAATGACTAGATAATCTGTTCTGGATAGTGATTGAGGATAAAGATTCGGCCGAGACATTAGGGATTAATGCTCTCATTTGAATTGTGCAGAGGCATCTTTCATGCTGATCTGAGAGGATAAATGGAGCAGACTTGTTTAAACATTTCATTTTCAGGAGTTTACCACTTTCTCAGTACTAAGGTGTCAGCCTGAATCATGCACTGAAGGCTGTGAAGTGGAGCTTGAACTTTCAACCTTCTGCCTCAGAGACTCATGGAAAAGAGGAGTAGAAAGAGGCCATTCAGCCCTTCAGGGCTGCACCACCATTCAATGTGATCATGGCTGATCATGCACTTAAATAGCCTGTTCCCACTTTTCCCCCATTTCCCTTGATCCCTTTAGCATTAAGAAACATCTGTCTGGTTCTTGAATGACTTGGCCTCCATTGCCTTCTAGGGAGAGTTAGTTCATCACCTTCTAGGTGAACAAATTTCACTGATCCTGGTTCTATTTGGCATACCCATATCATATGGCTGTGATCCTGGCTCCAGACTCCTCAGCCATCAGGAACATCCTCCCTCTGCTATCAAATCCCATGAAAATAATGATACCATAATTAATCCACCACAATGCAGGGACTGTTTCAATTCATATTTTCTGCTCTAAAGTATCTACCATACTATGATTTAACCAAAATAATAATTGAATAAAATAATAATATCTAATCACTATTATTCATTCTACATGCTCACCTTGCAAGAAATGGAGAAATGAAGAGAAACAAAGGACTGAAGATGCTGAAATCTAAATGAAAAACACGATGATGCTGGAGGAACTCAGCAGGCCAGGCAGCATCCGTGGAGAAAAACAGGTGGTCAATGTTTCTGGTCAGGACCCTTCTTCCGGACTGAAGATAGGAAAAGGGGGAGCCCAATATATAGGTGGGAAAAGCAGGGCAGTGATAGGTGGACAATAGAGGGGAGGCGGGGTGGGCACAGGGAGGTGATTGGTAGATGCAGGTAAAAGAAAGTGATAGGCAGGTGCGGGGGAGGAGGGGAGAGCAGATCCACCGGGGGATGGGTCAAAGGCAAGAAGAGAAAGGAAAAAAAGGGGCTAGGAAAGGGGAGAAGAGAAGTAGCAGGGGAGGGGGCGTTGTGGGGAAAAGGGGTGGGGATTACCTACAGTGGGAGAATTCAATGTTCATGCCGTTAGGCTGCAAGGTTCCAAGATGGAAAATGAGGTGCTGTTCCTCCAGTTTGCACTTGGAATTCTCCTGGCAGTGGAAGAGGCCAAGGACTGACATATCAGTGATAGTGTGGGAGGAGGAGTTGAAATGACTGGCAACGGAAAGATGCAGATCGCATTGGAAATGAAGCGTGCCCTCTTAATAAAAGCAAAATTTTCAATTTAAAGAGGTTTCCTCAAAAGCACTTCAATCATTGATGCAAAACTGAGCAGACTGTCTAAGCTATTTGACAGAATGTCTCATCATCAGAACTTTCAAACAAGAACCAAGATCTCACTTGGCCGGCAGTGAGAGAAGCTCTCCGCATCAGATGCTTTGTTGCCCAGCCGGGATCTCACTCCATGCACATTGCCCACGGAATTGCTGCAGTGCAGTTGATATGATCACCCACTTCTTTGTGGACTGTTGGCCAAGAGGGTCTGGAAAAGGATTCAAGGGTTCTCAAGGTTTGTTTCAACCTGTTGCATTACAGATCTACAGGCTCTTCCCAGGGATGCATACTAAGACAAACATTGACTGCTCCTGAGGGTCATCAACTTGGTAAATAACACACTTTGGTCTACCTAAAACTTGTTATCCTTCCAGTATAAGGAGGTGTCCATAAGCAAATGCTGCTGACCACCACATTCCAGGGTACTGAGGACACAGTGAAGCTTGGTGAAGCCACAGCACTGGCTTTGTGGGAAGAACAACAGTCCAAGGTCCTGTTGCCACTGGGCACTGAGGGGCTGGGTGAAAAACCCTCTGATGCTGGAGGAACTCAGCAGGCCAGGCAGCATCTGTGAAGAAAAGCAGGTGGTCAACCTTTCAGGTCAGGACCCTTATTCAGGACTGAAGATAGGAAAAGAAGGGAAAAGCAGAGAAGTAATAGGTGGGGCCTTGTAACTGCCACTCAAAAACTTCATCGGCATATTGCTTAAAGAGGAAATGTTAATGGCATTGGTGCTTTGCAAGACTATGTATTGGTTTGATTGCACAATGACTGTAAGGAAAGATGTGTATCGATTATATTTCCTGAATATACCTTTATCAATAAAGTATATCTTTGAAATAAAAATTATGATCCCTCTGCCCAGGCATAAGAAAAGATACTCCCTATTCAAAGTATCAATCAGACAGACAGCAACCAAAGGAAGGAATAAAAACCTTCCTTCAAACCATTCAAATATAAAACCAAGGAGATTCATTGTAGGTTTTTTTGGTGAACATTAATGTTACACATTGTGGGGATGACAACTGTTTGACTTTGAATTAGCAACAACATATTTAGCATATTAGAACATCTTATATATAATAATGAGAACTGAAGGAGCACTACACTGAAGCTGTATCCTACTGATCAGTGGCGTTGCAAATCTAATGTCAGCTATCAGATCCTGTATGCCCTGAGGCAGTGTCGCAGCCAAGATCTCAAATCCACAATTCCTGCTGTGCTCTAATCGGTTTCCTATTATGTCCAAAGCATCAGACTTATTCTTCTGTGGAGGCAGAGGGCACTCTGATCGCCAGCCAGTTTTTAAACAAAGAATCTGCTGCAATTTGCAATGAAGTTGTCATTCAGATTGTCACTAAGTCCTGATGCAGGGTTTCAACCCAAAACATCGATAATTCCTTTCCTCCCAGAGATGCTGCTCGACCCTTGAGTTCCTCCAGCAGATTGTTCGTTGCTCCAGACTCCAGCATCTGCAGTCGCTTGTGTCTTCAGATTGTCATCTTGTTTTTATTTATTCATTTGCAGGATGTGAGCATTTGTGTCCAGGTCAGCATCTGTTCTCACCCTACATTGTTCTGAAACAGCTTGCTAGGTTCTTTCATTTAAGAGTTTACCATGTTGGAGTCACATATGTGAAGCAGAGTAAAGATGGCAGATTTCCTTCCCTGAATGGTAGTAAGGAACCAGATAGATTTTAAAAACAGTTCAATAGTTCTCATGATTACCACTCTGATAAAGCTTTTATTTCCAAAGGTCAGCTCTAGAATCAAAAGCGATAGTTTCACTTTCTACACATCCTCAAGATTTGAGGATCCTTTGCAAGTATAATTTGCGTCATTCCTTATGAGTTCTGGATTCACATCTCTGAGATCTTTAGTCAACCTTTAAATCATGCACAAAGTGGAAGGCACATTCTCACTCTCTGCTCATTCTTCCTGTCCCCACATGCTCCATGAATCACCCACCCTTTCTTCCTGATTACTACTGCCCACTTCTGGTGTGACAAAAGGATCAACGTTTGTACTGGGAGGGTGAAAGCAGATGGTGCAGTAGTGTACTCAGGAGGGGTAAAATGAAGGGGGATGTTGATCATCTTCTTCAGCGATGAAGTAGAAAAAAAAATGCTCAAACCTCTCCACTAGTATCATCCTACTCCTCTCGTGGCTTCAGTTACTTCAGTGGATCCAAAGAAAACACTGAGGGTTTAAGGATTGTGCAGTTATTTTCATGAGAATAAGGAAACAGGGAAATGGAGTGGAAGGTTCAATCAGTGTGGTAGCACAGAAGGACGTCAAAGTAACTGCATGCTACTGACAAGTTGTCACAAATCTTGCCATCTCCGATTGGCAACAGCTCATAGCTGCTTGTTAACTTCAAGGACTTATCCTCAAAGATTTTTAAAGGTGAAGCTGCCCCTTCTAGTGGCTTGCCTTTGATGGGAACTCTGTGGTAGTTTCTTCGTACAAGAAGCTAAAACAAATAAGCTTAACATGAGCATCTGAGCAGTATGTGCCAAATTTCATGGGTGAAATAAAGGAAAAGGAATGGGAGTACAAGACTTAAATTGCTGAAAGACATTTCTGTGTTGTGTTAGTAAGTAATTGATATTAGGGAGGATATTGTGCAGGTTAAGTCAGAGTGCCCCTTGAGGGATTAGTGTATTATCATAATGGAGTGAAGAATGTGCTGGCTCCCAGTGAAAAATGAAGTCTGTTACCATTGGCATCCTGATGTCAGCACTATTGTTCTGCAGTATGAGGGTGAGTGAATTTGCAAATCAGACCAACAGTACTTCTCTCCAAGCAGCAGGAGATGTTTATAGCAAATCTGCTTAGACCTTCATGCACTTGACTTTAACACTATTGATGATACCTTGCCCTGCAATATTTTGGGTCTATATTAAATCAATATTACTAAGACAGAGTGAAGTTATTTGAAAGTGAAGTTAAAAGGGTTAATGAATGTTCCTTCCGGACCTGTTTGACCCCTTTCTCTGTTGAGAAATACAAAATAAAGTCTGTTCTTGAAGGCTGTGCTGGAGTTTCCAAGGAAGTTGACCACGTGTAACACACTCTTCACAACACAGATGGGCATAATTATCTATGCAGCAAACCACTTTGGTTTTTCAATTTCTAAGCAGATAGGTTCTTATTGAAGCTTGTTGGATCAGTAACCATGTCTGTTGGTGCTGTTGCCAGACCCCAGAGTTAGATGTGTCAATTCTCTGGACTTGTCAATTCATGGCACTAACCCAGAGGAACTCTTTTTTTCTGTCAATGATATTTACACAAAACTCCATGGTCTTATGGATTCTATGCAATGCCTTGATCCTCGCTGTCTTCTGGTAGTGATCCTTATGTACTCACAGCATTATTTCAGCATTCCAGGGTATTTCCAGTACCATTTTACAGGACTGCTTCTATCTCAGAGCCTGCTTTTCACTGGCAGTCTCCATAACAGGATCATGCAGAATACACAGGTAACTAGAGTTAATGAAAGAGCCCCTTTGTTTTCTTTGACAAAACTGAGAATCTGCTCAAAAACTTCCTGCACCTCACTTATGTATGTATTTTAGTACCTTTCGTTGTTTTGTTTTAAGCACATTTCACTCCTACATTTCCAGACAGGCACATAAAATTGCCAATTGTGGTAGAAATAGCAACTTCTGTTCAGCTATAATTTTGGATTTTTTTTAAATCAAGGCCAATCTCACAACTTAGTATGACCAAGATGAATAAACAGTACATGACCTTTCAGAATGACACCTTTAGAGATGTTACTGCAGCCTTAAAAAACACACAGTTCCCATTGGTACTGAAGATCAGTATCTTTCCTGTGTGTTATTTCCCCAGTGCTCTACAAGTGTATGTTGCAACCAACTGCCTTAATGTCCTTTTCTGGTTGAGTGAAGGAAGGAGCATAACACATTAGTAGAAGATTGCATCCTATATCTCTATTGCAGCTATTTAAACAATTGTTTAAATTAAGCCAAATGTGTGCACAACCAACTAATGGATTATTATTGATGGGCTATTTTTTCATCTGGATTACTTTGCTGTTAATAACAGCTGCCTTAAAACCAGAATTTTCAAATCATGCGTCTAAATTCTGCATGGACTAAATTTAGTCCATCTCTATTCATATTGTGCAAACAAGTGAGAATTAAAGGAAAAAAAACAGGACCACAACAAATGCATCAAACAATACACTGGACTATACATGGAAGGAGGTTTATAACATCTAATTAATCAAAAAAGCTAGGCCATGAAATGATTCCATGGGATATCGACCCATGAATGCTTAACCTTGTCTCATGTTCCTTTTGCTACATAAGTGAATTTATTTAAAGTAAATGGGTTAATTTTTCTTCAAAAATAGCAAAGAGAAGAATTTCAAATAATGCATCTGCTCCCACTGTGTACTTTCACAACCTAAATCACAAAGGAAAAACATGTTACAACAAAAACTTAAGTCAAAGGATTTAAGGCATTTGGTTCCAACAGCAGCCTGAAGGAGGAGCATTGAATATTTTTAAATAAATCCATACAGCTTGATAGTCAAAGGAACATTGTGCTGCACATGATTTCAGTTGACTGGACCTTAAAGAGTCAGACTTCGGTACTATGTATGAAAAAAAAGTTCCACCACAGAAGCATTTCTAAAATTGGCAAAAATATCTTGTATTCAAGGGTAAGAAATGGCCATCCATTGGAAATGAGAATGCTCTAGCAAAATGACAAGAGGAATAATGTAATGATTTTCTTTCCCCATACGTAATATAGAAATTTCATTCAGATGGATGCAAAATCATGGAAAATGCACCCTGATGTTTTTAACATCATTCCAAAGTCATGAAATTGCCCACAGGATCAGATATCTATCAAATAAGTCATTTGATGTTGCATTTGTCATATATATTCAACATTAAGGATACACATTGAATAAAAAACAAACCATATGACAGGAATCAAATGTTTTTCCCTATGCCTTACCCGTAAATTATCAATGTCAATCGCAGTTCAGTTGGTTGAGTCCTTGCATCTAATGTTAATAGTTTATGGTTCAAGTCCTACTCCAGAAACTCGAGCACAAGACTAAATACTGATACTCCAGCACACTGCAGAATGATACTGCACTGTTGGTTCTGTCTCCTAAATGGGATATTAAGACAGAGCTCCATATTCCTTGTGATATATATAGAAGATCTCATGCCACTACCTCAAAGAAGAGCAGAAAGCTTTGCTCCCAGAATTGTGGCCAATAATTATCCTTTTTCAATAACAGATTATCTAATCATTGCATGGTTGTTTGCAGGAGCTTATTGTATACAATGTGATTGTGTTTCAGATAGAAGTATTGCTCCATTTAAGATAGGGTTGCAGTCCCTGAAAACAGTTTAACTGGAATTCAATCATTCAAAAAGACTGGGCAATATGCATTATGGTATTTCAGCACAGTATATTTCTGTGGGCAGAGTGTAGTGCATTTGTTATAGGAAAAGTGCATTCATAAATAGTTGACATCCTGAAGAGTCAATGGCATAGCAAAAATTCATAAATTGAGGAATGCATGTATCTTCTGTTACTGTACTGCAAAAGTAGTTTGGAACATTGGGTTAAGTGCTTTAGGATATCAAGGTTTATATGAAACATGTTCCATTTTTCTTTCAATATGCAATGAAATTTTAGAATGGGTATAGAACAATTGACCTTTAATTATGAATTTTATTATAGCATGGACATGATAATAGCAGATTTCAAAATCAAATTTAATGGATATTATGTTATAGTTGGCAATGAAGACCTAGCTTAAGTGGCAATTTACCAATGTGCTCCAATTTCAAATTAATTAGTAGCACTGGAATCGTGAATTCCTGATATTGAATAATTTCAATTAAGAACATTTTACATGCCAGATCTAATTGACTTTGCATGTTAAAGCCAGCATGCTAATTTGTTAACTGTGCTCTGAATGTTTGCCACTCATACTTCAAAATTGATAGCTGCAGTGGCCCGTGGTTACATGGCCTGAATCAAAATGATCAGCCATGTAAACCACACTAATTGTCTACACCAGTAAACACAGGAAGTGGAGCAATCAACTTAACCCCTCCTGCATGTGCTGGCATACAATGCAAACATGTCTGATTGGCAGTACACTTTCATGCATCACCTTGTCCCCATATTACTTTATACCATTAATTGACATTCATCGTTGAATCTTAGAATGAACAATTTGCCTTGCCTCAATTTGCAGAAGAACTTTCAAACTTCTATCACTCTTTACATATGAAAGTTTCTCCTAACTTTCCCCTCAATGGACCTTGCTCTCTTTTCAACCAGTGGAAATGGTTTAAATAAATGTACATATCTCAAAATCACAGACAAGTAGATCTTGCAGAAGTAAAGCAGGTATTATCTGATCACTGAACCTCAAAGGTCACATCTCAGTTCTATTTACAAGAGGAATTTACAGCACAAAACATTTGTGAAATTGCCAAAACAAAAATTCCAAATTCAAGTCATATAAAGGATATCATCAGCCTTCCATAGGAAATGATAATGGTCCAACAAGAAAGTTACCAATTTTTGCTCACATAATACATTTTCAAACTATTCAGTCCCAGTCCTCAAGATCTATAATTTGGCACCTCATGGTGGATCCTTCTGATGCTCAGTTATCCTGTCCTTAATTATAGGATTTTCCAACACCAGTTGTCCCTTCATTGGTTTCCCTCTTAACATTTCTTAAGTACTGTTGGAACAGCAGGATTTATAGGCTACATTTGTCAAGAACATACAAGTAGAAGATAATTAGCAGCAAAACATATTTTGAGTCAAAAAGTAAAGTTAAACATAAGCCATAAACACATGTGCACATACCTATACACACAAGACAGTGTGCATTCCTAGTCATTCCAGCCATCAGACTTACAAATTTCTGCACAATATTTACAGACAATGCAATAAAATTTAATATTTTTAGATGTTCAACAAACTATGACCAGAGAACATTTTATCAAAAGGGACAAGCAAATCATGAACATTATCACAACAATGAATCAAAAACAGATAATTATCAATAGCTATCAATAAAGTTGTTCAAAATGTTTTTCTCTTGCCAAAAATCTTAAGCTTTTCAGTTGCTAGCCACTGAAATTGATGGCTATACCGCAATAACAAAATACAAAATATTTACAACATCTATGCAACTCAATGTTTTTATAAGCCAGCAATGAAGCTTTCTATCTGGCACCTACATCAATGTGGACAAAAAACAAATCTAGAGTTCATAGATGATATTGAAGCCATTATGTTTAGTGGAAGTGATTTGCTATGTCTGTCAGCTTGCACTTGCACATATACCTAACCTCATAGAATTCTAACAGCAGTCACAGAGTTTACCATAACTTTCTGTTTGAAAATTTATGACCAATGAAAATATGCAAGAAAACTATTTTATGAACAGGAAAAGTCAGCAGGAATTATCCAAAGTTAAAGAACATTTTAAAGTGAGCTCATCATTTTCTTTTCCAGAGGTAATGCAAAACACACATAATGATGTACACCATAAACTTATTGATCTTCCACAAATGTGGATGATAACTTTCGGTTGAAATTGCAAGAGAATTGAAGAGGAATCAATGAGTTGGGAAGGAAATAGAGGCAAAGCAGGTCTTCATGTTTTGTTGAATATACTGCCTGTTTAGCCAAGAATAATCACCTGTCTGAGTGATTTAGATTGAAGTACGCTGAAGTACCACTGTTATCTCCATAACAGAGCTTATAAAAGATACAATTTCTTTTTGAATCAAAGTCCAAAGTGAGAAGCCTTTCCTGATACAGCTGTTGCAATCTATGCCTAGACCCAACTATCCTAGAAGTTGTGTACTAATTTTCAAGTTGGCTCCAGCACTTTCTTATCATTGCATATGGGGATTGAGGTGATGAGCCATCAAACAAGATGCTAATATGTTGTAATTGGTGAAGACAATAGATAGTCCAGTGCCTAGTTTATACACCAAGGGTTCACTAGGGTGATTAGCATATGCCAACTCATTCTGCCCCAGGTGCATGTCACCTACTACATTGATAAAGGCCTCTCCATTGGGATGCAGGATTCAAGCATGCAAACATGTGGGGCCTAATGCCTCTTTGAAGATTTGTATTTGCTAAACAGAATTGTATCTGATTGCACAGATGACCGCCAAATAAGATTTCCTTAAGGCTAATTCCTTTAACTGACATCATTCTGGACCTGGGAGGAACAGAATGAAATCATTCAATGGCCCTTGATCTGGTGCCACCAACCAAGTTCCACCCCATCCCATTTTCAATCCCAGTGGGATCACTCTAAATTCAGAGCAGCTGCCAACGTTTTGCTGTGCAAATATCAGAGAAAGGTGTCAGCCATTATTGCATACTGCCCATGATAACCAGACAGTAGACACCAGTCATGACTGCCATGGAGGAGAGAGGCTGTAGGGTGGAAGTAGGGAACTTCAGAATTTACTCAAAGAGCCCACAAAATAGTTACAACTGACATACAGGTCAGGCGAGAGGGTTTGTGCATCAGAGGGGCTGGGGACAATATGAGAAGAGGCAAATGGGAGGGGCATTGTTGGCTTTTCCACAATGAGAATCCTCCTCCAGTAGAGCAATGTTGAAATCACCTCACAGGCAGAGGCTAAATGAAATCTGTCACGCATGCCCATTAACACTTTCACAGTGACTAGTTCATTCTCATATCACCAAGTGAAATGCTTTAACGTCATAAGGTGTTCTAGGTGCAGCTGATAAGTGGACTTATCTTCAGTTTTGTCTTTGCTGTAAGGACAGGCTCCCAGTTTCCCATCACCACAAGATCAAGATACCAAGCAGGAAGAGCAGAAGGAGGTTGATGAGCCTGAGGGAAAGAGTGCAGGGAGAGGAGACGGAGTAATGATCACGATAAAGAGAAGGCTCTTGTACGACCTTGGATTTAAGCAGCACAGAGGAAGAGCAAATTAGATAAGAGGGAAGTATATCATAGGGAGATTCACCAGGCACAGGCTGGTTACAGAATAGCAACCAACCATTGGGCATTTGTTTACGAGGCTCATCGAAGGGCAGGTCTATGGATCAGTACTGCCCCAGAGGACTAACTGACTTGAGGACCACGTTCAGAATGGTTTCATTGTGGTGAGTGCATTGTCAGGCCTGTCTGACCAAATGCAAGAAGCCACATTACAAAAGACGAGGTGCTGATAGCCTTAAAGTGCACAAAGATAGATGAATCCCCAGGGCCTTAGAAGCCAGGGAAGAAAAAGTTGAGGCCCTGGAAGATACTTATATTATCGTTAACTACGGGTGAGGTACTGGAAGACTGGAAGGTGGCTGATGTTGTGCTTTTATTTAAGAAGGGCGGCAAGGACAAGCCAGGGAACTACAAGCTGGTGAGCCCAATATCAGTGGTGAGATAGTTGCTGGAAGGGATCCTGAGGGACAGAATCTATTTGCATTTGGACAGGCAAGGACTGAGTAGGGATAGGCAGCATGAATTTGTGCATGGGAAATAGTGTCTCACAAACTTGAGTGAGTTTTTTTTTTAAAAAGAGGATTGATGAGAGCAGGATGGTAGATATTATTCACATGGATTTTACCATGGCCTCTGACAAGGTTCTGCATGGCAGGCTGGTCCAGAAGGTTAGGTCACATGGGATCCAGGGTCAGAGGGCATGCCAGTGGAGGCTTGGTCTTTCATTGAAGGATTGTGACCAGTGATATGTTGCAGAGATCGGCACTAGATCCACTGTTGTTTGTCATTTATATTAACAATTTGGATGAGAATATATTTGGTACTGTTAGTGAGTTTGTAGATGGCACCAAAATCGGTGCTATTGTAGACAATGAAGGTTATCTAAGATTACAACAGGATCTAGATAAATTGGGAAAGTGGGCCAAGGAACGGCAGATGAAATTTAAGTGTTGTGTAGCACTTTAGGAATTTAAACCAGGGCAGGATTTACACAGTAAATAGCAGGGCACTGGAGAGTATCACAGAACAGAGGGACAAGTACATAGTTCCCTGAAAGTGGCAACACAGGTAGACCAGGTGGCAAAGAAGGCTTGCCTTCATTGGTCAGGGTATTGAGTACAAGAGTTGGAATATTATCTTACTGCTGAACAAGATGTTAGTGAGCTTGCACTTCCAGTATTTTGTGTAGTTCTGATCATCTAACAGTTGGTAGGATGTCCTTAAGCTGGAAAGTGTACAGATAAGATTCACAAAGATGCTACCAGGACTCACAAAAGATTTTGTTGATCCAGTAGACCACTCCCTCCACTTTGAAGTCTTTGTCAGGGCTTGGCAGCAATCCCTTCAAACGGCACATTCTAGTCTGGGCAATATTTATGGTGGAGACACAGCAGAGATCACCCAATGTCAATGCTTCTATGGCATCTCATACTGATCCAGGTGGAAGTCTGGTCTCTGCCACATTGGAGCAGCTTGAAACTATTCAGAATGAACAACATATCAGTAGGGACCAGCATCATGATCCCTTTGAACAAAAGAATGTCACGTATGAACAGATCTCAGTACTCAGTGAGCAGCAAGATGCTATTCTTCAGCAGATTGTGTTTCTGAATGGACACAGAATTGTTGAGCATTTCAGTATTCTGCAGTCATTTACTAGAGCTCTGAGATCCAACTTGTGTTGTGAGAGCTTGAAAACTGTACTGTGGGCAGATTAATACCTGACACTGAGGGAATGTAGAATACATTAATGTGGATTGTAACCAAAAGTGTCTGGTTCAATTTTGCAATTATCACTTTTTTCACCAGAAATGATTGCTGAAGTGATTACTCCAAGTTAAATTGATTTTTTTTTGGATTACAACGCACTTAAAAAAAACAGCAAATAGATTACTCAATCAACAGGCTCGTCCGAATTCTCTGCAGCAGAACTCGGAATCGACCTTATCAACCAGGGTGCTGGCATCCAGATTATATGTAGTTGCAGGTCACTTGTGTTGAGTGGCTCACCACTTGTAGATTCTGTTTCTAAGTACCTTCTACAATCTGCAAAGTGTCTATACCTGAGCTGGTGCTGCAGGTGTCAGATTGAGGGATGCTCTCTCTTCACCTTGGAGTTTAATTGTTCAATTACCACCTGAAGTTTGGGGTTTCCTTGTTCTCTGAAAGGGTCCTCGTTGTCAGAAATGATCAAAGATGGCACTGGAGAGATGCAACACTTTGGCGGCAGCTAGCTTTCTTGTGAATGCTGCTTATATGATGCTATGTGCCTGTGATGCTGCTGCAAGTAAGTTTTTCATTGCACCTGTGCATACATGCACTTGTGCATATGAAAATAAACTCAGCTTTGAGTCTGAGGGGAAAAGCAAATATAAGCTTATAGGAGGCGGCTAGGGATGGTGCAATGAGCTACATAGTTCCATTGGGAAGTGCTTAGATGTCAGCAGAGTAGTTCTTCAAATGAGGCCCAAGTGAAGAACAAATAGATGGGAAGGATAGCCAATCATAAGAGCATGTGGGATTTGAGGGAGCTGATAGTGAGGAAAAGGATTAGTTACAGGCATACCATCATTCTCAATGGTCTCAGCACTGTTGGCATCTCCATTTATAGTCAGCACTCTGTCCTCCAGGAGAGCATGACCTTGCAGCCAATTATGTTCCCCATTGGTTTGTTAGTACTGACACTGCTAATGTGTCATCATCTCCTGCAAAAGAGAATCATGCAATCTGTCTGGCTGATGTGGTTAAATGGATATTATTATGTATCAACTGTGGGATATGATATTTGCTGCATTGATAACATATGCTGCCTGTGAATGAATTGCTAATCTTGACTTAAGTGTGTGTTCAATGAACATTTTCCATCACTATATTCAGCTCGTTAGATCTGCTATTCCCTGTATTCACCAGCTGGTACCACTGCCACTTCAATATATGCCAGCAGCACCTCCTGCAAGTATTTCCCCTCCTCTTCAGGGTATCTCATGAACAATACAGTCCTGCTTTGGTAATTCAGAGAGAACACTTCCTTTCCCTTTCTGCTACATCTTCTCACAAACTGCTGCCACAATGAACTATGTCCTTAGGAAATACAGACCAGCTATAACATAGTTTGAACTAGTGCCATTCACAAAACTGTGTGAAGGCAATAAACAGCATTGTTTATACCATGCAATCACTGAAATCATGATAATGAGCTGGCAGCAGTAATTTCTTGTGGATCCTGCTGCAGCATAAATGGATGCAAACCCAGTGCACATTTTCAGCATTATCACATTTATCCTTTGGTATTACTTTACAATGGATGATGAAAAAATGGCCACTGATTCAGTACTTTCTGGTCTTCAAATAAATTAGTATCCATGAGATTAAATGGACTCTTCATTGAAAAGGGATGTTTCATGTTATAGCACAGGTTCTGATCAGAGAATAAGACCAGAATTGAAATATTAGCCTCTGGGAATATTTCTCAACTGGACCCCTTCAATATTTTCTCTCAAACAAGGTCCAAATGTGAGTAAAATTAGCATTGTATTTTCCCCATCGCATTTATCCTTCATGACCTTCATCTAAGTAACAATCATAAAATTATGATCAAGTGTGAAATACAAGTATATCTCAGTGAAAATCAACATCCAAGTGATGACCCACGTTATATATAGCAAAATCTATTACCAGCTTGGGGAGGATAAATGAAAAAAAAATGCCATAGAGGATAGTATATATTTACAAATCAATTTACAAATCAAACTTTTTCTAAATTTCATTTCCAAACTTCATTGAAACATTTACTTCATGGCATATTGCTATATTACAAGACTTTAAAAAAAACAATTAAATTATGTGGTGCACAAACAGATAAAGCAAATACCATTTCACAGCACAGCAGTTTCTGGATATGATCCTTTGTTAAATGTCATCTGGTAACTGCACAATGAAAGCAACTAAAACCAATCCAAATGAGAAATGAAATGTCACCTTGGGAACAAATTACATGTGAATAAGTCTTGATTAAAAAATATCTTTATATGCTGCATTTGTGAAAAAAAATATTTTGATGGGTATTTTCAAAAGGAAATAGCTTTTGACTTATTCATGTTTCACTTGATAAGTGCACTCCCTGTCAAAGCTCATTAATTTAGTTCTTTTAATGTAGTGTATTGTGGAAGAAAATGAAATATTTATGAATGCAAAAAAAGTATGTCTATTTATATGTCAAAATATAAACATCTATTCACAGTGCTTCTGCCTCCCACCATGAAAGATTGTTGGATTGTTTATTTCAATCCTAGTATTTTCTAACTGGTGTATTCCTTCACTAATTTTTATTTGGCATGGTCTCCGGAATTTCTTGTCATGCACGAGCTTATTTCTCTGCATAAAAATTGCATACATTAACATTTTGAAGTAAAATGCTTGGTGTTATACAGAGCTGCATTTGTTTGTCACCAGTTTATTAAATTTGGAATTAACATTTGCTTTATTCATAGATTTACTGCTGCAGTCCATAAGTAAATGGAATAATATGCTCCAAGAAAGTACAAAAAAACTGCCCTTTTCCAACTTTCCTACCAACTTCCTTTACAACTTCTGCCCTTTGTATTGATTTCTGTTATGGATTAGAACAGTTCATACCCAGTTCAAATGCAAAATCCAGTTTTGGAAAATCAGATTAAACAGTCTATATATGTGCTAAACCAGAAGAGCTTCTCTGGATAATTTAATATCTTCTTGCATGTTCTTCTCAGACAAAGGCAGAAAATACAAAAGGAATAGGGATCAGTTTGAATTAATGATAATAATCTTACTCAAGGAGACACAAGAGACTGCAGATGCTGAAATCTGTAGTGAAAAGCAAACTGCTGGGAGAATTTGGGTAATGTTACTCAAGCCATGCTCTCCTTTACTGATCAGGGAATAAAGGTAAAATGATACAACCAAGTTTAATTCATACTGACATGAAAAAAGGAAATGCAGGAAATATTCAGCAGATCAGAAAGCAGCTGTGAAGAGAGAAGTAGAATTAATATTTCAGGTTGATAACTTTTCATCAGAAGAGTATCAACCTAAAATCCCTAGTCTATTTTTTTTCCTCTGAGTGTTGTCCAACCTACTGAGTATTTCCAACATATGTTTTCTTTAATTCAGATCTCCTGTATGTGCAGTATTTCCACACTGATTGGAATCACTGGCCAAGTGCAAGAAACTCCATCCACTGTGTTATTGTCGAAAAGGTGGCCAGACAGAATTGAGAGCTTTGGGATCATTGCAGACACATCGTGAAATGGAGTCACCTAATGATGTAAATTTGAAAAAAATTGCTTTTCCACAATTTTTTCATTGGGCCTATTTTTGTGTGTGTCTCTCTCTCTCTAGATATAGATATAGATAGATAGAGACACACCCTGATAAAACTAAATAAGTGGAAATTTTGAAGAAATTCACCTTTCACATAAATTGAAGTATTTCTCCAAATTATTGACCAATATTTATGTGCTACCCAAAACCTTAAAAAACCTTCAAAGGATATTTGCAAACATTGTGTATATGGCAAGTTGCCTTGAAACAAGTATTAGGATGAATTCCACAGTCCTGAGCTTACAAGGGATGTTGGCTTGTCAGTTTCCTTCCCATATTTAGCTTTTAAAACTGTGGAAATTCTTTGATTCAAGTCTTTTAGTCCTCATGACTCTTTTAATGGAATTTTTCATCAATCCTTTTCCTCAGGGCGTGAAGGCTAATACTGGGAAATTAGAATTTTTTTTCATCTTCTACTTTCCACTGTCAGCATCAAAAAATCCTGCTCCGACCTAACCTGCGTTAATCACAGAGCAACACTTTTTTACATTCTAAAATGATGTCACTTAGCTTCCAAAGAAGCATCTTCATCTCCAATGCTGTAACTTTTCCATACTTCTGCTTCTGAGCAAGATTGTCAACTCAGTATGTTATTCATTTGATTTCATGCATGCTAAGAAAGGACGAGAGAATGTCCATTTCAACGCTTACGAGAAAAAGATAAACAGTTAAAAAAGCAAGTTTCAACATGTTCATCTGGATTGGATGCAAACCAAGGACAAATATCTGAGGAAACAGACTCAGTTATCATAATACTCAATTGGTAGTCCTCTTGCCAGAAGATTGTGGATGCTAGGAACTAAGAAATCTAGGCTGGCATTCCAGAGCAGTATTAGTGAATCCTGCACTGTCAGATGTGCCATCTGTTTGTGCCATTAAACCCAAATCCAATTTTTCTCTTAAGTGCATGTAAAATGACCCACAGCAGTATTTCAAAAAGAGTGAGAGATGTGCCCTGTATCACTGGTGATAATTACCTAAAGCATCACTTATCTGGACATTATCACGTTTCTGCTTGTTGGAGATTGTTGTGCACAAACTGCCCTGTTTTCCACTTACAACAATGACTACATTTTAAGAGAACCTCAGTGGCCATCAATGCCTGGAGATTTCTGAAAAGGAAGTGAAAAGATTTATATTTTATATTATTTTATGTACAAGCAGATACTGTTTTTCTGGGAAACAGGAACAAAAATGCATTTTCCAATCCCTTAAAATTGTTTTATGCTCTCAATAATCACTTCATCACTTTTAATTTTCAGAAGCAATAGCTGGAAGAAATTGTAAACGATGATCAACTAGAAAACAGAGACAAGTATCATCCAATATCTTTGATCGATGCAACTTTAAAGAATGACATTTTAACAAGGTAATTAAAGTTTCTGAACAAACAAGTTCAGGACACAGGGAATACTTGCCTACACGAATGAATGACAAGATCTCTGCATTCATTTTCAATACTGGATTAAGTATTATCTTAGCTCAATAACAGCACTCTCACCTCCAAGTCAGAAGATTGTAAACTCAGGTCCCACTCCAAAACATGAATACTTCATCTGATATAATGTGCTGACTTACAGTGAGACTCTAAAACAAGACTTGGACTACTCATAAAGGTAAAAATGAAAAGTACCATCTCACAATTTGAAGTAAATCAGAATAGTTCTCACTGTGTCCTTGTGTTCCAAAAACAGACTCCCTGGCCTTTCATCTCATTGGTGCATACCATACATTGTCTTCTGCTTGCACACAAAAAATGTGACTGCTCTAAAATAATTGTTTGTGCATCTTAGTGGGATGTCTTGAGAACATGGCACTGTACAACCTAAATGAAGCAGCTTCTATACTTTTTCCTTGCTGAAATTGAATGTTACTTATTACTTTTGCATTGGCCTTACACATTTTTATGTGCTTTTGTTTCCTGTTACTTTTGTTTTTTCTCCTGGCATACAATCACGCAGCACAGAAGTTGGTTGCTCAGCCCATCAAACCTGGGCAGCTCTTTAAAAAAAATACCAAGTTAGTTGAATTCATCTGCTTCTCACATACTTCCACAATGTTTCCTTTTCCTTCAAGTCCCTACACTCCATCAAACAGTGCATCTCAAATTATTACCATTTGTACAAAACCATTTTTTTTAAAATATCTTCCAAATTTTATACCAGGTGGACATTTTGAAATTGACCTGTAAGCCTAAGCCCAAATCATTCACCTACACCCAAAGGCAGCAATGGTCCTATTGAAGACCCTTACAGAACTCTATTATAGACTTCCCACCAATCCAAAAAACAACAGCTATTTATCACAATTCTTAGTTTTCTATCCTTAGTCAGTTTTGTATCCACACAGCTGCCACACATCTATCCAAAGGCTTAAATGTTGCTGTCAAGTGAAATGCATAATACTTTGTCAAATGAATTTTGGAAGTTCTTATATACCTCAAATGTAGTCCTGGTGAAAGGACATTGACTTGAAAAGTTAGCTGTTGCTTCACTCTCCACAGATACTACTTGACATTTAGCATTTTCTGTTTTATCAACAGGAGTACTGTCATCAGGAAATTCAGTCTAATTAACCAAAGATGATTTACTGTTAACAACCTGTGCAGAGTTTCCATTGTTGGTCCAAAGTTTTCCACATGGTTATCAATTCTGTGCCAGATGATTGTTTCAGAAAGTTTTCTTATTATTAGCTTTAACTAATTGGTCTGCAATTGCCAAATTTATTTTTCTCCCATTTTATGACCAAATGTGCAAAGTAGACCATCCATCCTCAGTGTCAATTTTTTTCTGATAAGAATTGGAAGATCAGAGCCACCAGCTCTGCCATTGTTACATTTCCATGCATTGATTTCCAAGCAATTTACCTCATTGAATGCTGTGGTAATTACTTATTAATCACAGCTGTGGTGAAATCCTCTTGTGTGGTAACCTTTAATGCAAAATACACATTTTGTGCTTCATTCTTGTCTTATGTCATCAGCAATTGTTTTCTATTCTGTTCCTATTTGGCTCTGCCTATCACTACACTTTCCCTATTAATGTGCCTTTAGAGCATTATTTTCCTTTTATTTTTATATTGTCTCTTAATTCCATTTGCCCTCTCTACTTTTTATGTTAAGCCTGATTCTTCCATGCATTATCAAGATGACGTCTGCTATAAGGCATCTGTTTCTGCTTCTCCCTTTCATAACTGCACTTCTATCAGTTTCACTTTCTAAGATACTGGAGGATAGCTGGTAAGTTAAACTAACAAAGTGCTTCATTAAATAAAAGAATTGACAGTACATGGATCCTTTCATCTGTTGTACATCCACTACACAAGAAACAAGCAGCTACTCCATATTGTTGCAATGTATGCAGTGAGCAATTGGTCACATGCTACAATCCTTAAAGCAGTATACATCCAATGTGACATGAGAACTCCTTATTAGCCATTGATCCCTATTACTTCTTTTTATTATTGATTCACAGGAGTTGTGGGTCATTGGCCTGGCTGAAATTCAAGGCTCATCCCTACTTGGCCTTGAACTGAGAGGGCTGCAGTTAAAAGCTGACCACATAATAACAGTGGTATAAAGGCCAGGCTGGGTCAGATTATCAGATTTTTCCTTAAAGGGACTTAATAAACCTGGTAGCCTTTTTATTCAATTAGTTGGCAATTCCATAGGCATAATAGTATTGTGCTAGTTTGTTTTAGCTCTCAAATATATTTAAATGAATTGAAGTCACATTCACCAGTGGCATGGTTGGATTTGAATTCATCTCTGGATTATCCATCAGCCCTTTTGCATGCCAGCCGATAACTTAACATTCATGCCACAACTATCCCTCTATCACCTTCTGACTCCCACACTTTACAAATCTGGCACTAGATTCCCTGCTATAACATAAATGCAACATTACAATTTCATCGATTGTAAAATAACAAGCCACTCTATAATTGTGAAATAATAAATTTCCATGTCAAAAAGATGTGAATTCACACATTTTAGGAGAGGATGTGATGGTACAGAGGAGGTAAGAATGGGGACTTAGCTAAGGAATCGACAGAAGGGGCCGTCAATACTACCAACCAAGGAGGGTTTCATGTCCTTGGAGGATGACTTCCCAAATGAAGGCTTTCCCTCTTTCCTTCTGCAGTCTCTTGGCAATTAAGTTTGACACTGACTTACTTACATTGAATTTTGAAATGACTACTCAGTCCTACGCAAGGTCTCTGCAAAATCCTCTAAGGAAGTACAAGCAAACCAACGTCAGTGCCTTCTCCCAGGCTCAGTATTGAAGCCTTAGTTACACTCATTCAGCTATGTTGGGCTGGCCAATTCATTTTCATGCCCAACACTACAGTCATAGAGCAATACAGCACAGATATAGGCCAAATGAGTCCATGCAGACTATGCTGCCACTAGCTAGTCCCAGTTTCCTGTGTTCAGCCCAGATCCCTCTAAACCCCAGCCCTCCAAGTATTTATCCAAGTTCTTCTCAAATTATACTATTGTACTTGCCTCAAGCACTTCCTCTGGCAGCTCATTCCAAATACTTACCACACTCTACTTGACTCCTTAAGACAGACACACTAGTCTGAGCATTGCCATTAGGGAGAGAAGAAATGATCCCAGGATGTGCCCAAAGCCTCCTTGTATAAATACATCATCCACACTGACTCTTGGGAACCTGGCCCACGATCATTCAGAGTGGAGAAGATGCATTCAGCATGATATTCTGAACATCAAAGCTATGCACTGGGAGCAAACAGAGACTCTGCAAAGGCAGTGGATGTAGTGGACCACTTCATAAAGTTATCCATGCTTCTAATGGATTTAGGTGGTCAGGATCACTGATCTTCAGTAAATTATGATCCTTATGCCTGGTTTGAAGTCCTGTCTTCGAACACTCTTTTCCTCAGGCAGCCAAACGCTATGCTGATACACTGGAGGCAGAGATAGATTTTGTCGCTGATGTCTCCTTTCACTGCTTCCCAAAATATAGGAGACATTGATCCCACATTGATCAGGGACTGAACATGGATCTTGATTGTTAGGGAGTGCTGATAGGCAGGAAATGGTTACTGACAGACTTTCGTCTTCTGGATGGTTACCCTGAGGACTATTTTATTTGTGTGCTTCAATGAAGGAATCTACTAGTAGGGCAGGCATGGTAGTGTAGCAGTTAGCGTAACACTATTACTGCACCAGCGACCCGGGTTCAATTCCGGCCACTGTCTGTAAGGAGTTTGTATGTTCTCCCTGTGTCTACGTGGGTTTCCTCCAGGTACTCTGGTTTCCTCCCACTTTCCAAAGATGTACGAGTTAGGAAGTTGTGGGCATGCTATGTTGGCACCGGAATTGTGGCAACACGTGCAGGCTGCCTCCAGAACACTCTATACAAAAGATGCATTTCACTGTGTGTTTCGATGTACATGACACTAATAAAGATATCTTACCTTATCTAATAGCTTGGCCTCTGAATGCACATATATGGAAATGTTGTCTGCACACATTAGATCTTGATGACTGAAGTTGGTGTGAGCTTGTTTCTGGAGTGGAGGCAATGCAAGTTGAATAGTTTTCCACCTTTCGTACAAATGCAATCTTACCAAGTGGCTGTACCTATGAGCACAGTTTTAAATTGCTATGCAACTGGATTCTTACAGGCTGCCTTGGGTAAATTCAGTCACCACAGTCAGTCATAATAATAGGATTCTGGATTTTCAGTTCAGGTTGATGTCTCAATTAATCACATTTTCTTCAGAATCCACAATGCAAAGCAAGTCAGCAGTCACTTTTTTCAAATCCATTGTTTTATCTGTTATACTAATGGTGCATTTAAGGTGTTTATGAGAGGCCCTTCTTCCCCCGCCCCCCCCCGAAACCAATTTTATAAATTGGAAATAATTGTCTAGTCATGTGCAGTACCAATCCTGTTCTAATGAGACAAACGTTCTATCAGAATTCTTAATTGAATAACAGAAATACCTCCTGCAGCCTTGGTAAATTAAACACATTAAAACAATTCAAATTGTAATTGAGCAATCAAAACACTGAAACCTTGTCAGATGTGGTGGAGCCCTGCACACGTACAAAGAGTAACTGTGGCCTGCTGTTTGATTCTCGGCTATGCAATTCACGTATGTCAAGTCTTTCCGGGACAGTGTGAGCAATGAGAAAGAGGAAGGGGAATAGGAATAGGCCAATTTTTAACAAGACCATGGGGCTACTTAACAGGAGGGTGATTCAGTGCTGCAAGAAGCTCATCACCTGCAGGTTGTTGATGTCATACTGGGAGCTTTCTGACAAGATGTTTGCGTGTGGGTGTTCTTAGCAGTATTCACTTGTGGTCACCAAACTGTTTTCAGCGTGGGCTGAAGCAAATGTATTGGACTGCCTGAGCTTTCTCCCTGTAAAATGTCTCTCTTGGCAGCTGCTTTACCCAACCTCACCTTATTCTTAACAGTAAGGCATCCATATGGGCACTTAAGAAGCTGGGAGCATTTCCAGCAGGGATTTTTTTTTCCAGCTTCACCTCCTTCAACCAGTCATTTTCTCCACTTTTGCCTTGTGATTCCTGTTTTGTGTAAATGTAGCCACATTTTATGCACTGCAGCTACATTATCAATTCACTACTTTGCAGTGCATCAGTCGTCAAGGACCAGGATACCACTCTGAAGCTTGCCAACTAACTGTGCCAGCAAAGTGATGTGGGTCTGCAGTTCTTGCTGGCTACGCAGTTCTTGCTGGCTACCAGTCGGTCTGTTCATACTGGACCTGTCCTGCAGAACAGAATCTCCACTGGCGATTCCTGAATGTCAGCACCTCATCTGATGGACCTATCTTACTGGCCCTTCCTTTTGGGCGGCACAGAGACAGCAGGTAAGATAAGATCTTTATTAGTCACATCTACATCGAAACACAGTGAAATACATCTTCTGCGTAGAGTGTTCTGGGGGCAACCCACAATTGTCACCATGCTTCTGGCGCCAACATAGCATGCCCACAACTTCCTAACCTGCATGTCTTTTGAATGTGGGAGGAAACCCACGCAGACACAGGGAGAACGGACAAACTCCTTACAGACAGTGCTGCTGTCTCACAGATTCTGCAACTTGGCTTCAATCTTAACCTCCTGTGGTGAGTTTGCAATTCTCCTGTGGCCATGTGAGTTTCTGCCAAGTTTTTTAGTTTCCTCCCACATCCCAAAGGTGTGCCGATTTACAGATTAGTTTTCCCCTAGTGAAAGTGGCTGGTAGAAGAATCAGAGGGAAGTTCATGTGCATGTGAGAGAGAATAAGTTGCAAGAATAAGTGGAGCAATAGCATTTAAGGCATTGTTCTGAGAGCCAGCATAGACTTGATGGTCTGAATGTCCGCCTATGTTGTGAAAAATGTGAGAAATACCCTTGAGTCGTTCAGCAAGATGGTCATCCCAACTTTGGGTGGGTCCTGGTGTGCCTCTGACAGGCTTTGATAAAATGCCTTTAAGTCCTTAAAAATTAAAGTAATAGTTTTTTATAAAAAGGTAGTTAATTAAAAACAGTTGGAAATAATCAGGACAATTTCATTGTTTTCTATTTTAATCTACAGGCCTAGAATCTCCATTGACATCAATGGGATTTTTGCACCTATGCAAGGGCTGACTCAACATAGGATTTAAGTGGCTATTTCCCCAATTTGCTGATGGGGGATCCCAATGATACTGGGTCCAGCCATTGAATTCCAACAATGAAATATACTGGCAGACTCCATACCCCTTATCTATCAGTCTTACAGTATGCCCTTCAAGTCAAGTTGCTGTGCTGTGCTGTGAGTTCCCTTCGGAACCACTAGCCACAGAGAGCAAAATGTGATATAGTTACTTGTTCTTCGACTGTGATCATAGAACGTAGAGCAGGACAGAACAGGAAATCCTGAGAGATTCCTCTGGAAAATTAACATCATGACATATGAAGTTACTGATAGTTAGAGTATATTATTCAGAGGAACATGTATATTGCTGGCTGCTAACACCGATTTAGCGTGGTGAGCAAGCAAGAAGCTAAGGTTAAAACAGCTCCTCCTATATTAGACAATCATAAGACAAAGTCTCACTCCATTTATGACCCACACCTCAATGGTTTGCTGAGCTTGTTCTTCATGGTAGATTGCTTCATTTATCATCAGTATGGGCATGTTATATGTTGCTTTCTATTTTCAAAAGAATACAGAGGAAAATCTGAAAATCAGGGTTGTAACATTTAAGGGTACCCACTGAGCATTCTACATTCAAGCTGATGTGAAGCAATTATTGCACAAAAATTCTAAGGGCCATTTAATGAGTGGCTGAGAAAACAATCCATTGATATGTGTATGAAAGGAAACCTGTCCTTCTCACAATCACTGATTTGTTGATACAGTTTCAGATATGTAGGAAAGAATAACAGAAGGTTCAAAGAGAACCTTCTTCCATTCTATTACAGAGGTTTCCTTTTGTTCTTTCCCTGGTTCTGCATTGATTTAAAACCATTTGACTCTGGCATTTTTCAGTTCTGATGAAGGTGTATCCACCTGAAATGTTAACCATGTCTATTTCTCTCCAAAGGAATTGTCATTCATTCATAAGATGTGGGTGTGGCTGACAAAGCCAACACATGCTGCCTTCTCCTCATCCAGGGTAAAGATGCCAGGAATTCTTCTTCAAATGATATCAGTGAATGATAGGTGCAAATTTCATGTTACTTGCTTTTTTATTCCACCTGCTGTGACTTTTAATTTATTACTCTAGATTTCCAGCACCCACAATATTCACAATGTTTTCCTTCAGGTTTCTCTGTTTCAGTGACAGTTTTCAAGCTAAGTAGTTGCTGTTGAAGCTGAAGACCTGCTGGAAGCATGAAACACAGCCCCTTGCCTTTGCTGGATACCCATTAGTCTCCCTGGATTTGGAATTCTTCCTTTATTTTCATAACCAACATATCGAGGAACTAGCGATCACCTGAGTGGCCAGCCTTTATTGCTCTTCCACATTAGTTCTGTAAGAATGTCCTGCTCCAAATTTGCCTCTTTCCTCTCAACCACTTTATCCTGTAAAACCTCTAGGTTCTTGTTTGTGTGAAGATGGCAATTCTGGAAGGTCCTCCAGGAAGTCAAAAGATTTGCTGCATCCTTTTCAGAATTGCTACACACCTGATACCCTGTTATTTGCCCTCACCTTCATCGTGAGATGTTACACGCTGTACTTGGGAAAAGGTATGCAAACGATTCAGTTAAATTATGTGGATAAGCTGAATCTGGAGTTTCATCCAGGTCTGGATTGGACTGCCACTCTCCAAATTCTGTGGACCACCGGAGTTAGACTGTGCCTGATCACAGAATTATCCTTGGTATTGAGAAGAAGTTCAGAATAGTGCAAGCATCTAGGAAATCAGAGTCATGGAGCAGCATAGGATATGGACAATTATTTCCTCAACCATTGTAATACCAGTTTGTTGCTGTTTAACAATATTATTTGCTTGCTTTTATTTGGATGACCTCCAGTTGAAACAATCAATAGTAGCAATTGCAATAATAGGAATAACAATAATACCACCAAGTGGCTGTTCATTACCGCTACAGCTGTATTAATTGTAGACTAAGACATGATAGAGTCAAAGAGTAATACAGCATGGCAAAAGGCCCTTCAGCCCAGCTCATCCATGCTGACCAAGATGCCCACCTAAGTTAGTCCAATTTGGCCTGCATCCCTCTAGACATTTCCTATCTATATACCTATCAAGTACCTTTTAAATGTGTCATCTGATACAAAAAAACATTTAATTCTATTTGGTTCCCAACATTATATACTGCAAGCAAAACATGCAACATATGCTATGTAATTTTTTATTGTTTTGTGGCCTATGCTAATTGTTGATGATACACTTGAAGCAGTATCCAGATAGTGAAAAATAACCTGCTGGCTCACTGTGAGATGCATTCACATTTGGAGTTTGCATTCTTAAATCCTACTGATTTAGCTGAAAAAGAATGTATTTGTATCAAGGGGATGGTCATGATTTATGCAACAGGCATAAAAATACACAAGCTCGGTATTTCTTCCATGGATAGAGCTCGAAAAGTAAATCTAAAAATTTTCCAAATGTATTTGCATGTTGATGACAGGTTGGTCCCAAGTTTCTTTCAAAGCTTGGAAGATTACAGCCAAATTTAAAATGGTGTAAATCAGTGTAAATAATTGGAGTCTAAGGAAAATGCAAAAGCCACATGATTGAGTCTAATTTTTATGTTTGAAATGTACATTTTACTGTGTCATGCACCCATTTTTGTTTGAAGTTCTGCCCATGAACAAATTGAACAGAAGCAATTCATCCTCGCACGGTCCTATTTCTTCTGCATTATTTGGACATGTGATGAGCACAATATTTTTTCATTAATGATTGAAATTGATGCAAATATGTGCAAAACAGCAAGCTGCATTTTTCTCTCGGAGTGAAATATAGAACAAACCCTGCACCAAGTTGCCAGCCACATGTGATTTAAATTGGCCTTGCTGGAACATTAATGCTTTGCTTCTGCATCGTCCCACCTGACTGACATCTGCTTGCTGGCGACCAAATCTGATTGCCTGCTACAGATTTCCATTCCAGAGACACTGTTCTGATCTGTACGTGTTCTGTGCTGGATTAAATGTGTCCCATCTCCTCTGCATTTTCACTTTTCTCCACGTAAAGTTGTTGAAGCTTCCATGAAGAGTGCACATTAAAGCTGAGTTCCATTTCCCATGATCCACCATCAGGTTAATACAGCAGTTGTAGCCTCTGTCAGAAATTGCATTGTGTAGGTTGTGCTTTTGTGCACCAAAATCACTCTTGATTTTTTAAAGAATAATTTCATCAATTTGGTATTTTTTATTTTCTGGATCCCTCAATTCCATGTTTGGTGGAATAATGGAAAAATGAGATAACGAGGTAAGGAATAACGAGGTAGTGTTCATGGGTTCATGGATCATTCAGAAATCAGATGGTCATTGAGTGTGGGTCTTCAGGCTCCTGTACCACCACCCTGATGGTAGTAACACGAAGAGGGCATGTCCTGGATGGTGAGGGTCCTTTGTGATGGATTCTACTATACATCTATCTTTCAAAAAGTGTTTTAATAATGGTTTGTCACATATTTTTCATGTAAATTAATTGTAGTTTTATTTTAATTGGGTAAGATATCTTCATTAATGGGTACCTGTCTTCAGTTTATTCTTCACATTGTTCAAAGCATTTATTTGATCCAATGTGCCATTTAAATAATTTATAAATTGCCCCTTTCTTTAATCCAAGGTGCTAACTCTTTTCACATGTTATTTGGCTGAGTGGTCTACCTAGGAGGACTATGAGTCTGAATTTATTCAAGGTAGAGATCAGTAAATTTTAAGATATTAAGGGAATCAAGAGCTATGGAATTAGTGCAGGAAGGTGGCACTGAAATAAAAGATAAGCCATGATTTCATTGAATGGCACTTTATATGTGAGGTATTTGCAATCAGAAAATATTGAATCTAAAGATTGTTTTCTGAGTTTTTGTCTGTCACTGACAAAGATGATATTGCAGGTAGGAAAGATTAAAAATTATAATGTCATTTAAGCCCTTTTCTCCAAAATCTTTTATTCTCTAATATAATTTTGACTGCATTGGTGAGGAGCACAATGAATGTTACCACGTTGGTTTATTGCATTTAACATCAGTGCTGAGCCACCCATGAATTAATGCATTTGTGTCATGGTGTCAAGGAATGTTGTTTTAAAATAAAATGCAACCACATAAATTTCAGATCATCACAATTTGTCCTATTATTATTTGATTTGATTGCTTTTACTTCAGAAATATGGATTACAAAAAAAACAAGATTTGAGGAAATAATTTTCAAGAAGAATATGATTCCATTTTCCTCGTGGATGAATGGACAATGATTGCCTTGGAAGGCTAAATAATTCTATGTTTATGCTGCAATTTTGCCATTAGAGATTTTTATGGATGCGATTTTGATCTCAAAGAAATTAGTCAAAGTGCAACACCTTCTAGAGGTGACCCTGACCTTGTTGTTTTGTTGTAGCACTTATAAAAGTGATACCTTATGAAAGATTTTAGACCTATCTATCCACCTAATTACCAGTCCACAGCTCAGCTTATTCAGTGTTCTTAAACTGGCTTGGATACTGGACCTTTCAATAGGAACACATACTTCCTGCCCTCCCAAAGCTGATGGCACAAATGGGAATTAGAATCTAATGATTTTACTGAGCTCCAGTTTAATTTTAGCTATAGCCTATGAGCTGCAGCTGTCTTGTTAAGCGCAAGCCAATGTGGAGGATCAGAGAGGTGAAGACCTCTTCTGGATAATTTACTTAATTGATATCAGGAAGAGGAAAAAGAGTAGGCACAACATAAATTCCCCACATGCCCTTTCTCTCTTTAACATTCCAAGCACATGAAGATCGCAGAACCCCTTTCCAGAGTGGTGTATGTACCCTGGATGGTGAGGCTGCTTTCTGTCTCGTACGAACAAGAGCTGGCCTTGTGACAAAGATAATGTGAACTTGTCAGTTAATATCACCATGACTTCATACTGCATTGTGCAAGCAGGAAAATAAATACTATCACTCCCCAAGATTCCCACACCCTCCATCGCAATGAACCATCTTATTTTTACTTTGATGTTTACTTAAACCCTTACCAAACATAAAGTGATACTTGATTTGAAAATAAGCTTTTCAAGGTTCAAAACAATTATTTCTAATAAATGAAAAAAACTTCACTGGATTATCTGCCCATTATAATTAGTAGATACTGCTTGCAATCAGTGGATCATAAGTGGATTTGTACATATATTCCAACACATGCAAGTAGTCTGTGGATCCTAGAAAGCTATGGCGAAAGGAGGCCATTTAGCCCAGCAAGTCTGCTCCTTGTAGAACAATCCAGTTAATCCCGTTCCCCTGCTCTTTCCCTGTAACTCTGCATTTTCTCCCCTCAAATGCCTATTCAATTCTTTCTGAACCTGATTGACTCCACTTCCACCAATCTTATAGGTTACGAGTTCTGGATCGTAACTACTGTAAATTTAAATAAAAGTTTCTTCCCATGTTCCCACTTTTACCACTTTAAAATGATTTGTATAAGCATAAGAAAACAGATAATGAGTAGGTACAGTCACAGCATCAACTCACTATTTTGCAGACAAAATATTGTAAGAAGTGACCTATTTATTTATGCTCTACACAAGCTTTCTGCCAGCTCACTTCATTTAATCTGTTCGGTATAATCTTCCATTCCTTGTTCACTCATATACTTTCCCAGCTTCCCTCTAAACAGATCATTCCCTGGGTGATGAATTCTACTTTCTGAACAATCTCCAAGAAATTATCTTTCACTTGAATCACTGACATGGATTTATTATTGTTTTTTAAAATATTTTTAACCCTTCACTTAGTCACCCTCTACCAACTAGCAATATTTTGAAGCAAACACTCTCATAATTTTGAACACTCTTTGCTCTCCTCCCATTTAACCATCAGGCATATATCTCTTTTCCAAAAATCCCAGTCTATGTAGTTAATAATGTAAAGTGCCACATGCCATTCTGGGATAACTGGGCTTTACACAGTCTGTCATATCATAAGGTTAAATGAGAGCATTAGAATTGGAGTGTGGAAGTTCTGTGAAATCCCTCCACATGTTAACCAAGCAAATCTTAAGACTGATGCAATATCTATAATTACATCCCCACTGCTCAAGCTGGACTTGTGCTTCTTTTCCTGATGACATGTCTTCACTCCAACAACTGAGAAGCCATAATTACCCTTTTTTATCTTGTAGATGTTAATGTGCAAGGGATTAATTGCTTTTCCATATATCTATTCTGGTTTTGCTTGAGGCGTGTTTGTACTTTGGTCCTCCAGTTCTGTGTTCAGCACAGCCAAGCTTAACAATCTGTTTAAGTCCACAATGTGATCAAGTCTCATTTGAGTTAGTTTCCACTTATTGATATTGGTTGTACATAGAGGTAACAGTTTACTGCTAATAGAATGAAAGTAGCATTAAAGGAATTATTGAATGAACATTCAATTCCTTTTTATTCGTTCCTGGGACATCTCTGGGAAGCCCAACATTTACTGCCCATTGAACGCAATGGCTTATGAGACCGTTCCTGAGGCTGGATAAGAATCAATAATTTTGGTTGTTTGGATTCACAATAAAAGATCACACTGGGTGAGAATGGTGGATTTCCTTCTCTGAAGAGCATTGGTGAGCCAGATGATTTTTAATAATCGTCATTTTTTGGTCACCTTTCTTGAGATAAGCTTTTTTAATTCCAGATTTAATAATTTAAATTTATATTTCCCAGCTGCCATGCTGTGATTCAAGTCTATACCTTCAGATCAATAGTCCAGGCCTCTGGATACTAATCTAGTAATTTCAATACTATACAGGCCATCCCTAGGCAACAAACAGCTTCCATTTCTACAAATGTCCTGAAGTCGATTTTGCCCATAAGATGGAAAATACACAAAAATCGCTTGATATGGTAACTGCATCTCCACGGTATTGTAATGAATGGCATCAAAAGCACATGACTGATAAGAAAGAATAATTACGAAAACTAGAGAGAGAGAGGGGAAATTATTTCTGCCATTTGTAGGAACAAACATATGTATGTACGCCAGACTGTTGGATTTAAAAATATTTGTATCCACCAGTGTCCATAAGTCAGGTGTTTGTAACCTGGTGACGGCCTGTACCAATGTACACAATTCACCAATCTATGTTGCAGTTTCTGATTAGTTATGTTGTGTGCATTCAAAGTATTTAATTTCTGTTGAATACAAGTCATAGTCAGGGCTGATATAAGCAACAGCTGAAAGACAAGTAGCAAATTAACAGGCAACCAGAAAATTCACAAACTTCTGGCACACTGAAACTTATGTAAAAAATACTTATCCCTCAGATCCCCTTTAAGATGCTATCATCTCACCTGTAGCCTATGCCCTCTTGTTTTTGATACCCCCACTGTGGGAAAAGTGGTTTTGACTATCGCGTGGGTTTCCTCCGGGTGCTCCGGTTTCCTCCCATATTCCAAAGAACACTACGCAAAAGATGTATTTCACTGTGTGTTTCGATGTACATTTGACTAATAAAGATATCTTATCTTATCTTATCCCATACATGCCTCTCATAATCTTATATACCTCCATATCCCTCAGCCTCCTTTACTCCAGGGAAAACAAGCCCAGCCTATCTGATCTCTCCCCGTAACTAATTCCTCCAATCTGGATTGGAACATCTGTAGGACATCTCAAGTTAATGTTTCAGATCTGAGACCTTCAAAGTCTGGTACCTTTGGGAAACAGAGAAGACAGATTAGTTTTCAATTGTAAGGAAGGTGGGGGAAGGATAGGTAGAATAAAGGCAATGCCTCTGATAGGATGAGGCCAAATCGGTTAATGTGCGGGTGGAAACACATCATGTTTCTTTGTCTGTGTTGTGTTGCTAATAGCAGGGCTATGGGACATGCACAGCAGGCCAGGCTATCCTAATAGAGTTGCTGGTTGACCCTGGCTGTCTCATCCAGGCTAATGGCTTTATAGGGCAAGCAGTTAATGGAAGAATAAAGGAACAGTGCCAAGATGAAGATGGATGTTGACAAATGGTATCACAAGAGATGCTGCATGGACAATATGGTGCTTGTCACATGGTGCACAGGTAAATCCCTCGACTAGGATTTAGCTGTCGTTTAGAACTCAAAGCATCAAAGGGCTGTGCAACCCTTGGGCCTCTCGTCCGGGAGCACTGGTTTTCATAAGAGTACAGGGAAATGGCATCTGCGGTCTTTCTTAGACAGCTTAAAGGATCAAATTATATTTCCCAAGCAAAGATAAATGTATTATAGACACTATGTTACCTTCATTATTATTGGGAGCACAGCCATTTATTAGTGCATTATCATAGTGTTGAGTTTTTTCCAGAGTTTGTGCCTTTTCTTCTGCAGATATTCAGACAAACTTTGGGAGATAACAGTGAGATCCCATGTGGAAATATAACCTCTATGTATCACAGATTGATCTCAACTTCTTCTAGTTACTTTTTAGGTTAATCATAATAATTTGGGCATTTACCTGACTCTCTGCTCCATTCTTTGAACTGGCCATTGACGGCTTTCTCATGATCAGGTTTCCTAATACAGCTTCATTTCATACATCACAACTGACACCTTGGCCATGCTTAGAGCATGCTAAAGATCTTGAGATCTGGAGTCATACAGCACAAAAGTAGGCCCTTTGGCCTTCCATGTCTGTACTGACCATTGTATTTATCTACACTGGTCCCATTTACCCACATTCAGTCCATAGCCTTCTTAGCCCTGATGATCCAAGTAATTGTCCTGATGCTTCTTAAATGTTGTGATACCTGCTAACTGTTAAATACCTGCCTTCACCACCTCCTTTGGCAGTGCATTCCAGATTTCAACCACTGTTCGAAAAAAAAACTCCCCCTCATCTTATACATGTGCCCTCTTGTTTTAGGTAACCCCACCAAGTGTAAAAGACTTTTACTGTCTATCCTATCCATACCCCTCATAATTTTCTATACTTCTATTGGATCACCCCTCAGCCTTCTCTGCTCCAAGGAAAACAAACCCAGCCTATCCAATCTCTCCTTATAACTGAAATACTTCAATCCAGGCAACATCTTGTAAACCTCCTCTACATCTCCTCCAGTGCAATCTCCTCCTTCCTATAGCGTAGTGACCAGAACTACACAGAGTGTTCCAGCGTGGTTTCACCAATGTTGTAACATGATGTCCCTGATATGCTATTCTGTGCCATGGCTGATAAAAGCAAGTATCCCATGTGCCCTCTTCACCACCATATCTACCTGTGCTACCACCTTCAGGGACTTATGGACTAGTACCCAAACATCCCTCTGTTCATCAACACTGCCTAGGGCTTGACCACCCTCTGTGTATGTACTACCTTTATTTGACCTTCCATAATGCATCACTTTGCGCTTGTCTGAGTTACATTCCATCAGTCTTTCCAACTGATTAATATCAGTCTGTAGCCTAAGGCAATCTTCCTCACTATATGCAACACCATAAATTTTATGTCATCTGCAGAGTTACTAATCATACCTCCTACATTCATATTCAGATCTTTGGCATATGTCACTAATATCAAGGACCCAGCATATGTCACTGGTCACACACTTACATTCAGAAAAACAACCCTCCCCCAACACCTATGTCTCCTATTAACAAGCCAATTTTGGATCCAATTTGCCAGCCTGCCCTGGATTCCATGGGCTTCTGGACCTGCCTACCACGTGGGATCTTGTCAAAGGCCTTATTGAAGTCGATATATACAACATCTACCACACTTACCTCATCAATATGCTCAGTTACTCCCTCAAAAAGTTCAAATTTGTGAGACATGATTTCCCACAAACAAAGCTATGTTAACTATCATGAATCAATCCCTGTTTTTCCAAGTGTAAATAAATCCTGTCCCTTAGCTCTTTTTTTCAACAATTTCCCTATCATTGATATAAAACTCTCGGACCTGCAGTTACTTGGATTATTCCTGCGGCTCTTCTTGAATAAAGGAACAACATTTGCTAAAGATACAAAAATCTCCATCATGGTCCTTCCTTCCTTGCTTCCCATTGCAGCCTGGGATAAATCTTATCCAGCCTTGGGGATTTACCCACATTTAGTTGCTCCAAGACATCCAAAACCTCTTCCTTCCGAATGTTAACACGCTCCAGAATATCACTGTCCCTCTCCCTGAACTCTCTGTCTACCATATATTTCCCTTTGGTGAATACACAAGAGAAGTATTCATTTAAGTCCCCACCCATATATCTTGGCTCCATGCACAGATTGCCACTCCGGTCCCTATAGGAATCTACTCTTTCTCTGATTAACTTCTAGTTTCTACTATACTTATAAAATGCCTTGGGATTCTCCTTAATCTTGTCTGCCAGTAATATTTCATGGCCTCTTTGTCTTCCTAATTTCTTTTTTTAAGTCATCTCCCATAATCTCCATACTCCTCAAGGGTCTCTCCCAGTTGCCGAAACCTGCCATATGCCTGCTTTTCTTCATCAAACCCTTGACAACCTTGCCATCCTTTCCTTCATCCTTACAGGAACATGTTGGACCTGAACTATCACCATCTCACTTTTAAAAGACACACTTGTTTGATGTTGTTCTACCCACAAGCAGCTGCTCCCATTCTACGTTAATGAAAACGTCCTTTGCACCCCTGCCCTCACTGCCCCCCCCCCCAACCCCCAGTTTAGGACCCTAACTTCTGGACCATTCTTATCCCTTTTCATAACTATCATGAAACTTCAAAATTATGATCACTATCCCCAAAATCCTCTCCTGCTGATACTTTCATCAGTTGCCCAGCCTCATTTCCCAAGATTAGATCCAGTACAGCACTAACTCCAATCGGACTATCTATGTATTGACTCCAAAAACTCTCCTGGATTCACTTTACAAATTCCACACTATCTAAACTCTTCACACTAAGGCAATCCCAGTCAATATCAGGGAAGTTAAAATCCCCCACTCTTGCACCTTCCTGTGATTTGTCTACATATCTGCTCTATCTCCTGCTAACTGTTGGGATATCTGTAGTATAACCCCAACAAAGTGATTGCCCCCCGCCCTTCACATTTCTAAGTTCTATCCATATGGTCTGATTTGAAGAGCCTTCCAGGACATCGTCCCTGAATACCAAGCCAATACGACGATGCCACCTCCTCTCTTACCTCCCCTTAATCTCCCCTGAAACTGCTATGCTCTAGAAAGTTGAACTGCAGTCCTACCCTTCTTTCAAGCACATTTCTGTGAACTGGTGCTTGAGAAAGTTGTGCTGGATGTCTACATGGATTCCAATGCAAATATCCTCTGCACACCAGACAGCTCAGGCTAATCTGTGAAAAGAAAAAGAGTGTAGTTAAGTAGGCTATTAAAGAGGTTTTATTTCACGGTCAAAAGTATTGCCTTTGCGCAGGCTTTTGTGAACTCATAATGCAGTACATAAAGCATACAATTACAGGTATTATTTGGGACTAAACTTCACATTTATTTAAGTGAGATAGACAACATAACATTGAAGGAAAGGCATTTAACAGCTTCATGGGTGGATAATCCCAAATTGACTTTCATCAACCTATCCATGTTCTCAAGGGCAAACAATAGAACTAAAACATTTTCTGTCTGTGGGAGACTTTTAGCAGCAGTAATCCTCCCTCAGTGAATGATATCATCATTTTACAGCCCTAAATTTGCAAGTATAGTAAAATCATAATAGATTTTCCACTCAGCAAGTTCAACCAACGTAATGTATAGTTAAAATGGTAGAATTAAATGTCAGAGGAGGTAATGATCAAACTTTGAAGTAACCTGGGCACACCAAAACTCCAATTTTGTGTCCAGTTCTTAAATCTAAGAAACGAGAGTGACACAGAAGCACAAGAGTTAGTACAGGGAAACGCTAGTGGACTGATCTTTATTTCTTTAGTTTCTGAAAGGATGAAGACTTTTTAGACTTGTAAAGGTTACTTCTGAGAGGTGCTGTTTTGTAGGAACACAAAATTACCAAGGAAGTTGTAAAATTAATCAGAATATTAGTTTACTTCAACTATGGGAGTAGAACAGGTTTGACTTAGTAATAGGTAATTTCAGGACTGATGACAGACAAATTTTCTTCATAAAAACCAGTTTATTTGTATTAATCAAGCAGGTTGCTGTCTTTGACAAGTTCAGCAAGGGGTTACTTCCATAGCGTCACTCTTTGAGCCCAGAACTTTCATCCAAATTGTACAATTTTAGTTTGGCCACTGAGTAAATGAGCTTAATAGAAATAGCCTTCGCTTAGCTTCATTAAACAATTTTTCAACAAAGGAAATGTTCCCTCCTACATTAGTTGTGCTCCCAGGCTGGAGTTTTTATCATTTATATTTGTTCTTTCATAGAAATCGGAGTTTATCTGCCTGGAACACGGTTAGCGGTTAGCGTGCCTGGAACCTGGAATGCGGTATAGCGGTTAGCGTAATGCTATTACAGTGCCGGTGACCCAGGTTCAATTCCGCCGCTGTCTGTAAGGAGTTTGTATGTTCTCCCTGTGTCTGCGTGGGTTTCCTCCGGGTGCTCCGGTTTCCTCCCACATTCCAAAGATGTACAGGTTAGGAACTGTCGGCATGCTATGTTGGCGCCGGAAGAGTGGCGACACTTGCAGGCTGCCCCCAGCACATTCTTAGTAATGCAAAAAGATGCATTTCACTGTGTGTTTCGATGTACACATGACTAATAATTGCAGAGTTATACAGCACAGAAACACACCCTTCAGCCCAACTGTCCATAGTGAGCAAGTTGCCTTTCTGAGCTTGTTCCATTTTCATTTGTCTTTTCCTTAATTCATCATTAGGCTTTAAATTCAGTGAGCTTCTACAAGGCATTGCATTCTTTAAAAACATACTTTATTACTTCTCTGTAAATTTAAGCAAATTACAACACATGGCAAATTACCTGCTAACTTAGATATCTCCCTGAAAAATTCCTACATAGAAGTGAGGCACAGCACTATTTAGGAAAAAATTCCAATCCTTATTGAATTGCAAGTCATAACTAAAACTTTCTAACACAACAATGGAGATGTTGCTTCGTATAAGTGCCTTATAATATCAAATGTTCATAGTAAGCTGAACAAAAGTAACTAGGCCTAGCTCTTTATTTGGTTACCTTCTATGTGAGAAGATTTCACTTGACCTGTCATTTCCAGAAACACTTTAACACCTAAAATACTATAGTTTAATTCACATGACTTGCATAAAGCCTCCCTTTAATACCTAATCTTTCACAATCTAATATCAACTTTAAAGGGCAGTACATTTCCAGAATAAATTGCTGAAGTAAATTCCATACAGAAATCAATGTTATAATTATGTTTTCATATTGTCCCATGGCTCTACTGGTATATAATATAGAGAATTAATATTTTCCTTGTAATGGTTCAAATCTATGGGCCTTTATCATCTATGTCAATTTAGGTGTTCCCCAGTTGTCCCCTCACTTTTACCCTATTCCCCAAGTTGTCACTGTCCCTTTTGGGAGTTACAGCTTCCAACGGTCTCGACATACCACACCCAGCCATCACCACCTCTAATTCCTCCCAATCTCCCAGTATCCACCATCCCGAGTAAAGGCTGCAAGAAGAAAAAGAAAGTGACAAATATTATTTCTATTAAACTTGTGACTCCCCCCCCCCCAAGGTAGGTGAAGGCTGTTGAATTTGTCAGGAAAGATGGATTTCCCCCACAATTAAAGCAGATGTCTTCCCTGATTTTGGCATATTTTCCTTCACTGATTTTCCCCAATACTCTTACATTGAAACACATCTCAGATTCATCACTCCTTGTCATCTTGAAAAGAATGAATTTTTATGTGGTGTGTACTTCTATCTTTTTTGGATGGAAGTAGCTTTAATTGTTCTGAAGGCTGTGCCATTCCTATCCAAAGAGTAAGCGATTTGATCAGTAACTGCCAATAAGACAATGAATATAGACAAAGAAAATCTTAATTTTTTTTCCATAATGCTAATCAAGTTATTGACAGGCAATAGTTTAAATTAACCTGAATTACTGAACCGAAATTCAAAATAGAAAGCTTTAAATGAAATGTATCCTTCATTTGGCAAATGAACTCATTTTCATTTTGGACACACAGCAGGCCAGGCAGCATCCATTGAGAAAAACAGGTGGTCAATGTTTTGGGTCAGGACCCTGCTTCAGGACTGAAGGTAGGAAAAGGGAAGCCCAATGTATAGGAGGGAAAAGCAGAGCAGTGATAGGTGGACAAAAGAGGGGAGGTGGGGTGGGAACAAGGTGGTGACAGGTGGATGCAGGTAAGAAATAGTGATAGGCAGGTGTGGGGGAGGAGGGGAGAGCAGATCCACTGGGGGATGAGTCAAAAGTAAGGAGGAAAAAAGGGGTAGAAAAAAGAGAGATAGACTAGGAAAGGAAAGAAAAATGATGCTGCCTGGCCTGCTGAGTTCCTCCAGCATCATAGTGTTTTTCATTTAGATATTCCAGCATCTGCAGTCCTTTGTTTCTCTTTTATTGACACTTTTCTTTTCTGAAGTCCATCACTATTCATTCCTGCAAGCAGCTTTCTGCAACCATCTGCTTAACTGCTAATGAAACTTTGTTTATCTTTTCCTATACACTTTTGAATAGTGTTACCAATGTATTTGTAAAGTGAAAACATAAGCTATATTTGTCTCTAAATTTCTTAGATGCTTACAATGTCACAAACCTGAAAGGTCATAGAAGTCATGTGAACCAGTCTTCCAGTATTCAGAGGGAATAAGGCCAGTTGATTTATATCCTTTGGTTCAGGTCTGAGTTATGCCACTTTTGGAACATTAGTACTTTAGTAAGGTTCAGACTGAAATAGGAGAAGTCTTCCACTACTTCATGGAACAGCAAACAAAATGCTGGAGGAACTCAGCATGTCAAGCAGCATCCACGGAGGGAAATGGACAGTTGACATTTGGGGTTGAGACCGAAGTTGATGTGTGTGTGCTGCAGAGGCATGCTTGGGGTAAACCTCAATTCACCAGCAGGTTGTACAGATCCACTTATTCTCCCTGACACAAGAAACACTTTTCGGGAAATGAGCAACTGTGGTGGAAAAAGAGCATGACTGGTGGTAATCCATGGAGGTGGGTGAAACTTTCTATTCATGGATTGTTCAGTTGAGGAAGAAGATGACAATTTTCTCGTGACTTTCCCTGTTATGTCATTCAACTATGACCAAGCAATCCTAATTGTCTTTCCATTTCGAAAAGAAGAGGCAACATTGAAAATGAGCCTTACGGGTGTCTCAGCAAAACAGCGATCGGACCATCATTAGGCATAATAGCAAAGGAATATTCCAGGAAGATACAGATAACTTAACACTCTGGTGAAGGTTTATATAATTTTGATGTTATCATCTACTATGTAATTCACAAAAAGAACATGGGAAACTGTTATTAAATTAATGGATACATTCCCTTCACTGCAAAATATCAACCCAAGACCACAATCACAAGCAGCCACCCATATGACGGATGAACTCAAAAGATATGTGCAAGTGCTTTTAAAAGACTTTTAAATAACTGTGATCAAGATCGTGGGTTTATGTATTGAAGCTGCCAACCAATGAGTAGATTTGATCCGCACTGAATTCCATTCCACCCAATAGTTCACACTGGAGATTTCAAAATTCACCTGATGTGTTGGGGTTACAACAACAATTCTGTAGATGACCAGCTATTTCTTTCATATGCACTGGGACTGACACCTACTTAATGATGTTAAACACAAGGGCACAGTTCATTGCAGCTGACAGATTTAGTGGCCCTGCACTTTGCTTTATCTCACCAGGCAAAGATGGGCTTCCAATCCCACCTCAAAGGTTAGGACTCTCTTGGTGGCACTAGATGGAGTAGGTCACATCTTGGCACTGCTCCATTCACTTTTTAATTTTTTGTACACCACCACCTAATAAGACTTTTATAATACTTTTATAAGATTGATTTTGATTTTTAATTGCCGGAAATGAACACCAGAGCTAAAGGTGCAGCTGAAAGCAAAGGGAATGGAGACCCTCATCTTACTTTGGAAGCTATTTCTAAACTCCTGGATAAAAAACTTGATCAGAAATTTTCCACTTTGGAAACGCTGTTAACGGAGATTGAAAACAGACTAACAACAACTAAACAGGAAAATGTTAAACAACAGCAATTAATTGCTGAACTGGATGAAGCTGGCAAAGAGAGAGATCACAGATTGAGCTTAATGGAGAAGGATTTAACTGCAACCACCCAAATACTGGAACAGCAAAGACAGAAGATTATTGATTTAGAAAGCTGCAGTCAGAGCAACAATTTGGGGATTATTGGCCTTCGCGAAGATGCTGGAACTGGTAATCCTATTGAATTCTTTTCCAAACTTCTGATGGATGTGTTTGGCTCTAAAGTTTCCTCTGTACGTCCCATACTTGATCGTGCTCACTGAGCGTTAAGACCAAAACCCCCAGCAGAGCAAAAACCACAGCCAGTAATATTGAGATTTCACTATGTGAGTACTAAACAGCATTAGATTCGAATCGCTCGTCATCAAGGAATGATCCAATATAAAGATTGGAAGTTTCGTCTGGTTGAAGATTACAGCCCAGAAGTTATGAAAGAGAGATTGCGTTATAACCCGATTATGTCACGTCTTATCAAGGGAAGTATCAACCAGCATTGCTGTTCCCAGCTCGCTTGAGGATTGTACTCCCTGACAAATCACGCAAATGGTTTAATTCCGTGAATGAAGCTGAAGAATTTCTCAAAGATTACCTTTTGACTTCAGATGGTCAATAAATGTGCTATTCTTTGATTTTTATACCTATTTGGTCTACAAGGTAATAATTAACTGAAAGATTTGGACATCTTAAGTCTGGAGATCTTTTTTTGCCCTTTGTTAACGCTTTCATGTTTGGTTCTGGAACATGGATACTTATCATGTTTCTATTTTACAGTTCTTTTTTTCCCTTATATTACTCTACTTTAATATTTTTAATGGTTTATTTTTGTAATAATTAAGAATCTGACTGGGTGACTGGTTGCTTTTTCTCTTTTGAAATTATAGTAAGATTGTGTTTTTTAAATGTCGACGGTCAGTATTTTTGACTGCGTAGAATTTTCTCAGCAAGCCTGTTTATAATTTTGAAATGTTGTTTGGGTATTTGTATCTTCATGTTTTGACTACTGGTGGTGTTTTGCATTCCTTTTAACTTGGAGATTTGCCACTAAAAGAGGTGGGGTTAAGGGATTTATTGAGTAGCATTCTGGCTGTCTGTTGGCCAGTTTTCGGGCTTTTGTGGGTGGGGGGTGAGGCTGTTTTTAGTTTAATTTTTTTCTTCTTTTGGACTGATTTAAAACTACAAATATGCCTGAATTGTCGTCATATCCGGCTCCTCTTTCAACTCTTTTTCCTCTTCCTATTAATGAGTCTCCTGTGCAGTAAGGTTAACCCTTTACATACCATATGTTTTAGTCTATTAAAATGGATAATATGATTAATTTTGCTTCATGGAATACGAATGGTTTAAATAATCCAATTAAGCAGAAGATCTTTTAAAGTTTTTCATAGACTGAATGCTCAGATTATTTTTGCTCAGGAGACTCATATTAGGAGAGAGGATAATCAGTGCTCCTTCAGATTTTGGAGGGGTCAACAGTTTCATTCTAATTCACAAGCAAAGCGAAAGGAGTCTCTATTTTTATAGACTCCTCGATTTCATTCGTTCATCATGAAACAATTTCAGACCCAAATGGTAGATTTTTATTAATTACTGGCTTACTTCATAACAAAAAAGTTGTTATGGTTAATGTTTATGCACCTAATGTTGATCGTCCCGAGTTCTCTAAACATTTATTTGCATCTTTTCCTAATTTAAACAAATATACGTTGATTATGGGTGGAGATTTCAATTGATGCTTAAACCCTTCGATGGATAGATCTGCGTCGAAACAAACAAATCCGCTGTCTTTATTAATTCCTTTTTAGTTGATTCCAGAACTTTAGAAGTTTGGAGATTTCTACACCCATATGAAAAAGAGTTTTCATTCTTTTGTCATGTCTATCACAACTACTCTAGAATTGATTACTTTTTTATCAATTCTCAATTAGCCCCATTTGTTATTGACTGTAAGTATGATGCAATTGCCGTTTCTGATCATGTGCCATTGAAACTATCAATCAAATTAGTGGATGTACCCTCTGGTGCCAGACAATGGCGATTCAATTCTTCTTTACTTCAGGATTTTGACTTTGTTCATTTTATTAAAGAACAGTTTTCCTTTTTCTTCTCAACTAATTCTATGGAAGAAATTTCCAGTGGGATATTATAGGATACCTTTAAAGCTTATATCCGTGGTCAAATTATTTCATACTCTGCTGGTTTGAAAAAATGAACTAATAATGAATTACGCATATTGGTTGATAAGATTAAGGAAATCGATAAAAAATACTCTGATGCTCCTAACTTGGAGCTTTATAAAAAGAGAATTGAACTTCAATTGCAACACAGTTTATTATTAACATTCCCAATTGAAAATCAACTACTCAAAGCTAGGAGTCAGTTTTATATACATGGTGATAAATCTGGTAAATTATTGGCCAACCAACTGAAAGCTGCTTCAACTAAACGTCAGATTATTAAAGTTTGTAAACGAGATGGTAATTATACGGTGGACCATGATCAAATTAATAAATCTTTTCAAGAATTTTATACTTCTTTATATCAATCAGAATTTCCTGAGGATTCTACATCAATGCACAAATTTTTAAAGAATTTGAAGATTCCAAAATTATCACTTAATGAACGTTTAATATTAGATGCACCCATTTCGGAGGAAGAAATAAAGAAAGCAATTTCTTCAATGAATTCGAGTGAACACCTGGTCCCGATGGGTATACAGTTGAATTTTTTAAATCCTTTTCTGATCTTCTCTCTCCTTGGTTAGGTAAAATTTTTAAAGATGCCCTATCAGCAGGTAAATTA
This sequence comes from Pristis pectinata, assembly GCF_009764475.1. Lineage (NCBI taxonomy): Eukaryota > Metazoa > Chordata > Chondrichthyes > Rhinopristiformes > Pristidae > Pristis > Pristis pectinata. Next base: position 22,173,500 of record NC_067418.1, on the reverse strand, counting down.
CCACAATTCTTTTATGAAGCAACTATCTCTTTAATTCTTAAAAAGGATAAACATCCTACTGAATGTGCATCTTACAGACCTATCTCTTTATGAATGTGGACTCCAAAACTTTTTCCAAAATATTGGCTTCTAGACTGGAAAAGGTACTTCCACAAATTATTTCTGATGACCAGACAGGATTTATTAAAAATCATTATTTGCATTTTAATATTAGGAGGTTAATGAATATTGTACATACCCCTTAATCTACAATTCCAGAATGTGTTATCTCACTAGATGCCGAGAAGGCATTTGATAGAGTTGAATGGGAATATTTATTTAACACGCTTGAGAAATTTAATTTTAGCCCAAATTTTATATCAGCGATTAAATTGATATACCATACACCTTTGGCTTCAATACTTACTAATAATCAGAGATCCCCCTTTTTCAGGCTTTTTCGAGGCACTAGACAGGGCTTTATTATTTGATATTGCCTTGGAACCCTTGGCAATTGCCTTTTGGGACTCTTCTAACATATGTGGTATCACTTGTGGAAAGGGGACCCATAAGATATCACTATATGCAGATGACCTGTTACTTTATATCTCTAACCCTGAGAAATCCATCCCTGCAGCATTATCACTGCTTGCTCAGTTTAGTGTTTTCTCTGGTTACAGATCAAATTTTAATAAGAGTGAGCTTTTCTCATTAAATATGCAAGTCCCAATTTATAGGCAATTACCATTTAGATTAGTGACTGATTATTTTACTTATTTGGGTGTTAAAATTACCAAGAAGCACAAGGACTTATTCAAAGTTAACTTTTTACCCTTAATCGATCATGTTAAACAATTGTTTACTAAATGGTCCCCATTGTCTCTATCATTGATTGGTCAAGTTAATGCAGTTAAGATGAATATTTTACCAAAATGTTTGTATTTATTTCAGGTGGTTCCAACCTTCACCTCGAAATCTTTTTTCGATAATATTGATTCTAAAATTCTTACAGATATATGGCAGAATAAAAACCCAAGGTTAAGTAAGAAATATTTACAAAAATTAAAAAAAGGATGGTGGTATGGCTTCGCCTAACTTTAGATTTTACTACTGGGCAATTAATATTAGATAGTTAATTTTTTGGACACAAGATTTAGATGTAATTCAATGTCCCAGATGGGTGTATCTTGAGTATGAGTCTGTGCAAGGGTTTTCATTAGCTTCTATTTTAGAAGCCTCAGTCCCTTTTGCACTTACTAAATTGAGTAAACAAATAATTAACCTAATAACTAGACATACAATACGAATATGGTTTCAATTTCGTAAATTTTTTGGATTGAATAAGTTCATTTTATCTAGTCCTGTCCAATCCAATTTTTTATTTCAACCATCCAGAATTGATTTAGCTTTTTCTTTATGGAAAATGAAGGGAATAACATGCTTTCGTGATCTATTCATTGATAATTGTCTTTTGTCTTTTGAACAGTTGTCTAATAAATACAATTTGCCTAGATCACATTTTTTTTGACATTTACAGATCAGAAATTTTTTTAAAGTTATTTTACCTACTTTTCCGATACCACATAAAATTGAAATTACAGAAAAATTTTAGGTTTTAATCCTTATTAGAAGGGCTTGATAGCAATAATTTATGATCTGATTATGAAAATATATCTAGAGACACTTGATAAAATTAAGAATGAATGGGAAAGAGAACTCCAGATACTTTTACCTATAGAGCCATGGAAGATAATTCTCCAATTAGTTAATACATCTTCAATGTGTGCTAGGCACTCTTTGATACAGTCTAAGGTGGTTCACAGGACCCATATGTCTAAGGATAAGTTAGCCCGTTTTTATCACCATATAAATCCTATATGTGACAGATGTAATTCGGAGGTGGCTTCCCTGACACATATGTTTTGGTCCTGCCCTCTTTTGGAAAAATATTGGAAAGACATTTTTAATATTATTTCAATTGTATTGAATATTGATTTACAACCTCATCCTATTACTGCAATTTTTGGGTTACCAATGATGGATTCCAGCCATTTATCCGCTTCAGCTTGTCATATGATTTCATTTGTTACATTAATGGCCAAGAGATCCATTCTATTTAAATGGAAGGATCCCATACCTCCTACCACATTTCAATGGTTTTCTCAAACTATAACATGCTTAAACTTAGGAAAAATTAGGAGTGGTACTGTTGATCCTTCACTTAAATTTGAGAGTTTGGGGTCCATTTATTCAGTATTTCTATATGATGTAAGCAGACCTTTTTCGAATCCCTTTCAATAACCTTTGAATATAGAGGAGCGGAGCTAACGACATAATAATGTTTTTTTTTAACTGAAGAAATAATAGTCCAGTTTTTTTTGAAGTTTTTTGTTTGCTTTTGTTTATTATTATTATTTTTCTTAATTTTGGTGTTCTCTTTTCATATAATTAAATTTCTTTTCCAATTCTTTTGTATCATGTTCACTTAGTAAGAGATTGGAAGGTTCAGATTATATATTTTACTTCCTGTGAGTATATATGTCAACTGTTATTATCGTTATCCTGATCTCTTCGCACCATGTGTATAATCACTATTGTTATGTATATTAATTTGAAATTTAATTTGAAATTTAATAGTAAGATTGAAAAAGAAAGAAAGGTTAGCACATAGAACATAGAACAGTACAGCACAGGAACAGGCCCTGCAGCTCATGATGTCTGTGCTGCCCATGATGCCAAATTAAACTAATCCCATCTGCCCGCACATGGTCCATATCCTTCCATCCCCTGCAATGGTCATGTGCCTGTCTAAATGCCTCTTAAATGTTGCTAGCATACCTTCTTCCACCACCACCTCTGACAGAGTGTTCCAGGCATCCACCACTCGGTGTAAAAAAAACTTGCCTCATAAATCACATTTAAACTTTCCCCCTCTCATCTTAAATCGATGTCCTCTGGTATTTGACATTTCCAGGTTGGGAAAAAGACTCTTTCTATTGTGTCGATGCCTCTCATAATTTTATATACTTCTATCAGGTAGTCCCTCAGCCTCCTTCTCTCCAAAGAAAACAATCCAAGTTTATACAAACTCTCCTTATAGCCATTGGTCTCTAATCTTAACACAGCAGTTGCTGAGGAAACCATTTGATGAGAGTTAAGGAAACAATATAATCCTTGCTGGACCCAAGAAGCAATATACTGGAGTTGTTAAACATTGACAAAGAAAGAAACATGGAATGATTGGCTTTGGAGCTCATATTTAACACAATTGAGCAGCAATACTTGGAGGTTCCTCTATTTTATTTGCTTTGTGGCATTATGATGCTACCACAGTTCAGTGCTGACTCTGTCAATGCCCACTCTGTAAATCAAAAGTTCTGGTTGAAAAGGAGATTAGACCATACTTAAAGTCCCTAGCCACACCTCAGATCAATACCAAGCTCTTCATGACATATTCAGAAAAAGGTAAACTGGATCACAAGGATATCAAAACTGAAGACACAGCAGGACTGCAAGGAGCAACAGACAAAATGCTGGAGGAACTCAAAGGGTCAGGCAGCATATGTGGAAGGAAATGGATAGTAGACCTTTCAGATCTAAACCCTTCATCTGGACTGATCCAGTACAGGTGAAGAGCCTCAATCTGGAACATTGACTGTCCAGATGAAGGGTTTTGACCCAAAACATCGACTGTCCATTTCTCTCCTCAGATAGTGCCTGACCTGCTGAGTTACTCCAGCATTTTGTCTGTTGCTCCAGATTCCAGCATCCGCAATCTCTTTTGTCTCCAGCACCTCAAGGAGATTTATCAAAGTCCATAAAGATCCAGTGAAGTACTTTACCAATGGACTTTGAAGTAGCATAGGGGTGGAAGGTTCCAGCTTTTCTCAAAGAGGCTGATAATTCAAGTGTATAACAGTCAATATCATTTGTCAGACCCTGCTACAAGCATGTGGGCTTGCAATACTTCATCCATTGACCGCAGAGGAGCAAGGAAGTTTTAAAATGACTAAAACTACTGTGAACAGTTCCATCAGGAACAAGCAATGTAGAAACTGGCTTTCAATACAAATTAAAAGCTGTGTACATTTGTGTTTCCTTTAATTTTAATGGCATAGGGTGGAAAGCATTGCTGCTGAAACTATGCAAAAGTTTCAGCAGCAATGCTCTGATATACAGAGAGATCTTGGGGTCCAAGTCCATAGCTCCCTGAAAGTAGTTGTACAAGTTGATAGGGTGGTAAAGAAGGTGTATGGCATGCTTGACTTTATTAGTTGAGGCATTGAGTTCGAGAGTCAGGAAGTTATGCTGCAGCTTTATAAAACTCTAGTCAGGCTGCAACTGGAGTATTGCATTCAGTTCTGGTCACCCCATCATAGGAAGGATGTGGAGGCTTTGGACAGGATGCATTAGAGGTTTACCAGGATGCTGCCTGGATTAGAAGGCATGTGCTATAAGGAGAGGTTGGACAAACTTGGGTTGTTTTCCCTGGAGCAGCAGAGGCTGAGGGGAAACCTGACAGAAATTTATAACATTATGAGAGGCATAGAGAAGACAGCTGATATCTTTTACCCAGGGTTGAAATGTCTAATAATGGAGGGCGTGCATTTAAGGTGAGAGGGGTTAAGTTCAAAGGAGGTGTGCGGGGTAGTTTTTTTATACAGAGACTGGTGGGTGCCTGGAATGCACTGCCAGGGGTGGTGGTGGAGGCAGATAATGTAGAGGCATTTAAGAGGCTCTTAGATTTCACACAAGATTTCGCAAGACAAAGGAGCAAAAGCAGGCCATTCGGCCCATCGAGTCTGCTCTGCTACCTCACCATGAGCTAAACTATTCCCATCTAGCCCCAATTTCCAGCCTTTTCCCCATATCCATTGATATCTTGACAAATTAGATAGCTATAAATCTCCTCCTTAAACACCCCCAATGATCGGGCCTCCACAGCTGTATGTGGCAATGAATTCCATAAATCCACAACACTCTGGCTCAGGAAATTTCTCCTCATTTCTATTCTAAATGGGTACCCTCTAATTCTAAGACTGTGCCCTCTTGTCCTGGACTCACCCGCCAAGGGAAACAGCATAGCCACATCTACTTTGTCCAGTCCTTTCAACATTCGAAATGTTTCTATGTGGTCCCCTCTCATTCTTCTGTACTCGAGTGAGTACAGTCCAAGAGCTGACAAACGCTCATCATATGTAAGCCCTTTCATTCTGGGAATCATCCTCGTAAATCTTTTCTGAACCCTCTCCAACATCAGTACATCCTTCCTAAGATAAGGGGCCCAAAACTGCACACATGGGCACATAAATAGGCTTCTACCCCACTGTAATAAGACTATTGAACGGTTCCCTTATACGATGAGATGGACTATGACCTCATGATCTACCTTGTTGTGACCTTGCACCCTATTGTACTGCACTTTCTCTGTAGCTGTGACACTTCGTATTGTTATTGTTTTTACCTATACTACCTCAATGCACTCTGTACTAACTCAATGTAACTGCACTGTGTAACAAATTGACCTGTACGATCGGTATGCAAGACAGGTTTTTCACTGTACCTCGGTACAAGTGACAATAATAAACCAATACCAATACCAATAAATATGCAAAGAATGGAGGGATATGGACCATGTGCAGGCAGAAGGGATTAGTGCAATTAGGCATCATTAGCTTAATTAGGTCAGCATAACATCGTGGGCTAAAGGGCCTATTCCTGTGTTGTACTGTTCTATGTTCTATCAGTTTCAGCTGTCAAACCTCATCACCTTCATTACCAATAGGCTGAGTGACTGAACACTCTGCATCTACATGGCAAACACGTTCATGGAAGGTGAAAATGGAATAATGACACCCATGATCATATTGCCAAAATTCATCTGAGCAGAGTACTTACAAAGGAATCAAGGTGGCAGAATGGACAAATAAAGGAGATTGGCATATGCTGGAGAACTCTTTCAAAAACTGATGCATGAAACCTAATCCAGCTATGAACCGGTCTTCAGACTACCAGGCAATTCCAAAGCCGCTGAGTTTCTCCATGGGTGGACGTTTGGCATTTGGCTCTTGTACACCGATTTTAAACCAAAGAAATCTGGTGTCATATTGGGTCAGATGGCCAGCTGTCATCAATGCTTTGGAAACACCAGTAAGTTCCAAGGTGAACATCAGACAGAAGTTAGCGTGAACAATTTGGGGAAGTGATGCTCAAATTCTCTGGGCATTGACGCACATGCTGGTCATGTCAAGAGGGGAAGGCTGCTCACTAGTTAGTAAGTCACCTGCCAGGGTGCAATTGTCACAACTGCTAATATGCAATATTTGCAGTGCCAAACCAGAAGAGAAATAATTTTATCCACAACGCCAGCGACCCAGGTTCAATTCCGGCTACTGTCTGTAAGGAGTTTGTACGTTCTCCCCATGTCTGCGTGGGTTTCCTCCAGGTACTCCGGTTTCCTCCCACATGCCAAAGACGTACAGGTTAGGAAGTTGTGGGCATGCTATGTTGGCACCAGAAGTGTAGCGACACTTGCGGGCTGCCCCCCAGAACACTCTATACTAAAGATGCATTTCACTGTGTGTTTCAATGTACATATGACTAATAAAGATATCTTATCTTAACTCTTCCATTCATTCATTCATCTTTTAGTTACTCTTGTGGATGTTAGTATTGGAATATAGAACATTCATTGATTTTTCACATAGTCAACACACTGATAAAAAGACATTGCAAAACAAACAGCTTTTGGACCCTGCTGAAAATATCATTCTATGTTTAGCAATGAAAGTACAAACCATTCATCCAATAATGTTTTTGCTTCATTTGCTTCCAGATTTGCTAGTGTGTCATTTAATAGTGTATTAAAAGCTTTGTTACTCCGTCTTTGGAATGTGGCTAATGGTCATAGAGAGCAAGTGAATTTACTGATGATAACTCACACTCTGCTGGCTGAGGGGCAGGCAGTGTTCACTCTTCAACAGATCGGAAAGATAATATTTCCTCCGACTTCTGGAATAGATTCTGAGCATTTCTTGATAGGTAATGTTTAACAAAAAAGCCCTGACCTTAGAAATTCTACTGTGTTGCACAATGCCTACTTGCGCTGTAGGATGAAATTTTACTGGAAACCAAACACTATCTCCCATCCTTTTTTGAAAGATTGTCAAATTGCCTCTGTGTCTTTTGTGCATCCAGTGCCACTCATACAGAAGCGGCACTTCACAATGAATGTGAGGCCTTCTGTATTGAGACGTGAAGGAGTCACGGATCAGATCTGAGTTCCTGGAGTCCAGCACTTGCATTCAGGCTAATGGCCACCTTGCACCCCTCACCAACATACCCTAGCTTGATTAAGGCCACTCCGGTAACACCCTTGTGACCACTGCTTGCCTGATTAGCAGATAGCAACCCCTCCCAGATGTTTGGCACAACCCTGGAGGTCATCATTTATTGAACTAAGGCTCCGAACATCTCTCTGCAGCTTTTCTCCTCTGTATCTCTGTTCCAAACTCACTTTGCATTGCCCTTGGGTTGTTTTTGTTCAAAGACTGTTCTATTGCAGCAATGGTTTAGTGTGACTTTTCAGGCACTGTTGTTCTGCCTTGCACTGTCTGACTGAATCTTCTGGTGTGTTGACTGGCAGATGGAGAGTGCAGACTGCAATAACATAGTCTGTCACGTTATACTGATGGCCAAAATGCAGGCTTGGAGCATATCTATTTCCAGCCTTCCTTTGAGGATCTGGGAATGGATATCATACCTGGGATACCCGGTGAGAATCACAGCATTTGGCCTATCACTGCACATAAACTGGCTGTGTGAGCTGTGCTGTTACCTCTGCTGAGAAGGTTTGAGATCAAGTTCCACCCAGTGATTTGAACACAAAAATCCAGGTTGACATTCCAATGTAGTGGTATGGAGGGTGGTGCAGTAAACTGTCATCTTTCAGAAGAGAGGTTAAACCCAGGCTGTACCACTAACGAACAGATAACGAACCAAAATATGATGAAAATACCTAATTTTATCTGAACTGCTCATCAGTGCTTTGCAGCTGGTTAAACTCCAGTAGTGCTCCCATTGCAATTCCTGTGAAAAGCAGTAATTAAGGATATAGACTACCGTAGAGGCACAAAGAAAACTTAGCAAAGATGCAGCTAGCAATAGATTAGGAGGAGGAACAGCAGGGTTGTGCAAATTACAGTATTCATATCAAGGAACAGGTGGTGGGAGCCCATGACATTAAACAGCTCACTCCTTGCAAAGAAGCTTTCACTAAATTATTTGGGAAGCAAACTGGGAGATTTTGGAATTGTCAAAGGATTATGAAAGGGAGAAAAGCTGGTGCGATAGGCATGTCATACCTGATTAGCTTAATATGTTATGCATGAGTGCGAGCACACTTGTTGTGAAAAGTACTTCCAGTGAAAATCATTTAGAAATCATGTGGATAGATAAATCCCAGTTGTGTGAAATCTGTTTATTCTACTGTTTTACTGATGAGAACAAGTTGGTTTACTGTTCAATTTGTATTGAACTTCACATTGTTTTCAGTACAATGAAGGTTCATTATATCACTGCCATTAAATTGCTGTCCCGTAATTGACCTCAGCTGGCAGTTCGCAGCAAAGATGCAAAGCAGCTTTTATTTTCGGTGTTCTCACTTGTTCTGCACATTATTCATCCCAGCAAGTGAAACATTTTCAGTTTTACCATGCTGTCAGAGGAGTCGCAGTGACTTTTTCTATCACTGCTGATATGCGTGGCAGATGGTGGACTGTGCAGGAAAGGTTGGAGGAGAACTGCCGGTGAAATTGCAGACAACTAGCTTCAGTCATAAATTACTCCCACATTTGACTTCACCTGTGAAATACTGAATAATTTTGTCATTAATGACCTTTAAAATAGGTTCTTCAGCAACCTAAAATCAGTCTTCCCCCTTTTGCCAGCTTTTTCATATCTCTTTCAGAAGGAAGAAATTCTCAGACACATCATCCCACTCACCAAATATGTTAAAGGAAACTATACCTTTACCAATTTTACCAGCTCTTGTAGATCCCCCAGCAATATACAAGATACCTTTCAGTAAGGTAGGTTTCCCCCTGTTTTTCACTCAGAAGACTTGACCTTTTTTTATTGGATGGAGCAGCACAAAATATACATCCATTTCTAAAGTATGTTCTGTATTCTGCTTTATTCTATCACTGATAATTCAAATATGTTCTTTCAAGATGTGCTTATGATCCCATATGTATGTGTGTATTGGGACCAGTTCACAAAATAAGTCAAAACTCATTTGAGCCTCAAAGTTAAATTAGCTTACTTTATCAATGCCTCACACATCAAAGTGGCCTCCTTAATTGACTGAGTGAAACAAAACGTTTTAAGTAAAGCATCATCAAGTACCCATATTTAAAGAATAGGAAAGGCTTGATAATCTTCAGCTTTTGGCCCCAATTGAAATCCCTTATTCCAGGAAAATGGTATTGAAGTAGAAGGGTGGAGCCAAAGTTGGACAATGACCCCTTAGAATCACTGGAGAAGATTCATGATCGTAAATTATGATTCAAAATTCACTGTTCAGTTTTGTCACATGTAGAAGTTGCAAGTTTTCTTAGAGTGTCAAATAGGATCATGAATGGCACTTTTCCATTCCAGAGTTGATGAGACTGATACTGAACCTTATTCCAAATAACTTGTATATAAAAGCAGAAAAAAAAGAGTAATAAACAAATTGGTCCTTTGGGCCTCCTCTTTCATTCAACATAATGATGCTGATCAGCCACTTCAGTACCCTGTTCCTACCTTTCCCTGACATCCCTTAATTTCTTTAGCATTAAATATCTACCTCCTTCTTGAACATATCCAATAACATTGTCAAGCTGGAGAGGATGCAGAAGAGATTTATGAGGGTGCTGCCTGGACTAGAGGGCTTGAGTTATTGGGAGTTTGGCCATGCTGGATCTTTGTTCCTTGCAGCATAGGAGAATGAGGGGTGACCTCATAGAAGTTCATAAAATCATGAGGGGTATGGAAAAGGTGGACGGTTATAGTCTTTTCCCCAGGTTTGGGGAGTCCACAACTAGAAGGCATAGATACAAGAAGGGGGAGATTTAAAAGAGATCTAAGAGGTAACTTCTTTACACAGAGGGTAGTGAGTACCTGGAATGAGCTGCCAGTGGAAGTGGTCGAGGTAGGTATAATTGCAACATTTAGGAGGCATTTAGATAGCTACATGGAGGGGAGGGGCGTGGAGGGTTATGGGCTGAACCAGGCAACTGGGAGTAGCAGGGAGGATGCTGTGGTCAGCATGGACCAGTTGGACTGAAGGGCCTGTTTCTGTGTGCAGTTACTCTATGACTTGCCCTCCACCAGCTATGGTGGTAGAGAATACCACAGGTTCACCATTCTCTCTGTGAAGACATTTCTCCTGATCTTAGTGCTAAATGACAATCCCATGTCTTGATACCGAGCCCTGGTTCTGGACTTACTCGCCATTGAGAACACCTTTCATGTTCTTGTCTTTTTAGCCCGATTGGAATTTTTGTAGGTTCAGTCTGAACTTGAATGGACACAGAATTATGGCTCTATCGAGTTACTGGTTCACAGAAAAGTTGAATTATAATAGACACGAAATGCCAAATTTCAATAATTGGTGCATCTATAAACAAGGTAATTGTGATAGTAGAAATAGGAAAAAATGCAATAGAAATCAGTTCCTATATAATATATTCCAGGAGTCATCTTTGCCAGTAACGCTTTGAGTAAAATGTTGAGAGATTTTTAGGAACAACCACAATTGTGGGTTTAACACTTTTAAGCCAACACGTTAGTGTTATTACTTTTATTTAGTTATTATGTTCTGAGCTCTTCTCTTTATCTGTGATTGTTTTTATTTTCTGAAATCTAAGCATGCAGATATTTTGCATTAATTACTCATACTTTTGAATAATATCTCAAGAGGTAATACTTGAGAGCCATTGTTACCATGGAGAAGCTGCTTAGTTACCTTTTTGTACGTATTAGGTTTCACTTGGTGATGCAAATTGTGTCAAATACTGACAGTAAATTGCATGAGCAGCTCTCCTGGACTTGTGCATTTCTCTTTTTATATAAAATTATATGAATTTATGGGACTGAACAATCTGCTTTTAGCTACATCTGAAAGGATTTATCTTATGAAATTAGCAGACAGAATTCCATAATATCTGTTTTCCTGGAAACTTAGTGCAATAAGCATGTTCATAAATACATTTAACACATTCAGTTTTAATTATTATTCTTCTCTTACTACTCTAAAGGAATTCTACCAGGACATGAGCATCCCTTGTTCTTGCCCGACAGCTTATTCCCTATTAATTCAAAGTAATTCAGTTAATATGCCTAACTATGCATAGCTCTGACCCTTGTAATCCCCATGTTCTTCAGGTCTGATTTGCAACGTGTCCTGGTTCTCAGAATACCTGAACATGCTTTTTAGCTCGTTTAAGTATTGAAATCAAATACAAAGCAATATTCCTAAGGCCTTCCTGCCAAACAAAAAAAAGAGGATAATTTAATTTAAATTACAAGTTCAAAATGACCTCAACTAGCACGTTTTAACCTCTTGGGGTTTTGGTGCGTTGGATCCATGCAAGAAGAGTAAAAACAAAGACCAAATGGTTCCTCATCTCTCTTGTATCAAAACTTACCAAAGTGTCAAAATATCAGGATGTAAGTGGGAGGCACTACTTTCAATAAAAGCGCAATTGAAGCACAACAACTTGTATTTCTATACCATTTTTAAGATTGATGTAATGCTCTTCCCAGGAGTACTGGCAAATGGAGGTTAATTGCTTACACTATAAATGATTTTTTAAATGAGGTGTTAAGACTTTTTAATTAAATCTTGAAAGCTCAGACCACTCATCATAACATCTTAAAAAAGGAACTCTAAATATTAATGCAAATCTATTCAGATGAAATGATATTCTTCAAAGGCAAAGCTGTAATTTTATTCCATTAAGGGCATTATAAGTTTAAATACTGTAAACAATATGACTAAAATAATCATCACTCAACGAGGGGGAAAGGATAGAGAAATGAATGACTGGCAATTGATACTTTCACTTCATATAATGTGAAGATTGGTTATCCTCATTTTTATATGAAATGTTCAGGGAAATATATATAAACTTTTACAAGGTTCAATTTCTAATCCCCAGTGCCTTTAAGAGTTGGTGGTCATTATTTAATTTGGCATGAACTGGAACAAATTCATTGGCATTTAATTATTCTGTTCACTGCACATGGGTATTGATGGCAAGGTGATGCTTATTATGCGTCCCCAATTATTATAGGGTGGCAATTGACCACATTTCGTGAAACACTACATTACTGTATACTGTTAGACAGGAAATTGACTCAGCAACAATGTAAAAATGCATTATATGTCCAAACCAAATAGATCAGAGGTTTTTTGGGAAAATATTATGCAGTACAATGGGATATATAGATTAAAACTTTTTTAAATCAGTAGGATAAATAGAAGAATTAAGACACCAATCAAAACATAATGTGGCAAATAGTGTGCTGTTTCTTAACACAACCTATAATCTGTCAAAGAATTAGGTACATTTCTAATTCCTTGATATAGAGATTCCATGTACAATCTTCAATTCTGGATGTGATAGAATGAACAGTTTATCCAGCTGATAGGTCTCCAGTGGAATAACCTTTACTGTGAAGTAAGCTTCATAATCTTCAAGTGGCTCCTGCTTCATGTGCAGAACGCTCTTCTCAAAAAAACCTGACAACAATTATGTGTTGAGTACCTATGCATTGAACATTGGGTAGGTATTGACAGGAAATTATATTTGTCTTTGCACCTTTTTTGTCCAAAACATTTGTTATTATTGAAATGGTTACTTGCCATACCTCCATAACCTTGTGCTATGTTAACATGACATAATGAGAAAAAGATAATGCCGTTATTGTACCAATTAAATTAGATTTGATCTAATCGAATTTGAAGTACTGATTCCCTCAGAACTGGGTTAATATGTTACAGAATACTGCAAATACAGTGTCAAATTCCAACTTCAGAACCATTAATTTTGATATCTGAAGGTACTGAAAACCAACAATAGTTTATTTATAATCTTATTTAGTACTTAACTACAAATTCTGGATCTAGAATTGTTTAAAAGATCATGGGTATGTGTTTTTTTTGTTTTTTTTGTTACAAGCAATCTTCACAGAATGATTCTGTTTGTAAATATAGAACAAGATGATACATGGAAAATAAAAGATTTAATATAAATCTACCTCTAATACTGCATTCTCTGTCATTACCGGTTGTAAGAGTCATGAAATAACAGAATGAGACAAAACAGACTGAATCTCACCACTAGAATTCACCATAAAAACCCCATGTGAAACATAATCCTTACAAAATATCTGAATAGTCCCTTAGAGAATCAAAATCTCCTATGAAAAACATGGTGATGACTAAATTATTGGGCGCAGCATCATGTCAAATCAGTGTTTAGAATACACATAATTGTCTCTGTTTTAGATCACAATAGAATTATTTTTAATAAATAAACCTCTTTAAAGACACTTCTTTTAAACAGTAGAATCAGCCTTGTCCTGTTTGTCATTTGTAAATTTGTGTATTTTATCCCCCCGCTCATATTTGGGTCTCTTGCACATTGTCTTTAGAGTTTATTGGCATCAATAATGGTTCATGCACAGAGCTGTGTAGTGAGTTAATCGTGTTTACTGTGGTAGTGTGGTTGAAGGGAGCTTTATAAGAGTTATAATGGTTCATATACTCATGCTCGATAGTGGGCATGGTCAGGTGACTCTCCACGGCAGTACTTCCTGCGATGTCATCTTCTGCATTGATGATCTCGATGGTCCTGGTAGGAGCATGGTGATTCTGGTGGTGATGCTGTTTGCGCATTTTGTAAAAAATGATCAACATCACTGCTGCCATAAGTGTGATGGCCACAAAGCAACCAATAATAATCTTTGTAGTTTTCATCACCTCATCCAGGCCAGGCATAAGATTTTCTCCTGCATCTGTAATAGCAACTGTGATCGTCTTTTCTGTTGACTTTGTGCTCCGAGGAGTCAGGGAGGTCGTTACAAATGTTGTATCCCACTCACTGAAAGGGGTCGGCCTAAATTTATCATCCGTTGTGTGCACCTGTACAGATGGCTCCATAGTCTCCACCGTAACGGTTGTAAAATAAGTGAAAGTGCTGTTTTCCGTAGCAGTCACATTCAGTGTGGCTGAAGCTGTTGTATTCCCTGCAGAATTGCTCACCAAACATGTATACAATCCCGTGTCCTCAGCAGTCACATTTGTGAAATTTAATGTGCCATCGTTCAGCACGGAAATACGAACTTTATATGCTCCATGAGTCATAATTGTGCCGTTGGGAGTAATCCAACTCACTGAGGTCATGGAGGTTGAGGCTCGACATTTCAACTCTGCAGCCATTCCCTCGGTCAGATTGAGATCTGTGGGAGCCTCTACAATTACTGGAGCATAGCAGTTGAATTTGTTCTGGTCCAGTTCTCCAATGTAATTCCCTTTTAAACTAGGGGGTGCGTGACAACGAGCGCAACATGTCGTGTTGGAGGGTACAATCTCCTTCAGCCACCAGCTTAGCCACAAGATATCGCAATTGCAGTTCCATGGGTTGTGATGCAAGTGGACCCGCTCAAGATGATGAAGGGGTGTGAAGAGGTCATGAGGCAGCAAAGTCAGGTTATTGTGTGCCAAGTTAAGCTCTATTAGTGACTGAAGGTCATCAAAGGCATTCCTCTCAATCACCTGGATCTGAGCATGCATCATCCACAGTTTTTGCAGGTTAGTTAAACCCTGAAAGGAGCCCGGTCGGATTAATGAAAGCCGATTCCCTGATAGTTCCAGTTCCTCCAATTTTATCAGAGGTGTGAGGTTTGGGATTTCCCGAAGATTACACATACCAAGGTTCAGATATCTTAAGTTTGACAGACCTTCAAAGGCTCTGTCTGAGATATATTCAAGTCTTTTAAGCTCACCCAAATCTAATCTCCTTAGAGAAGGAATTCGACTGAAAGCATACGATGGTATGCTTTCAATTGGATTATTCCTCAACCACAGCTCCTTCAGTTTGGATAGGTACTCAAAAGCTCCACTGGGGATGGTGGAAAGGCGGTTGTCAAATAACTCCAGGGTGTTGAGATTTGTCAGGCCATTGAAGGCCCCAACCTCAATCTGCCGGATGTGGTTCTTACTTAACTGTAGAATCTCCAGGTGCCTTAAATGCTTGAAGCTGTCAGCTTTGATTACTTGGACCCTGTTTTCTTGCAGGTTCAGGTAGCGCGTGTTGATGGAGATGCTATCTGGCACTTCCCTCAAGTTCCGTCGTGTACAGATCACTTTACTAAATTGGTTGCTACAGGAGCACACAGAAGGGCAAGTCTGAGCTCTGACCAAACCGGCCACCACAAGAAGTTGTAGAGCCAACAGCAGCACAAATAAGGGGTCGAGTATGGCCCTGTTAAACTTTGGACCTATCATCATCTG
This sequence comes from Pristis pectinata, assembly GCF_009764475.1. NCBI lineage: Eukaryota > Metazoa > Chordata > Chondrichthyes > Rhinopristiformes > Pristidae > Pristis > Pristis pectinata. The sequence goes on along the minus strand of NC_067418.1, from coordinate 22,157,959 downwards.
CTGTGGATGCAATGTCATCTTGTTCAACATTCATAATTTATTGGATGTTTGTTTTCTTGAGTTCAAGTTATTAGTGTAATCTGAAAAACAAAAAAAAATGGAATTAATGTTGTGAACCAGTGCATCACCAGACTATTTTGTAAGCTCATCATATTGCTTTTCCTGTTCAATGTTTTCCCTGCTCAGTACTTTAATACTTGTTATAATCCCTGCTGGCACATGCTGAGTTGCCTTAAGCCCAGCTCATATTGACATTTGAACCACAAAGCACTTACACAGATAAACTAACAGGGCTATCATACTTCCAAAGGAATTCCTTAAGTATTCTTGAATAAAAATTTGCCCATGGATCATTTGCCCGAAGCATGCAGAGTAGTAGCAGCTGCTTGCAGTACTCCACTTCCAAAATTTGGTTATATTGCCTTCAATAGAACTGAATTTTGGAAGCAAAGTACAGCACACACTTCTTGCCATATTGCATGTCTAGCACGTCTGTGAAGGGCAAACATCTGTACCACAGACGACTCTTTCATTTTAAATCCCAGTTTCAAAAACATGATTTATAGCCCCGAGAAGTAGAGACTCAGAAATTATTTCCAACAGTTTATTTAATGGCATACCCACAACAGTTTCCATCTCTTAACAGTTAGACTTCTATAATTTCAAGGTACTAAAACTAAATTTGAAGTGCTTCAACTGCAAATAAATTAATGCAATAAGTGAAGTGACACTATGCAACTACTTGGGACAAACATTTTCTGTATTTATATCAATTGCTTTTGCCACCTTAAGAGAGAAGTTGACCAACTGTAATCTGTAAAGCCATTTATATAAAGGAGTCCTTTATTTAAAATGATATAACATGTCTGATGAAATGTGTACAATAATATTGAAAAGTGCAATTTCTATGCTCAGATAAAGAAAGGATCTACCTTGCTGGCCCTAAGCATCCTAGACTTGAACATTGTGGTTTCTGCAGTAACAGGTTTCTTTCCATGAGCAAACCCTACCCCAAAAACTTCACTGAAAGCTTTAACCACTGGCAAAGTCCCAGCCCCATCCCCACTTTTGCGAGTTGTAAAAATGGTGAGGAATATTTATAGTTTTTAAACATCTCTATCATTCAGAGTCATTTAAAAACAATTACATTTGAACTAAAATTAAAAATAAAAGTTAATATTTTAATAAAAAACAATTAATTTAACTAAAAATCACCTGAAAATACTTCTGTATTGAAAACTTTAGAGCGAAGTAACTTAATAATTAAAAATGGACTAACTTGTCCTCCACCTGCCAACCGTCCCACTTTCTCCAATACCTCAGCTTTGCATTTTTAATCCATAGCCACATTGATCCTGGCTCAGGAAGGAGTCAATACATGATTCCCCAGCATAAAGTAAGAAACCTCAGCAAAACAGCGAACAGAACCTTGCAGTAAGTCTGGGATTTCTGCATTTAATAGTGTGTACATGCAAGTCTTGTTGAAATGGCTAACACAGGTGATTTTATTCAGAAGAGCCACCAATAGACAACAAAATCTGGCCTGAAAATTTAGGGTGTGACATTATTGTGTTTTATTTTAATTAAATAAATGCTAATTTTATTATCAACCTATTTTTAAAAATACATTACTAGGGCATAATTTTTAAAATGATTTCAAAAGAGTTCACATCATGAGGAAAATGCTTTTGAGTTGTAAATATTAAGGAATATATTTTGAGGTGAATTTGAATTAAGTTGCTCAAAATTCAACTATCAGCAAGTACAGGCAATAAGATAAATGTATCAGGTAATAGAGATACATTCCCATTGATTCAAAATAGTTTTTGTTTCATATAGACGTGCAAATCACACTCTAGCTCTCTAACTCCTTTAGGCTTATTCTTAATCTGGAAGAATTTCTCGGGAATTCATTTCGGAGAAGCCCCTCAAACGACTTGGGTTTTGTAACATATGTACTACGTCTCAGTGCAATGTCAAGCTGTCTCGAAAAATTCAAGGCCCCCAAGTAAGATCATACATTTCGTGAAAGTCCTTTTCAATGTTCTGGGAAATGTGCACTCCAGTTTGTATTCTTAAAACATTTCATATTTAGCAATAGAAATCACTTATGGAGTCCAGAGTGTGATTTATCACAAAGCAATTTAACAGAAGCAGATTGCAATACATGTATAAATTTTGAAGCATAGAGCAATGCAATGCTTGAGGCAAACATTTATTGTCCTTTTTTTTATGTAACATTTGCTAACAGTGTAAAAATGTTATTTTGTATTTCTAAATCCTAAATGAATATTAAAAAGTAAGAAAAAAATTGCATTAATTGATTCTTTTATTCTCTTCTAAACCTACATGTCTTATGCTCTTTTCAACTCAATTTGTGGAACTCTGTGTTACGATCCCTGGAACTGTTTCACTTCTACACGTATTCTGTTGCAGATTTCCATTTCCCGACTTTAGTCACTGCAACTGGTTGTGCGTCAGAAACACTGGTCTAGCAGCAAACATTGTCCATAGATCTGGAACTATGAAGTCAGAAATATAAATCTCCTTTTTTGGCTCATAAGGGTGAGTTCCAATCCAATCTAACTGATTACATAATGAATCTTCTAATATCAGGTCTACCAATGTATGAACTAAACAATTACAGTCATACAGGTTGCTCATATTGACCATGATGTGATCTATATTGAAATTTATGAGTCCATGTCTATCTCAGGTTAAATAAAAAGTACACTATTGTCAACTTTTCTCCACCTCTTGAAAGTTTTGTCTCTTTGCTGACCTAATTCTAGCAGGTAGACATTATGCAGACATTTCCAATTTGTGGGAGAGTCAATAACTACCATTAATAAATATACAATAGTCAATTATCAATTCAATGTGGACACCAGAGATTCATCTTCACCCTGAATGGTTCAAATGTGGAAAATTCTCTCTCTTGGAGCAAATTAAGGCAAATGGCATTGATGTCTTTAAGGAAGAGCTGAATAAATATATGATGGTGAATTAAAGGGGAGGATATGTAGAGCAGATTAGATGAATCAGGCTGAGAGGACACTATCTGGAACATAACAGCATTGAGGAATTGAGCTGAATGGCCTTTTGCTATGCTGTAACTTCAGTGTAGTTTTGTATGGTACTGATGTTCTGCAGTATTTCACAGAAGTCACCATCACTGAAATGTAATACTTTATATGGTGTGGCAGAAAGCACTCAGTGATGGAGAAGACATTAAGACTGTAGCTTGTTTTATTGAACAGTGACAGAAAAAGCACCAGTTTACTTGTGTGTATTTGGCTGGATTCATATCACTGCAACTTTGATTTGATAGGTTTAATTATAAATAAACCTGTTACTAATAGGTACGTATAATTCAATATGTTCAACAACTACAATCACAGTTTACATAATCTGAAGACAATTGTAAAGTAAGACCATAAGAGCAACTATTCAACTAACAGAATACAAGAGTAGGAAGGTTATGGTATAAAAACAAACTGCTGGAAGAACTCAGCAGATCAAGCAGCAACAGTGGAGGCAAAGGAATGGTTATGTTTTGGGTCGAGACCCTGCATTAGGAATGGAGCAGATGCTGCTTTACCCACTGAGTTCTTCCAGCAGTATGTTTTAACTTCAGATTCCTGCATCTTCAATCTATTATGTCTCCAGGTTATGGTGTAACTTTATAAAACATTGATTGAACCATAGCTGGAGTAGTATCACAGTTCTGATTGCCAGCTATAGAAAGGGTGTGAATGCACCAGAAAGGATGCAGAGGAGATTCACCCAGAAGTTGTCTGGGATGGAGTACCCCAGTTTTGAGGAGAAACTGGACAGGCTGGGAGTGAAAGGGAATAGGGCGTGGGGAGGGAGGGGCTGATTGAGGTATACAAAATTACGAGAGGTATAGATAGTAAGAAACTCTTGTCCATAGCAGAAGTATGTAAAATCAGAAAGCATTGCATATTAGATTTAGAGAGGATCTGAGGAACATTATTTTCTTCACCCAGAGGATGGTTATCATTTGGAATACATTGCCTGAGGGAGTGGTGGAGACAGTGATTCTCTCCACATTTAAGAAGAACCCAGACAAGCACCTGAATTGCCAAGGCATAGAAGGCAACGGATCAAAATGCTGGAAAATAGGATTAGAATAGATGGGTACTTGATGGTCAGCAGAGGCATGGTGAGCTGAAGGGCATGTTTCTGTGCTGTGACAAAATGATTCTACGACACAATGATTCTATGACTCAATGCAATTACCATGCTGAGGGCACCATTGATCAGAAACTTAAGTGGACAAGCACCCAAGTGTTCTGGCTACCCGAGCAGATCAGTGTCTGGGTATCCTGCAATAAATCACTCATCTCCTGGCATCTTAAATCCATTGTCATATACTAGGCACACATCAGGAGTGTAATGGAATACTCTTCACTTGCTTGGATGAATGCAGCTCCATCAACACTCACGGAATCCTACACCGTGCAGGACAGAGCAGCCTGCTTGATTGATAGCCCTTCCACCACCTTAAACAATCATTCCTGCCACCACTGAAGCAGTAGCTGCAATGTGCACCATCAACAAGGTACACCTCTGCTATTTCTCTGGACTACTCAACGGCACCCCACAAACCAATGAGCTTTAGCACCATGAAGGGCAACTTGGGAACACCACGACCTGCAAGTTTTCCTCCAATTCATTCACCATCCTGGCTTGGGAATATGTCACCAGTCCTTCATCATCATTGGGTCTAAATCCTGGAACTCCCTACCCAACAGCACTGAGGGAGTACATCATCCAAAGGACAGTAGCAGTTCACGATGGTGACTCACCACCTTGTAGGGATTGGCAATAAATTGTTGGCCTTTCCAGCGACATCCAAACCTTGAAAACTAAAGGTAATTTCAACATATCAAACTTATCAAAAGGAAGACCACTAAGTGAGTGGTAATTGGAACTGAAAGTAGCTCAGGAAATAACCTCACTACTTTGTGAAATGGGGTTGTGGAAGTGGGGGGGGGGGTGTGGAATCTCCATTGGACACTTTAAGTAATGATTTTGTAAAAATATTCTTCATAAATTATATCATTCATATCTTGTGATTTCTCTTATTTCAGCAGACAATTTTCCTAGCAGGCCTTCTGCATATATTTTTGTATGAAGTATGCTGAATTTATTCTATAAGAAATCCTACAAGGTTAACAGGTCAATGTGCAACTTCTCACTGCAAAAGCTGAATTTTCATTGAACTCTTAATGCTTCACGTTGCAGACTTATAACTAAATTATGTATCGAATGGAATATCAGCTTTTTAAAAACCAAAACAGGCAGGGGCACAAAACAATCCATCAATACATCATCTGATCAAAGTAGCAAATTGGAATCAGAGAAGAAAGTTTATGCTAACATTGGTAAAAGTTGCAAAACTGGTTTCATGAGAATACTCATCCCCTTCCAGTATTGAGTAGCTTAGTCATGCTTCTCTTTGAACTTAAGCTGAAAGGATATCCACAGAAGAAAATGTTTGAATCCAAGGCAAATGACATTACCTTCGGTACATAATCGTTATTAATACTTAACACACTCATATTATAAAGCTTAATGTCTTTGAGAGATACACCAAGGATCAGCTATAGCTACCAAATGTTGAGGCATTATGGTAACCCAACTTTCCCCCCCCCCCCCCCCCCCCCCACAATGTCTATGTTGTTTATTATAATAACTTCCTGTCTTTTGGGATCAAGAATGACTGTTTACACTTTGTTCGGATGGTTCTGAGGTGACTAATGAGGCCAATGTGGGGTCCGCAGACTCCTTCACAAATGGGAAAGGAGGTGCCTGATGGGACAGCTGGATGGGTAGTTTGTGAGCTGATGTGTTTCTTCCACCATCTGCACAGGGCTTCTGTATGCTCCTGATGCATGGATTTGAGGTTCTTTATGCCATTCTAAATGCTCCTTCTACATTTTGAGTGCTCATGGACCAGGAATTCTTAAATGTCAGAGGGGATATTGCATTCCTTCAAGAAGCTTTTGAGCATATCCTTGAATCTTTCCCTTTATTTATCTGGTAATCTCTTCCTGCAACAGAGCTCAAAATAGTGTGTCTGGTGTTGGGCACAGGAATTGGCCTGCCCAAAGACCTGACTGAGAGTAACTACCAGAATCAGATTTATTATGTGATGTGAAATTTGTGGTTTTGCAGCAGCAGTACAGTGCAAAGATATAAAATTACAATAAATTACAAAAATAAATAAATAATGCAAAAAAAAAGGAATGATGAGGTAGTGTTCATGGACTGCTTAGAAATCTGATGGCGGAGGGGAAGTTGGGAGGGGAAGATGGCGGAGGAGGATTCAGCTGTTCCTGAGTCATTGAGTGTGAGTCTTCAGGCTCCTATACCTCCTCTTTGATGGTAGTAACGAGATGAGGGCACATCCCGGATGGTGAGGGTCCTTGGTGATGGATGCCACCTTCTTGAGGCACTGCCTCTTGAAGACGTCCTCAATGGTGGGGAGGGTTGTGCCCATGATGGAGCTGGCTGAGTCTACAACCCTCTGCAGCTTCGTGCGACCCTGTGCATCGGAGCCTCCATATTAGGGGGTGATGCAACCAGTCAGAATACTCTCCACCGTACATCTATAGAAGTTTGTAAGCGTCTTTGGTGAGATACCAAATCTCTACAGACTTCATGGAGCTGTGGGCATGCCTTCTTCATGACTGCATCAATGTATTGGGCCCAGGATGGATCCTCCAAGATGTTGACGCCCAGGAACCTGAAGCTACTTACCCTTTCCACCGCTGACCCCTAGGCCTCAATACTAGTGACGTTGGTCTGGGATAGGACACTGATGTTGATTTGCATATACTTACAATGAATTTGGAGTATGTTGTGGAAATAGCATTCCTGATATAGAACAGTACAGCACAAGAACAGGTCCGTCGGCCCACGATGCTGTACTGAACTAATTAAATTAGTAATCAAATGCCCAATTAAACTCATCCCTTCTGCCTACACAATGTCCATATCCCTCCATTTCCTGCACGTTCATGTGCCTATCTAAGAGCCTCTTGAACATCTCTTTCATATTTGCCTCCATCAACATTCCAGGCACTCACCACTCTCTGTGTAAAAAAAAAACTTGCCCTGACCATCTCCTTTGAACTTACCCCTCTCACCTTAAAACAATGCCCTCTGGTATTAGACATTTCAACCCTGGGAAAAAAGATACCATCTGTCTACTCTATCTACGCCTTTCATAATCTTATAATCCTCTATCAGATCTCCCCTCAGCCTCTGCTGCTCCAGAGAAAACAACTCAAATTTGTCCAACCTCTTCTTATAACTGCATCCTAGAAAACCTCTTCTGCACCCTCTCCAAAGCCTCCAAATCCTTCCTGTAATGGGGTGACCAGAATTTTTTCCAGTGCCTTCAGATGCCTACTATACATAGTCCAGGTTTCAGAATGCATGTAGATAAGGCATATGTTGGATTTAGAGCAATTCCTGTATTGGATTTCTTCTGCTGCAATGACAAGTTGGTGTGTGCCAGAATAAGGCACTAAACCTTCTTCATTCTGCTTTACCTTGGTTAAATTTGACCACCTTTTCATCCTTACACTTTGTATTCATTGAGCGCTACTGTTTTTTTGAATTATTCTGGGCATTTTATACACAGCAAATTGTTTCTCTCAAGATGTAATATAAAAATCACCCTTCATCTCCCCTTCCTCTCAAAAGACTAAAATAACCCAGGAAAATTGTGTCACAACAACCATTGCTATTTTAAGTCTATTCTCTCATTAAATTCCATGAAACGATGCAGCACAGCCAGTTAAACATAAAAATAGTGCACAGCAAAACCCTGGGGAATGATGATATTACTTTTGAGAAATCTGGCAGCTTTGATGAAAGATTCAAACTTAAGAAATAAGATTTGAATGGGAAAGTTCCCCCAAAGTTCTCCAACAAGTATGGCTGTCAAAATGTGACAGGCCAAGAGTTGAGGCAATAGTTAAAAATAATCAAAATACCACAGATTCTGGAAATCTGAATAAAAACTGAAAATGCTGGAAAACTCTCAGCAATTTAGGCAGTGAACAATTCAGCAATTCACCAGGGTTCATTGTCAGTCTGAAATAGTGCATCATAGGGACTAATTTTGTCAGAGAATAAAATGATTTCAGTGTCCAGATTGGTGCTAGATTTCGAGCCAAAGGCACAGTGCACCTGTTAGCAATGAGCAAGTCATCCCTGGAATATCCTTGGGACATCTGTGTTGAAAGTAAATGCAGAACTAAAGCTCGAGTACATTGGGACAGAATTAGTGGTCAATAGTGAGTTGACCAAACTAACTGCTGACCGATGAATAATGTTCCAGTTCACTCGAATGATTCTGACAAACACCAGATGCAGCAAGGCCCTGCGCAGCAGATGGGTATTCCACAATACAACTGTCACATGGGTGTGTGAGAGGGGTACAAAAGTGGTTAAAAATTGACAGCCAGGCAAGCTGCACTCTGACTGTAGAACATAAGAATTACGACAGTTCTGATGAAAGGACTTGGACCTGAAAAAATAACATTGTTTTTTTCCCTCCACAGATGCTGTCTGACCCTTTGACTATTTCTAGCATTTTTAATTTTTATTAAAAGACAGAGGAACACAAGTAGGCCAGTAAGCCTCTCGAGCCAGCTCTTTCACTTTGTAACTTCCCTAATACTGTTTTCCTGCCTAATCCCCAAATCCCTTGATCCCCTGAGCTCCCAAAAATCTCATGATTTGCATCATGAAATCACTCCTTGACTGAACATCCACTTCCAACATCCTCACAAAACAACTCTCTAATCAGAGGGATCAATTAAAATGTTACTCTTAAAAGGAAAGATACAAATCTTCAACAGTCCTCTCAATAATGAATATTTCATTATCACCCCTTCCAGAAATACCTCTACAGTGCAAACAGGCAAATAAGTCATGTAATAAGTTCGGTGAACTACAATAATCTTGATTATTAAGCTTTGTCAAACTGTTCTTTTTTGCTGACCACTTAATATTTCAGCAATTTGCAACCTTGGGTGTACCTTTTTTTGTGGCATAAATTAGCCAGAAATACAAAGCTGTCAAAAACTATGAATGTTTCTGAATGGTCCAGACATACAAAACCATTTAGAAACATTCTTATCATTTCTAAAAACACATTAAAGAAAGTAAAATAATCTCAAAAGTACTCCAGTGATTAAACAATACTAAATTAACTGAAGATTTCTGATGTCCCACAGAGCCATTCTATGGAGAAGCTGTGCCTGGCCAACAGAGTGCATATTTCATGGCGAGTTTGGAATGCAAGCCTTGTGCATTGCTACTTCCATGTTGGCTTCCATCAGCTGTCCACCAGACAACAATCAGGAAAATACTGGTGCAAAACTGGCTGTAATTCTGGGACATGCACATTCACATTATCCCAAAGTTGTAAATAGTTATGCAGGGAACTACAAACTTCTTCGCTTAAGATTCAGGTCGATCAGATCCCCTCCAACTCACACCATGTTCAACAGCACGATAAGAAGACCTGACCTGGCATGAATTT